>NC_138771.1:342227253-342827253 GCF_965119305.1 Pelophylax lessonae | reverse complement strand
GTGATTTGGCACTAAATCAGTGGAGGATAAAGAACACAAAGCGCTTGATTTAAAGTATGGGACACTTTATATAAATCAGATGCTTTGGAGGGGATTTACTAAAACTGGTGCATATAGAATCTGGTGCAGCTGTGCATAGTAACCAATCAGCTTCGAACTTCAGCTTGTTCAATTAAGCTTTGACAATAAAACCTGGAAGCTGATTGGTTACTATGCAGAGCTGCACCAGATTCTGTGTGTACCTTCTATATGAATTTATGTGGATATTTGTTACACTTTAAAATGTTGCTCTTTATGTTTTCATACTATAAGTGAGGCATAGGTGAATATTATGAATAAGGTATTGACATTACCCCTGTGGAATAAGTAGCCCTTTATAATATTAAGTGGTAACTCCATAGGGTGTTTGGTACAGCTGCTTAGATATATGTAAAAAATAAGAGAAGTGCAAGTTTATACACTTTTCTTTAAAAAAAAAACAAAAAAAAAAAACCTGAATTTTAAAAACTATTGCAAGAATATAAGCATCCTTCCCTTTTTTTTATAATATACTGGTAAACCTTAATTACCCACTATGACCCAGAAATGCGATTCCTTACAGTGATTTAATTTGCTGTGCTAGGGTCACAACTTTCCTATGCAGGAACAGTATTGTCACCCTAGCACTGGCCTGACTCGTTCACTTGCGGGTCCATACCGCCTACCACCAGTAAGTAACAAGTTCTCCAGTCCTGCAGCTTTGTCACCTCTGCACACACAGGCATTTGGGAGGATCAGCAACGCTACATGAATGGTGCTATGATTTTTAAAGAGCAAGAAGTTTTTTATTGGTTAAAAAAAGTAATACTTTTTATTAGATAATTTATCTGCAACTGCATAGCTTTATCCTTGAAGGTTCACACTTTGACCTCCTTTTATTATTTGCTTTCCCTTACCCCTCAAATTATTTTCATTGTCCAACCTGTTATAACATACAAAGTTATATTTATAAATCATCCCATTTCATAAATAAAGAGAGTTCCATACAGTGTTAATTTAGTCAACGAAAATATTTTTTTCAAAATCTTCGTCTGCGGCATTTTTACAGTGATGAAAATGAAACGAAAAGTATACCACCTTTACATCGGCTGACGAAAACTTTGACGAAAATCAATTCCATTTTCGGTAACGAATGAAAACTAAATGAAAATGTGAGGCAGGGACAATTACCCTCGTGAACTAACCTCCGGTTTACACGGAGCTCCACCTGCTTCCGCTCCCAGCAAGCAAGCGACCGTGCAGCCAGCAATTCAGGCCTCCGAGGCCTCAGATGATCGTCCAGCGCAGCACTGTGCATTACAGGCCTTCCAAGTCCCGACGAGAGTCCCACTCTGGACTCACGAGTCACGATGATGACCGCCTAGAGCAGCACTGTGCATTACAGGCCTTCCAAGTCCCGACGAGAGTCCCACTCTGGACTCACGAGTCACGACAATGACCGTCTAGAGCAGAGAGCACCCACTGTGAGTGTGTACATTACAATAACAGGCATGAGACCCCCCCCCCCTCAGACAACTTTCCATCCAGAGCACTGTGTGTGCATTACAGGCCTCCTCTGACCACTGGCATCAAGAGAACTGTGCATTACAGGCCATCTCCAGACCTGAGGCAACCATCAAGCTGTGTGCAGCATTAAAGGCCTCCTCTGACCATCCAGAGCACTGTGCATGTATTACAGACCATCCCAGTCAGACCTGAGACCACCATCCAGCACTGTGCAGCATTTGCCTTCTCTGACCAGTGATCGCCTGAATACAGAGCACTGTGCATTACAGACCATCCCTCAGACCTGAGACCACCTTACAGCACTGTGCAGAATTATAAGTCTCTCAGAGTCAGATCACTATTCCAGAGCACTGTGCATTACAGGCCTCCCCCCAGACCACCATCCAGAATACTGTGCAGCATTACAAGCCTCTCAGACCACCATCTAGAGCACTATGTGCTTTACAGACCTCCTCAGACCACTGTCCAGAGAACTGTGCATTACAGGCCTCCCCCCAGACCACCATCCAGAGCACTGTGCAGCATTACAGGCTTTCTCAGACCAGCGTCCAGATCACTGTGTGCATTACAAGCCTTCTCAGACCACCGTCCAGAGCACTGCGTGCAATGCATTACGGCCTCCTCTTCAGACTGTCAATGTCCAGAGCGCTGTGTGTATTACAGGCCTCCTCAGACCAGCGTCCAGAGCACTGTGCAGCATTACAGGCGTTCTCAGACAGACCACCATCCAGAGCACTGTGCAGCATTACAGGCCTCTTCAGACCATCCAGAGTGGCTAAATCTGTATCTGTGAGTTTGTTCAAACCTTAATACCATAAATAATAATTGACGAATACCAGCAGCACAGCTCTTAAGCAAAGAGTAAATTATTTGCTGTGGGTGTCTGATTGGTGGACTGTACTGTCCAGTTGTGAAAAGAGAGTGAGTGGATTTTACTGACGCATCCTGGTTTATGTTTTAGCAGCAATTCATTTGACAAGTTGGCTAAAATCTAAACAAAAGGTCAGCATCATTTAGAAATATATGAACATAGAAAAGTGATGGCAGAAAAAAGACCAAGTGGCCTATTGAGTCTGCCCATTTTTTTTTTCAATACATGTTTTGTATTTTTGTTCCGGTAACTTTTTAGAATAGATCTATGTTTGTCCCAAGCAAGTTTGAAGCCATTTACTGTTGACTTTCTCACTTCCTCTGCTGGAAGTCTATTCCAAGCATCAACTATCCTTTTAGTAAAATAATACTTTCTTAGATTAGTTTTGAACTTTCCTCCAGTTACTTTAAGGCCATGTCCCTGTGTTCTTGAATTTGGTTTCATATTACAAAAACTGCCCTCCTGAACCTTATTTTTACCTGCCTTGATGCATTTAAAGGTTTCAGTCGTGTCTCCCCTTTCCCTTCTTTCCTCCAGACTGTACAAAGTCGTTCTCAATATGTTTTATCCCTCAGACCTTTCAGGTATCAATCATATTAGTCTGACATGATCTGCCCTCAGTAAAGCCATGCTGCTTTGGGTCCAGCAAGTTGTGCATTTTTAAGTGATCAATAATCATTCTTTTCAGGAGTGATTCCATTAACTTCACTACAACCGATGTTAAATTACCAGCTTCTACCTTGCTGCTCTTCTTGTGGATGTATGTGTTCCAATCCTATAGGCTTCTATTATTTTAGGCTGCAAGAATAAAATGCGACGCACAGAGCATATATCATGGGAATAGAATTTGTTCCATGTTATTCTTCTTGAATGCTTATGTTGTGTGGCTGTTGTTGTTTTGGGCCTGGACTTGGGAGATGATTGCTGTTAGTTGTTAACATACACCTTTATTTAACTTGACTGGAAACTCTAGCTCATGGAGATGTAGTTGTTGCCAGCATAGTAATTATAGGGAACATCACTTCACTGATTCCTGCTGTTGAATCATGAACCATTTTATTCTCCACTGAAAGCTTGATTAAACCTCTAGCATAGTCCGACATTGATGTACATGGGTGACAAGATGTGTGTATACGATACATTATTGTTAGCCTAATGTTGTCATAGTCCTATCGTTCCTGAAGGTGAGTCTGACATGAAATCGATCATCACAGCATCTACTATATGAAAAACACCATATTAAAGGCATTACGGGGGAAAAAACCTTGTTAAAATGGTAGAAAAAAAAGGTTCACTGATGTCATGGTGATGAACATGGGAACTTTTATTGCTGGCAAGGATTCAAATATACCACTGAATAAAAAAAAAAGAAGAAGAAAGTGTTCAACAGGAGTGATCCATATTTATGAAAGAAAATGTATGTCATAATTGACTTCTGAAATGTGATCTGATCTTTAACTAAGTTACAATAATAAAGAGTCGTATTTTACAAAAAATAAATAAATAAAAAAACTTTAAAATTTCATATACTTGCATTTATTCAACAAATAGTTTATAGAATCAAGACTATTCATGAAATATATGAAACATCATATTAACCTTCCTAGCGGTATTCCCGAGTGTGGCTCGGGGTTAAATTTCAGTGCCAAAAGCGGTAACCCCGAGCCACACTCGGGGTACCACTAGGAACATCGCTGGATCCTGGTAGAGAGGGTACTCACCTTGTCCCCGGAATCCAGCGATGTATCCCGGCGGTGTGCGGCGGTGGATCTTCCTGCCGATGCTCTGTGTGTCCCAGCTTCCGTCTCCTGCGACGTGACGCTCACAGGGGAGTGGAACCGGCGGCAAATTAAAAAGTAAAACACACCAAACACACTGATACATTGCATAATAAAATAACGTCACATTAGTTTGCCCCCCAGTGCCCTTTCCTGCAGTTTTACTGTACTTTTTATGTATATATATATATATATATATATATATATACATGCATACATACTTTAATTTATTTATAATTATTTATTATATTAGAATTTATAATTTTGTGTTTCAAACTTTATCATACCCCCCAAGATGTTATAAAGAAGGACGCACAGTAAAAAAAAAAATCATATGTAAATAGTTGGTTTGGGCTGCTCATTCTTAAGAATTACTAGCAAAATAATGGTACCGCTTTTAGCACCTAAAATCGGAGAGACTCATACCGCCAGGGAGGTTAAATAACTAATGGAACTTCCTTGTATTGACATTAATCGCATCAAGAAAAGTTTTTTCCCCAAAACAATGTTTTTTACAACTAAAGTTATAGTACAGTAAACCCCCCTCCATCACGGAGATTATGTTCCGGACCCACCCACGAAAAGTAAAAATCCACGAAATAGAAAGACCCTATTTTAATACACCCTAGGCATGTTTGGTTAAAGCGGAGTTTCGGGCACAAAATCGATCTTTTTTTTGTTGTGCCCGTCCGCTTGTTCTCCTTTACCTGAAACAGAATTGGATAGTTAGGTTTTTTTTTTTTTTTTGTACTCACCTTGTAATTGTAGATTGAATATACTCACCTATTCTTCACTTCCTCCCTCTGCGCCGCGGCTCCGCCGTCACTTCCTGGCTTGCAATGATTCCTGGGAGCTGAACGTCATCGCTCCCAGGAATCAATGCGACGGCACTGGCCCCGCTTGTCACTTCCGGGGCGACGCCGCATTCCCTGCTAAATAGCTTCTGGGCATGCCCAGAAGCTGTGGAGGAATGCGGCGCCGCACCGGAAGCGCTGGTGCAGGCGCATTCTGGGAGAAGAGAAGGCGGAAGAAGACACGGAAGAGGATCGCGCCGGCTTCAGCTGCCCACAAGAGAGATGGCAACGCTGTGGAAGAAATTTTATAAGTGAGTATTTCTTCTTGCAGGTAAGTGCGAACCGGGACAGATCAGAGGCTAGCCATTGTGGAATGTACTAGCCCTGACTGTCCCGGGGGTATGTTCACTGAAAATTGTTTTCTGTGCCCGGAACTCCGCTTTAACTTTTTAATAGCATTTAAAGGTCTTTAAACACACTTTTAAGCAATAGAAACACATAAAAGATAGAGAGAGAGCAAGAGCAATGGAAAACACAAAAATATTGTGCTAACAGTATAAAAAATAGGGTACTGTATGTACATACAGTAATGTACTCAGCAGAAAAGGAGATGACGATGAACAGCAAATAAGCAAATAAGAGCAGCTACTGTTCTTCTGAAGGCGCAGGTTCAGCAGGCGCTTCTTCGGCTGTAGGTAGGTCTTCTTGCTGCTCCAGAACCTCCACTTCTACATCAGAGGTGGCCGTGGAGGTACTTGGGGTGGATGCAGCCTTCTTCTGTTTTGTGAAGAACATAGTAATTGGTAATAGCTGGGCGTGTTTCTTCTTTTGGGCGAGGAGGTTCTTGTACACCTGGGTGACTCCATCAATGCTGTTTTGGAACTGAAGTGAAGGAACCAGGTCAGGATCCCAATCAGCTCACATCTGTTTCATGTCATTGGCCATACGTATGACCCTCCCGAGGCGCTCAATTGACAAGCCTTCATCTTCTTCCTCCTCCTCCTGTTCCTCCACTTCCTGCTCACTCGCTGACTTGGTGAGTTCTGTCAGATCCTCATCGGTTAGTGGAGCTGAATGGGTTTCAATTAGGTCATTGACGTCATCCTGGGTCATATCCTGAAAGCCTTCACCTCCTAGCAACTTTGCCAGCCTAATTGCCTTGTCCACGAATGAACTTCGTAATGAGAGAACACTTCATAATCGTGAATAATTTCTGGCCAAAGCTTCATCCAACAGGCATGCAGGGTCTCCTTCTTCATCTCCTTGAGGGCCTTTTGTATGTTCTCCAAATAGGTTGCAATAGTGTAATTACGCCAATAGTCCTTAAAATTGAAATTTTCATCATTGTTAATGGATTCGACAAGATGATTCAAGGAGTTGCGAGTGTACAGAGCCTTGAAAGCTCGTATCACACCCTGGTCCATGGGCTGAATTAAAGACATGGTGTTGGGTGGAAGAAACTCAACTTGCACTCCTTTGTACGATAGATCCATGGCGTGGCCTCCTGCATTATCCATCAGCAGAAGCACCTTAAAATCAAGGCCAAGTTCAGCAAGGTAGACCTTGACGGCTGGGATGAAACAATTATGGAACTACTCAGTTGAGAGGCATTTAGTCATTCGAGCCTTAGGGTTTTGCATCCAATGGACTGATAGCTGGTTCTTGTTTTTATGCTTCAGTGCTCTGGGGTTCTTGGCCTAGTAGATCAGAGCTGGCTTGATCATAAACCCAGCAGCATTTCCACACATAACCAAGGTTAATCTGTCCTTATAAGCCTTGAATCCAGGGGCTCGGTCTTCCTCCTTCATGATGTAGGTCCGTTTCGGCATTCTCTTCCAAAACAAGCTGGTCTCATCCATATTAAAGGCTTGCACTGGTTGGTACCCACCCTCCTCAATGATACTCTTCAAGGTCTCATTGGTGTACCTTGCAGCAGCTTCTTTGTCGACCGATGCAGCTTCACCTTGCAATGAAACGCTCTTCCAGCATTTCTGGAAGCGGTCAAACCATCCCTTGCTGGCAGAAAAGCCTCCTGATTAAGATGTACTAGAATGCTGATCAGGATTGTCACTGTCTGACTGTTCAGGTGCGGCAGCACCTCCTTCAGAGCCTCCTTGATTGTGTTACCATCCAGTGTGATACTTTTTTTTTCTGCAATCTTGGATCCAAATGGCCAACGCAGTTTCCATCCTAACAATGTTTTTATTGCGGGAAGAAACCACTTGTTTTGCAGCGGTTGCCCTGATATTCTTCTCATCCTTCTTGATGTAGCAAATTGTTGACTCATGCATACCATAATGGCGGGCTACAGCAGCATAACTCTGTCCTTCCTTTATCATATCAAGAAGTTTCACCTTCTCCTGAATCGTCAGGAACTTCCTCTTCTTTTTTGGCTCACCAGAAGCCTTAGATGATGGGTGTTTGGCTGGCATCCTTGTGGTTAGCAAAGGAGCACATCTGCGCATGCTCCGAATCGCGTTACCACCCCCTCTAACATCACCACGCTCTGTGCAGTCCAGGAGCGAGGCATGTGTTCCACCGCAGCCTCACTCTGATTTACCGCTACATAACCGCGAAATGGCGAAATATACCAGGATATCAGAATTAATAGGTCCTAAATGAAATAGGGTGATATACCGGGACTGCAAAAACTGAACCGTGATATGGTGGGGGTTTACTATAATAGGTTTTGGTATTTTAAGGGTGCAGTGGGCTTTAGATTGCCCCTGAGGGTAATGGAAGCAATGTTCAACTCACCTTAATTTCTAACAATAGACAGTCATGTGAAATGTTTTCCATTGAGACATAACTATCGGGGTTCATTTCTTTAAACATAGCCAATTTTTAATTATGAACATTTTCCTTGCTGACTGTATTGGCATTTGCAACAAGTTCCGAGTATCATCTCAACTACAGTAACCCACCAGTGGCTCGTTCCCTCACCTTTTTTTTCCATCCTCTTACTGGTCTGAGCAGCTGGTTTGTTTTATGTGCATTTTCATGTGCTGGCAGATATTCAGTACTGCAGCATAGGCATGCTCCAGTGCTCTGTGGGCATCACTTGATGTCCTGTATTCCTTGTCAGCACATTGGAAAGCAATTCTGTGATTTTCATGATCTCTGCTGGTTACGACATACTGTACGTCATCTAATATTTGTTTGTGTCACGTTACTTCTGGTTAGTACTTGGCTTGGATCCTGGTTACTGTCATCTGCATAGCCTGACCTGCCTTGATTATTTCTAGCTGTGTCTTCCCCTGACCTCTGGTCTGTGCCTGACAGCCTACTAATTACCTGCTTGTCAAATGTTGCTAATAGGACCAACCAAAGGGCTGCAACCCGGATATTGTCACACTCAAGTTAAAATTCTCTTTGTGACTTACAGCAACCACAAGAAACATAAAGTATTTACCATTAACGGAAGGTCAAGTACATTTCTTTGGGAGCTATATCATATATTTATTTGTTCTGTATTAGTTTCAATGAAGGAAATATAGAAAACTGACCAAATATATGCAGCTCCTTAAACACTGCAGTAGTTTCCTTTTTTTCTTTTATACTATGAGTTAGAGAATTGAAGAACTATGCCCTCTCATTCAGGGGCTTGAGTACTCTATATTTGTTGCTGTCCTCATGCAGTGACTTTGACAGTTTTAAAAGCGCTAAAAAGATTAATGGTGCTTGAAATCTGAGGTGTTTAATCAGAGCTGTTAGTCAAGGTTCACAATCATGAGAACTAGAGGGAAGGGATGCAAGCAATCTCCGGAGTGTCTGTACAGCTTGCGTAATCCTCGCTTCCATCTTATGGTCTCTACTATAGTAAAATAGTTGCAAAATGTATGGTGTCACCTTTTTGGCAAATTGAAAGCAAGGGAATAAAGGGTAAGTTTTATTAAAACAGTTATTTAGAGACATGTTCTTGTGCTGCAATTTAAAGCAGTTTTAAATGGGCAGTACACTCAAATGATAATTCAATTTTTTTTGTCATGCAGAAGAGTTAAATCATACAGTAGCTGCTACTGTGTCAAGGAGCTCTTCTCAGATGCAATTGCCATTATAATGACTACGAACCCTCTCAACCTGCTCAATTTTTAATCTATATTGTATGTAGCACCCTCCCAGGTAGGTGCTAGGAAAACCTTGAGGGGGGGGCCTGCCTGCTTATCAGGGGGGGCCTGATTGTTCAGCTAGGCTGTCATGTTCTTCCAGGTGTGCCTGTTGAGCTTGGGAAGTCTCCCCACTGTGTCCAATGAGGGCTCTCATTGGGTGGTGGAGGAAATCTGGCCAATAGCACACCAGGGCTTGTATCTACCCCAGAGGGCAGAGTCTGCCGCAATTCATCCTGGGAAGGGGTATAAGTCTGAGAGGAGCACATGACAGGGCGTCTTTGGTGGGAAGCAGAGTCCCAGGAGGAGGATGACTGCTGTCTCTCCTCCTGTCAGCGGTAGTGAAGGTGTCCTTGGCAGTCAGCCTGAAGGACAGAAGGTTGAGCTGAGCTGCAGAGAGGGATCCATTGTGCTGAGGACATAGTGGAGCTGCTGGGCAGAAGTTTCCAGGAAAGCAGTGTTGTGAGTACTGTAAACTGCCCAGGGGTCTGCCTAGGATAGGGGACCACTCCAGAGGGTGGGAGGGATCCAGGAGCCAGCTAACCAGTAAAAGGGGCTTGGAAAGGGGGTGCCAGTGCTTAAGCCCTGAAGATAAGTGTGTGTAAAAGAGGGTGCCGGTGCGGGCCCTGAAGCTTTAAGCAATGCAGCAGTCTTATAAGCAGCTACCTCAGTGAAGAGGGGTAAAGGAAGCTTTAACTAGGACTTTGTGCCACATGAAAGTGTCAGAAATCAGTTCAGTGTTAACATACAGCAAGTCAGCGTTAACCAGCATCATCCGGCATTGACCGGCATCCAGCCAGTATCAAGTCAGTGACGTTTTTCAGTCCTCCCACTAAAATTGTGCATAGTTGAGCCGGAGGAGTATCCCACTCATCCCTTCTCCCATCCAAGTTAACAATAAACATAAAAACCCAAAGATACTGGACTGTTCCTTGTCTCAGTGCTCACACTTTGATAACATGCTTAAATGTGCTGTTGTAGTTAGTGGTTTCCCTGGCGGACTCATAACCAGCAAAACAGCTGGGAATTCTGTTACATGTAAAATGGAGTTAATTGTAATGGAGCTGTGGACACTCTGCTCTAACTGGAGAAATCAGACACTGTACTTAACATAAAGATAGCCCTTTACTTGTTCTCCATGTTGCTCAGGTCAAAGGCCCCAGACTCTCCTGCTCCAAAGTCCAACATCTCCCCGTCTTCCCTTGGGGTACTACCAGTGTATTTTATGCTATTTTTTAAATAAACTTGCCCTTTTTCAAATGTCTTCTGGATGGTTATGTGTCACGCCAAGTCATCTGCCTCTTCCAAATTTCTCCAGCGATTATCATTGCCTCCAAGATGCAGAGAGCAGCAATGATTTGATCATGTTAATACCAGTCTCTGCATCAATACACTGTTAATTAGGGGCAATGTGGTAAATCTCTCCTAAAAAGGCAGGCCATGAAGCGCTGTATTCATAGTATGTCCTCAGTCTTCTGTGTTCATTGACATAGTTACATAGTTACATAGTTAGCGAGGTTGAAAAAAGACAACAGTCCATCCAGTTCAACCTATGATGTGTGTGTGTTTGCTTTTAACCGTACATTGTATACCCCTGTATGTTGTGGTCTCTAAGGTGACCATCTAACAGTTTTTTGAAACTATCAATGCTCCCTGCTGATACGACTGCTTGTGGAAGAGAATTCCACATCCTTACCACTCTTACAGTGAAGAACCTCTTACGCATTTTAAGGTTAAACCGCCTTTCCTCTAGTTTTAGTGAGTGGCCACGTGTCTAATTATATTCCCTTACTCTGAATAGTTTGTTCCTTATGCCCGGGTCACCAGTACAGTATTTGTACATTGATATCATATCCCCCCTCAATCGTCTCTTCTCCAGAGAGAATAGGTTCAGTGCTTGTAGCCTTTCCTCATAGCTGATGTCCTCCATTCCCCTAATTATTTTTGTTGCCCTTCTCTGGACTTTCTCCAGTTCCAGCACATCCTTCCTGAGGACCGGTGCCCAGAACTGGACAGAATACTCCAGATGTGGCCGGACCAGAGTCTTGTAGAGTGGAAGAATAATCTCTTTATTTCTGGAGTGAATCCCCTTTTTTATACATCCCAGTATTCTGTTGGCTTTACTTGCAGCAGCTTGGCATTGCATGCCACTGCCAAGCCTGTTGTCTACCAGTACCCCCAGGTCCTTTTCCATCTTAGACTCACCCAGAGGTTCCCCCCCTAGTGAGTAGCTTGCTTTCTGTTTTTTGGCCCCCAAGTGCATTACTTTACATTTTTCTACATTAAACCTCATCTGCCATGTAGTTGCCCACCCCATTATTTTGTTCAGGTCTGCTTGAAAGGTTTCCACATCCTGCATAGAAGATATTGGCATGCCTAGTTTAGTATCATCTGCAAATACCGAGATTATACTAGATATCCCCTCCTCTAGATCATTTATGAATAAATTAAACAGGATTGGTCCCAGGACCGAACCCTCGGGGACCCCACTTTCCACACCCGCCCAATCCGAGTACTCCCCATTAATCACCACCCTCTGAACTCTCCCCTGGAGCCAGTTCTCTATCCAGGTACTCACCTTATGGTCCATACCTACCTTCCTTAGTTTGTACAGTAAGCGTTTGTGGGGAACGGTGTCAAAGGCCTTTGCAAAGTCCAGATACACCACATCCACCGGCTTACCTTTATCTAGGTGGCAGCTCACTTCATCGTAGAAGGTTAATAGATTGGTTTGGCAAGAACGATTTTTCATAAATCCATGCTGATTGCTACTAATAATACAGTTTTAATTACTAAAGTCTTGTATATGGTCCCTTAATATCCCCTCCAAAATCTTGCAGACTACAGATGTTAGGCTGACCGGCCTATAGTTCCCCGGGATACACCTCGGCCCCTTTTTAAATATTGGTACCACGTTGGCTTTTTTCCAATCAGCTGGCACCATACCCGTCTGTAAACTATCTTTAAAGATCAAGAATAATAGTCTGGCAATCACCTGGCTGAGCTCTTTAAGAACCCTCGGGTGCAAGCCATCCGGTCCCGGTGATTTATTTATGTTAAGTTTCTCTAGTTTAGTTCTAAGTCTATCTTCTGTTAGCCATGGCGGCACTTCCTAAAGTGTGTTGTTTAGTTCGGCCTTACAAGCTAGGTTTGTGTAGCCCCCCGATTCTTTTGTGAAGACTGAAGAGAAGAAATGATTTAACACTTCCGCCTTTTCTTTGTCCTCAGTGGCCATATTACCTTTGTCATCTTTTATGGGGCCAATGTGTTCTGGCCTCGCTTTCTTACTGTTTATATACTTAAAGAACTTCTTGGGGTTCTTTTTGCTCTCCTCCGCTATATGTCTCTCGTGTTCTATTTTAGCCGCCCTGATTTCGCCTTTACATTTCTTATTACACTCTTTGTAATGATTAAATGCTGCCAATGACCCCTCAGTCTTGTATTTTTTGAAGGCCTTTTCTTTAGCACTAATATGCATTTTTATGTTGGAGTTTAGCCACCCAGGGTTTAATTTTGCTCTTTTAAATTTATTTCCCTTTGGAATGCACTGGTCAATCCCCTTGTTAAGTATGCTCTTGAAGCACTCCCATTTTTCCTCCGTGTTCTTTGTTCCCAGGGTTCTATCCCAATTGATATTTTCTAGCAGCGAGCGAAGTTTTGGGAAATTGGCTCTTTTGAAATTCAGCGTCCTTATATTAACCCTCTGCTTCCTATAACTGTAATTAATACTGAAACTTATTGACCTATGGTCACTGTTTCCTAAGTTGTCCCGTATTTCTATATCCGTGATCAGGTCTGAATTTTTAGTAATCAGTAGGTCAAGTACCGCATCTTTCCTCGTCGGTGCATTCACCATCTGACCCATGAAATTGTCCTGCAAACATTTAGGAACTGCCTAGCCTTCGCTGAGTGTGCGGTTCCTTCTGCCCAGTCTATATCTGGATAATTAAAGTCCCCCATTATAATGACATTTCCCGTCCTTGCTGCCAATCCTATCTGTAAAATGAGGTCCGCCTCCCCCTCCTCCCTCAGGTTGGGGGGCCTATAGCATACGCCCAATATTACCTTCCCCACCGTGCCTTCCCTTTGAAGCTCTACCCATAGGGATTCTGCCTCGTCCTTAGCTCCATTATTAATATCATCCCTCATATTTACCTGTATACTGTTCTTAATATACAAACATACCCCTCCCCCTTTTTTACCTTCTCTATCTCTGCGATAAAGGGAATACCCCTGAATGGTCGCCATCCAATCATGAGAGCTGTCAAACCAAGTCTCAGTTATCCCCACAAAATCTAAGTCCTCCTCAAACATCAGCAGCTCCAGCTCTCCCATCTTGTTGGCCAGGCTTCTGGCATTGGTATACAAACCTCTTAATTTTGACCGGTTACATATATCCTCATTTAATGTTTTTAGGCTACTCTCTTGATTTTTCCCCATACCCACCCTGGGTATAGGAGCTCCGAACACTCTACCACTAATGCCCCCATTTCTGCCCTCTGAAACTTGCTTACCGCTGGCTAATTCTACATCTGTACCCTCCCCCCCATTTCCTAGTTTAAAAGCCCCTCTAACTTTTTGGCCATCCTCTCACCCAGTACGGCTGCACCCACCCCATTTAGGTGCAATCCGTCCCTACCAAAGAGCCGGTGGCCGACTGAGAAGTCGGCCCAGTTCTCCAGGAACCCGAAACCCTCCTTACTACACCAGCTCCTCAGCCACTCGTTAACTTCCCTAATCTCCCGCTGCCTCTCTGGTGTGGCTCAAGGTACAGGTAGTATTTCGGAAAATACTACCTTGGAGGTCCTTCTCCTCAACTTAGCGCCTAAGTCCCTGAAATCGTTTAGGACTCTCCATCTTCCTCTGCCTATGTCATTGGTACCCACGTGTACCATGACAGCTGGGTCTTCCCCAGCCCCACCCAATAATCTGTCCACCCGATCCGCGATGTGCTGAACCCGAGCGCCCGGCAAACAACAGACTGTTCGGCACACACGGTCTTTGTCACAGATTACACTATCTGTCCTTCTAATAATTGAGTCCCCTACCACCAGCACCTGTCTTTCCTTTCCCTTTCTCCCGGCCTCACTGGAGGAGTTTTTCCCCTGGCAGCTAGGGGCGTCACTCTGCTCCAGCAATGCTGGTCCATGACTGGTTTCCCCAACATCACACAACGGGGCGTATCTATTGGGGTGCTCCAGCCCAGGATCAGCCTCCTTGCCTTGTCCCCTTCTACCCCTCCTAACTGTCACCCCTCTACTCTGCTCTGATGCCTGCACCTCCAATACTCCGCCCACCTCTGTGCAGACCCCTGCCTGCACCTGACTGGTACGATCCTGGCTCTCCTCCGGTATGGACATTCGTCTCAGTGTTGCCAGCTGCTTCCCTAGATTCAGGACCTGAGCTTCCAGGGAAGCAACTTGCTTACATTTTGCGCATTTGTATTCGCCCTCGATCACATGACCGAGGAACGCATACATATCACAAGATGTACACCGAGTCGCATCTCCACACCCGCCGGGCATTGTACCTACTATCTAATCTAATGGGGATTCAGTAATTTAAGTCTATCCTATGTGGCTATTTCCTGGCTTCCTAACTCTACCTTCTCACCCTCTGGTACTCCGCTTCACTCACTTGACACTCAGTTGCACAACACTCACTTACTTACCAGTCGCAAAGATACCTCAGACGCAAAGATACTCACCAGTCGCAAGATACTCACTAGACGCAAGATACTCACCAATCGCAAGTTACTCCCAGTCGCAAGATACTCACCAGTCGCAGAGATACTCACCAGTCGCAGATACTCACCAGTCGCAAAGATACTCACCAGTCGCAAAGATACTCACCAGTCGCAAGGATACTCACCCGTCCAAAGATCTTCACCAGTCGGTCGGTCACAGAACACTGTCAGTCAGTTGCAGAGCACAGTCAGTCAGTCGCAGAGCACAGTCAGACAGTCGCAGAGCAGTCAGTCGGTCACAGAGCGGTCAGTCGGTCTTAGAGCAGTCAGTCAGTCACAGAGCAGTCAGTCGGTCGCAGAGCGGTCAGTCGGTTGCAGAGTGGTCGCGGAGCGGTCAGTCGGTCGCAGAGCAGTCAGTCGCAGAGCAGTCAGTCAGTCGCAGAGCGGTCAGTCGGTCGCAGAGCGGTCGCAGAGCAGTCAGTCGGTCGCAGAACGGTCAGTCGGTCGCAGAGCGGTCAGTCGACACAGGATATCATTCAAGACTGGAGACATCTTGTAGCAAAAAAAGTACTTTGACAGATCAAGTTTGAAGAAGATGCAACTCATGCTCTGTTTTTTTATTTTGTTCACTGTCTGGTGGCTCATTACATTTAGAATATGCCCTAAGTTGGACTTTAAAGAATATCTAAACCCAAAAACACAAGTATTTTCTCTACAAACTTACCAGTCCTATAATGTGGTGACTGCATTTGTTTTTTTGCAGACTAAGAACACTTTTTGCAAGTACAGAGGTACAAAGCAAATAGGAAGTAGGGCGGTTAAAAGGAATTACAGTAAACCCCCGCTCCATCGTGGTTCAGTTTTTCCGGTACCGGTATATTGCGTTTTTTTTTGTAATGTTATTTTACTATACAAATCATTAATAATGAAATATTTTTGTGTTTTCCATAGCTCTTGCTATGTCTCTCAGTGTCTTTTATGTGTTTAAATGAGTTTCTATTGTTTTAAAAGTGTATTTAAAGACCTTAAAATGCTTTTACACGTACAGTGACAGTAAAAAAACATGCCTACAATGCATTTTAATAGGGTTTTTCTATCTCGCGGATTTTCACTTTCCGTGGCTGGGTCCGGATCGTAACCCCCGCAATGGAGGGGGGTTTACTGTACTGATTAAGATGGCGGACAGACAAAGATAGGGAAACACAAAATGAGAGGGGGTAGTGGTAGTGTAAGAAAGAAGTAGGATGGGACAGAGGAGTATGGGCTTCGTTCACACTAGTGCGATCTCAGATGTGACTTGAGTCACACAGAATCACATGACAATGGAATATTAATGAGTAAAATTTCTAAAACTGAAGAGTGGAAAATCTGGTGCAGCTTTGCATAAAAACTAATCAGCTCCCAGGTTGTTTTGTCAAGCTTAATTGAACAAGCTTAATTGAACAAGCTGAGGTTAGAAGTTGATTGGCTACCATGTACACCAAATTTTGCACTCTCCAGTTTTAGTAAGTCAACCTCATTGTTTTCAAGGGCGCCTATTCGCATCAATGCAACTCAGCATAGTGTGAATTTGAAAAAGTTCCTTTACTACTTTGTTGTAATTCCAGCACAATTTTGGCCCCATAGAATATGCAAACCACTTCAAAGTAACATCAAAGTTGAAACCAAGTTGCACTACATAGTTGCACTGAAAGTGGGATCAAAATCTGATTGCAGCAGTGTAAACCTACCCTTAAGGTAGGTATACTCTATGAGAAAATCGGAAGTAAAATTCCATACGAGGCATGATCGTTCAATTTTTGTGTAGTGTTTACACAACTTTCGACATCCAATTCAGACTTTCCAAATGAAAATTTCTAAAGAGACAAACTTCAAACTTTTTCTCATATGTGAACAGAACTAATGATTTTCATTCACTGTTTTAGTACGGTTTTCGCACAAGAAAAATTGGATACGAAATAATTTAAAAAAAGCCTTTGTCTTACCAGAATTTTCATACCATTAGTAACATCCTCAGTTTTTGATTAGCTGTGAAATGATTGAGGAAAACCAGACAATCATTCGGCAGATTTTCTTATAGTGTGTAACCAGCTTTATACTCTTATTAAAAAGACAAAGGACAGTGAAAAGAGAGAGGTTTAGCAGAGATGCTGTATATTGATGGTGCACCATATGTAAAGGACATAACAGAAAAAAAGGTTGAGTATAGGCAGAACTCAAGAAATCTAAGTATTTTGCTGGTATAGTATTTTGTTAATGACAAAGGGTCATCTTAGGTTATGTTTTTAACAAGAAATGAAGATTCATTTATAAGATAAATTGCACCATGTCTCCAAGAAATATACCATATAAATAGGACAATAGACTTTTTGCTCTCTTCCATTTGTTTTGTCTGTAAGATAATTTTTCAAAGTCACACAACTTTAAAATCATTAGTGAATGTCAAGATAATGGACCAAATTTATGGAACCACAAAGATGCATATATTTTGATGGGGAAAAAAAAGTACAGGGCAGCTTTGGCAGTTCCTCTGCCATAGATTTCCACCCCAGAGACTTTAATAAAATATCCTTCATGCTTCAGTGTTTCAGCAAGGAGGCAAGCAAGCAGTTGTCATATCTAATTTGCCCTTGACCATCTAAGACTAATATCTCTTGGTACACCATTGATCTTAAAACATGATCCACTGCAGCCTGCATCTTTGCACTCCCCTGCCTCTGCAAAACAGCATTGCTGCAGTTCGAGAACCACATTGTTTTCACATTCTCCTTCACAGTGATGACACCTCATCATTAGCTGTGCTCTTAATATCCCGTACATACTGTGGAAGTGTAAATACAATTTGTGATTTAGTGAGGTGTCTTAAGGTAATGGAGTTATTAGGAATAGGTTATATTCGCTGAAAGGTCACATTCAGTTTTTTTTTTTTTTTTCTTCAGTGCTAAGCTCTATGAATTAATTTATTTATAAATTAATTAATTTAGTTTCACCTTTTGGTTCTTTAATAAAAAAAAGAGCAACTAACAAAGATATGGATAGACCTCTACTTTTCACACTTGCTGAATACCTGCATCTATCTATCTATCTATCTATCTATCTATCTATCTATCTATCTATCTATCTATCTATCTATCTATCTATCTATCTATCTATCTATCTATCTATCTATCTATCTATCTATCTATCTATCTATCTATCTATCTATCTATCTATCTATCTATCTATCTATCTCTGCACTGGCATCCTCCATTCATGCCACCCCCACGCCCTTTGCATGAAAGTGGCAATTAACACTTTTGTGTCATTTTTACCTACAGGTAAGCTTATAATAAAGCCAGGGGCATAACTACAGGGGTTGTAGGGGTTGCAATTGCAACTGGGCCCCATTCTCCAGGGGGCCTGTGCGGCTCCCCTGTACACCTGGATAGGAGGGGCGGCAGGGGCAGTATGTAGAGAAATCATCATCCTCTTTTTTTCTCCTGTAGCTGCAGGAGGAAAATGGAGGAGATTGGTTCCTCTGTATGCTGCCCCCCGCCACTCCTCCTATCCAGTTCACTTGTGTTCTGCTGTCTCTGGGCCCCTGTGTTCCCCCCTGGTTCCCCTCCCCCACTGTGCTCCCCCCCCCCACTGTGCACCCTCCCTTCTCCTGCCGACTGCTGCAGGGGATGTGTCACAATAGAGAACCAGGAAGGAGTAGGTAAATTATGTTTTTTTTTTATTTTTTTCTTATAAATCTGTTTATTTTTTTGCTTACTTCAAACTATACCATACATATTTACATAAATAGTAACAACGACAAAAACAACAAAAACAAAAAAAGAGAAAAAACAATATTTAAATAAAAAATAAAATATACATCCTTCCTTCCTTGTAAAATATGTCATTTCCTTTTCTGAATAGACAGAGTCATAGTCAGTGACACTGTAAAAAAAAAAAAAAAAAATGATAAAAAATAATACAATTAAAATGCCAAAAAATAAAAACTACTGACACCAGTGGGTGAACTTCCAGGATCGCAAAGGTCACACTTATGACCAGGCCCTGGCATTCTACCACCGTGGGGAGGCCCCAAGATGCCAGGAAGGGGGCCCACTGCAGAACTTGTGAAAGGGTCCCGCTGCGGGACTGTAATAAATGGCCCCACAACGGGAGTAAAGGGCCCCAGGATCAGTGGGAAGAGCCCCAGGCTTGAAGGGAAGGGCCCCTCCATGGTTTCTTGCAACAGGGCACTGAATGTTCTAGCTACGCCTCTGAATAAAGCTTACCTGCAGGTAAAATTAATATCTCCTAAACGTGCATCATTTAAGAGATATTCCAGGCAGCAGCAGCTTATGACATCACTGGCGCATGGGCTCTAAAGGAACAGCATACCCGTCCATGCACGGGAATGAAGTTATCGTGACTCCTGCCAATCAGACGGCTGGAGCTCGCAAACCCGGAAGAAAACCAGGTGAAGATAGAACTCTTGTCAGCGGTGGCAGGGTGCTGCTGGAGGGATCTGTTCTAAAGGTAAGTATAATATATTGTGCTAGTATGCAGTGCATACATTTAAGTACATTATGACTTAAACCTGAAGGCTTGTTTTTTTTTAGGTTAACTTTACTTTAAAATAACTTTACTTTAAAATAAGCCAACTTTTAAATTAGTTTGGTTGAACCTGCAGGTTTTTAAAAGCCAATCTCTGAGCAAGCTGAAACCCCTTCCACCCCTCCTACCCATTCTCCAATTTTTCCACCGTCACGTGTTCCTCCTCCACGCTTTTTGCAAGATTAAAAACAGAAAACATCTGAATGGTAGTACAAAAGACTGAACTAACCCTTCCAGAGTTTTTATTGTTTATTTCATGGATGAAGTGCTGTATTCTCTTGTTTAATTATCTCTATACTAGCCAAAAACAGAGATGTGACATATGGGCACTACCAGTACAAAAATGCATAATCATTCTCTTGCTTCTGTGCAACATGACCCCAAATAACACTTCCACAAGTGAAATTCCTGTTAACAGTGTAGGTAGTGGAGTCAAAATCTAAGACAAGAAGTCCAATCTAGCCTTCTAGCCTATAGCTCTTTTGCCACATATGTCTGTGAAAGACATGTTGGAGCTTCTAAAAACCTTAGCACTACATCTTTTTTAAATGTGTTATTGATTTTTATAAGCTTAACTATTAGTAGTAGAAGTAGTAGTAGTAGCAGCAGTGGTTAGTAGTAAAACATATATAGTAAATAGCAGTATGAATCATCCCAATGGTGAGTAATAATAACATCTGGCCTGCTGTCACATTGAAGTTGTCACTGTCATCTTTGAGATACACTGTTGAACGTGTGCATGACATTTGAATTAAAATTATATTGCATGCGGTTTCTGTCTTCTTCTGTAAAATTGATTGGAAGTAGCCAGTGACTGTGAAAAATTAGCTGTGGAATATCTAGAACTGTCATAGCAATGTTTAACATTGCTGGGGTCAAATTCATTAGTGATGATGTGTTCTAAAGAAGAAGATTTTATTTGAAGTCACCAAGTCATTTATCAGAATGAATGAATGGAAATTACCTGTTGCCCACAGCAACCTGCTGTCTTGTTGGTCATATTTTCAGCTAAACCCTAATGAAACAGTACATTTGGCTGATTATTGTGGAAAATACAGATATTTTTTTCAGGCACACTGTTGAGAAAAATGCGGTCCTTTATTTTTGCTCCTGGAGATGAAAAATAAAAGTAATAATTTAATGAATAGAAATTAAATTTTCTCTTTCGTTCATTGACGGACACAGCTCCTAATCTTCTTGACCATTGGGTTATACTGTCCCCTACAGGAGTAGGACACTAGGCATAAAAAAAAGTCTGGCTACGTCTATGGGCAGTGCCAAGGGGTATACTCCCTCTCTCTGCTATAGGTTTTTTTTCTGCCTAGTCAGAAGTAAAGACCTGGTTTCTTGCTGGGATCTCTGGTCCTGGCAATTATTTATTTTTAGATATAAATTGTTCTCCTGGTTTGTTCCTGTGAGATCTACAATCAACTGCCGGACTGGCGACGGGCTGAATTACCTAGACCCAGTGGTCACCCCAGTCTGGCCAGCGAGAGCGCGCAGACATCAGCTCCTCGCTTGGTCGGCCGAGACATAGCCCCACTGGATAGGGGCTCATCTACGAGTTAAATGCCACGTGAGGTCGCATACGACCGAGTCTCAGCCCGAGTCGCAACGTTCCTCCTGGCCGACAGCCCCCCCCATTCCAAGGGGTTTTGTCTGGAGCGATGCCTGCCTGGTTCCTGGTATGATAAGTAGCTGTCCCCCCTCTCCCCCTGGAGGGTTTTGGGGTGGACATGGGCCCCTCCTTGGGATGTTCGGACCCCCAGGTTCCCCTCCTTACCATCAGGCATCCTCCCTAATCTGTCCCCCCATCCTTTCCCCCCTCTCCACTTAGGCTGGGACTGTGTGGGTGGCCTGGCCACCTCCTGGGGTGGGGGCAGGGCGCTATGCTGGCCATGGGGGCAGGGGGGTGCGCCGCCGGTGACTGGAAAATCATCTATGCGGGGGATGTTGTAACTGGTGGGGGGCTCTTGCCAGGGCCCCCCGTCCTGCCTAGGTCTATCCTTGAGGCCTAGGGATTCCTCATGGGTCGCTGCGAGCCTCGTGGTGCCACCATTTTCTTGTAGCCTTTGTGCTTCAATGCACGGCAGCCATGTTTGTGTAGTCCGGCAGACATTTTGTGGTGGTTTTCCATTGAAAATAGCGGTGGTTATGACAATGGAGCCGTCTGGGCTGTGAGCTGTGGGAGTCCCTCCACATCCCCTGGTGCTGACTCCTGGATCCTTTTGTTTCCTGATCATCGCTTGTGCAGTGCAGATTGCTGGTGGCTGTAGTGCCTGGTTTCTGCCGGGTGGTGAATCTGGTGGGGTCCTCTCCCTCTCTGCTGAGGATCGATTGGTGCTCTGTGACTTGCAACTGGGTGGTGCTGCTAGAGCGGTGGGGGTTGTCCCTTAGCAGTGTTTTACACTTTTTTGTGGGGTCCCCCTGGTGACTCATGGAGTCTTTGGAGCACATCTCCCCACCTGATCCCCTCTCTGGGGCTGCGGGGCCCTCTGGGTCGCATCCATCCATCGATGCACTGACAGCGGTTCTGGAGCCCCTTGTGTCACGGGTGGAAGTGGTTTTTGGGCAACGGGCTGGCACAAAAGTGCCCCCCACCTTCCCCTGCATCATCTGTCTCCTCAGATCCTGAACCTGATTCGGCCGCTGTGGATGTTGGTCACCCTGCTGGGTCTGCAACCATGCGCCCTGAATCCTCAGATAGTGAGGATGATTCCTCCGCTTCTGCAACTGTGCATGAAAAGGCACTGGTGGATGCGCTGATGGTATCTGTGCTTGAGACTTTAAGTTGGAGGATGCAGCTGCGGCTGCGAAAGAGGTGCAGATTCCCTTTGGCACTCACAAGCCATCCAGAGCGGTAAAGGAGTTCCCTTTCCCCTCCTATTTTGACAGTATTGTCACTGAAGAGTGGGGACGACCAAAGCGTCCCCTTGAGGTCCCTAAGCGAGTTGCTAGGCCATACCCCTATGAGGAGTCCCTTCTTAAGAAGTGGACTGTTCCACCAGTGTTGAACCCCCCGGTTTCCAGATTGAACAAGGCAACCATGATTCCGGTTGAAGAGTCCCCGGCCTTTCAGGACCCCGCTGACAGGAGGGCGGAGGCTGTGGCCCGCAATTTGTACACCCTGGCTGGTTCAGCACTGAGGCCGATATTTACCATTGCCCTGGTGTCGCAGACTCTGACCAAGTTGGCTAAGCTTTAACACCGTGAACCTGGAGGGGGAGTAACTCCCCCCTGCCTTTGCTGAGCTGGTGGACCAGCTGGTCAAGGAGCTGCAGTTTATCTGTGATGCCTCTTTGGATGTGGCTCCCCTAGTGGCTCGGCTCTCTGTTTCGACAGTGGTCCTTTGGCATGCCTTTTGGCTCAAATACTGGTCTGCGGACCAGACTTCTAACAAGGCCTTGACTGATCTCTCCTTTAGAGGGGATTGCCTGTTTGGTACAACCCCGAATGACATAATTAAAGATCTCACAGGGAGGAACAGTACCTTTCTTCCGCAGGCTACTGAGGGCAAGGACCCTCGTTGTAGACGTGGGCCCTCCTTCTCGGCTCACAGGAAGTTGTTTCGTCCCTCATACTCTGGAGGATTCAAGCGAACTTGGTCTGGCAAGTAAAGTGCGGGCTTCTCCAGACCCCCGCAGACAAGGCCACTAAAGCAGGAAGGGGCACCCTAACCCGTATCTGGAGTGGGGGGATGTCTTCGCTGGTTCCCGGATCCGTGGACTCCCCTGGTACAAAAAAAAGTGGGTCCACAAGGTTATTCGGTCCAGCTACAAGATCAAACTTCATTCTTTCCTTCCGGTAAGGTTCTTCCTTCCGACACGGGACTCTCCTGGTGGTCCTGGTTCCTACTTTGGAACATTTTAAGGGGTTTTACTCACACCTGTTTACAGTCCCAGGGAAGGGAGGCAGGTGCGTCCAATTCTGGACCTCAAGGCGCTGAACTGCTTTGTGTGGGTACAGAAGTTCAGAATGGAGTCCGTTCGCACGTTGGTTTCTTCCCTGCATCAGGGGGATTTTCTTGCCTTCATCGCTTACCTTCACATTGCAATATGTGTCAGTCTCCAGCGCTTCATCCACTTTGCCGTGGGAGAGGAGCATTATCAGTTTGTGGCATTACGTTTTGGTCTTGCCTTTGCTCCTTGGGTCATCACGAAAGTGTTGGCCTCGGTGCTTGTAATGTTATGCCAATGGGGGATCTACTGGGTACTAGGCTACTTGGACGTCCTCCTTCTGCGAGCGAAGTATCCTACTGCTCTGGTGGAAAACTTGGAAATCACCATACGAGCTTGAGGGAGTTTGGCTGAATTCTGAATTTTCAGAATTCTCCTCTGGTTCCGTCCACAAGCTGAACTGAGTTTGACTCTAGACGCAGCCTTAGCCAGAGTGCTCCTTCCTCTGGACAAACTCCAGAAACTACAGGCTAAAATTCGCCTCCTGCTATCCAGCAGATGGTTATCCCTCTGAACTTGCATGTGGGTGCTGGGCCTGATGGTGTCTACCTTCGAGGCAATTCCGTTTGCACAATTCCATACGAGGTCTCTGCAAGGGAGCTTCTGGCAAAATGGGAAAAGAATATGCAGTCTCTGGTTCCTTCCCTTGTATTGGAGAGTGCCAGCCTGTCCGGTTGGGGAGGCGTCCTCTGCAAATATTCTGCTCAGGGGATCTGGGCACTGGAAGAGTCCAAACTACTCATCAATGTCTTGGAACTCTGAGCGAGCAGACTGGGTGCCTGGAACATTGGAGGGATCTTCTTCAGTGATGTCCAGTGCGTATTCAATCAGATAATGCCACAGCCGTGCATTCTAAGGTGGGCAGAACAGTTCATTCCAGCCCTCTCTGCTGTATACATTCCCGGGGTGGAAAACTGGCAGGCGATTACCTCAGTCAGCAGGTGTTGGACCAAGGGCAGTGGTCCCTTTATCCGGAGGTGTTTCATCAGTTGTATCTCTGGTGGGCCATCCTTGAGGTGGATCTGTTGGCTTCCTGGCTCAACAGAAAGGTGTAGAGGTTTGTGGCTTGGTCACAGAATACTCTGGTGGACACCACAGATGCATTGGTGGTCCAGTGTGGTCAGTATCATCTAATTTTCACCTTCCCTAGACTTCTATGCAGGATCGAGACAGAAGGGTTTCCGGTAATCTTAGTGGCCCCGGACTGGCCTCGCCGGGCTTGGTATGCTGATCTGGTGCGGCTGGTCACCGACGTTCTCTGGAAGCTTCCTCTCAGCGAGGATATGCTGTCCCAAGGAACAATCTTCCATTCTGCTTTACAGTCGTGAGTCTGTGTTTCCAATGCTGTTAAAAGCTAGGAAACCTACTTCTAGGAAGATCTACCGTAGTGCGTGGAAGACATACATTGCGTGGTGTAAGTCTCTTGGGGTTCATCCTCGCTCTTATTCGGTGGCTCGGATCTTGACCTTCCTTCACTGGGTGGGTTGAGCAGAAAACTGGCCTTGAGTACTATCAAGGGTGAGGTATTGACCTTAGCGGTCCTATTTCAACGGCCTTTGGCCACATACTCCCTGGTGCGTACCTTTCTTCAGGAAGTTAGGCACTTGACACCTCCAGTGTGGTCCCTGTTGCCACCTTGGGACCTCAATTTGGTGCTCTCAGTCCTCCAGAAGCCTCTTTTTGAGAATCTTCGAGAGATTTCCCTGTTTAGGCTGTCCCAGAAGGTGGCCTTTTTGGTTGCTTTTACCTCTGCGCGCAGGGTGTCAGAATTGGCGGCGTTATCCTGACGTTCACTTTACTAGTGGTTCACAGTGATTAGGTGGTTCTTCACCCCTGTCCATTGTTCCTTTCTTAGGTTGTCTCTGTTTTGCATTTGAATGCAGACATTGTGTTGCCTTCCCTGTGTCCCAGGCCAACACATCTGAAGGAAATTGCTTTGCATGCCCTGGATGTGGACCGGGCAATAAGGGTGTACCTGGCAGCTACGGAGTCTTTTAGGAAGTCAGACTCACTATTTGTGCTCACGGATTGGCCTCGGAAAGGGTTGTCCATTTTCTCGGAGACCATTTTCAGATGGATCAGACAGACGGTGGTGCAGGTCTATTCCATCCAGGGTCAGGTTCCTCCTTTCCCTGTCAAGGCGCATTCTACTCGGGCGCTCAGTGCCTCCTGGGATTTCCGTCATTAGGCATCAGTGACGCAGGTTTGCAAGGCGCTTTCACAAAGTTCTATAAAATTGATGTGTTGGCATCTGTGGACGCTTCCTTTGGCCGCACGGTTTTTGCAGGCTGCTGTTTAGAGGATCTGGTCCTCTTTGAGGGTGTATTTTGTTTTTCGGGTGAGCTCTAGTTGTTTTTGGTTGAGCTCCTGTTTACCTGGTTGGCTATATTTAGCCTTGGGAATTTATTTTTCACTGTTCCCACCCCTTATGTTTAACACTGCATTAGGACATCCCAATGGTCAAGAAGATCAGGAGCTGTGTCTGTCAATGAACAAAAGAGAAAATGGGATTTTTGACTTACCACAAAAAATTTCTCTGATGTTCATTGATGGACACATCACACATGAAAAGATATAATAGATGTCTATGGCAAAATGCAGCTAACATGCAGGTGCACTGTGTTGCACCTGCAGTGTGGGTAAACCGCAGTGCATCAGTGTGAAACAGCCTTATAGAGGGCACAGGACCATAAGGGCTTCTTTACATTTGCAGGTTGGAGGGCGGTAAAACCCCATAGTTCATTGTGGCCCGTGACCAGTTACAAAATCACTCAAGTCGTCCTCACTCTTCAAAAGATTGGGCACCCTGACCTACGCTATCCTAATGTGATGATGTATGTATTTATCCATTACTAGACTATGCTATTGGCCTATCTATATGTGTAACTGATAACAGGTGTTCATAGATGACACTCTAAATGTTAAGGTACTTGGTGTTCTTGGCTATGCAGGTTCTGTAAGTTAAAGTACGGCTATTCATACACAGCTTGTGTTTTGGCCAAATCAGCAGTAAGTGTTGGCCTTGATGGTACCACTCAGCTTATCAAATGTCAGTTGAAACATCAAAGGAACTTGGTGGGAAATTTTCAGAGTAACAATGAATGCATCCTATCAGTAGAGTGAAGACATTGTGGCCATCTGAATACTAGAGTGAATGGGGAAATTGGGTGACTTCTCTTGTTCAGACCTGTGGACTGTAAATAGCAAGGTTTTATACATTTACTATATAGAATATGTATTTATACAACTCCCATACAGAGTATACAGTATATTTCAACTGTGTATTTAGTTTGCCTACAGCTTCAAACAATGTTTTTCCATTGGAAATAATGGTAAATGCTTTAGTTATATTCCAAGAGGCTAATTTTAGCACTGCTTACCCCTTATCTGTATTATTTAGGAAACCTGCCATACACAGGAGATGCTGTGTGTATAGCATACTTATTGTACTGTACTTAGAATGGGACTTGTACTGAATGCTATAATGTGATATAGACATTAAGCCACACACATTAAAGGGAAAGCTCTACTTGTCTGCCTCCTCCCCCACTCTGCTGCCACATTTGGCACTTTTTTCTTGGGGGGGAATGGGAGCCTGGTTTTGACAGGTACCTGCTCCCACTTCCAGCTCACTTTGCTGTGGCCCCCTGCCTGCAGCTAGCCTATTCACATTGCACAGTAGGAAAGCGGCTGTGAAGCCCAAGGTTTCACTGCCAGTTTCCCTTAGCCAGGATGGAGGTGCCAGCACTCAAGAGCCAGGTAAGTGCCCTAACAGTAAAAGTCAGCAGCTACATTGTTTGTTCCTTACAGTGGGGCTGCACTCAAACTGAAAAGGGTACTTGCTTGTTTAGATCTAGGAGATTTAAAAATATACCTACTCAATCCTCTGTTCCTCTGGGCTGCTAGACCAGTCCCTGCAGTATCTTCTACCCTGCACTCCAGCTGTCTTGGTGTGTTGCTTGTGTTTCTAGCAAGGTTACTTTGCGGTACAAACAAGGAAACTTAGACCTTTGTGGTGTATATAAATGTGCTTTTACTATGCAAAAGCAATCTGTACATACAAAAACTATTACAATAATACAAGACTGGCAGATACAGATACAGATAAAGATAGATACTTAACTAAAAGAAGTTTGCAGCCATGGAGTCCTGTTTGCTTTCACGCACATGGCACAGGGGAGTCAGGATCAGCTTCTTGGTTCATGGATGTTTCTGTGAGACTGAGTTTCTTGCAGCTTTGGCCAGAAGTATTTAGAATAGACCATCTCCCCAAACCAACACCCTTTGTCCTGAGGAGAAAAAGGCTTGCTTATCCATTGTCACCTTTGAAGGGGGGGGGGGGAGGTTAGGCTTTTATCCAAACTGCATTTCAAGCCTTTACAAAAGAAAGGTATGACCTTATATGGCTTCTTGACCAGAGATTACAATGCATTGGTGAGCCACTATATTAAATAAAGAAATATGTAATATGCAATTTCCACAACACTTGGATGTTAACATAATCAAGACCAATGCAAAGTCCATAGCCCTGCATTGAATGTGATGATGCTGAGGACCAGGTAAGTAATAGTGTTTCTCCTCTCCTCTAGACTAAATGAGCAGTTAATTATGCAGTGCAGATGCTGTCCCACTGCAAGTAATAATTTTCAAACTTTGCAGAGTTATGCTTTAACTTTTTGTAATACAAGAGCTTTATAGGACCCTTTATTTTTTCATGATTTAAACTTTCTCCTCAATTTTTTAGCTTTTTCTTTAAAATACGTATAGAACTGGCTTAGTTTGTGTTTCCTGTGTCAATGTTGTAGCCTCCATTCTCCTACTACACTTTGCAGTGCTGAAATCTGTGGATCCGCACCTTATCCATCACCATTTGGCACCACTTTCTTCTGCTGCATTTGCATAGTGTATAACTTAACCAGGCTGGGAATCACATACTCCT
The DNA here is from genome assembly GCF_965119305.1 of Pelophylax lessonae. Classification (NCBI taxonomy): domain Eukaryota; kingdom Metazoa; phylum Chordata; class Amphibia; order Anura; family Ranidae; genus Pelophylax; species Pelophylax lessonae. The sequence continues at coordinate 342,798,991 of NC_138771.1, read as the reverse complement.
TATTTTAAAAAGTTTTAACCCAAGCCCCCATAAATCAAGAAGCCCCTGTATGTGATTTTCATTTACCAACTTACACTAAAGTGTTGTTATTTCACAGTGTGTCAAGTGTACTTGAGATTATTTTATTTTTTGTTATTGAAAAGTGCATCTACAGAATAATTTATAACAAAATATATTTTTGATTTGCAGTGAATTTTTATCACTTTGAAATTCTTCGTGCCATCGGGAAGGGGAGCTTTGGAAAGGTGAGTGCTTTTTACTTGCATTGATTTTGTTTACAGAAAATATGAAGTAGGTTATATATATATTTAATATTTTCCATTAAATAAATATGTTCATTGCCTGTTTGTGCCTGCATTGCTATTCCAAAAAATGCCCACTCTGAAAAATTGCAAACATAGCACTGACCCAGTCTTGGGACAGGCTTAGCTGGTAAAATAGGCTTTTCCTTTGGTCATGAGTTTTATGGAGTGCAATGAGAAGTCTAAGGAAGGAAGTCAGTTTCCTCACGGTCAGATGACATTTCACAGCAAGACACAGACAAAGAACTCTCAGGAATTGTGCCTTAATACCTTACTCTGTATGTAAAGGGGTTGATTTACTAAAACTTGACAGTGCAAAATATGGTGCAGCTCTGCATAGAAACCAATCAGCTTCCAGGTTTTTGACAAAGCTTAACTGAACAAGTTGAAGTTAGACCCTGATTGGCTACCAAGCAGAGCTGCACCAGATTTTGCAAGCTTTAATTTTAATACACCCCCCCCCCCCATAAAAAAAAAAGAATATATATATATATATATATATATATATATATATATATATATATATATATATTGCAGTTTACTATTCCATAAGCTGGTCATACTTGGAGAGAAATATAACTAGTTTCTGATCAACTAACAGAAATCTGATCAGTGGGTGGTCCTGTGGGCTTCCTCCCACCTGACATCCCTCAAATAAAAAAAATCAAGGGAGCCAAATAGAAAAATTAGCAGCAGAACCAACACCTGCATCCAATCAGGGTATTTTAATGTCAAAATACAATAGCCGCAATGGGAGATTCATCAATCCACATTGTGCATAGAGAAATCTGTTGAAATGTGTGGCACCCTCCTAGTATAGCATACTAGGTAAATATAGCTTGTGGCTCCTTCTTCATTCAGGGAAGCAATGATCATTTGATCCGGTCTGCTCGTGGTTTCATACGCTGGGAGTTTGATTGTTTGCCTCTGCCTCTGGAAGAAGCTTCCAGAGTGTAGGGCAGGAAATTCAAAGAAACTGGCCTGAATGTTTACTATGCTCTGGCCTATTTCTGGGGAGGTGTGCCCAAAATGTGGTCTGGGAGGGGGTAAATAGCCTGGACCCCTTGAGGAGACTGTTCCTTTCCCCAACAGGAAAGGTTTCCAAGAGCTTCAAGGTGATACTTGCCTCTGAAGCACATTTGGATTGAGTTGCTGTCCTGCTGTGTCTTGGCTGTGGCAGGGTTGGAGACCTAGGACTAACCTGGAACTGGATGTAGGATTATTTACAGGGTGATTGGATCTGGAAGGAGAGTTTCATTCACTGGACCGTGTTAGGAGGAAGCTGCAAGAAGGCAGCTTCCCTTAGGGCTTGTGAGTAAAGACTTGATTGACCTCCTTTGACTGTGCAGCACCCTAGAATTTCACTAGTCCCCTATAGTTGTGGTGTTGTGCAGGGTAACCAAATGCCAGAGACGTGCCTCATGGTCCCCAGCTGTGAGGCTTTAGACTGTTCTGAAGCAACCTCATGGTCCCCAGCTGTGAGAGTTCCGACTGTACAAAGACTGTACTCTTTACAAAGATAAAAGGGTCCTCTGTATTCCATGCCCTTAAGCCTCATCTGTTGCAAGCTATGCAAGCAATAAATCACAAAAAGACAATCCCTGCTTGGGTGACTGGTGGCCTATTTACTGTCTGGAAAAGAACCAGTTAAATTCAGCGGCCTTTGAGGGGGTAGCGCTACATCTGTATAAGGCTATCCTTCAAAGTGATAACTGCGTTAATAATAATTTTTTCAGCAAGTACAGAAAATACCTGTTAAAGGGGAAGTCCACCCTAACACTAAAATTACTACACCTACAGGAATCCACGATTTAAGACTAACCTATCTAGCCCTGTAAAGAAGAAATCAGTATACATACCTTTTCTGGTCTGGTCCCATGCTGAGCTGTCAGCAGTGGCTTTGCTGTGGAGGCGGGTGTAGAGGAGGCAGCCGACAACTAAAGCCCCATAGTAACTTTATGAGTGACATCACTTCCCATTCATTTCCCAGCTGTTGTCAGCTGTGTCCTCTGCAGAGTTTCTGCCACTGGAGCTTCAAAAAAGGTATGTATACTGATTTCTTCTTTACAGGGCTAGATAGGTTAAACATAGAAACATAGAAACATAGAATGTGTCGGCAGATAAGAACCATTTGGCCCATCTAGTCTGCCCAATATATCTGAATCCTATGAATAGTCCCTGGCCCTATCTTATATGAAGGATAGCCTTATGCCTATCCCATGCATGCTTAAACTCCTTCACTGTATTTGCAGCTACCACTTCTGCAGGAAGGTTATTCCATGTATCCACTACTCTCTCAGTAAAGTAATACTTCCTCATATTACTTTTAAACCTTTGCCCCTCTAATTTTAAACTGTGTCCTCTTGTGGTAGTTTTTCTTCTTTTAAATATGCTCTCCTCCTTTACCGAGTTGATTCCCTCTATGTATTTAAAAGTTTCTATCATATCCCCTCTGTCTCTTCTTTCTTCCAAGCTATAGATGTTAAGGTCCTCTTACATCGTGGATACCTGTAGATGTAGTGATTGAGGTGTTCGGGTGGATTTAACCTTTAAATCAGCTATAAATGCAGTGTCCTTGTCACTTCCTGTGAGCCTAAACAAGAACACAAAAAACCTCATCGTTATTGTGTAAAATGCTAATAACAGTTCTGTTAACTACCATGTACTTCAGATAAGCAAAAGCAGACACATTTGAAAGTGAAGCCTGTGTGACAATCATGGCTGCCTCTGTTAATACAGTAGATAAGTTAACGTAGCCATAAAAGGGACAGGATGTTTGTAATTGGCAGGGATACTGGGTAAAAATAGAGGGAAAAAAGACAAAGTAAAGGAAATGAATGCAGCCACCACACTGAAGGACTGTAAGCTGCAATATATTACATTTTTTGTTTTGGGATTTAAATATGCTGTAACCCTTTTGCTTCCAGAGCCATATTTACATTTTTTGCACACGTTTAAAAAATCATTTAGGCCTGAAGAATATATAAAACCTCACATTATATATCTTCTGAAAGCAGACACCCTAGAGAATAAAAAAATAGTAGATGCAATTTTTTTTTCTACAAAAATATAAACACAACAGTTTATGAAACACAAAATTTTAGTATAAAATACACTAAAGTGAATTTTAGGGCACATTAAAAGCAATAAATTACCCAATTTTTTGGGTAAAATATAAAACATGAGCTAAAATATAAAAAATAAGTAAATAGAAACCCAGCATCTCAAGCCTTAAAATTGCATGCACCTGCGAAACAGCATCTAACTTCAGTATGCTAAATTTTCCATATGCGACGCTTTAAAGCCCCTACAGGTCATCATTTTTTTTTTTTTCATTAACAATGAATAATAGACCTAGGATTAATGCTCTCACTCCTGTGTGTGCAGTGATAAGTAACATGTGTAGCGCAATCAATGTTTGTGTGCATAGGTGCTCCTGATGCATGCATTTACGTTTGTATATGCATGTATAAGGGGGGGGGGGCTTTTTGAGAGGGGATTTTATGTGTTTTGGTGTAGCTTTAAGTCTTTACGCTTTTTTTATTTATTTTTGTACTTATTTTTATTTTTTTTCACATAGGAGACTAGAGTCCCCTTTGTGATCCATTTTTTACTGATGGGTACTCTTAATAGGAAATCAGGAATCTAAAAGACCCCTAATATCTTGCCTGCCCTCCAATGAATCTAATGCAGTTCAGATTGCATTGCATCAGCCAGTATTGCCAGTGGCCAGTGACAAGGATGTTTTACATGTCTCATTCGGGTCAGTAACAGGAAGTGGAGAACAGTGAATGTTCCCCTTTACCTTGCTCTGAAAACACTGGTCCGGGTTGTGCATATTGGTGCAGAGACACATGGTGGGGGCGTGTGTGCAAAGGGGGCATCTGTTAGCAGGGTGTGTAGAAACTATCTGGCGGCTGCAGAGCCACTGGATCACTTCTAAAAGACAGCCAACAGTAAGCCTGTCTGATTATTATGCACTTCTGGTGCAGTCACCGGGAGTGGGGAAAATGTAATGTGTGTCCATTTGTAGGCTCATTAATAGGTTCAACTTTTAGTAGTTTTCTGCGGGGGGGGGGGGGTTAAGAATCTATTTAGCTTTTTATAATAAATATATATGCTATAGTGGAAAGTAGTGCTTTTTTTTATTTTACAGTTACATTACAGCTTGTTAAAGCTATAAATAGGTGAATGGAACACTTTGTAAACATTTTATTACAATAATAAACATGCTATACTCTCCTGCTCTGTGCAATGTTATTGCACAGAGCAGCCCTGAACCTATATGATCATTCGCAAGTGCAAAATATAACAGTGTATATCTGAAGCGCTGTATAAATTTGCAAATAATATTTTTGATTGGATGAGGTTTACACACTGTCTAGTATGAATGTATGCACTATGATTTTTTGTTTTTTACAACTTCAAGAAGAAAGGAAGTGTCCCAATTTGACCTTTAACTTCACATATGTATGTGTTGCTGTTGCATTTATGTGCCATTTATGACCATTTGGATGTTGCTGATAGTTGAGAATGGAATAAATGATTTTGAAAGTTGAAAGTGAAGCCCTAAGTGCAAGACTTCTGTTGAACAAAGCAACATCCAAGTTCCAAATGAAGTACCTGTGGATGGAGGAAAGTGGGACCTGTTTAGTAAAGAACAGCTTCTTGCTGCTCCATTTTGTTTAATTTCCTTCATCCAGGTCTTGAGGTGAAGAAGAGAAACAAGAATTGCTAGAATGTGTTCAATGGGCACCTCTTTAGAGTGGGGACATAGACAGCAAAAACCTGAATGGGCTCTAAAACCTCCCTACCCTATTCAGAACTAAGAACAGTTTTGAATTTTGGTATACATTGGGGGAGATTTACTAAAACTGTTGCACACAAAGTTCAGAGTTTTGAATAGCAACCAATCAGCTTCCAGGTTTTATTGTCAAAGCTTAAGTGAACAAGCTAAAGTTAGAAGCTGATTGGTTACTATGCACAGCTGCACCATATTCTGTGTGCACCAGTTTTACTAAATCACCCTATATTAAAGCAACAGGAAAGCTTTTAACATATGAATTATTGCACACAGATCTATTACATACAGCAAGAGAACTTGTCATTAGGCATTGCTGATGAGAGAATGCACACCAAGGAGAAAGCATAGCATCAGGAAAAGGTAGAGGTAAAATGTATCTCTGCGCACTGTTCTAGATACTATTAGGCTTAATTACTGTGCAGAAAAGAAGTGCCAATCTTTACTGCTGTTTACCTATAGCAACCAGCCACCTCTTATCTGTTAAGGTTTAAAGCAAAATGCAGGCTTTTCCTTTTATTTTAGTTGTGAATAAAGAGGGCCCGTCTGCTAAAGTCACGCAACATGTTTAAGGTTAGAGTGGATTCTGAAGCAGACCCAAATGTAAGGGGGAATCTGATGGGGGACCAGGATGTAAAGGAGGACTCTGATGGGGACCCAGTTGTAAGACAGGCAACAGAAAGGACAGCGCTATCTGGGGGGATGATAACCACTATTTCCTTGTAAATGATGAAGGCCAAAGGAAAGTCTCAATACAGTTTATTGCACTTAATTGCGTGAAAACCTTTAGTCAATAAAAGCCAAAACAGTACCAGGCCGGTGGGTCCAGATGTAAGAAGGTTGATAGCCTCTTGAACCGAGGTTGAGCAAACACCTCCCTGGTGTGCAGGCTTGCAGCCACTTGCACACAGCCATGGACATACGGGAGCCATGCTGGGTCCCTCTGGTGCTCCCGTGTGAGGTCACCGCAAAGCAAGGTGGAAGTGCCGATTCGGAATGAGATGCCTGTTGACCAGCCTGGAACGCAGAGAGGAGAAGGGTTGCCGTGACCAAATAGGGCCTATCACTTGGGACACTTTGCTGTTGTACCCAGCTGTAAGACAGGACCCTGATAGGGACCATGATGTAAGGAAGACTCCGATTATGACTCTTATGTAAGTGGGACTCTGATGAGAACACTCATTTAATGGGAACTTTCATGTTGGGGGGGGGGGCTCTGATGGGGACCCTGATGTATGGGGGACTCTAATGGGGAACCTAATGTGAGTAAGGACTCTGATGAGAACTCTGATGTAAGAGGTCTCTCTGAGGTAGACCCTGATGCTAAGGGGACTGTTGAGAAAGATGCAGACTAATGCCTCGTTTGCACTGAGCTGTATGGTTCGGTTCAGGACAGTTCAGTATGGTCTGGAATGGTACACTTTGATCAGGCTGGCGTTTCCACCGCCAACAGTACCTCAGCTCAACAGTACCTCAACACAGTAGCTCCACCCTGTTGGTACGGTACTAATGTGCTTGGTACCCCAACGAAAGGGTCCCAAAAAAGTGGTACGGTACGGTTCGGAATTAGGGTACCATTCACAACTTTTGACAATGGAAACGGCAAAAATTGCGTACCATACTGAACCGAACCATACCGCTCAGTGGAAACGAGGCATAAATGTATTATTGTTTGAGCTTTATTAATGGCTCCTGTTTATTTGGAATTTCCCTGTTATGTTTTACTGAATTTCTTTCTCTGTTCAGAATTTACATTTTATCCATTGATTTATAAAACTTTTTTCAGCCTGCAACTATTTATAAAATATATAATGTGGTCCTCATACTGAAAAGTTTAGAGATCCCAATCTAATGCAATGAATAAAATAAATAAAACCAAAACTCCTGGGCTGGTGCTCTTTTCCCTATTGTTTTTACATTAAAACCTGACAGAGGCTCTAATCCAAGTCTTAACAGTATTGTATCAGCCTATAATTAAAATTAGGGCTATTAGTAAGCTTTTTTTATTTTTATTTGCAGGTATGCATTGTTCAGAAAAATGATACCAAGAAAATGTATGCAATGAAATACATGAACAAACAGAAATGTGTGGAGCGCAATGAAGTGAGAAATGTGTTTAAAGAACTGCAGATCATGAAAGGCTTGGAGCATCCGTTCCTGGTTAACCTCTGGTGAGTAATTTATTGCTTGCTTGGACTGTGGTCAATGCCAGTTTCATTATATGTATTACCTGCTAAACTACTGAATGATACTGCTTCTGTGTAGCTCTGTAGCAGACTTTATCAATCGCAGTTCCTCCAGAGAACCCTAGGGGTTCCATGAGCAGTGAGTAATGTCTGCCTTTCAGATACTTTAACACTGATACCAATGATCTTTCTAGCTATCTGTAAGAAAGGGTGGGGGGTTGTTCTAACTGAGCACTAATGTAAGGAGCATTCTTTTCACTCACCAGCAATGTAAGGGTGCCTTCTCCCACTGACCATCAGACTAAGGGGACCCTTCTCCACTGACTACCAATCTAATAGACACATCACTCACCACCAGGGGGAGTGGGAACTTCACTGACTTCACTGGGAACATATTTCCCACTGGCTATCAGTGTAAGACCCCGTTCACATCTGTGCGATTTGACAGGTCAAATTGCAGCCTATTGCCAGCAATGGGAGCGTCCCAATCGATTTGACGTTGACTTTGTGGAGCCGCACTGATTTCCAAAAGTAGTTCCTGCACCAGTTTTGGCGACTTCAATAGACATCTGTGCATGAACCTGCACCCCTGAAATCAGACTGAAATGGGGCTTTGAGGGACTAAGAGGGCATATTTTCACTGACCACTTATGTGAGGAAACACTACAATTTTCATGGCCTGTGTTTCCTTTCTTTTAATTTTAATATTCTGCTTCACTTTATAGTTGCTGTTAAAATAAGAAAATATTAGAACAGATGAGGATTAAAGCCAGCATTACCTTATTTAATCCCTATATGGTTTAAGCTTTCATAGTTATTTCAAAATGTTACACTGTTTTCCAGATGAACAGAAGCTAGTGTTCCTACTAGTGCAGTACAATGTTGCCAACCTACCAGATTGAAATTTACTGACACAATGCCCAAAATGTACTGGCACAGCCAAGTTTTTACTGGCATATCCAAAAGTTATAAAATGACAGTTTTAAGTGCAACTTTGAGTATTTAGGCTACAAACCAGTTCAATTTGTAACTAGCAATGTGATTTAAGGCCAATATTAAGGGAAATAAAAATGTCTTATTTTATTTTTGATATAGTAAGTAAGTAGCTCAGGGACATGACACGTCCTCTCCTGAGTCACAGTGACAGTCTCTCTCCACACCAAGGTGGTCCCTTCAGTCCACTCCAGTCCAAACAGTACTGACATGATAGTTCTGCCCCTGGCTTGCCTTGCTCCCGTCCCACAAACCTGCACACGAGGCTCCGTCCACTCTGCACGACTCCCTTGCATCATGACATAACACACTCAGGCTTCACCTCTGCCATTACCACCCTGCGCTAACCAAACACACTGTAGCATTTAGATGGTCTCAGCCAGCTCCGGACTGAAACTGCGCATGCAGTTCTGATTCAAGCGTCGCAGCCATTTTCCTCTCATTGGCATTTACTGGCAGGAGAAAAGTGCCCGTTTTTTACTGGCTGTCAGTAAAAAAACTGATGGTTGGCAACACCGGGAGTTTGAAGGTCTTGGGAGGAATGAGGAGGATTTGTGTAATTTGTTAAGGGTGAATTTTGGAAATGTTGAAGGGTTGAAGGTTGCAAGTTTTTGACAGGATTGGATGTGGGTCTGACAGGAGAGGAAAGAGTCAAGTATTACTATTACCACCCTAGATTAAGGGGAGTGACTGATTGCAGTGCTGCTGATGTTGAAAGAGAAATTGGGGGAGAGGCCACGGGGGGTGGAAATAATATGAAGTTAGTTTGAAGAAGTGGTGTGACATCCATGCAGTGCGTGAGAAGGCAAAAGGAATGTACTGAGGGATGGAGATTTGGATGTCGTCAGCATATAGGTGGTATTGGAACTGACCCAGAGAGGAGGTGTAGTTAGAAAGCAGAGGAGGCCCAAGGCCGGAAGCCTTGAGGAACCCAAAAAAAAAGATGAAGAGGAGAAGGTAACACTGAAGGTGCACTGAGATAGGTAGGAGTAGAATCAGGAAAGAGCAGAGTCTTGGAGGTCGAGGTAGTGGAGTTTTTTCCAAGGAGAAGTGGGCAGCAAATTGTATCAAAAGTAGCAGAATGATCTAAGAGTATGATTACGGGGTAGTGGCCATTGGTTTTGGCAGTTGGTAAGGCGTTGATGATTTTTAGGATGGCAGTTTCTGTGCAGTGTTGTAGGTAAAGGCTAGATTGAATGGGGTTGAGGAGGTTGTTTACAGCGAGGCGGTGGTCTCAGTTTTAGACTAGTTATAGAAGTCTGGAAGTAAGGTAAATAGGAGCACAGAGAGGAGTGGTAAAATGTTTGGACAAGAAAGGGGTGACCAGTGCATGTTTTGTAGTTTTTTTCTAAGCTAATACAGGGCTTCCTTTTAACCACTTAAGCCCCGGAAGATTTTACCCCCTTCCTGACCAGGGGGTATTTTGCGATTCGGCACTGCGTGACTTTAACGGACAATTGCGCGGTCGTGCGACGCTGTACCTAAACGAATTTGACGTCCTTTTTTTCCCACAAACAGAGCTTTCTTTTGGTGGTATTTGATCACCTGTGCGATTTTTTGATCACTCGCTATAAACAAAAAAAGAGCGTCAATTTTGCAAAAATAACAATATTTTTCACATTTTTTTATATGAAATTCCCCAAAAAAAAAAAGTAAAAATCAAAATTTTTTAAAATTTTCGGCCAATTTGTTTTATGCTACATATGTTTGGTAAAAAAAATCGCAAAAAGCGTATTTTGATTGGTTTGCGCAAAACTTATCGCGTTTACTAACAAAGGGAAAGATTTTTGTCATTTTTGTTGTTTTTTTTTTAACGCGTAATGGCGGCGATCTGCGATTTTTTTTGCGGTACTGCGACATTGGGGCGGACAGATCTGACCCTTGACTGACATTTGTGGCACTTTTGGGGTTACCAGTGACATTTCTACAGTAATCAGTGCTATACATATGCACTGTTACTGTAAAAATACACTGTTTGTGAAGGGGTTAACTTTATTTGGAAGGGAGGGGCTGTGTGTATCCCTAGGGGCGTGCTTTCTACTGTGATTGGCTGTGGCTTGAGCTGTAAGGACACTGATCAACGGATCTACATACTAGATCCGTTTTATCAGTGTCTTTACAGCGAGGAGAATGACAGGCAGCTTGTTTACACAAGCTGCCTGACATTCTCCCTCTCCCCCCGCCGATCGCCGAGTGACCGGCGGACATCGGGTCCGCTGGTCACACGCGCGGGGGGGTCCGTGACCACGCGGGAGCGCGCCTCCGGGGGCGCGTGCTCGCTCCCTAGACCCTCACAAGCTAGTGACGTAGCCCTACGTCACTTTGCCTGTGAGGGGCTGACTTCCGACGTAGATCGGCGTTAGGCAGTCGGCAAGTGGTTAATGGCTTCACCTCAGCAAGTCAGTGGAAGCCTTGTATTGGTTGATTCAAATTCAACACTTCTGAATGGTTGAGAAGCATTCAGGCCAACTCCGTTTTAGGAAGTAATGCTTTCTGCTGTGAAACACAGCACTGCATACTGTATGCAGCTAATGCTACTGCAGTTTAATGTATCACACACAGCTGCTGAATCACTTAGTGATGGAAATAGTTCATTTGGGCCAGCTTAGTCCAAATGAACAATCTCAAGTGATAGCAAATTTGGAATTTGTTTTTAAAGGTAGAAAACAGTTGGTGAGGACTGAATGACCGAGTGTTGATGAGAGTGATAAAGTATGTCTGTTTGGCAGTACAGAGACAGGTCCTTTATTTTTGGGTGGTAGTTTTTTATGATGTAAAGTCTTTAATGTGTTTAGTAATATGCCATAGCCAATCAAGAGCATGACTTTTTCTTTTGCAATTGCTGGTGCTGTCTGTTTGCCACGGTTAAAGGGATCAGGTCTTAAGTCTGTGTGCGGTGAGATGGGCCAGTGTTTCCTGAGAGGATGAGAGTGAGCTGATGAGATCTTGTAGAAATCTTGTGTGTTGGGAAATTGGTAAGAGAAGGGTTAAAGTGGCAAAGGTTTTTGTGGGTAACTATTTGTTGATTAGAGGGATAGGGGGTTAAAGATTGGGAGAGTGATAAGGTCACGGTCAAAGAGAGGCAAATGGGTGTTTGAGAGTTTGAAAGGAGTGCAATGGTTGGTGTTCCATCAGAGTGAGTAGAAGTGTGTGTCCATTGTGTTAGACTTACGGAAGACGTTAGGTTGAGGAGTTGAGATGTAGTTTGGGTGTTAACATTAACACGAATGTTAAGGTCACTAAGGATGATAGTGGGTATTTCAGTGGAAAAAAAGATAGGGTAGCCAGGCAGAGAAGTCATCAGGGCAGTGTGATACAGGCTCTGGAGGTCAATAATCCACAGAAAGTCTCAGAGAAGCTGAAGAAAAAAGACAAATACTGCAAGCTTCAAAAGGGGAGAGGGATAAAGAAGGAGGTGTAGGAGTAACTGGAAAAGTGCTTTGTTTGGATAGAATGCATCCAACTCCACCTCCCTTTCATCCATTGAGTGAGAGTCTGGTTGAGTGAGCACAGTGGAGGCCACAGTGGGAGAGGGCAGCAGGAGAGGCATATCTCCAAAAGTCAGGAGGAGCAGGAGGGTGAGGGGAGTAAGACTAAACATTGGCAGAAAGCCCTTACATGGAGACTAGCTAATAACAAGCTCTCCATTTGATGCTAAATCTTACACATTGTTGCAAGAGAAATTATAGCGATCACTAGAAAGATCTGATAAGGAGCAACTAGTGTTGTGAGCCTTAGCACAACATATAGACCCTTGTTCTCTTCCTCTATGTTGTATATTAGAGTTTTTGCTGACCGCATACTGTATATATACGGCGGCATGGTGGCTCTCCCAGGCAAAACCACGTATGGATACGTCATTTGCCTGGGAGAAGCTAGGGGGCGAGCGCACGCCGCCGGCAGCCCGATCCCGCCCCCACTCATCAGCTGGGAAGCCGATGCGTGTGTCAGGTGGCTCCGATTGCCGCCTGACACTCTTGACCTTTCCCCGCTGAGGGACAAGGACGGGCAGCTGTTGTAAACACAGCCGCCCGTCCTTCTCCCTGCAATGATCACAGAGCTCATGTGATCCTGCTATATAGGATCGCATGTCTCTGTGATCAGTTCACAAGTCCAACCCCCATACAGTTAGAATCACTCCCCTAGGGTCACATTTAACCCCTTGATCACCTATACTGTTAACCCCTTCCCTGCCAGTGTCATTATTACAGTAACAGTGCATATTTATAGCACTGATTACTGTAGCAATGTCACTGGTACCCCCAAAAGTGTCAAAAATGTCAGTCAGGGGTCTGATCTGTCCGCCGCAATGTCGCAGTCCCGCAAAAAATCGCAGATCGCCGCCATTACTGAAAAAAAAAAAAAAACAATAAAAATGACATAAATTTTTCCCGTAATTAGTAGACGCGATAATTTTTGCGCAAACCAATCAAAATATGCTTATTGCGATTTTTTAAACAAAAATGTGTAGCAGAAAACAAATTGGCCTAAAATGTTAAAAAATTTTCATGTCATATAGCAGAATGTGAAAAATATATATATTTTTTTTCAAAATTGTCAAAATTTGTTTATAGCGCAAAAAATAAAAACCACACAGTTGATCAAATACCACCAAAAGAAATCTCTATTTGTGGGGAAAAAAGGACATCAATTTTATTTGGGTAGAGCATCGCACGACCGCGCAATTGTCCGTTAAAGTAACACAGTGCCGAATCACAAAATAGGGCCTGGTCATTAAGGGGGCAAATCCTTCCGGTCTTAAAGTTGTTAAAGTATAAGTAAATCCTAACAAATTACTTTTAGTTTGCTAAAGCACTATTTATAAAAAAAACCACTTCACATTTTTTAAATAAAAACTTTCTATCTTTCTTATTCTTTAATGCATCTCAGTGCTGTTACTCTCCTGCAGACACTTCTTATCTACATACAGTAAATGCACTATTTCCAGCAACAACAGCTGCATATTATTGCTCATGGAGCTTTCCTGTTGGTAACAACAGTGAACCATGACAAGGACCTTCCTTGCAGGATCACCAGATATTATTTTATTGAAAGCTTAAGATTTAAAAATATTTTACATACATTTTAACATGGGAGTAGAAGGAAAAACATTAAAAGAGATAAGATACAGAAGAAATGAGTTAAAAAGTTGCAAGGAAATTAACAGGCTAATCAACACTGCTGGTGAAATGGAATAAAGGTAATCTAAGGAAACTACTTAAAGTTACAATGTTTCTTTCCCATGTAGGGTAAAGTAACAGGTTGGCTTTAATGCACCCTCCCCAACAATATATAAAATACAGAAGAACCAAATTGTCACCATTATATTCTGTATTTTGTTAACTGTAACCATTTTGTGGCTCAATAACCTAACCTATATGAAATAAGGGAACCAGCACAATTTCTTTCATAATTAATGTAGTGATGCTTTTATTAAAGGCTTCTAATTTTCTTACTATTAATTAAAAGCCTTTCACGCGTAGCAGATATGCATTAATAATTTAGATATCTCATAAAACATATATTTAACAAAGCAATAATGGAGTTTATTAGTATCATAAAAGATGCCTACGTATGTTGGTCACTCAGGACTATTTTTTGGAATTGATTTTTCTTGGTGCAGGGCAGTTAGGTATGATAAGAATAATGTATCGATAACCCAGCTGGAGCTGCTTAGTGGATTGGGTTCTCTGTTCACTGGTCTCGACTCTATGAACTACCTCAACCCCTCTGACACACCAGGTTAAGCAAAAAGGGTATTGCAGTACTATTAAAGAGGTTGTAAACCTCAGAATTTTTTTTTTCAAAAAGTTCACCTGAAAGAGAAACACATAATGAGCTAGTATGCATTGCATACTAGCTCATTATGATATACTTACCTTAGAACGAAGCCCCGAAGCGCTGACCGCTCACTTCTCCCATGGGTGACATGTTCTGTCACCCTTCTTCCGGGTTCGCGGCATCCGGCCATCTGATTGGCTGGACCCGCGATTACGTCACTCCCGCGAATGCGCGCAGGAGCCGACGGTCACGGCACGCGCCGTTCCTTCAGAGAGCATGCCCCAGTGACGTCACTGGCTGCATTTACGGTAAATATCTCCTAAACGGTACATGTTTAGGAGATATTTACAGTACCTATAGGTAAGCCTTATCATAGGCTTACCTATAGGTACAACTTGCAGAGGAGGGTTTACTTCCTCTTTAAGAGCACAAATGTAAATATCCTGCACACACTATGGTTCAGTATCAGGAACAAATCACCAGATACTAGTTAGTAAACAAGGAACGCAATATATTGTTTTGAGTTGTTTTGAGTTAAAGTAGATGCAGTATGTAAAAAAATGAGTAGAGAGTAGGTCTAACACAATTTTATAGACAATGAAGTCTCTATATTATAGCAACTTAGAACAGAGATCTAAATGGTTGGATTGACCTGTACCTGGTAATCTACAAATCAGCATTAAAGTGTCATTAAAGTGATTGTAAAGCCTTAAGGTTTTTCAACTTAATGCATACTATGCATTAAGGTGAAAATCTTTCTGTGCTGCAGCTCCCCCAGCCCCTTTCTTCTTCTTTCCTGAGCCCAATCCGATCCAGTGATGTGCAGTGATGTCCCTCCACTGTCTCCCTCCTCATTGGACTGATTGATAACAGCAGGAGCTATTGGCTCCCACTGCTGTCAATCAAAAGCTGTGACACAGAATCGAGGCCAAGTTCCGCTGTCTGTGTCAATGGACGCAGCAGTGGAATTCGGGAGTGAGCACGCACCGGTGCCCCTGGGTAAAGCTGCTTTCCATGGGGGCACATGCTGAAGAGGAGGGGCCTGGAGCAGGGGACGCCAAAAGAAGGGGATTGGGGCTGCTCTGTACAAAAGCATTGCACAGAGAAAGTAGAAGAAGGCTACTCTAGAGTTCAAGCCTTCCTACAGAGGTGCCTCTTATTATAGGCAGCAAGTAAAGCAGCTACAGTATGTGAGCAGACTGTCCTTTGCACAAGTTCTTTAGCCGGATAGTGTTGGGGCCCAGTCTGTCACTTACCTGATAGGAGAAGGAAATTACACGGTTGGCCTCTCCTCTATCTCTGGAGGCTGGCAAACCAGTGGATCAGGAGCCATAGTAGTGTTTAGAAGTATAGCCTGGGTTAAGGAGGTACTCCGCTTCTCTGTTGGTTTAGGACATGTAGCTTGTCAGGGCTCTCAGCAGAAAAACTAAAGTAGTGCATAGCGCTGGTACAGCAGCCAGACAGGCACTTGAGCAGAACAGGAAGTCAGGATCAGAGACAGAAGTGGGGTCACAGGAGTAGCCAGAGTCATCAGCAGGCAGGCAGCGAGGTACAAAATCATGAGCAAAGCCGAAGTCAGGAACAGAGTCAGGTCAGGAATAAATGACAAGTCAGAAGCGGAATCCAAGATCAGGTCAAAGAGTAAGTCGAGTCGAGTCAAATCATACAGGTTAAATGCAGGACACAGGGAACAGCTGAATATCAGTCAGCAAGGAACATAGGTATAAGCATCCTTTAAATAGCCTGTTTGGCACCAACAGTATAGTACAGTTCCAATAAATTCTGCATACAGTGGTAAAGACTGCTAGTTAGATGGTCAGTCCCTAATGTGTTCAGTCTCTGCTAGCAGCAACAGGTCTAAGGCAGCAGTGCCATTTCACAAGTCCCAGTGTTACAGCTACATTGGTTCCACTGTGCTGATGTTAGCCCGCTGCTGAATTCAACTCCAGTCCTCAGCACACTGGTTATTCACCATCTGATCTCTCAGGCTCAGCAATGTCAACTCTGGTCTCTGCACAGGCTTAGTCTCCATGGTACTAGGCACAGACATCATGATAATAGGTCTGCACTTTCTGGTTCTGCTTCCCTCCACCTGGAAAACTCACTTTGCTCCCATCTTTGGTTCACAGGGAAGCCTGGGCTTTGTTGTTTGCAGCTCTATTAGCCTCCACAGTGCAGTGCCACCTCTGGACTACATCTCCCATCATCCTGAGCAGCTGCATTATTCAGTCCATACTGCAGCTGCTGCCAGAAAGGAGAGGAAATGGGCAAAAAGTTTTCATTCAGCTGCTTACATCACAGCGGCGGGGGGGGGGGGGGGGTCGTATCAGATATCAAAACACACAGCCTGTGTGAGACCCGGCAGGAGAGGGGTTTGGAAAGGAGAGCTTAGCCTGCTTCTCCAGCTGGTTACAATGGTAGGTAGATTATAGGGGTTCTAAACCTAAAACACTTTTTACCTTAATGCATTCATGTGAGTTTTACAGTCAGGTTTCATGAAGTAGATAAATGGCCTACACCTATTGCAAATGCATTATTCAATTATGCTCAAAGTTCCACAGCTTTTTATCTACAGACATCCCTTATGTGCAAAGGCAGTTTTTTTTGTAATAGTGTACTATACCTTTAAGATTGAATAGTCTTAAGCCATGGATATTTAAGGAAGCAGTTGGATTTTAATTGTATTTGGCTATAGTTCTGATTTAAAGCTAGAAATAACCAGGCTATTGGCATTTTGAGAAGAAGGTCATGAATGACAGTATCCATATTTTTCTCAATACGCTCCCATGGCTTAGTCTTTTCGTTTTAGATTTGACCACATTCAAAGAGGAAGCTAATTTAAAAAAATAAAATTAAAGTAAGCATTTAGGCATTGGCAAGTTTTGAGCTAGTATGCAAATGTATCTTTTTTCAAAGTATATTTTAGAAACAAGTGGTATATTAAAGAAAATTCTGAAATTTTGTGTTGACTTTTTTCTTTATGTATACTGAGCAGCAAGCTTTGAAAACAATTAGCTTTCTGGTTTAAAAAAGTAGACATTCTGAAAATGGAATTGCAAAAATGAGAAATTATACTAGCATACCAATGTGTTTGGAGTTGAAATATATAAATGGACAGTATGACTTCAGCTTCCAGGCCCTCGTTAAAAGCTGTGATATACGGTAATAGGATGACACTTGGCATCCCTATGAAGCTAAAATGGAAAGTTTATTGTGAAATGTTCCTAAGCCCAGACAATAATTAAATTGCGGGACACCCTCCAAAGACTTCCACTAAGCCTTCCAAATTTAAATGGTATTTTGAATAAAAAAGTAAAAAACTGCTGGGTTTTTTGGATTATGACTTTGAATTTTTTATATATATTGTTGCATTTTCTGTCAAGTGTTTTCAGAAGTAGAACCCTGGAACTAGCTATAAGACCTTGACACCCACATCAGTCTCAATGTCCCTCCTTTTTTTGTCTATCTATTGTATCTATTGTAGTTGCAGCAAATTTTCTTTCCCTGCCTCTTAAGCTAGACATCCTCAAATATGGAGTTTTTAGGCACTGGTAGTTTACACAGCAGTGTCAGTTTGAAACTGATTGTAACTTTCTTTTATGTGTGTCCAATGCAGCTTGCCCACAGCAAAGAAACATTTTTAAAGCTGAAATGATTTAAGAGTTAAATCCCTTGCAAGCAGGAAATGGACCTTGCATCCAGATCCCCAATATAATGCATAGTCGTAAAGGGTAATTCTACTTTTGTGGGGAAAAAAATTAGCAAAAAAAAAAAAAATAAATAATATAGCGTATACAATTGCAACTCAAGTCATATTGCCATATTGTAATTGAATGTTATTAAAAATTTCCTTTTCAATTTGCAGCCCTGGAATTTTCTGTAAAATGCAATTCAATATGGCTACCTGGAGGTGTTCTGTACACAGACTGAGTACAAAATGCCCCCTGAAAATATAATTTCCTACTTGTGTGATTGGCTCACTGATTTTCCCAGAAGTCTGTACTAAGATACAAGTCAGATCTTTGGCACCTCCTGCAACAAAAATGTCATTTTTGGTGAGATACTCCCAAATGGAAATCATGTCTCAGTCTAGGTTCACATCTATGTGGCTGCAGTTGATCCTTTTTTTAGGCATGTTTTGCGGTGCATTTTGGATTCCCTGCTGACAGCTGAATGTAAAAAAAAGACATTTCCAGCTAAACAATTTGTGAAAAAACTGTGCAGGGTCCAGTAAAGATTTGGAGGGGAACCCAATGCCAAAATCCCCCAAAAAAAGGTTGTGGGGTCCCCTTCCAAAATCCATACTAGACCCTTATCCGAGCACACAGCCCAGCAGGTAAGGAAAGGGAGGGGACGAGCAAGCAGCCCCCCTCCTTAACTATACCAGGCCATATGCCCTTAACATGGGGGGGGCACTGCCCCCCACCCCAAAGCACCATGTGAGCCTCTTCCCCACAACCCCGGGCTCTGGTTGTGGGGGCCTGTAGGCAGGGGGCTTATCCAAACCTGGAAGCACCCTTTAACAAGGTGGACCTTAGATCCTGCCCCCCCCATGTGAATGAGTATGGGATACAAGAGTTTTTGACAATTCCTCTATTGAAAAATAAAAAATGCCCCAAAGTACCCCACCATGTTGAGAGCATGTGGCATGGTATTATTATTATTATTATTGTTATTATAATACAGGATTTATATAGCGCCAACAGTTTGCACAGCGCTTTACAATGTGAGGGAAGACAATACAGTTACAATACAATTCAAAACAGGAGGAACTAGAGGGCTCTGCTCGTTAGAGCTTACAATCTAGAAGGGAGGGTCAAGTGAAACAAAATGCAATAACCGTGGGGGGTGGGCTGATGGAGAAAATGTAGGTATATTTGTTAGGTGTTGGTAGGATAGGCTTCTCTGAAAAGGAGGGTTTTCAGAGATCGCCTAAAAGCTAATAGAGTAGGAGATAATCGGACAGATAAGGAATAGTGCAGGAGGGGGGAACTCGCTCGTTCCCTCCTATTCCTGACCTGTGGAGCTACGTGCTCGGATAAGGGTCTAGGTCCGGGGGTTGTGTGTTTGTTTTGGCGTGGGGTTCCCCTTCTAATCCATACTAGACCCAAAGTTGCCTGTGATTACTTCAGTTTCTCTGATATAAGTACACTGCACCCTTTGCTAGTTAAAATGGCTTACGCAGTGCTTCTCTAACCTGTTCTTCAAGGTAAATCTGCATCCAAATTTATGTAAATTACATTCATAAATATATATTGAAATTTCACAGGAAGTGATAATGTGCTAGAATCCCATGGGACATCCTTATTATACTCATAGAAATCATAGAAATAGCAGCTCTTGCTGTAACAATATGCTGGGATATGATAAAACCAACAATCTGAAGGTGCCTAGGTATTGTCTTATAAATAAGTGAGAAATACTTGCAGCTCTCAGATCGGTCTGGCTCCATGCCACCATGAAATCCTCTGAGGGAGTTTCAGCTTCCTTATGCCTCTTGATTTTCAATAAGAAGATGGAAGAACTGGCAGTGGTGTGAGAAAATTAAATGCTGCAGTGAATAGAGGGAAAGATCAAGATTTACATCCTCATCATTCAATGTTATGGTCTGGCTTGGGTCTTTCTTGCTATTGAAGAGTTTTTCTCAAAGGACTTTGATGCCTTCTTAACTCTGAGATTAATATGTACAAACCCTTACACACTTGTTCATAATGATAAAAATCAAAAGAACTTGCCAGGCAGGTGAAATGAAGTCTGCATACATAATTTTAGATATGCTGGAAAACAAGATTGTTGTTGGAAAAAGGTGAATACATGAGCCCATAAACAAAGCATAAGCTAAGTACCAACACAAAAGTAAGATGGCAGATAGGCATGATCAGAGTTTTTAAATGGAACAAAAATAACCCCTGAGGATTGGGACTTTCAACGGCAAGAATCAGGACTTGAGTATGAAAATATATAAATTTTATTACACATATAATGAAGATAAATTATACATAATCACATGTGAAGTATAAAAACAAGGTCATAGATACGTCTTGGAACCAGGAGGGTCTGAGGTGTCTGGATCGGACTAGACGCGTTTCGGTCCAAATGCCTTTCTCAATGGTCCACAAAACACCAGAGCTCAGACAGATATGTGAGACCTCTGTGGAATCCAGGACGTGAGACCAAAAGGGATGGGCCTTGGTGAATGAGAAAAAGGCCTTCAATTGACTATGGCCGCAAAGAGTATATGCTAAACAAGTTGGGTCTATACAAGATAGACTTAGAGTAATATGTTAATGTTTATATGGGTTTCCAGGGGAGATTTCAATACTTATAAGCCAAATATACAGTGATATGGCAAATGACAGTGAGAAAGGAGCTCCACGGACAGAGAATCCCACGAGGATCTCCAGAGTGAGGTCAGAAACGCACAGGTCATCTGTGAAATAGTAGTAGAATGAGCATGTCCCCCGATGGATTTATAATGCTGGGACGTGTCCAGCCATGCATCCCTGTTGACATAGAATATGTCAAGCCTGTATAGGTCTGTACGTATGAGTAATGTAGTATATACTCTTTGCGGCCATAGTCAATTGAAGGCCTTTTTCTCATTCACCAAGGCCCATCCCTTTTGGTCTCACGTCCTGGATTCCACAGAGGTCTCACATATCTGTCTGAGCTCTGGTGTTTTGTGGACCATTGAGAAAGGCATTTGGACCGAAACGCGTCTAGTCCGATCCAGACACCTCAGACCCTCCTGGTTCCAAGACGTATCTATGACCTTGTTTTTATATTTCACATGTGATTATGTATAATTTATCTTCATTATATGTGTAATAAAATTTATATATTTTCATACTCAAGTCCTGATTCTTGCCGTTGAAAGTCCCAATCCTCAGGGGTTATTTTTGTTCCATATTCACTAGGGATGTTGGCAAGATCCCAGGTTTAAAACACAGAATTCGAATTTATCTTTTCTAAGAGTTTTTAAATGAGTTTTACAACTTGTATGTTGGTTCTATGGGCATGAGCTATAGTTACTGACTATGTCCCAAGGTGATAAGATGGGAATTCATTTTCTCCCATGACCAAGGCCATTTTTCCGTATGGAACAGTGGTAATTACCCACAAAGGTAAAGCATTCTTAGGAAGCTTGAGACAATTGGGTTAATTAACTAAAACAAGGGAGTGCAGAATCCAGTGCAGCACTGCATAGAAACCAATCAGCTTCCAGGCTTTTTTTTGCCAAAGCATAATTGAACAAGCTGAAGATAGAAGCTCATTGGCTACCATGCACAGCTGCACCAGATTTTACACTCTCCAGTTTTAGTAAATCAACCCCAAGGTTTTCACCTCTCCTTTTGGCCTCTGAAAGCCTTTTTCTACCATAGGCATCAAATAAATAGAATAGGCAGAAAAAAAAGAATAGGCAACCCTGCAATGTTTTTTTTCAATGTTCTTATTAGCAAGTAGGAAGGTTTGACACTAATCAGAAAAGGGAGGAGCAATCCTGTTCAAAATTCCACAATTATGAAAAGTGGAAAGTATGGTACAGTATGTATATTTGATTTTTATTATCTAAAACCTCTAAAAGGTTGTTCCTTTATTATATTTACTAGACATTAAGCCCGTTAAATTAACGGGCGCTAGAACATATGTGGTCAAACATTTGTAAAAACAGACTTGTTCCAGTTAAGCGAGAGCCTCTGTTAGCTCTGCATCCCTGTTGCCCTAGCAACATCGGGGACACGCGCAGAGCTGACCGAGCGGCTCTCACGTGACATTGCTCGCCTGCCGCCACTTGTAACACCCGCTGGCGCTTAGCAGTAAGTCCGCGCGAGCGCACATCCGCCGCGTGCCCGCGCACACCCACCGCTTCAACAGTTTCGCCCGGTGTTCTATCAGATTTCCCTATCTACGTCATTTCCGATTGAGATCATCATGCAGCAGCTTGTACCTGCGTCACACGTCCTATTGGGAATGCGCAGAATAGGTAGGGAATTATGATAGCATCGTAAGGGGTCAGACAAAAGTCCTAGTGTTCATGCACCGGCGCATGCGCACCAACGGGTCGGGCAGCGGGATCTCTTATAACAAACATCCATCCAATCCATGGCAGACACTGCACTGCACTGACCCGACAATCTGATCCCCATGCCCCACACTGCGCCGACCCGAAAATGAGAGAGTGGGCATGTGGGTAGGGAATAGGATTGTCCGATCGGCGCAGTGTGTGCCGTGGAGATGGGATGGATGTTTGTTATAAGAGATGGCGCTGCCCGATCCGTTGGTGCGCATTCACCCGCTCATGCGCAGTAGGACTTGTGCCTCAGCCCTTACGATGTTATCAAAATTCCCTACCTATTCTGCCAATGTTCCCTCTAATTTTTTACTGTGCTGAGCAAGTAAAAAATTTTCTGAGCGCAAACCTTTAGACTGAGCAAATGGGGGGGGGGACGTCAATGCAGAGTGCCCACAGCAATGCCAATGTTCCCTCTAATTTTTTACTGTGCTGAGCAAGTAAAAAATTTTCTGAGCGCAAACCTTTAGACTGAGCAAATGGGGGGGGGGGGGGGACGTCAATGCAGAGTGCCCACAGCAATGCCCCCAATCGCAGAGTGCCCACAGCGATGCCCCCAATCGCAGAGTGCCCACAGCAATGCCCCCAATCGCAGAGTGCACACAGCAATGCCCCCAATTGCAGAGTTCCCACAGCAATGCCCCCAATCGCAGAGTGCCCACAGCGATGCCCCCAATCGCGGGGTGCCCACAGCGATGCCCCCAATTGCAGAGTGAGTGCCCACAGCAATGCCCCCAATTGCAGAGT
The DNA here is from genome assembly GCF_965119305.1 of Pelophylax lessonae. Lineage (NCBI taxonomy): Eukaryota > Metazoa > Chordata > Amphibia > Anura > Ranidae > Pelophylax > Pelophylax lessonae. The sequence continues at coordinate 342,776,110 of NC_138771.1, read as the reverse complement.
GCCCACAGCAATGCCCCCAATTGCAGAGTGCCCACAGCAATGCCCCCAATTGCAGAGTGCCCACAGCAATGCCCCCAATCGCAGAGTGCCCACAGCAATGCCCCTAATTGCAGAGAGCCCACAGCGATGCCACCAATCAATGCAGAGATGCCAGCATCCCCCCCCCCGTGCACTTACCTCACGGTCACGGCAGCGTCTCATCAGTTCAGTCCCCGGAAGCCGTCTCCTCGGTCCTCCCGGCGCCTCCTCCGCAGAGGGTGGAACTCCGTAGGGTGTCCATCATCCTGGGAGCCCCATGCAGGCCCGATCCCCAGCCTCTCCTAAAGGCCGTGGGCCGGCTGCAGTATCCGCACTCCCGAAGTCTCTCTGCGTCCCAACGGCTGTCCTGTGGCACATGCGCAGTAGCGCATTTCCACGGACACAGGGACGGATGCAGAGATACAGGGCTTTTATTAATATAGATATTTTTGTGTATTTGACAGGCTAGCTAAGTGCTCATTCACACAGCCACAGAGGACTGTACAGTGTCCAGCAGCCTCGAATGACGACATTTCGTTAAGTTCTATTCGCACAGCAGTGTGAACAGCCCTAAAAGGAAACAAAGCTTTTTGCCTTGTCTTGCTTTGAGACTGTGCTGGGTAAGGCTATCCAGCAGTCCCAGCACACCTGGTGTCAACAAGCTCTAAAGGTGACATTGCATTCTTAGGCCATAACTACATATTGTAGAGCTATGTTGTACACTTTAATAAGTGTATCTAAATATAAAACCAAAAAATGGAGTATATTGCAGCTTACCAATCCTTAGATGTGCTGGCTGCTTTATTTTTTACTTTTCACAATAAGATTATTTTATTCAAGTACTAAAAATCCCTGTTGATCTTACCAGAAATGCACAAATATTTTAAACAACTAATCCCATAAGTCCATCATGTAAATGGAAATGAACAAAAGAAGACTTGTCTGAAGTCTTTTCTGTGTGACAACCATAGTTCCTTACATTTATTCTATGGAGAAATGAGTGTATGCACACAGGGTCAAGATGAGTGTTATTTGCAGGATTACCAGGTAAAATAAAAGGAAAAAGCCAGAAGAAAATAAAACTAATGCAGCTATTACATTTAATGACTGGTAAACAGAAATATAATATATTGAAGACTATTGAAGACTATACCAACAAAATCTCAGCATGTGAAAGACAATCCCCAGCTGAAACCATTGTGATGAGCTTACCTTTTACATTTTATATGGTGGAGATTGCTTAAGAACATTTCAATCTTATGATATATGAGGGTGAAACTTTGGCAATAGATCTCGCCCTGGAGTTACTAAAAGTCATTCTAAAGCTTTGTTGTTTTTCATAAAAATAATAGACATGTCTATACTTACCTTCTCTGTGCAATGGTTTTGCACAGAGCAGCCCCGATCATCTTCTTCTGGGGTCCCCCCACCAGCGCTCCAGGCCTCTCCTCTTTATCAGGTGCATCCCGCATGCTTGCTCCTGGGTATCGCTGCTGAATCCATTGACACAGACAGCGAGACTCTGATTCGCCCCCCTGCTCCTGTGTCACCGGATTTGATCTGTCCAATGAGGAGGGAGACAGCGACGGGAGCTGGATGGAGTCAGGTAACGAAAGGGGGGGTCAGGGAGGAAGCTGCAGCAGAGAATGCATTAAGGGGATAAGCCTTAAGGCTTTAGAACCACTTGAAGCCTATAAGTCTGTAACAGATGTAATGTTGTCTATGAGTTGAATGTGTTCTCATTGGAACTCTGGTTTCGGACACTTAAAGTGCATTTGTCTCTAACATTTCTCAGGACGAGAAACTTAAATTTGACATTTTTTTCTCCTCCTTGGTCTTAGAAGTATAACATGCCTCCTGACTGATGCATTCCTGCATATCCTATCCACCAAAAATACACACAGTATGTTTCTGCATTCCTGTTGCCTCTGCCACGGAGACACAGCCATAGAAACATAGTTAGCACCTGAGGTATAGTGGCTCCTATTGTTGGACATGCAAAACCCCATCCAGTCTACTTTCCATTATTTGAATACCTCAGCTGGGATCCCCTTACACTTAGCATTGGCAGATTATAGGCTCAAGAGATGTGGGTCAAAAGGGCCGAATTACATGCATCCTGCAGATAGCCTACAGGAAAGTCAAAACACTGAGCAAGGTGATAGCTGTTCCCTTATTCCGAAGCAGTGTTCTATCATGACACCAGTTCCCTAATTTGACTATAGCTCCCTTCAGGCATGCACAACACAGCCTGTGTGACCTCAGCAAATTTTTCTAGCAATCTCCCTTAATTCTTTAGAAACCTTCTGCACGTATAGAACTATTGGTTTTCAGAGGCCATCAATGCTACACTCATGGGGTTAGAAGAACCTCCTAACCTACTGGAGAATGATATTGAGGATAGTGTTGGGAATGCTAAATGTGTAGTAGAGACTGCAGAGGAATTTCCTTCCCCGGAATTTTATGAGCCACAAGATGCAACTTTGCACCAAATGCTCTCTACTGTGGACTCACTAACTGATGCAGTGTGAACTAGTCTTTCCATAGCAGAACCTAATTCTCAACAGCCTTAACAAGCCCCTGTGGTCACTAAGAGGCAAGCTAAGTAAAAAAAGACTCTTCCCATACATTGATTGTGCATAGCATGAGCAATGGCCTAATCCTGAGAGCATTCAGTCCTTCTAAGCTTTTCTCCTGAGATTTATTGTATTGAAAAAGAATTTTAGAAAAAAGTTGGCTGTTACAGTTTTGGATCCTTCTATTTTTGTTCTCCAGTAAACACCTTAAAGTTCTTATTGAGTAAATTTTCTCTTTTAAGGATTCTGTTGACAGGCATTTTAAATCCCTCTTAAAGGTTCAATTTGCAGGTCCAGTTCAACAGCTGGCTATTGCCGCCATATCTATTTGCCAGACTGTTGCTCTCTGGACAAGACAAATAAATAGAGACCAGGAACCTGTCTTAGAGGTCCCTGCTCTCTTGGAACAATTATAGCTGATGCCCTTAGCCTTATTGTTTTGTGTTGACTCTCTACAGAATTCTCCAGAATGTCCTTTAGCCCCCATTCACTCCAGCATGACTTGTGATGCAATTTGACAGTTCCAAATCCCATGACAAGTCGCACCCCATTGCCAGCAATGGAACCATTCCTATTACCTCATGCAGCAGCAATTATGAAGAAGGTTCCTGCACTAATTTTTACCAACTTTTTGCTACTTGCATAGACTTCTATTAAATGGAGTTGCAAGTTGCAATGAAATCAGCAGTGCAAATCTCACTGATGTGTGTGGCTTTGAAATCGTGCTGAAGTAGCGCAATTTCAAAGCTGCATCGGTGTGAACCAGTGCTTGTCCTTATCAATACGGACATTTTTTGTGGCTAAAAGTTTGCTCTGCTGAACCAATTTGTAAGAAGTGTCTTCTATGTATGCTTTTTGATTCTAAACACCTAGTTACGAAATCCCTTGATAAAGTCATCAAGGAAGTCACTAGAGAAAGGTACTCTTACTCCACAGTAAGGAGCCTAAGTCTTTTACTTTCATGGTTACTACATCTACCAAGTGAAAGGGGTATTTTCACTCTCCATAGACATCTTAAAACCAAGGCTTAACACTTCCTTCTGTTGCAAGCCCTGGCCTACTGAGTCCACCAAGCCTGCCCTGTTAACAATGAATGGGTGACCCTACTCTGATTCTTACTTTTGAAGCTGCCTCCATCGAATCAAAAGCAAGCAGAAAGGCAGTAAACAGCCTACATGCTTTTAGTAAATAAACCCCATAGTGTAATAGGCATTATATGTCAGCCCTGGACTACCGAGCCCACCAAGCCTGCCCTGTTAACAATGAATGGGTGACCCTACTCTAATTCTTACCTTCCAAGCTACCTCCATCAAATCTAAAGCAAGCAGACAGGCAGTAAACAGTATTTGTGCCTTTAGTAAATAAATCCCATATTGTAAAAGAAGCTATTTTATGTCAGCCCTAGACTACTAAGTCCACCAAGCCTGCCCTGTTAACAATGAATGGATGACCCTACTCTGATTCTTACCTTCCAAGCTGCCTCCATCGAATCAAAAGCAAGCAGACACGCATTAAATGGCATTTTTGCCTTTATTAAAAAGCCCCCATAGTGTAAAACAAGGCATTTTATGTCAGCCCTGAACTACTGAGTCCACCTCAGAGGAGTGGGGTAACATCTATTTTCATTTGTGCTAGTATGGATGTCCCAGACCTCTAGGTCATATTTGTCATTTCAAATGGGTACAAAATGGCATTTCTTTCTCTCCCCATTCTTCGATTCTTATCTTCCAAGCTGCCACCATCAGATCAAACTGAAACAAATTGGCAGGGAACAGCCTATGTGCCTTTAATAAATAAACCCCAATAAACCAAACCTTTTCACTGACTGATTTTGTGTATTTTTTAAACTACCTTTTACAGCTAAAGGTTAACTTTAAACAAATGCCTTACAGTTTTAGTCACATTACCTATAATGAAGTATGCCCTACCTTGTGCAGACACCGGAACCCTGGAGAAACCTTTATTGCAGGAATGCCTGTCCACTTCTTTGCTCTGAACTTCTGGCACTGCAATGGATTTAGATTCAGGTCTTTAGGCAGAACAGCAGTAAAGGGGACGGGGGAACTGCCCCTCCTCTGTACCCCTCTATTGAGAAACATTCTTTCATTGATTACACTGCTTGTACCACAATCTCTGAATGGGGGAGAGAATCCTATGACACATCAGACTCTTTTCCCATTCACATATCATGTTACAAGTAATGTAATCAATGAAATAACTTTTCTCAATGGAGGAGGAGGGGGTGGTTCTCTGACAGTTCAACTGTATTGCAATTCTGCCTGAAGACCCAAAGCTAATAACCATGGCAATGCAGAAGGTTCTGAGCCATGAAGAGGATGGGACATCCTTGCAGTGAAGATTTCTAGCTGCCTGCACAACGGGGGACATACTTCATTGCATTTTAGTGCTGTAGCAATTTTTGTTTTGTCTTAACTAAATTTTAGCTTTAATCGTTTTTTTTTTTATTACACTGAAAAAAAATCATGCCATTTGAGTTTTTTTTGGGCACATACATAGAAGTCTCATAAACACAGTATGGTCAGAGATGTACCAGTATTACATGATTGTTTTAAAGTAACATGATATTAAAGCAGTATGCAATAGAAAAAAATCTGCAATAGCCAAGAAGAGTGGATTAGGTGTCTGGAATAAACTAACGAGTGTGACTATCAAAATGGAAGGGTGGAGGAAGCAGATAATGGCAATGACAACAATATATGTGTGTGGGGAGGGGGGGGGGGTAGAAGAGAAGAGAAAAAAAAGAAAAAAAAGGATATATAGAGTGGACCAATTTGTTTGCACCATTAAAGGGTCAAAAGGGTTTGATCAAATCCTAAAGGATGGTAGTGGGACCACCATGGCTGCCAGACTGTCAGGATCTTCTGTACTTTGTCAGCGAGTTTTGCTTGTATTCTTTCAAGTAGGGGGACTTATGGTGAATTTGTAATTAGTAATACATATTAATAACTCAATGCCATCAATATTTGCCATCATAATTGTTGTTTTTTTATCATTTCCCTGCATTCATCAAACATTTATAACAAAGCTTGATAGGCACAATGAAATTCCATTCTGCAAAATAAGTTCTGTATGTAAGGTTAGTAAAGTTGTGGAGGGAAATCTTTATGAAGAGACATGACTGCCCTTTTAGTACTGCATCTAACTTGGGATGTCTATGAATAGTAATGGAGGTAACTATTGAAAAGATATAAAATATGTATGCTTATTTGGAGGTATAGAGATTAAAAGTTCATAAAGGTCATTATGGAAGAGAAAACAGTGTTATTGCTCCTTCTTGTAGAAGAATCTTTGTTTTACTAGTTATAATATGGATTTACAAACTGATTCTGTATAAATGAATTTTACATTTCAGAAATGTAGTGGTTTGGTTATGTTAGGAATACAAATTGCTGGGTAACCGCACAGCGCACAACAGCAAGCAAATAACAAATGAAGACAAATTTGACATTGCTTTTTCTTTGCTTAACTTTGATACATTTACCTCTGCTGCTTTAATAAGTTAACAATGTACTTAACTCAAAAATCTCTTTCAGGTTTTCAGTATTCAGTGGGGTATTTTAAAGTATGGCATTTTGGCTTTGAAAAATGATTTGAAAAACGATTTTCACTTATCTTAGTAAATAAGGTACAGCTGTCTTCACTTCAGTCATCCAATCATTTGCAAAGTTCAACCCCATGACTGTGTCTACTTTCACTACAGTGGAATTGGAAGACATAGCAAGGGAACGTGGCTATCAGCATTGTCACTGATAATTCAGAAGCCTGTAGCTTGCCAGTCAACACCTGGCCACACCTAGTCCTGCCCACTGCTCTCTAGATTGACAGCTCGGTTGCTGAATCACTCCCATTGTGATCTGCAGTGTCAGGGAGGGGGGATAAGACACAATGAAAGAGGATGTGTCTCACATGGGGGAGGTAAATAGTTTTTTTTTTTTTTCTGTTTGAATCTTGTGCATCCCATTTTAACTTGTTATGGGACTATTTGGACATGTGCATGATGAAAAAAAATGTTTAGTTTTTCTAAACTTTAGTTTAGATTCATTAATCAAGTTATTTAGTTTTGTTAAATTTGGTTGGTTCATTCAATTAAAATTCGGGATTCACATTCAGAATTAGTTTTATTTATGTTTCAAATTTCTGTTGAATTTACTGATTTTATTGATTTGAAATATTCGAATCGATAATTTCAAATTGGTTGAATCTAAAATTTTAGATTTTTTTTCAATTCAAATGCGGCAAAGTGAACAAACAAAAGAAAAATCTTGATCAAATGATTACAATGACTCTTTAAATCATCTTTAGCTTAACAAAAACAGCATTATTTTGAAATGGTACACAGTCTTTTATATCAGAAATATGTTTACAGTTCGATTTTGAATGGAATTCGATGTAAAATTTGATTTTAATTTTAATTTCGGAAATTCAGACAAATTTAGTTTGTTTATTTGGAGTATTCGGTAGACTTCGTTTATACTTTAATTTGGATATTCCGACATATCCGAATCTCGGAATAACAAAAAATTTGTCAGATTATTTATTCGTAACAAAAATGAACCGCACATTTCTGGGACTATTACATGAGCTTCGAGGCATACTTTAAAAGGTCTTTTTATAAATGTTTTCACTCAAGATTTAAATAATTTTCATCCAGGATTACAACATTGCTCCAATTAAAAAATCTGGGCTGTAACTCTTGTGTGAAAACATTTTATAAATAGACCTCTTAGGGTGCAAAAGAGAAAATTAGGGCAAGAGGTTCAGTGGGAGCGCTTGCCATATTGTGGAATTATGCATGGTATATTTGTTTATTATGGCAAAGTTACTTCTGAGTTTGCTCTGTTATTCTGAAAACAGCTCCATGCCCCCCCACCTGTTCCACAGCTGCCACCATCTTCATGGAGGTTTCTCCTGCTGTTTTCTTGCTTGGCCATTAAGCGTTTAGTGATGATGTAGTTCATGTGCATGTGTGATGGAGTTGCATTATCCCAGCACTCAGCTCCACTTACAGATGCAGAAAGTGTACCCTGCACTGCCCATTTTCTGCAAGCAGTGTGTAAATAAAACAAATTTGCTTACCAGCATTTTCTTAAACTCCGGCTCAGCTTAAAGTGAAAATTGGTATGGTCATTAATTTCTTTTGTTAGAACATGAATAGAAGCACTAATGTTAAGTTTGATATTGTCTTCCTTATTCTTCATATAATTCTTATATATTATATTTACCCCAGGTATTCCTTTCAAGATGAGGAGGACATGTTCATGGTTGTAGATCTTCTCCTTGGTGGTGACCTTAGATACCATCTGCAGCAAAATATGCGCTTCTCTGAGGCATCTGTAAAGCTCTTCATCTGTGAACTGGCCTTGGCACTTGACTATTTGCAGAGCAAGAATATCATTCACCGGTGAGTCCTTACCTCTAAAGTGTGAGCATTACTCCTCTCTGTTTAGCCTGTAATTAGGATTTAAATCCCATGTAGTACATTGCAGTCTAGGAAAATGTTTAGAGTATCCCAATATAGTTTGGCCTGACTGATTTGTTTTAATAAATATATACTATTTTAGTACAATGTCAGGGAGGGAAAAGTAAAAGAAAGCTAGTATGCCTGTAGCATCATTGTCAATGGTCTTGAAAAACCCTAAGTGCCGGTTCACACTAATACGACTTGTCAGGCGACTTGGTCAGCCTGGCAAGTCGTGCACGGTCGCGGTCATTGAGTAGTACAGGACCGGTTCTAATAGGAGCGACACAAGTCGCTCCGACTTAGAAAAAGTGTCCTGTACTACTTTGGGGCGACATGGAGGCGACTTGCATTGACTTCCATTATGTGAAGTCCGTGCAAGTTGCGCCGAAGTCGCGCTGCACGCGACTTCACAGGTCGCCCCCTAAGTCGGAGCTCTAACACAGGGATTTTCTTTCTTTTGACCTTCTTGGGCTACATTGGAAGAAGAGGAATTGTCTAGGGCCACACATATAATACACTAACAATAAGGATAGCTGATGAGCAGAAAAAGTCAGGCAGATCACAAATTAAATATAACTGATACAGATAATGTACCTATCTAAATATTAAAACATTTTTTTTTTTTTTGTAATATTTTTTAGTATAAATGTAAAAGAGGGCAACATAAAGCTATTGCGATATTTGACACTGTTTTTGATAAACGAATGCATCATTATCTGATTCAATTGCTGTAGTAGCAATTCTCAATGAATTCTCAAGGTGCTCATCAGATATTAAGGTTCTCATTTTGCCCTTCATGTGCTTCATCCTTGAAAATAGTTGCTCAAAAATATAGGTGCTTTTGAAAACTGATGACATGAATAAGGCGTGATTGTAAGGAGTGGGATACTTTTCTTTGGGAGGATAAAACGTGTAAAAGTCCAATAAAGAGACACTGATAAATTTTTCTTCAGCTGCATTTGTTAAAGCATTTTTACATAAAAATCCCCGCCCCAAAAAAAAAAAAAAAACATTTTTAGTAAGTTAACGATTTTGTGTTGAGCCACATTCACACCCCTGTCCTAACACTCTGCAATCAGTATTTCATTCCTAAAGTTTGTTTTTCTCTTTAGAAAATGAAACAAAACCTTTTATGTGCATGCATTTCTTTATCCATATCAGCAGGAAAAAGTTACATTTCATGATGTCTGTCGGTTTGTTTTTGGAATAGAATATGTGGCCAGAATAAATGGTCAGCCTTCCCTAAACTCGTAATTTTGTGCTAGGTGGATGCTAGGAATTATAAACTATTACTCCAGTAGAAAGATTCATCTGCCAGAGTTCCTGACTCTACACTTTTGCTTTGCCATTGAATCTTACTCCTCTCACTAATACTGGAGTATATTCAGTGGGATAACTTACTAAAAAAATGAGGCTGTGGACTTTGTAAGATCTTGTTGCTGGAGTCTACAAAAATATACGATCTTGTGGGTTTCAACTTTACTGGTATCTACAAAAAAACAAAAACATACATTTTACAATGTTCAAATGAGGATGGTATGTACACATTGCATGTTTTACTACATCATAAGTAGTTTTTTCTCTGCTGACAAAAGTCATATACTGGATAACAGGGCAGCCATCAGAAATGTTGGGGCCCCTTACACAGCTGTAGGCCTTGGCCCCCAGGCCTGACCACCAAGTTACTTCCTCCTCCTCTGCCCGGGCCTGTTATGGCATATAATTGAATGCTAGGATGCCAGGCGGTCCTAGCAACCAATAATTTCGACAGTGGGAGGCTGGGAGTCAGGAGCCAGTGTAGGGGAGGAAAGGAAAAAAGGGGAGGTGTCAACTTGGAGTCTGGGCATCCCTCAGGACTGGGCCCCTCGGGACGCCCGGGCCCCCTACATCTGTATGGGCTGTACCCCCCTGATGGCGGCCCTGCTGGATAATATAAAAGCTAATGATGCCACGTACAGGGAATTATTATGTGTATTTTATAATTGTTTTCCTTTACCCAGTCACCTGGCAGGACATACTCCCCTGTTCAGCTGATGGAGCAATAAAAGGAAATCCTGTGAATGTTCTAAATCACTCTATTTGGAACTTACAAACAATAAGGGGCTTTCTACCTAACCTCACAGTGCTGGTGCTGGGCTAATCACCTAGCCCTAGTGCTGTCAGATGAGAGAAATGGGCAAATGCCACACACCCCTCCTGTAACACTGTCCCCGTAGGACTTGCTGTGTGATGACTTCTTGGGTCTCCTTTGATTACCTGCAGACAGTCACTAGGGGACAGTTCACTAATCCATCCTTACTCCCAGTTGCTCGTTACTCAAAAAAAAGTCCAGGGAATTTGGTTTTTGGTATTTATTGTGGAACTTGGGTGGGAGAAGGGAATAGTAGGATACTCCAACTTGAACTATTTACAGTAGATAAGGACAACTCTCACTTGGCCTCGCTAAGGTATTTGTGGAAGCAGACACTCTGCTTTAACCATACTGCCACTTGTATGGAAGAATCAAGTCTTCTTGCTCTCTCTAGCAGCAGACCCGATGCAACTACATTATCTTCAGGACACTCTCTAGCATCCCCTTGGCTGATACCCGTCTAGCAGAAGAAGGTGTCCCTCACAAGACAGGCACCACAACACAGTGTAGCCAGAATCAGATCCTTTCCACTGTCTCCCTTCCAGTCAGCTCAGGACCTCTGGGTTCAGATTCTCTCTGACTCTCAGGCCTTCAGGTCGAACACCTGAGGCTGCATGACAGCTTCTACAGAGGAGGGGCAGCCGCCCCCTTTCTCAGGGACCCCTCTCTCCAACTGAAAGACCCAGAGCACATGTGCCCTTGACATTTATACAGTATCCCAGCATTCACAAGGCACTACTTAACCCCTGTGCACTCATTTGTCAGGTTTCCTCCCACTGTCTGATATGCCTCCCTATTGGACCAGTGTAAAACACTTCAGACAAGCTGAGCTGCAACTGAGCACCATGAGCAGACCTCACTAACAGATCCTGCTCCCCGGTAGGCAGAGAGTAATATGAATTTACCTGGCAATCTCTCTGGTAAGCAGAAAGACACAAAAACTATACTCTCTCTTCTAGCACCTACAAAGGAGGGTGCTACACTTCATATCTAGAAGTAGTATTTTATTTGATCCTGATGGCAGAATGAAGCAAAGTATGTGTTTCTTGTAAACCAGCCATTAAAGCCAACCTGTTGCTTTGAACTGCCTTGGCAAAACACAGGTTTGCATTGAAAGGATTATTATAACTTTGTAAAGCTATCCTTTACGTCATTGGTCCCCACATTGTGATCCATGGCCCAGATCCAGCCCTTTGCAAGCATCTACTCTGCCCATGGGGCACTATACCTCTCACTGATATGTAGCACTAATCTTTACAATAGCACCAACAGTGGAGCACTATTCCTCCCACTGATACCAATGATGGAGCATTATTCTGCCCACAAAAAACAATGATGGGGCACTATCCCTTCCACTAATACCAATGATGGAGCACTATTCCTCATCCTACTTACCACAGGTGCTATGTAATTTTTTTTTTATTCACACTGGACCACCAAGCCTGAGGCATTGTTTACTCCTACTGATGTATGTAAATTTTCTACCCCACTGGCCACAATCCAGCCGGCCTAAAGTCTCAAGAACAGTAAACTGGCTTTGGTTAGAAAGTTTTGAGACCCCTGATTTAATTTACAACTATTACCTCCTATTAGCACTCCCTCAAAGTCTTATACTTACCTGTCCATGCTCCTGCCATAGCCACATTGTGTAGCCCACAGGGATCCACACAGATGACACTGGAAACTCTTTTGGCCTTCACTTTTTTTTGCATATGAGTGGGAAAAATCTCATCCATTCCCATTGAGACACTGGGGGGAGATTTACTTAAACCGGGCACACACAAGCTGGTGAATATGTAGCACTGCCCCTGTAGGACTTGCTGTATGATGACTTGTTGGGCCTCCTCTGATTACCAGCAGACAGTCACTTAGGGTACATTTCACACATTCATCCTTACGCTCAATGGCTCGTTACTCAATAAACAGTCCAGGGGTGTATCGGTTTTAGTATTTATTGTGGAACTTGGATGGGAGAAGGGAATGGTAGGATACTCCAACTGGAACTATATACAGTTGATAAGGACAACTCTTACTTGGCCTCACTAGGTTGCTTGTGGAAGCAGTCACACTGCTTTGACCATCCTGCCACATGTATGGAAAGGGCTATGTCTCCTTGCTCTCTCTCTCCAGCAATAGAGTTGGTGTACTACATTATCTTCAGGATACTCTCTAGCATCCCCTTTACTGAAACCTGTCCACTGACTCTTCTAGCTGCAGGGATGCCCCCCCCCTCAGGTCAGACCCCTTGACACAGATCTGTACTTTCTGTATGCAGAATCAGACCACCTGAGGCCGCATGGCAACTTCTACAGAGGAGGAGGCAGCCGCCCCCTCCCTCCAGGACTCTGCTTTCAAGCTGCAAGACCCCGAGCACATGTGCTTCTAGCATGTATACAGTATCCCAGCATGCACTGAGGCACTTTCCTCCCACAATCACCAGGGCTGTAATAAATGCCTGTGCACTCATTTGTCAGGTTTCCTCCCATTGTCCAATATGCCTCCCTATTGTATCAGTGGGAAACTGAGTTGCACCTGAGCACATTGAGCAGACCTTACTAGCAGATACTGCTCCCTGTTAGGCAGAGAACAATATAGATTTACCTGGCAGTCCCTCGGGTAAGCAGCAGAAAGAGAGAGAGAGAGAGAGAGAGAGATCTCTCTCTCTCTCTCTCTCTCTCTCTCTCTCTCTCTCTCTCTCTCTCTCTCTCTCTCTCTCTCTCTCTCTTCTCTCTTCTCTCTCTCTCTCTCTCTCTCTCTCTCCTCTCTCTCTCCTCTCTTCTCTCTCTCTCTCTCTCTCTCTCTCTCTCTCTCTCTCTCTCTCTCTCCTCTCTCTCCTCTCTCTCTCTCTCTCTCTCTCTCTCTCTCTCTCTCTCTCTCTCTCTCTCTCTCTCTCTCTCTCTCTCTCTCTCTCCTCTCTCTCTCTCTCTCTCTCTCTCTCTCTCTCTCTCTCTCTCTCTCTCTCTCTCTCTCTCTCTCTCTCTCTCTCTCTCTCTCTCTCTCTCTCTCTCTCTCTCTCTCTCTCTCTCTCTCTCTTGAGCTTGTTTAATTAAGTCTTGATGATAAAACCTGGAAGCTCATTGGTTTCTATGCACAGCTGCACCATATTCTGTGTGCACTAGTTTGAATAAATCTCCCCCCACTGTCTCTCCTTGGGACACGGCATGGATTTGGCAGGAGTGTGCACAGGTAAGTATATGGCTTTGGGGGGTGGGGTTGCTAGGAGGTACAGAGAAGTGGTGGTGGGAGGGGCGGGGGTACTTACAAGGGATAAGTATACAAAGGTTTTAAGGAATCACAGTGGTGGGCCCTTAGCTCAGTTACAAACATCTCCCATGTAATAGTGTTTATGCAAATTTGTGGAAACACATTAAATTAGGTCAGTAGTACTGTGTAAGCCTACAGATACACAAAGGGGTTGATTTACTAAAGGCAAATAGACTGTGCACTCTGCAAGTTCAGTTGCTCCAGAGCTTAGTAAATGAGCAGAGGCTCTGATTACTTCCATCATCCAATCATGTGCAAGTAAAAAAGCAGTTTTTTTTTCCTTGCATGTTATTGGGTATTCTTTGCAAAGTTAAGCTTCCCCTCATGTACTAAGCTCTGGAGCAACTGCACCTGCAGAGTGCACAGTCTATTTGCCTTTTGTAAACCAACCCCAAAGTGTGGAGAAAAGCATAGTGTGGCTATTTCACAGCTTTGATTGTTTTTTATTATATTTCTGATTTAATTTGGAGTTTTTATTTAAATATAGAAAAAGGTGAAGAGAGAAATATGAGCGTTTAGGTATTTATTGTGATGTCCTATGGGATTGTCAATTACCTGTTGTTTGCTGAAGTCATTCATGTAAAAACTGATGTTACATAAATTAATTGTTTCTTTGTGGATACAGTAAACCCCCCTCCATTGCGGGGGTTAGGTTCCGGACCCAGCCGCGAAAAGTGAAATTCCGCGAAATAGAAAAACCCTATTAAAATGCATTGTAGACATGTTATTTTTACTGTCACTGTACGTGTAGAAGCATTTTAAGGTCTTTAAAAACACTTTTAAAACAATAGAAACTCATTTAAACACATAAAAGATACTAAGAGACATAGCAAGAGCTATGGAAAACACAAAAATATTTCATTTTTAATGATTTATATAGTAAAATAACATTACAAAAAAAAACGCGAATTACCGGGACCGCGAAAACTGAACCGCGATGGAGCGGGGGATTACTGTCACATGGAAATGAGCCCATATCAGGGAGTTTCAGGCTGCTCCTGCTATACACTTTGTAATGGGCTGTCATACTTTAGGCTGCTGGGAAGACTGACAGCTGATTAAATAACTTTCTATCTTGGCAGAAGGTACACACAGAACCAAGGAAGGAGATGTAATGTCTAAATCAGTGTGTCTCTGCAACACCATTTACATGTCTGATTTATATATCTTAATACCATGAATAAATATATCTTTATGATAGCTCTGGTGATTCATGTTATACAGTAAGACTCGCTGTTCTACTGTCGCAATGAACACAATGTCTTTATACTGTCATCGTCTTCAGCCAAGAAATTGTGATTTAAAATGTCTCGGTAAAGGATGTTGGTATAAACTGAGACGTGTTTTTGCTTCACAGTTGTTAAAATCACTAAGTATGAGCAATTAGCCTGTTTACCTGTGTAGTTTTCTCAGCACCGAGACAAATGATTATACAAATTAAAGTTCTTTAATTTTCTTCTTTCACGATAGCCATTTGTAATTGATGTGAAAGATGTTCATGTACAAATGTGCAATAACAAGCAGATCGTATGAGCACAGAATTTATTATGCAGCCATGGTTGGCTATGGAATGTATGCTCCACCATCCAGATGACCACTAGATCATCCATGGTTTAATATAAAATAAAAATGGAATGTTCTCTACTACTTTTGGCTTTTACCAATGTTCTCATTTTTAAATGTGTACACCATTTAGGAATTAAGCCACATCAATTGCAAATGCCTATCATGAAAGGAGAAGCACAAGCAGTTGTCAGAATACAAGATTTCATATGCTGATTTTTAAAATAGAGAATCTAGTGATAACTATCCGTACATACAGTATGTTGCCTCTTTTCCTACAATAGCAGAGCCCATGTTTTTATTACATGAGTGAGTTTGGGGTGCAGGAACTTGACTGGCCTGCACAGAGTCATGACCTCAACCTGAAACCCGGAATTAATTACAGCGGAGACTGCAAAACAGGCCTTCTCATCTACATCAGTGCCTAACCTCAAAAATGCGCTTCTGGAAGAATGGTCAAACATTGCCATAGATATGTTAAATAATGTTGTGTCATTAAAGTTACCTGAGACATAAAAATATATAGAATGGTACCTACATCCCAAAAAAATTGAATTGAAAGTCAAGGACTAATAGGTTCTACCACAGAGTGGCAATATGAGGGCTTGAACAAAAGAGGGGGATTTTAATGGTACCCAGTAATAGGTTTAGACCACCAATAGGTAAAAAGCAAAATACAAACTTTATTTCAAATTAATACATTAAACTGTTTGCACAAAGCAAAAAAAAAAAACATACAGAGACATCATAAAAGTTAAGTTAAAAAAAAAAAAAGCTGTTTCTCAAATTGACCTCAAGTCAATCAGCCAATACGGCTATATCCAACAGATAATGCCCGACATGTTTTGCTGTCGCTTCGTCAGGGGCATATAGCTGTAATGAGATGATCTCTAAGGTTCTACATCAAAAAATAAGCATGTGTCATTATTTATACACATGAATTGATTTAGTGCTGAATTAGTGCACCCCCATCAGGACAGTCGTGCTGTCCTGGACCTGTTGAGTTCTCCCGCCTCCAGCCGCTGGGGGCATGTTTCCTGGGTGATCCTTATGTGGGGACGAGTGTGCAGTCTCTTGATAGGGCAACGGGAACCGCTTGTCGCTTTCCTGTTTCCCTATGGCTTTAGGAACCTCGGGGGCCTCCATTGGTTCCACTGTATTAGCACTGCACATGCTCCGTCCTTGACGCATGCGCAGTTTGAGACCGGACCCGGCATGTCTCACTTCCGTCGGAAGTGACACGCCGGGTTGGAGCCGGTATTTAAACACTGGAGCTGCCATAGCGGCGGCAGGCCGTAGGATGAAGGGGAATACAACAGAACAGGAGGTATGTGACGCCAGCTCCGCTATGAATGTGTTCTAAGACAGGGGAGACTCTGCTGGTGGGACCATTTTTGATAAAACACTCTATTTTAGGTAGCCTGGTCCATCTATCTGAGAAGAAGGATACGGAGCGCCTATAAGTGCAGTATGTTTTCTGGCATTTTTAGTATATTATAAACAAGCAAAAAATTGGGGGAGCAAACCCTGAACATGTATATCTAAAG
This sequence comes from Pelophylax lessonae, assembly GCF_965119305.1. Classification (NCBI taxonomy): domain Eukaryota; kingdom Metazoa; phylum Chordata; class Amphibia; order Anura; family Ranidae; genus Pelophylax; species Pelophylax lessonae. Next base: position 342,759,529 of record NC_138771.1, on the reverse strand, counting down.
CCGGTGCAGCTATGAACCAAGCGACATGTATGTTAAAAAAGAATAGTGCACACATGCAAAAGAAATGATTATCAAATATGGAGACAATCCATAAATAAAAATGGGGATTTGGTCCCACCATATGGCCATATCGTGCTCAAGCCCACCACTGCGTCAAAGTACCCCATTATCAGTGGGTCCTACACTATCCATAAAAAAGAGGTGACCAGCCTCTCTAATCCTTGGAGACAACACTCCTTGCTGGGAGAGATGTGCTAATGCACTACAAGGGACTCCTCCTATATCTACTTGATAGTGGACACTGATAGAATACAGGTGTGTGTGGGGGGTGTGGTGCTCAACCTCAGAAGTCTGGTCAGACCGAATACATAATAAACAAGCAAAAAATTGGTTGGTAAGTATATTGCTTACCATACACTGCTCACACCAACCTCCTGTAACCTCCCTGAACGCCAGCTTATTTACTGTTTTTTGTCATCTATTGATATCTGGACTACAGATCTATATTTGGGTTGACTGGAGGGTCAGTGTTTGACCCCGGTCCCAAGTCTCATTATATCAGATGAGGAGCAGGACTCTAATACGAGGAAGCCCATAAATACTAGGTGGGATTTTACACTCCTCATATTGTAATTGAATGTTATTAACAATTACCTTTCCTTTTTAATCTGCAGCTCTGTAATTTTCTGTAAAATGCAATGCAATATGGCTACCTGGAGGTATTCTGTACACAGAATATGTAAAAAACAAAACTGTGGCGCTAAGACCCTTTATGAATGACAGTCCCACTTAAGGATGTGTAAAAAGCAATAAAAAAGCAGTCCATGTGTGTCCGTCTCCACATGAAGAAGTAATTCTCGAGCAGAAAACCACCACCAGAAAGCACTCCAACACCAGTACTTCTTACCAAAAGTGATTGATCTCCATCACAGAGATCAAAAGTAGCGCATAACTGGAAATCATGAAGGCTTCTCCAATGCGGTCCTAGTAAGCTCACGATGTGGTATGTTATGCAAAGAGAAAGAGGGACATCACATAGCGCAGACCGCTTTAAAAGGCTTTATTCTTAAATAGAAGAATGGTACTCACAAAAAAAGTACTACATCTCGCATGTAATACATGGGCACCGAGACCTCCCAGATGTCCTTAGGGCGTCCCAGCCGTGGACCACCGAATCTATGGCCGTCCTGTCTCCTCCACAGATCGTAGCACGCGCCACCCAGCACGCCACCCGTCGTACGTTTCGTCCGATTGGACGTCGTCATGGGGTGTGGCTACAAGGTGCGCCAGTGCCTTCTATAGCGGAGGAGAAAACCGCCCACCGGAACTAAGTGGCCGGAAGTGAGGTATGCGCTCCACACGACCGGAACCACCACTCTGACCAGAAGAGGAAGGGAGAGGAGAGCAACATAATGGGGAAATGTAAGGAGAAATCCCTTCACAAAACCCCACACTGCGATGTCTCCCCCATCCTTCAAATGAGCAATGTCCTATAAATGGGATCAACCAAAAAAGGGCATTACCCCATATACCATATCAGGTATATAAATACCCAATATATCAAACCACGGCCCGAGGAGAGACAGCGCCATCTATCCGTGCTCCTATCGTGGAACACCCAAGGTACAAGGAGGTCTCAGAAAAGCATAAAAATACATACATCAATTAATAACAACATAAGATAGTACAAAACATACATTAAAATGCTACATAATAAAACAAATCCAGAAATATTGTGCACGTTGAATAAAACTAGCAAATATTGCACAGCAAATACCAAGGAAAGGGAGGGGAACGCCAATCTAGGAATTATTAATATGGGCATTTAAATCCCATTCAATGTTAAGACCCAAGGGGGTATAGGATTTGAGTCTATATATCCAGCTCGTTTCGAGCTTGGAAACCCCTCTTGTTAGATTGCTTCCTCTCCAATGTCCTGAAAATTTGTCTATCCCCAAAAACAAAGTGCCACTAGGATCCCTATTGTGGCACTCATCATAGTGCCTAGAGAGGCTGTGTTTGGGGAAGCCATTGACTATGTTGGCCACATGCTCCTTGAGCCTCACATGAAGCTCCCGGATGGTGCGGCCAACATAGTCAAGGCCGCATGGACATCTCACCAGGTAAACCACATACCTGGTGGTACAGGATATAAACGGTTTAATCTTAAAGTCCTGTCCAGAACCAGACTTAAAGGTGTCAACTCGTCTCTTTTTCACCACATTAAGCTGACAGATAGTGCACCTCCTGCATTTATAAAAGCCTCCCATTTGTTGAAAAAAAGAGACGTTTTTTGGGGGATCTCTAATGTTGGGGGCAATCTGCAACTTTAAGGGAGGGACACCCCTATAGATCACCTGAGGCTGGGGAGGTAAGAGGGGGCCCAACACTGAATCATTCCGCAGAATGTGCCAATGGCGCCGAAGAATAGTTTTCACTGAGAAATGTTGAGTGGAGTACGAAGAGAGGAATGCAAAATCAAAAGGACGTTTTAAGTCCCTCTGTTTAGGCTGAAGAAGATCCTCTCTCGCTCTCGAATCAGCTTTTAACAAGGCCTGAGTCAAAAGAGACTCATCGTACCCCTTCTCACGAAATCTCTCTTTAAGGACAGAGGCCTCCTGCAAGAAATCTTCATGACGCGAACAATTACGCTTCAATCGTAGGAACTGACTGACAGGAACGGACTCTAACCACGACTTGTGATGACAACTCGTGGTATCTATGAATCCGTTCCTGTCAGTCGGTTTAAAGAAAGTTGAGGTAACAATCTGCCCTTCCTCTATACGGATCCTAAGATCCAAAAAATGAATCTCGCTCGCGCTTGATTCATAGGTCAGACTGATGCCCCTATCATTGTTGTTTAGGGTTCCCATGAATTCAACCAGGGAATCACCCGTGCCGTCCCATAGATATATGTACTGACCCCCCCCCCAGAAACACCCCCCCCCCCCCCCCGAAAACACCATTTCCTGCTTGTGTGATTGGCTCACTGATTTTCCCAGAAGTCTGCACTAAGACACAAGTCAGATTTCAGGCATTTCAAGCATCCCCTGCAAAAAAAATGTAATTTTTGGTGAGATACTCCCAATAAGAATACGTTTAAACAGATGCAGGCTCAGCAGATTTCCTCATTAGAGCCCTGCAGGTACACAGCTGATTAATAATTATGAAACCACTCCCATTAGACTCAGTTTTCCACACAAGCACAGAGAAACACACAGGGATTTCTTCAGAATAACAAAAGATAGGAATCTGCAGCAAAGTTTTTTAAGGTCCTTGCACCCGGGGAGGAATGTTTTTTTATTTCTCAACAAAAGTGGAGTTATGCTGTAAAGTGAACCTTTTCATTCCCTAAGTATATGAACATAATTGTAATCTATTCCACTTGCTGTTTCAAATGTATGTCTTCTGTATTCAAAATTTGTAGAATAAAGAAGAACTTCAGGTATGTTTTTTTTTTATATAGTTTCATTGGTCCAACTCGGACCAATGTAACAATGCATATACTATACCTGGGAGATCCCTCTGAGCAAAGAAACATTGGTCGAGTCCATCAGAAAATGCAATTTCCATATTGTTTTAATTTACAGTCAGGTCCATAAATATTGGGACATCAACACAATTCTAATCTTTTTGGCTCTATACACCACCACAATTGATTTAGAAATGAAACTGAAGACTTTCAGCTTTAATTTGAGGGTATTTACATCCAAATCAGGTGAACGGTGTAGGAATTACAACAGTTTGTATATGTGCCTCCCACATTTAAGGGACCAAAAGTAATTGGACAGATTAACAATCATAAATCAAACTTTCACTTTTTAATACTTGGTTGTAAATCCTTTGCAGTCAATTACAGCCTGAACTCTGGAACGCATAGACATCACCAGACACTGGGTTTCATCCCTGGTGATGCTCTGCCAGGCCTCTACTGCAACTGTCTTCAGTTCCTGCTTGTTCTCGGGGCATTTACCCTTCAGTTTTGTCTTCAGAAAGTGAAATGCTGAATCGGATTCAGGTCAGGTGATTGACTTGGCCATTGCATAACATTCCACTTATTTCCCTTAAAAAACTCTTTGGTTGCTTTCGCAGTATGCTTTGGTTCATTGTCCATCTGCACTGTGAAGCGTCGTCCAAAGAGTTCTGAAGCATTTGGCTGAATATGAGCAGATAATATTGCCTGAAACACTTCAGAATTCACCCTGCTGCTTTTGTCAGCAGTCACATCATCAGCTGTTCCAGAACTGTGAAGGCTTTTTTAGATGTTGTTTGGCAAACTCTAATCTGGCCTTGCTGTTTTTTGAGACTCACCAATGGTTTACATCTTGTGGTGAACCCTCTGTATTCACTCTGGTGAAGTCTTCTCTTGATTGTTGACTTTGACACACATACACCTACCTCCTGGAGAGTGTTCTTGATCTGGCCAACTATTGTGAAGAGTGTTTTCTTCGCAAAGGAAATAATTCTTTGGTCATCCACCACAGTTGTTTTCCGTGGTCTTCCGGGTCTTTTGGTGTTGCTGAGTTTACTGGTGCGTTCTTTCTTTTTAAGTATGTTCTAAGCAGTTGATTTGGCCACACCTAATGTTTTTGCTATCTCTCAGATGGGTTTGTTTTGTTTTTTCAGGATAAGGATGGCTTGCTTAACTGATAGTGACAACTCTTTGGATCTCATATTTGTTGGAGATACAACAGCTTTTAGCTTATTACAGATAAACTGCAGTTCACAAATAGGACAGTAGATGTCGCTAATGCTTAGTGATATGCTATGCATTCTCTATGATGTGTATTTCCTGTACAATGCACTGAACTTGTTGGTTATCTCTTCCTGTCTGTTGTTCTTCTTACAAATGATGAGGTGACATGTTTGATTCCTGTGTTATGTTCCAATAAAGCAGCCAGTTCCTGTTTACTCCACAATGTCTGATCTGAATGGACTCCGCTGCACCCAGTGATCGCACTCTGCAACAGGTTATGGGCCCAGGATCCGGATAAAGTCTAATGACCAGGTGCGGCCCAGGCAGAACAAAGCCTTGAACGGGAGACAGTGTGACTGATGCGGAGATCGACATAAGGAAGGTTTCCAGTGACATCTCCTATAGACAAGTAAGCCTGTTTATATATAAAGGAGGGAAAAATGGCTGGAAACTCAGAACTTAAACTCTCAGTGGCCAGGCTGAACAATGACAATTATCAGCTATGGAAGTTTAAAGTGGAAATGCTATTATCTAGAGATGACTTGTGGGAGGTTACCATCACAGAGAGGCCACAGGACAATAATCAGGACTGGGACAAGAAAAACAGACAGGCACGGGCCACCATAAGCTTACTAGTGGAGGATGATCAGCTCATACATATACGCCATGAGGACACAGCTAAAGGCATGTGGGACATATTAAGAAGACTGCATGAAAGATCCAGTTTAAACAGCAAGCTGTTTCTACTGCGGAAACTTTACAGAATGAGACTTAGCAGAGAACAGGACATGCAGGCGCATATAAATGCAATGCTGGAAGTGATTGCACAACTCAGATCAATCGGGGAGAATATAACAGACAGCCACGGAGCAGCCATGTTGTTATGCAGTTTGCCCGATACATATACTGCACTGATCAATGCACTGGAGACACAACCTGAGACAGATCTGACGCTAACATTTGTAAAAACCAGGCTCATAGATGAGTATCAGAGAAGAAAGGAATTAGTGCATAACTCCACAGAAACCGACACCAGAACCGCTCTTAAAGCTACAGACGCAAGGTTACACAGGAAAGAGACCAGAGTGTGTTTCAGAATTCACAAACAGGGACACATAATGAAAGACTGTACGATATGGAAAGCAGAGAAAAGAAGACAGCGTCCATCTTATGCTAAACATAAGGTCAAAGCCACAATCAATGATCCATGGGAAGGAAACTGGAATGCCACTTTTAAAGTGACAGGCAACAATAAATGTCAAGGCTGGTGCATCGATTCGGGGGCAACCAGTCACATGACGAGTGATAGAAGTTTTTTCACAGAACTTGATCTGAACAACAAAGAAACTATTTATCTTGCAGATGGAAGCAAAATACATGCAGAAGGATATGGGCATGGAACTCTTGTATGCCCTGATGATGCGGGACACAACCTAGCCATACCAGTGAAAGATGTGCCTTATGTTCCTAATCTAGAAGGAGGACTCTTATCTGTGAAGCGTCTAACAGCCAGAGGACTCACTGTAAAATTCCAAGGTGACAAGTGTTCAATCCTAAACGGCAACCAGACAGTAGCAAGTGCCAAGCTGGATGATCATCTATATCACCTCGACACAGTGAAGGAAAAGGTGAGACTATGTACACACAAGCACAATGACTGTATACATATATGGCACAGACGTCTAGGTCACAGACACCCAGAATGCATACAGGAACTACAGAGGAGGAATCTGACAAGGGATCTAACAATATCCCCTTGTCCAGTTACTGTTAAGTGTGAATGTTGCATTAAATCCAAAGCTACAAGAGCAACACTTCCTAAAGTCAGTCAAAAGAGAGCTTCAAGACCACTTGACTTAGTTCACAGTGACGTGTGTGGTCCCCTAAACCCACCTACACCTGGAGGCAAAAGGTACATAGTGACTTTCATAGACGACTATTCAAGATACACAGTCACCTACCTAATACAACACAAGAGTGAAGTTTTTGACAAATTACAAGACTATATAATAAAGACCAGTAACAAGTTTCAGAGGAAGCCTCTCATACTTCGGAGTGACAATGGAGGTGAATTCACAGGATGTAAGATACTAGAGTACTTAAAACAGAATGGAATAGAACATCAAAAGACAGTCCCATATACACCAGAACAAAATGGAGTAGCTGAAAGAAAGAACAGAACTCTGACTGAAATGATCAGATGTATGCTGACAGACTCTGGACTACCACAAAAATACTGGGGTGAAGCAGCTATGACAGCTAAATATTTGCAGAACAGACTTCTTTCCAGAACAATAGAGAAAACTCCACATGAACTTTGGCACAATGAGAAGCCAAATGTAAAACACTTAAGAGTTTTTGGATGCAAAGCATTCATCTACATACCTGAAGAAAAACGCACCAAACTCCAAAACCGAGCATTTGAAGGTATCTTTGTTGGATACAGTGACAATGTCAAAGGCTACAGAATCCTTAATCCCAAAACAGACAAGGTTACCATTAGCAACATCATAACTTTTGTTGAAGATTTCAGAGACAATGTAATGACAACAGTAGAAGCAAGAATAGAAGAGAAAACTGACATTGACCAGCCTATCTCCATAACTTCTGAACAAACAGTTGAAGTGAGTGCAGACTCTACCAGTACTGAAGAGCAGACACAAGAAGGCTCAGACACAAAACCAAGATGTTCAACAAGAGAAAACAAAGGTAAACCACCTGTACGTCTTTCATACAAAGCAAGTACTGCCAGTATAAACGAACCTGCAACTTGGGAAGAAATATCTCAGCTTTCAGAACAAGAAGCAATAAAATGGATAAAGGCTGCTGATGAAGAGATAAAATCCATGCATGACACTAAAACATGGACACTTACAGAACTACCACCCGGAAGGAAAGCCATAGGCTGTAAATGGACTTTTAAAGTTGAATACAATGCAGATGGCAAGGCTAGTAGCCAAGGGCTATTCTCAAAAATACGGAGAGGACTATGACGAGACATTTGCACCAGTAGTTAAGCACACTACAATAAGGACTTTACTGACAATAGCCGTCACAAAGAAAATGCAAGTGAAACATTTTGATGTGAAAACCGCGTTTCTACATGGCGAGCTAACAGAAGAAATTTACATGGAACAGCCGCCAGGGTTCAAAGATGAACAAAGGCCAGACCTAGTTTGCAAACTTCGCAGGAGTATATATGGTCTAAAGCAAGCAGCCAGAGCGTGGAATATAAAAATAAATGAAGTGCTTACACATCAAAACTTTCTGAGGAGTAAAGCAGACCCCTGCTTATACACAAAGAAATTGGCAAACAGATGGGTCTATATGCTTATTTATGTGGATGATATCCTGATTTACTTTGAGCAAAAAGGGGATGAAGCAGAAATCCTAGAAAAACTAAATCAGAACTTCAACACCAAAGATCTTGGCAACATAAAGAATTACCTTGGCATCCAGATCGAGAGAGAGGAAGATGGCAGCTTTCTTCTGAACCAAAGACACAAAATACAAGAAATAATTGAAACATTTGGAATGGAAGACGCCAAACCAGTAAAGTCTCCTATGGAAACCAACTACCTAAAGGAGATGAATTGCCAAGATAACCCATTACCTACTAATACGCAATACAGGAAGGCAATAGGGAAATTGCTGTATCTCACCACTGCTACAAGACCGGACATTGCAGCAACTGTTGGAATCCTATGCAGAAAGGTTTCAATGCCAAGTCAAAAGGACTGGAATGCTGTAAAGCAAATCATTCGCTATCTTAAAGGGACTTCGTATTACAAGTTAAAGTTACCAGCAAGTGATGAAAGCACCTTAACAGGATATGTGGATGCTGACTGGGCAGGAGACACCAGCGACAGGAAATCTACCAGTGGCTACTTATTTTTTCTGTCAGGAGGTGCCATCAGTTGGACTAGTAAAAAGCAACTCTCTGTTTCACTGTCGTCTACTGAAGCAGAATACGTTGCTGCAGCGCAGGCAAGCCAAGAAGTCATATGGCTGAGACAGCTATTAACAGATTTGGGTCAACCACAGTTGGGACCAACAGAAATCTATGAGGACAATCAAGGATGCCTTGCACTTGCGCGCATGGAAGGAGTTAATTCAAGAACCAAGCACATTGATGTGAAGTTCCACTTTCTTAGGGATCTTCAAGAGCAAGGTCTTCTTGAGTTACTTTATTGCCCGACCGAGGATATGACAGCAGATATCCTTACAAAGCCTCTGACCGCTGAAAGACACTCAAGGCTTACACAGAAGATGGGTTTAATAGACTAAGCCTTAGCTGTTGAGAATGGGTGTTGGAGATACAACAGCTTTTAGCTTATTACAGATAAACTGCAGTTCACAAATAGGACAGTAGATGTCGCTAATGCTTAGTGATATGCTATGCATTCTCTATGATGTGTATTTCCTGTACAATGCACTGAACTTGTTGGTTATCTCTTCCTGTCTGTTGTTCTTCTTACAAATGATGAGGTGACATGTTTGATTCCTGTGTTATGTTCCAATAAAGCAGCCAGTTCCTGTTTACTCCACAATGTCTGATCTGAATGGACTCCGCTGCACCCAGTGATCGCACTCTGCAACAATATTGAGAGTTGACAGCAACAGATTCCAAATGCAAATAGCACACTTGAAATGAACTCTGGACCTTTTATCTGCTCCTTGTAAATGGGATAATGAGGGAATAACACACACTTGGCCATGGAACAGTTGAGAAGCCAATTGTCCCATTACTTTTGGTCCCTTAAAAAGTGGGAGGCACATATACAATCTGTTGTAATTCCTACACCTTTCACCTGATTTGGATGTAAATACACTCAAATTAAAGCTGAAAGTCTTCAGTTCTTGTTTGCAGCACATCTTGTTTGTTTCCTTTCAAATCCATTGTGGTGGTGTATAGAGCCAAAAAGATTAGAATTGTGTCGATGTCCAATATATTTATGGACCTGACTGTAAATCAACATCAGCAAACAAATTATATACTGGACATCCTAATCTAAGATTTTTACAAAACATAGCAAACAATGATTTATCTTATCACTTTATGAACATTGTTTTTAAAATGTTGTGATATAATCACTGTACTTTATTAAAAGGAAACTTCACTACATGTTGTTGGCTAGAGAGGGCCATAAGAACAAATCATTTTGATAATAACAACCTTCATACCCTTCAATTAGGAGTCTATTTTTGCAATGATAGTATCAGCAGATGAGACTTTTCAGTCCAGTTACTTTGCCTAGGCTGAGATGATGTATTTAGTTTGCTGCAGGCCGGAGGCAGTGGTTTCTCCTCCTATCCAAGTGAATGGACTGCAACATTATAAGTATGATGGTATAGGAAACCAATGCGCTACCAGAAATATGATGGAGAATGAGGAAGGGACTAAAGTAAAATGACTTGGTAACCCTAGCAGACAGCAGCCAATCCCTGTAGTGTCTCCACATACAAATCAATTAAAATTAAAATAATAGATAGATGCTATCGCATGAAGGTCTAAACCTATATAATAGCACTGATAATGTAACAATCAAAGAGTGACAAATGGTACATATAAATTATATAAAATAAATCTTGATGAAAACAACAATGCAAGTGAACTAAAAATCATAATAATATATCACACCTGTGATAAAGTGCATGCAAATATTGTGAAGCAATAAATACAATTCAAAAATCCATATATGTGAATCATGCTGAGTGCAAAAAAAATTCATGAAAAGTGCAAAAATATTGTTCAAAGTTTAAATAACAAATAAATGTCCAAAATATATATAGTTTAAATAACAAAAAAAATCCTCAAAATCTATGTGCAGAAAATAAATTCTTCATTCAGAAAATGAAAACTAATGTGAATCCACCTTAGTGACATTTTTTTTTTTTTTTTAAATTAGAGTACTTAATAAAAAAATCAAAGTGATGAGTGATAACGTCCAAGAAAGACCAAAATATCCCCCAGTGCAGATACACAGCAAACCGATATCCTCCACCATGTGCAATTGCCGCTCACCTTAATGGGTAGAAGTAAATATATATAATACTCCCGACCAAGAGGTCTAATCCATTGGCAGGTGGAGGTCAGCTGGGATCAGAAAGACCAGATATTCTCCTTCTAAGCAATTAGGATGGGGACATGACTCTAAGGCTGATAATACTCCCCTCACAAAGAAAACAAATTTGGTTCGCGGCATGACTTTTGAACATCGCAAACGTTCAAACCAAATAATGAACTCCATTGAAGTCTATGGGACCCGAGCTGGAAAAATCAAAAGGGCCCTTTTTCTGTTTCAATAGCTTTTATTATTTGATTAGGAAACAAGTATATAAAAGAGGGAGACATTTGGTAGAGCAGCCAACAATTCTCGCATACTCAGAGCATGTAACATAAAAGGAATTCAAACAAACACATGGGGGGGTTCAATAGGGATTACTGAAGACCATAACACGCAGGTTAGGACTACTATGAGAATCTTGACTCACTACACCTGACATAAAAGCCAGGAAAGTAACTGAATATGAACTACTGATAGAACACTCAAATTTTCTGGTTAGTGCAAGATCAACATCCGGCTAACCACTCACTACAATGTATGTGTGCTAAGCATTTTGATCATAGGTATACAACTTGTACATGTATCAATGAAAATAAATGTTTGTAAAAAAAAAAAATCATTTATAAATGAGCAGTGATTTACTGATCACTTCTAGACCAGAAGGTTTTACCCTACTAATGACCACACCATTTTTTTTCGATACGCCACTGCATTACTTTAACTGACAATTGCAGGGTCACGCAACACTGCACCCAAATAAAATTGATGTCCTTTTTTCCCCTCTAATAGAGCTTTCATTTGGTGGCATTTTATCACCTCTGCGTTTTTTGTTTTTTTTTTGCGCTATAAACAAAAAAATAGTGGCAGTTCTGGAAAAAAACTATATTTTTTACTTTTCGCTATAAAACATATCCAATAAAAAAAAATGTAAAAATCCAATTTTTTCATCAATTTAGGCCAATATGTATTCTGCAACATATTTTTTGTAAAAAAAAAAAATCTCAATAGGTGTATATTGATTGGTTTGTACAAAAGTTATCGCGTCTACAAACTAGGGGATACATTTATATCATTTTTATTTATTTATTTTTTATACTAGTAATGGCAGTGATTAGCGATTTTTAGTGGGACTAAAGTGGAACTTTAGTGCGGTGGACAGATCAGACGCCTAACTGACACTTTTGAGCGGACCAGTGACATTACTACAGTAATCAGTGCTAAAAATATGCAGTGTTACTGTACTAATGACACTGGCAGGGAAGGGGTTTACACCAGGGACGATGAAAGGGTTAGGTGTGTCCCAAGGGGATGCTTTCTAACTGTGTGGGGGATGGACTCACTAGATGAACATAAAGATCTGTGTTCCTGAATAGCAGGAACACAGGATCCCTGTGTTCATTTGTGACATTTTTACATAGGCAGACCGCCATTCTGTCTCTTTGGGGAGCGATTGCGGGTGGCCAGCGGACATCGCGTCTGCCAAACCCGCTGATTGGCTCCACCTCTGGGAAATCAGCGTGCAGGTTCACCCCCACTGACTGTTACACGAAACGAAGTACAGGTATGCTGTTTCGTGTAATAGACGCGACCTGACGCAGTATAAGAGCAGCAGCTGGTCAGCAAGTGGTAAAGTGAAACCATAAAAATGAGAACTAACAATAAAAATTAACAATTTCTTAAAATATAGTGCCTGGGGGTGTCCCCTCAGTTTGCCTGTAAAGTGGCACATCTGTACCATCTATAAAACCTGCTGCAGAAAAAATGACATTTATAAAGCCAAAAAAAATGTCCCTGCAAGCTTTATTTATTTTGTAAACAACGGCTTGGGGAGCCAGTCTGTATGATGAGGCCACAATTTAGCGCACTCGAAACAAGATTAGAGATTTTTTTGGATACATTCTGGTGTCTCTTTTACAGACTTTGGATTGAGGTAACCGGTGTGGAAAAATTGGGCTTTGGGTGTTGGTGGTACCTTCACACCGTAACCCTAAAGAGGTACACTCTATAGAGGTAATAAAAGACTTGGCTATCAAAAATGTAAGTTATATGCCCGGTCAAACAGTGGTGGAAAAATTGGGCTTTGGGTGTTGGTGGTGGACAAGGAGAATAAGTCACTCTGGCAGCTGCGGTGGACTGTGCACAAGTCTCTGCTTGGGTGATGGATGAGTAGGATAAGGATGGTTTAGAAAGCCAGTCCACCACCTCCTCTGCATGCTGTGGCTGGATAGCATGGGCAACATCAATAAACAGAGGAAATTATGCCTTGTCTGAGGACGGGCCACATCCACCTTTGCCTGTGGACACATATGCTGCTGGCCCACTCGCAGTGCCATGATGACATCTGCCTCTCCTTGTTGGCCTCCCAGACATGATGGGGAGGGGGAGTATTAACAAAATGTAATAAAGATGGAGAAATGTGTACATGGATGCACATTTATCAATTGAAAGAGTTTACTGCACTTTAACTTGAGTACTCATTATACAGACACACTCCACTGGAACACTACAATATACTGCAGTAAAACTGCACTGACGCACTGCAATATACTATGGTAAACATACACTAATGCACTGAAATATACTGCACTAAAATATGCTGCATTAAAAGTGCACTGAAATGCACTGAAATATACGGTGTTAAACATGCACTAACAAACTGCAATATACTGGGTAAACCTGCAATATTGCACTGAAAAATACTGCGTTCAACGTACAGTAAAGCACTGCAATATACTGCGGTAAACCTGCAAAAACATACTGCAATATACTGTGGAAAACATGCAATAATGCACTGAAATAAACTGCAGTAAACCTGTAATAACGCACTGCAATATATTGCGGTAAACATGCAGTAATGCACTGGAATATAGTGCAGGAAACCTGCCATGACAAAATAAAGTGACACTAAAGTAAAAATGAACAGTCACACTACTCTCACACTGTACTATCACCAGATTCACGCTAATGTGACACAAAAGTAAAAATGGACGGTTCCACTACCCTCACACTGCACTATTAGTGTATTCACTCTAAACTGAAACACTAAACTCTACACTCACAATAGAGTCACAAAAGCACACTATAGCACACTAATTCTCTAGTAGCACTGAACAAAGCCCTGTTCTATCTCTCTCCATGCCAATATCACACTGCAAATGGCTGCGATGGGAAGAATATTGTTATAGTGTGGGGTGGGACTAAGAGCAATGAGCCATGATTGGATAGAGTCATCATCACAGTATCCAATCATGGCTCTGACAGTGCTATGTGCCCTGATTGGGCAAAGCTTTCATTGCTTCAGCCAATCAGGGCTTCCAATGCAATGTGTGGTGGTGCAGTGCATTGGTTGTTCAACGGGCTGGACAAATGGTCGAAAGCTCCAATAGTTTGGGTGTTTATCGAACCAGCGAACAGCCAATGTTCGGCCTGAACTCATGCTTGGGCCGAACCGTTCGCCCAACTCTATATAAGCTTATACATTAAATGTCATAAAAGAAATTAAATTTACAGTTTTAGTGGTAAATACAGTTGGGAAGCTGAATGTTTTCTGAAGTTCACTGGACAGTGCTGGAGTGGTTAGGAAGCACTAAGCAGGGCTTTTAAATAAGTTCCCCAAGCGTCTACAAATAGAGCAATGTGGTGTTTATCTAAATTGCTTTTGGTTGAGCTAGGCATGACTATTCACTGACAGGGCTTTCACTGGTGCTGCTGACATCTAAGCAGCTACAACAGCAGCAAGGGAGGCAACATTGTAGTGATTTCAAAGCAGAAGGCAGAATTTCTTTCAAATTTTTAAAGGAAGTCCCTATCCAATGGTCCAATCTACTGGCAGGGTCTACAAGAATTTATTAAAGGTTATAGAGGGTTCTTAGAAAATCCATCTTACAGCTGTGGGCAGCCTACAACACATATGTGATCTTAAAATGTGACCATAATTCTGTTTTAACATGAATATATATATATATATATATATATATATATATATATATATATATATATATATATAGATTTATCTGATGCGAAGTTGACTTTAAATTTTTCAAACTTTGTTGTTAAAATTTAATCCAGGCATGCAGTTTGGTATAAAACTGTGAAGCTCATTTGTTTGTGTTTTCTGAAAAATATAATACTATAGCCTAAAGGAGTATGAGATAATTGCATTGTTAGAAGGGCTGCAGATGTGATTGGACCGCATGCTTGTCACTCATTATTGCTGCCATGCTGTATAATTGTAAACAAGCTTTTTGGATTCCTCTTGTGGGTTTAACTGCTATACATCTGTTCAGAACTGTTATACGATTCTCAATCAGCCTAGTCACTCAGTGCATTTATTTTCTACCCCCTGGGTAAAGGCATAATTACAGACTATTAACTATGTTCACTTGCCAAAGATGTTACATCATGTTGCATGTGTTTGGTTGACTTGACTGATTTTTGAAATTCTCCCTTGTGAGTTTGCAAAACTAACTCATGGGCCCATTGCTGGAATAGATAATTCAAGAAACTTTATATAAAAATAGTTTACATTGTGGGGTTATGATGTCACGTTCTTGCTTTTTACAGTAGTTCAGAAACGTGTTATACAACTCAGTTTAGTCCATGTTTGCATACACATTTATATACAATTGATGCGCAATTCTAAGCTTGGGTTAGTCCACCAAAATCAGTTATTTTAGTTATTGGTACAAGATGGTAAGATTTAGGGTGAATTCCCAGTATATATATATATATATATATATATATATATATATATATATATATATATATATAATAAATGCAGCTATTAAGCCCTCAGCATTTTTTGAGCAAATTAAAATTCCCCACGAATCTATTTGTTGAAATTGTTACCTGACTACTTGCAGTTTAAACTTTCAGTGCTACTGGCTCCTGTTCTCTCGGTGCTTTTTCCCTGAACGCCCAGTCTTTACAGGAGCTGGTAAACAGTGGACAGCGTAGACCAAGGTCAGTCTGTTAGTATAATGAGGGGAGTGAGGAGGAGGGATTAGATAGCTAGATGCACACAGTCCCAGCATGCAAGGTTGGCTCTGTGGGATGCTGCAAGAAAAAGGAGCCACCCTGAAATAAGAAACATGGGGCAGCGGTCATAGCTCCAGCTTAAACTGAAACACAGGCAAGGATTTTAAAGATAAAAAAACCTGGGTTTATAATGCAAAATGACAGTTCAGAATGAATTAAAGTGGTTGTAAACATAGAAAGTTTTTTTATCTTATTGCATTCTATGCATTAAGATAAAAAAACTTTCTGTGTTCAACAGCCCCCCCAATACTTATCTTAGCCCATCTCTATCCAGCGATGTTGCAGGAGAGGCTCAGCTGCCCAGGACTCTCCCTCCTGACTGGCTGAGACAGCAGCGGTACGCCTTTGGCACCCGCTGCAGTCAATCAAAGTCAGTGAGCCAATCAGGAGAGAGAGGGAGTGGGGTCGATTCACAGCTCCATGTCTGAATGGACACAGGGAGCTGCAACTCGGCGCAGGTGCCCCCATAGCACGTTGCTTGCTGAGGGGGCACTCAGCAGGAGGGAGAGGCCAGGAGTATTGAAGAGGGACCTGAAAAGAGGAGGATCCAGGCTGCTCTGTGCAAAACCATTACACAGAGCAGGTAAGAATGACAGGTTTGTTTTTTTGATACACAAAAAAATTTGAATTTAGTATCACTTTAAACGATGATCTCATCAGTGTGCTGTGGCTCCTTCACTTTCAGTTTAGCAGACTTTGTCAGATGTTAAAGATCCTTCAGCAAGCACATCTCTTGCAGACAGCAGAGTTTGGCAGAACAGGGCATTTTTTTTTCAGGCAACAGAGTCAGTCTCAAGTCTGATAGAGATTCTAAACCTTCCATTCTTTGTTTCAAAAAATGGTTTGGCCGTAGCCATGTTTTAAACTTAACACCATAGGAAATGTACAGTGCAAACAATAGACATGCAACAATAGCAGATGATCAATTATTTTTACCCAAACAAGCTTCTGATCTACAGTTGACCAATGTGGTTCTGGAATCCAGCAGGAATGGCTGCATTTCATATTATGCACATCATTTAAACAGACAAGGCACAAAATATGTCAGCCTGGCATCGGCCTTCAGAAAGAGACGTAAACAATGTGGCAACACAGTAATTCTCTGAAGAGGAAGTAAAGACTAGGTGTGACTTGATCTTGGAAAAAAAATCCCAAAGGAGTACAAGTAGCAGGTGCTTAAAGTAGAACTAAGTTGAAACCAATAATCATAATTTAATTTATATTACTATGTAATAAAATTGCATTATGGAAAAAATCATTAATAGTCTATAATGGTCTATGTTAAAGTCTATGTTAAATTTCTTAGCAAAACAGAGGATTCCCCCAGGTGTGGTCTGGACAGGGTGGGGAAGGGTTTTATTACTCTGTGTCCTTGTTGGGGAGATTCTCTTGAGCTAAGCAGTTACGTCCCTTACTCCCACCTTACCTGTACAAGCTGTTAAATTATCATTGTGTCTAAAGGGAAATATGAAATTATGCTGGCAACTATGTTGTCTGTCTGCTGTGGTTATCTCCAGCTCACATTGGAGTGTGCAAATCGCAAATTGACATTGGAGTTTGTAAAATATGCATAACACAATGCATATCCATGGTATAAGGTGCAATTTCAGAACTAGATGAAGCCAGGGCATCAGCATACTGTAAATATGGTTAGCTTGAGCCCTTCACTTTTTACATTATTTTATACAATTTCTTATATTTTTATTTTTTTTTACTTATTTATTTTTTCAACACTGTTGGGGGGGGGGGGCTTGGGTAAAATATCAGGGGTCTAAACACATCTCATCTTTGAGACAGAGAAATACATTTAGGACACAGATTCTCCAATTCAATTCTCTGCAGCCTCAGCATTGAAGATGAATGCAGAGGATATAGAGGCTCCCAGTCACTCGTAAACACAGTTTACTAAGCTCAGTTAACAATGGACACATGAGAGATCAGTACTGTCCATTACCATCTGACAAATCCCCCTGTGTACCCACAGCACCCGGCAGTAGAGGAAAGCCATGAGAGCTGCGTGGAAGGGGGCCCAGGAACACAGGTGGGATGTTGATCAGATGTGGACAGGACAGGAAGGAGAATCAGTGCGGCAGAGTGGGTGGAAGGGCAATTACAGGAGCAATGCACAGTGCCTCTAATTGCCCCACCACCACACCATTTACCCTCCCTGTCCGGGCCTCACCTTTGTGCCTGGGCCCCCTAGAAGAGGACTGGTGGTTCCACCATAGGCGGCCCTGAGGTTGATTGCACCCAAGGCAATCTATCAAACGACCTGGGTAAAACCACCTGCAATAATCTCTGTGTTCTCTTGGCAGGGAAGGCTCCCTGTGCCCCCCCCCCCCGTGTGCCTAGGCCCCCTACAAGAGGACTGGTGCTTTCCCCTATTCCCCTATCGACGGCCCTGAGGTTGATTGCACCCACGGCAATCCATCAAACGACTTGGGTACAACCGCTAGCAATAATCTCTGTGTTCTTTTGGCAGGGACGGCTCCCTGTGCCCCACCTCCCTGTGTGCCTGGGCCCCCTACAAGAGGACTGGTGGTTTCCCCCATTGGTGGCCCTTAGGTTGGTTGGACCCAAGGCAATCCATCAAACGACTTGGGTACAACCGCTAGCAATAATTTATGTGCTCCTGGCAGGGACGGCTCCCTGTGCCCCCCCCCCTCCTCCCCCCGGGAGAACACAATAGCTCAGAGGGAGGGATTCCCCCATCAACACTGGCATTAAGCGTATGTATGATTGTAGGAAAGAAAATAGCATCATCTATGGCCTGTCTTAGAGCTGCGTAAATATTAAACCTGGTTGGACAGAAATGCAAATCCTTTTTGGTTGGTAGGCAAAACAGTTCCAGTGTATGTATTTCAACTGCGTTTCAAGCTTCTTTTCTCTAATTCTGTTTTAAAATTAATTTTATCCAATATAATATGAGATCTAACACTGAATGAGCTTGGGTGGTTAAAACAATAGCTAATTTGAAGAAATGCAGTAAATTTTGCGTTGATGTTTGTTCCATCAGTGTTTTATACCTGTTTTTATTTTAAAGAAGACCTAAATAATTATTAGGGCAATATCTTACAGGTTAAAACTGCATGTTTCCTGGGGTATAAAATGCATATCTGTTTGTTGTATTGCTTACAAGTTTCAGTTGCATTCTATCATTTTTTTTTTTTAATTGAATGTCTTGATTGCTAACTGGTTACATACCCTTAGGAGAATATTTATTTGTTTGTAGAGGTACTCAGTACCTGTTATAACAGTTCTGCCTGAAACACATACGTGGTTACTTGCTTTTATAAATTATTCAGTAAAGATGGAATTTGAACTTCATTTGCTCCAGTTTGGGAATGTTGAGTATTTTGCAAGTATCAATGGGATTTAGGCATGGGGGATATAGTTAGGCAGGCATGGAGATATATCACATTGGTAGCAGATTTACTGTTATCCTCTATTCTTCTTAGCAACCTAGAATATATGTGAAAAATGCTAAAGGTCCTAAAGGGAAATTGACTTTTTTGGATTTCTATAAAAATGTTATTATACATTTTAAGGTGGACATGAGGCAAAGTTTGGTATCATTGCTGTGGATGAGCTTGATCCTACTAAATTGACCCTGAAACCAAGACATAAGGAAAAGAGGTGCCTTGCTGTGATGAGCACATAAGGATCCTTTTAGTTGTGCTATGAGATAGTAGTACAACCTTATACAAAATACATCAAGCTTCATATAGTAAATGCTGGGAAATATGAAATTCACTTGGACTTGGGCAAAGGTCATCAGAGAAAAATTGGCATTTCTTCCTGAAAATGTCATCACTATAAGGGAAACAAAAAATGGTGTGAATGAATTTCTTATCAAATATTGTTGCTTTTCAAGTCAATATTCAAACTGTTCTCTGTGTTGCAGGCGTACCTTGCTCCTTTCACTATTCCTTATCCTGTAACTTGTCATTTGTTGTCACTTGTATTTCTTATATTAAATGCTTTGTTACATATTGCCATGTTAGCAATTAAATTACTTACAGTAACTGATAACAGCCTTTAATGAACATTTGCACCTCTGTGCTAAAATGCTCTTTGCTGGTTTAGCTATTGTGATATACAGTGGCTGTACGTTCTTCTGATTCTACAGGATGTTATGAGTTTGTTCATCTTGTATAAGCCATCATTTTACTGTATTGTTATTGGCAAATGCATGGTACATTTTACCTTCTTCAGTTTTGTGTTGGTTTTATATCTCAGTACCATTTGCTATCCCCAATTGTTTTTTTTGTTTTTTTTAGTTTGTTCTATAGTCAGGCTGCATAAAGATTCAAGTATGTATCTTTATTCAACTTTTTTTCTTTTTAATAGTTTTCCGGCCCTATCTGTGCTCTCATCGTCCCTGGATGCACACTGGAGATCAGGACATCTCCAGTGGTTTCACACTTCCCCTCCATAGTCACAACTGCTGTGGGCCATTAACGTTGCTCGGGCTCCCTGTTTTCTTGTGATGACAAGGAACATGATTATAGTAGGAGAGAGCAGAGTGAGCTGACAGATGACCCCATCAGTCCTCTGATGCTCTTTTACTGTTTAATCAGCTGGCTGGGGGTAAAGAGAGAACTGCGGGGTATCTGTTGGAAAGTTTAGTCCAGAGTGGAGCTTTGGCTGGGGGCTGGGGGCACACAGTAGATAGGAGCTGGAGCAGAGACCGATAAGCATGATCAACCTCCCTCTAATGAATCAGTAAGTTTTAACCGTACTGACTAGTCTGGAGGATCTAGGGTATGATCACACGCTCTGTATATCCTGTGTTTAGCCATACCAGTGAGACTGTCTTGGAAAGGTGAACTTCACAATCATGCTCAAAGGGAGATTTCTGAGAAGCGCTTTCTCCATGCTTTGGCTCCATTTCAAGTAGGGATACAGATATTTCACAGCAGCCCATTTATACCATATTTAGATGGTTGGTATCCAACTCGTAGTTAAAGTTTCGTGCACAAATTTAGGGCTGGCCCAGTTAGGCTATGTTAGCCACTTTATTCAGCATCACCCATACTGAGTAATGGTGTTTGCTGTTTTTGTTTTCTTTAAGGGGAGCCCCGGGGCCTATGTGTTCTGCAACTCTGGTGTTTTTTCATAAGGGAACTCTTTCTTCCCCTCTTTTATACACAAGCAGAGGTCTGCACACCTAAGCACACATAGTTTATTTAGTCCGGATGCACTCATTGAGTGACATTGTTTTTAGAGGTGTAATTAAGGGATGTTTTTGGTGCACTGTGTGGCTACTAAGAGTGATTAAAGCAGAGTTCCACCCATTTTTTAAATTTACTTTTATCCAAATGGCCATCCGCAGTGCATTTGCCGCCTAGGCGATGTCGTCATAAGGCGATTCCCATGGTCTCCTGGGATATCGGTGTCATCTATCCCAGGAGTCCATGGGAATGGCCTAATGAAGAAACTGCACTGTGCAGTGTCATTACTGCGCAGGCATGAGATCGGGAGGTGCATGCTGGGTAGCCAGCTGCACCGAATCCTGGAAATAAACACAAGCGGGCTTCAGATGCCCACAACCTCAATAAACCCGGCTGCTTCCAAGATCAAGTAAGATTTTATTGATTTTAAAGGAAGAAGAAGGAACAAATTAATAACATTTTTAAAATTGTAAAGTAGAAGCTAACGATCCCAGCGGAGCATTTAAAAAAAAATTGATTATGGGGACTGGAACTCCGCTTTAACTCTTTAATAAATGTAAT
Organism: Pelophylax lessonae; assembly: GCF_965119305.1. Classification (NCBI taxonomy): domain Eukaryota; kingdom Metazoa; phylum Chordata; class Amphibia; order Anura; family Ranidae; genus Pelophylax; species Pelophylax lessonae. Next base: position 342,737,993 of record NC_138771.1, on the reverse strand, counting down.
TTGATACAATAAAATAAATTTTTTATATCCAAACCACTAAGTCTGGTTCTTGCCTAATCAACGGTTATCCATTAAGGGAGCTATACTCCCACTCGGATTTAACCGTTTCCCCTTTTTTGTGTATTTGGGTTACAGGGCAGAACACCTATCTGGTGTTTTAGACATTTGTATTGTGAATTATTAGAATTATATCCCCCAATCCGTGTTTAAATATTCCACAGGAAGTACTGCAATTTAACCTGATCTGATTGTGGATTGATGGCAGCTGGAAAGCAGGTGGGGCTAGAGAGTACTAGGAGCAGAGGTAATATGGGAGGTGTACACTGTACAATTCAGGCTCCCCATTGGTCGAGGGAACAGAGCCACAGCCCAAGGACTGCTGGACCCAGGTTCAATTACTGGCACAATATATACAAGAGAAATTTCTCCTCTACGTGGGATTTTAAGGGCAAATAAATACAAGAAAATAAAAGAATATCAATTTATTGAAAAACAACAGATACAAAACTTATCCACATTAACATACAAAAATAGTAATACAATGCATAAAAATAGATCATAATACTGAGCAAACAGATGCCCTTGATACATTAAAGAGTCCCCATGAGTAGTGTTGAGCGAACACGGACTGTATTATTCGTGTTCGTACCGAATAATTGGATTTTTGTTACCCGAACACGGACCCGAAAACTTTACTGTATGTTCGGGTAAAAATCCGTGTTCGGTCATTTTATTTCCGGGTTTGTATGTATTGGCGCGCTTTTCATGGCGGGCTTTCAACAGCCAATCAACAAGCGTTTAACTGGTGTGCCTTAAGCCATCCCAGCCATGCCTACAAATGTATTAGTAGCTGTGGCCATCTGAGCATGTGACCAAGTCTTTATAAGTTCGAGACCGAGCGCCGCTGCGTCATTCTGCTGTAGTACAGGGACAGAGCACACATCATACGTGCTGGCTGCTGATTAGGGACAGACAGGCAAAAATCATATTGTGTCCGAAAAGAATTGAGGGACAGGTCGGAGTGCTGCAGGCAGGGCGAGATATTAGGGCATTTTAGGGAGAGGCTGGAGATAGGCAGGGTCAGTGTTCTACAATCGATTTTGCTGTGTGTGGGGGGGGGGGGTTTGCAGTGCCGGCAGTGACCGATCTTATCGATCCTTTTAGGGAGAGGCTGGAGATAGGCAGGGTCAGTGGTCCACATCGATTTTGCTGTGTGTGGGGTGGTGTGAACACAATCTTTTTGCCCGCTGAGGAGGAGGGAGAAAAAAGTCTTTTTTACCAGTCAGTTGTGTGCAGCGTTTTTCCTTCAGTGCTGCTGTGCTGACTGTGATAATACACTGCTGTGTTCACATGTGCTATTATTGAGTGATTTCAAAAGTTATACACTTTTTTCTATTCCACTATTCAATATACACCCTTGGGTTAAAAAAATTAAATTGTGGCATAGTCTGTACTAATCTAGTTAAAATTTACAAACTTAAAAGGGGAATTTTCTTTTTTTTTTCCCTCCATAGCCTGCAGCAGAGCTGACTGATATAAGACACTGCTGTTCACATGTGCTATTGAAAAATCCCCAATTTTATATCATATTTTCTATTCCGCTATTCAATCTACACCCTTGGCGTAAAAACAATTAAATTGCGGGATAGTCTGTATCGGTACGTGTGAGATACACCTTTCCAATTTTTGGGGCGCATCTCATACTGCCGAGGATTGCAGGGTGCTTCAGTGTGCCTCCTGCCTCTTCCAAACTCCTCCTACTCCTCATCCTGCCTTTGGGGGTACAAAAAAATAGTAATTTGGGCCTAGTCTGGGTCTCTACGTGTGAGATACATACACCTTTTGATATCATATTTTCTATTCCGCTATTTAATCTACACCTTTGGGGTAAAAACAATTAAATTGCGGGATAGTCTGTGTCGGTACGTGTGAGATACATACACCTTTTGATATCATATTTTCTATTCCGCTATTCAATCTACACCTTTGGAGTAAAAACAATTAAATTGCGGGATAGTCTGTGCCGGTATGTGTGAGATACACCTTTCCAATTTTTGGGGCGCATCTCATACTGCCGAGGATTGCACGGTGCTTCAGTGTGCCTCCTGCCTGTTCCGAACTCCTCCTACTCCTCATCCTGCCTTTGGGGGTACAAAAAATACTAATCGGGGCCTAGTCTGGTTCTGTATGTGTGAGATACATACACCTTTTGATATCATATTTTCTATTCCGCTATTTAATCTACACCTTTGGGGTAAAAACAATTAAATTGCGGGATAGTCTGTGTCGGTACGTGTGAGATACACCTTTCCAATTTTTGGGGCGCATCTCATACCGCCGAGGATTGCAGGGTGCTTCAGTGTGCCTCCTGCCTGTTCCGAACTCCTCCTACTCCTCATCCTGCCTTTGGGGGTACAAAAAATAGTAATCGGGGCCTAGTCTGGTTCTGTACGTGTGAGATACATACACCTTTTGATATCATATTTTCTATTTCGCTATTTAATCTACACCTTTGTGGTAAAAACAATTAAATTGCGGGATAGTCTGTGTCAGTACATGTGAGATACATACACCTTTTGATATCATATTTTCTATTCCGCTATTTAATCTACACCTTTGGGGTAAAAACAATTAAATTGCGGGATAGTCTGTGTCGGTACGTGTGAGATACATACACCTTTTGATATCATATTTTCTATTCCGCTATTCAATCTACACCTTTGGGGTAAAAACAATTAAATTGCGGGATAGTCTGTATCGGTACGTGTGAGATACAACTTTCCAATTTTTGGGCCGCATCTCGTACTGCCGAGGATTGCACGGTGCTTCAGTGTGCCTCCTGCCTGTTCCGAACTCCTCCTACTCCTCATCCTGCCTTTGGGGGTACAAAAAATAGCAATTTGGGCCTAGTCTGGTTCTGTACGTGTGAGATACATACACCTTTTGATATCATATTTTCTATTCCGCTATTTAATCTACACCTTTGGGGTAAAAACAATTAAATTGCGGGATAGTCTGTGTCGGTACGTGTGAGATACATACACCTTTTGATATCATATTTTCTATTCCGCTATTCAATCTACACCTTTGGGGTAAAAACAATTAAATTGCGGGATAGTCTGTATCGGTACGTGTGAGATACACCTTTCCAATTTTTGGGGCACATCTCATACTGCCGAGGATTGCACTGTGCTTCAGTGTGCCTCCTGCCTGTTCCGAACTCCTCCTACTCCACATCCTGCCTTTGGGGGTACAAAAAATAGTAATCGGGGCCTAGTGTGGTTCTGTACGTGTGAGATACATACACCTTTTGATATCATATTTTCTATTCCGCTATTTAATCTACACCTTTGGGGTAAAAACAATTAAATTGCGGGATAGTCTGTATCAGTTAGTGTGAGATACACCTTTCCAATTTTTGGGGCACATCTCATTCCGCCGAGGATTGCAGGGTGCTTTAGTCTGCCTCCTGCCTGTTCCGAACTCCTCCTACTCCTCATCCTGCCTTTGGGGGTACAAAAAATAGTAATTTGGGTCTAGTCTGGGTCTGTACGTGTGAGATACATACACCTTTTGATATCATATTTTCTATTCCGCTATTCAATCTACACCCTTGGGGTAAAAACAATTAAATTGCTGGATAGTCTGTATCGGTACGTGTGAGATACACCTTTCCAATTTTTGGGGCGCATCTCATACTGCCGAGGATTACAGGGTGCTTCAGTGTGCCTCCTGCCTGTTCCGAACTCCTCCTACTCCTCATCCTGCCTGTGGGGGTACAAAAAATAGCAATTTGGGCCTAGTCTGGTTCTTTACGTGTGAGATACATACACCTTTTGATATCATATTTTCTATTCCGCTATTCAATCTACACCTTTGGGGTAAAAACAATTAAATTGCGGGATAGTCTGTATCGGTTAGTGTGAGATACACCTTTCCAATTTTTGGGGCGCATCTCATTCCGCCGAGGATTGCAGGGTGCATTAGTCTGCCTCCTGCCTGTTCCGAACTCCTCCTACTCCTCATCCTGCCTTTGGGGGTACAAAAAATAGTAATTTGGGCCTAGTCTGGGTCTGTACGTGTGAGATACATACACCTTTTGATATCATATTTTCTATTCCGCTATTCAATCTACACCCTTGGGGTAAAAACAATTAAATTGCTGGATAGTCTGTATCGGTACGTGTGAGATACACCTTTCCAATTTTTGGGGCGCATCTCATACTGCCGAGGATTACAGGGTGCTTCAGTGTGCCTCCTGCCTGTTCCGAACTCCTCCTACTCCTCATCCTGCCTTTGGGGGTACAAAAAATAGCAATTTGGGCCTAGTCTGGTTCTGTACGTGTGAGATACATACACCTTTTGATATCATATTTTCTATTCCGCTATTTAATCTACACCTTTGGGGTAAAAACAATTAAATTGCGGGATAGTCTGTGTCGGTACGTGTGAGATACATACACCTTTTGATATCATATTTTCTATTCCGCTATTCAATCTACACCTTTGGGGTAAAAACAATTAAATTGTGGGATAGTCTGTATCGGTACGTGTGAGATACACCTTTCCAATTTTTGGGGCACATCTCATACTGCCGAGGATTGCACTGTGCTTCAGTGTGCCTCCTGCCTGTTCCGAACTCCTCCTACTCCTCTTCCTGCCTTTGGGGGTACAAAAAATAGTAATTTGGGCCTAGTCTGGTTCTGTACGTGTGAGATACATACACCTTTTGATATCATATTTTCTATTGCGCTATTTAATCTACACCTTTGGGGTAAAAACAATTAAATTGCGGGATAGTCTGTGTCGGTACGTGTGAGATACATACACCTTTTGATATCATATTTTCTATTCCGCTATTCAATCTACACCTTTGGGGTAAAAACAATTAAATTGCGGGATAGTCTGTATCGGTACATGTGAGATACACCTTTCCAATTTTTGGGGCGCATCTCATACTGCCGAGGATTGCAGGGTGCTTCAGTGTGCCTCCTGCCTGTTCCGAACTCCTCCTACTCCTCATCCTGCCTTTGGGGGTACAAAAAATAGTAATCTGGGCCTAGTCTGGTTCTGTACGTGTGAGATACATACACCTTTTGATATCATATTTTCTATTCCGCTATTTAATCTACACCTTTGGGGTAAAAACAATTAAATTGTGGGATAGTCTGTATCGGTTAGTGTGAGATACACCTTTCCAATTTTTGGGGCGCATCTCATTCCGCCGAGGATTGCAGGGTGCTTTAGTCTGCCTCCTGCCTGTTCCGAACTCCTCCTACTCCTCATCCTGCCTTTGGGGGTACAAAAAATAGTAATTTGGGCCTAGTCTGGGTCTGTACGTGTGAGATACATACACCTTTTGATATCATATTTTCTATTCCGCTATTCAATCTACACCCTTGGGGTAAAAACAATTAAATTGCTGGATAGTCTGTATCGGTACGTGTGAGATACACCTTTCCAATTTTTGGGGCGCATCTCATACTGCCGAGGATTACAGGGTGCTTCAGTGTGCCTCCTGCCTGTTCCGAACTCCTCCTACTCCTCATCCTGCCTTTGGGGGTACAAAAAATAGTAATCGAGGCCTAGTCTGTGTTTGTACGTGTGGGATACACCACCGTTTTGTAAAATTTTTCCTATTCCGCTATTCAATATACACCCTGTTTGAGTGTAAAAAATTAAATTACGGCATAGTCTGTATCGGTACATGGGAGATACACCTTTTTAAATTTGTTTGGCGCATCTCCTTCCACCGCCGAGGATTGCAGGGCGCTTCAGTTTGCCTCCTGTTCCGAACTCCTCCTACTCCTCTTCCTCATCCTGCCTTTAGGGTACAAAAAATAGTAATCGGGGCCTAGTCTGTGTTTGTACGTGTGAGATACACCGTTTTATAAAAAATTTCCTATTCCGCTATTCAATATACACCCTGTTTGAGTGTAAAAAATTAAATTACGGCATAGTCTGTATCGGTACATGTGAGATACACCTTTTTAAATTTGTTTGGCGCATCTCCTTCCACCGCCGAGGATTGCAGGGCGCTTCAGTTTGCCTCCTGTTCCCAACTCCTCCTACTCCTCTTCCTCATCCTGCCTTTAGGGTACAAAAAATTGTAATCGGGGCCTAGTCTGTGTTTGTACGTGTGAGATACACCATATTATAAAATTTTTCCTATTCCGCTATTCAATATACACCCTTTTGGAGTGTAAAAAATTAAATTACGGCATAGTCTGTATCGGTGCGTGTGAGATACACCTTTTAAATGTGTTTGGCGCATCTCCTTCCCCCGCCAAGGATTGCAGGGTGCTTCAGTTTGCCTCCTGTTCCGAACTCCTCCTACTCCTCTTCCTCATCCTCCCTTTAGGGTACAAAACATTTTAATCGGGGGCCTAGTCTGTGTTTGTACGTGTGAGATACACCGTTTTTTATCCTTTTTTCTATTCCGCTATTCAATATACACCCTTTTGGGGTAAAAAAAATTAAATTGCGGCATAGTTTGCATATTTGACTGTGAGATACACCCGTGCGATACTGTTGTTGTTTTGTTCCGCTATTCAATAAACACCTTTCTAGGGCAAGATCATAAATTACAGAAATATGAGGAGACCGTCAAATAGGGGCCGTGGCCTGGGTCGTGGTGCTGCTGGTAGAGCTCCTGTTGCAAGGAGAGGACGTGGTCGATCTGTGCCAGCTACACGCACAAGTGAAACACCTTCCTCAAGTGTGAGTAGGTGACAGAACCTGCAGCAGTATTTGGTAGGGCATAATGCGCCTCTAGACGTGATGAGGCCAGAAGAAGTACAGGCGATAGTAGATTGGGTTGCTGACAGTGCCTCCAGTTCCTTCACATTGTCTCCCACCCAGTCTACTGCAGAAAGGTCAGAGTTGGCACCTGCAGCCAATGTCCAACCGTCTTTCACCTCACCCCCTTGCAAATCAGGCAAGCAGTTTGAGCCCCAAGTCATACAGCAGTCTCTTCTTCTTTTTGAGGACTCTGTCAGCAGGGTTTCCCAGGGCGATCCACCTAGCCCTGCCCCAGAAGTGGAAGAGATTGAGTGCAGCGATGCCCAACCACTTATTTCTCAAGATGAGTACATGGAAGGACCATCACAGCACATCTCCGATGATGACGAAACGCAGGTACCAACTGCTGCGGCATTCAGAATTGTGGAGACCGACAAGGAGGGCAGGGGTGAAGACTGGGTGGAAGATGATGTGGAGGACGATGAGGTCCTCGACCCCACATGGAATGAAGGTCATGCAGGTGACCTGAGTAGTTTGGAGGAAGAGGCGGTAGTCGCACAGAGCCACCAGCACAGCAGAAGAGGGAGCAGGGTGCAGAAGCGGAGCGGCCGTGCCCTAGACACTACGCCTGCTACTGCCCAACGCAGCAAGGGAACGAGCGCACCAAAGCCAGCTCAAAGGAATTCTCTAGCGTGGAAGTTCTTCAGAAAATGTGCTGATGACAGGACACGAGTGGTTTGCACCCTGTGCAATCAGAGCCTGAAGCGAGGCATAAACCTTCTCAACCTGAGCACAACCTGCATGATCAGGCATCTAAGTGCAAAGCACGAGCTGCAGTGGAGTAGACACCTTCAAAACCAAGAAAGGTCTCTGGCTCCACCCGCGATCCCTGGCCCTGAATGCCAGCATTTCAAAATTCTTGGCCTTTGAAATGCTGTCATTCCGTCTGGTGGAGACGCACAGTTTTAAAAACCTTATGTCGGTGGCTGTCCCACAGTACGTCGTGCCCAGCCCCCACTACTTTTCCAGGCAAGCCATCCCTTCCCTGCACAACCAAGTGGGGGAAAAAATCAGGTGTGCACTGCGCAACGCCATCTGTGGCAAGGTCCACCTAACTACCGATACGTGGACCAGTAAGCACGGTCAGGGGCTTTATATCTCCCTAACGGCACACTGGGTAAATGCAGTGGCGGCTGGGCCTGAGGCGGATAGAAATTTGGCGCATGTCCTTCCACCACCAAGGATTGCAGGGCGCTTCAGTTTGCCTCCTGTTCCTAACTCCTCCTACTCCGCTTCCTCATCCTCTACCGCCTCCTCATCCGGTCAGCGTAACACCTTCCCCACCAACTTCAGCACGGCCAGGGGTAAACGACAGCAGGCAGTTTTAAAACTTGCCTGTTTGGGGGAAAAAACCACACACCGCGCAGGAGTTGTGGAGGAGCATGGAACAGCAGACAAATGAGTGGTTGCTGCCACCGAGCCTCAAGCCCGGCCTGGTGGTGTGCGATAACGGGCGAAATCTCATAGCAGCTCTGGGCCTAGCCGGTTTGACGCACATCCCTTGACTGGCACATGTGCTGAATTTGGTGGTGCAGAGGTTCCTTAAAAATTACCCCGATATGTCAGAGCTGCTGCAGAAAGTGCGGGCCGTCTGTGCGCACTTTCGGCGTTCTCACCCTGCTGCTGCTCGCTTGTCAGCGCTGCAGCGTAACTTCGGCCTTCCCGCTCACCGCCTCATATGTGACATGCCCACAAGGTGGAACTCCACCTTGCACATGCTGGAAAGACTGTGCAAGCAGCAGCAGGCCATAGTGGAGTTTCAGCTGCAGCACGCACGAGTGGGTCGCTCTGCGGAACAGCACCACTTCACCACCAATAACTGGGCCTCCATGCAAGACCTGTGTGCATTGTTGCGCTGTTTTGAGTACTCCACCAACATGGCCAGTGCCGATGACGCCGTTGTCAGCTTAACTATCCCACTTCTATGCCTCCTTCAAAAAACGATTCGGGCGATGATGGAAGAGGATGTGGCACAGGATGAGGAGGAGGAGGAGGAGGAGGATGAAGAGGTAACATTTCCAAGGCTTTCAGGGCAGTCATTCGCAAGGGACTCCGAGGGTGGGTTCCTGCACACACAAACGCCAGGGACACAATTGTCCAGCAGGGGCACAGTTCTGGAGGATGAGGAGGAGGAGATGGAGGAGGAGATGGAACCATGTTCACAGCAGGGTGGCACCCAGGCCAGCTCATGGCCATCACTGGTGCGTGGCTGGGGGGATACAGAGGACACAGACGATACACCTCCCACAGAGGACAGCCTTTCGTTGCCTCTGGGCAGCCTGGCACACATGAGCGATTACATGCTGCAGTGTCTCCACAACGACTGCCGAGTTGCCCACATTCTAACTTGTGCTGATTACTGGGTGGCCACGCTGCTGGATCCCCGTTACAAGGACAACGTAACCGTCCTTAATTCAATCACTGGAGCGCAATCGCAAGATGCGCGAGTACAAGCGCACGCTGGTAGACGCGATGCTGCTGGCATTCCCACCTGACAGCGGGGCCAGAGTGGAAGCACAAGGCCAAGGCAGAGGTGGAGGAGGAAGAGCTCGCCAACGCAACCAGGGCACCGCCAGCACCTCAGAAGACAGGGTTAGCATGGCCGAAATGTGGAAAAGCTTTGTCAGCACGCCACAACAAACAGCAGCACCAGCAGCTCATATGGAACATCTTAGCAGGAGGCAGCATTTCACCAACATGGTGGAGCAGTATGTGTGCACACGCCTACATGTAGTGAATGAGGGGTCTGCCCCCTTCAACTTCTGGGTCTCCAAATTGGGCACATGGCCTGAGCTTGCCCTTTACGCCTTGGAGGTGCTGGCGTGCCCTGCAGCCAGTGTATTATCTGAACGGGTATTTAGCACGGCTGGGGGCGTTATCACAGACAAGCGCAGCCGCCTGTCCAGAGACAATGTGGACAAGCTCACGTTCATTAAAATGAACCAGGCATGGATCCCACGGGACTTTTCCGTACCTTGTGCAGAATAGAGATGGATACCGACCTTACCCAGCCATTGTTCTATTTTTGCTCTTTCTCACTCTTTTGGGGTGTACCCTCATTTAAAATGACTGAAAAAAAGCAGTATTGGCTACCTCGTCCTCCTCCACCGCCGCTTCCACCTACACCGCCCATAGGTGTGCGCAGCCTATTGCATTAGGGTGTGCACCTCAAAGTTTAAATACACATACATGTGTTTGCCTACATGTACATGGCCCCGATACATTACTCTCCCTGCTGGCAAAGTGAAATAGAAGTGTGTGGCACTTCTCTTATGGCAGAGCAGGTCCGAGGGAGATCTTTCCCATCTCCTCACTGGCAAACAGAGCGATAATGCTAATGTGCCCTGGGTGATTAGGGTGTGCCCAGGCACACCCGGCACACCCTGTGCGCACGCCTATGACACCGCCACATCCACCACCACCCCAACCTCACTCCTACTCCATATGGGCCTGGTCCTTCACAGATGAAGAACATTGTTTTATTTTTCTGTTTTTGTTTGTTGTTTTAAGTTATTTCCCTATCCACATTTGTTTTCAGAGCACTCGCCATGCTCTTAACTACGGTTTGCTGCCATTTTCAGCACTCTAGCCCTTTCCATTGGTGTTTTAGAGCCATTTTAGTGCCTGAAAGTTCGGGTCCCCATTGACTTCAATGGGGTTCGGTGTCCGGGTAAAGTTCGGAAAAAGTCCGGGACACGGACCCGGACTTTTTTTTCAAGTTCGGCCGAACCCGCCGAACACGGACATCCAGGTGTCCGCTCAACTCTACCCATGAGTCCCCATGCGGAGGGAGAATCCAAATCCAACGCGTTTCGAATAACATATAAACTTGCAGTTCTATTCTTCTTCAGGGAAAATTATCCCCACCTCTCTAATAGGAAATAACAATATTTTCATTCATTGCATACATCTTCATAATTGGAGCCCCCCCTCCCCCACACACACAGAAGTAACATCACTACTGACCACATGGCAAGGAAGTCCACGGACATTGGTCCCCAGAAAAAAAAGCCCTCTGCGCCCTGCCGTATACTCAAAAATAGAGGATGTCCAAGTTGCCACCAATGGAATAAGTCGCCACACCCCTGCAGGGCCACGGGATAGTTAAAGATCCCCATGAATAGTAATCCGGTGCCCTTATAGGAAAAATAGATATACATTACATTTTAAAATGTGTAAAAAGAAACACATTTAAAAAGAAATGCCAAACACTATTTGGAAAAATATTTAGAATAAAGCCATTGGGAGAAAGAAAAAAATGAAAATAAAAATGGAGAATCAAACTGAAAAGCAAAAATAAGAATGAAAACGTCCTTGCAAACATTGGTAGACCAATAAAGGCATGTCTACCTTAGGGATCAAATCCCAAGTGTAGGGGACATAAAAAATAAAAACAACATCAATCCCAAATGTGAACTTACAGTGCTGGTGGGAAGTGTCAAGCACGAGCACCCAGCAAAAGGCCTCCAAGTGGGTACCAGATCGGCTCAGGAAATATCCCCCACAGGTTGGCAAATAAATCTTCTAGAGAGTCCTCAGGCAAACTAATTTTCACAGATCCCCACAGGAGAGGAGCAAACCCACCACCCCTTGCTGTGAGGGCTGAATGAAAATGGGGCCGGGTGCAGACCTCGGCGTCCTCACATAGGGCACATGCGCAGCACAGCGCATCATAAGATATGCCCCCGACTCAATGACCGGATGCATCGTTATCAGCCACTCCTACCCATACGAGACAGCCCGAACCAGGAAGTAAGAGGGCGGCATGGAGTGTAAAGATGCCGCCAATCCCCCTACAGCATTCAACTGTCAGGGAGGAGATGGGGGGAGGACTAATGGCCACCGACACGGGTTGTACATGAGAAGTGAGAATGAGGACTGCTTCCCCAAACGCTTTGCATATAACATAGCCCCTCCAAAAGAGGAGGGGCTTACCCGTGCCAGGCAGAGATGTGGAGATGTCCCAAAACAGATTGGCAACAAGGACAAACCTCAAAATAAGCATGTTTGCGTGCAAGAGTGGCCCCATAACAAAGAAGTACCAAAAAATGCAAACAAACAACAGAGAGATTTACAATGTATTTGGGGCATCAAATCTTGGAAGGAGATGAATAACCCCAATACCTTGGCATCCAATATACACAACAATAATATACCACATAGATCTTCATTAAACCAAAATGAAATAAAAAATTAAGAACATACCCTGTTACTGTCGCTAAGAATTACTGGCACATGACGAGAGCACTATTATATTCCTTACACAGTCTATTATTGTAATAGTGAAAGTGGTGTCATCCATCTTGGTGTGCTATGTGGAAGAACTGTGTTAATCTTAGGAATGGATAGACAAAAATGCAGATCCTTTGGAAGGAAAAACCACTCCCCATAGATATTTAATTGGCATATTAAGTTGTTTGCCTTTTTTTTTCATATCAGCCCAGACCAGTAAACAGATAGGTGCTGATAGAAAGTAGCAGTAAGGTACAGTCACTTTGCAGTAATACTAAGCAGTATATAATGAACAAATAAGGTTTCCCCCATATGCATATACAATAAATTTTACAACACATGCAAGGTTTCATTAAAACATTAATCACTTTCACTTTTTCACTAAAGCATTAATCCTAATTGATAACATTTTTATATATTTCTGGTCGAATGAGTTAACATCTTAAACTAATAAAGTATATGTAAACCCTCAGCTTTTAAAACAAACCATTCTGTTTAAAATAGAAATAAAAGGCAAAAACATTTGTGCATGCATATAAAAAAATGCTCAGCTGCATAAAAGATCTTAGAGAGGTGGTGCTGAGGGAAGGGACATCAGAACGCTGATCTTCCCAGTGAATGGCTGTGTTAGAGGGTGTATCAGCACAAGTCTGACCATTGGAGGTGAGCAGGCTGAGTTCCTACACAGCTAGAGAACTGACCATGCTGTGCTACTACTTAGTGTAATCAGTGTTTGATAGGAAAGCAGAGGGGACTGAAAGGAACACCGGGGATTTTACACAAAGGAAGCAATACAAAGTAACCAGGATCATTTTTTATACAAGGACATGCTACAGCAGGCACATATCAGAATTATGAAATGAAAGGTTTATGTATTCAAATATGAGAATGTAATTTCTTTAAAACCTTTAACCTGAAAGGGGAAAAACTGATGTAAGAACACATATTCAACAATAAATAGATAGGGTGCAGTGTCATAATGACAGTTTTTTTTTTTCTTATATTTGGCTGGTGAATTGTGCTTGTGGTTGGAAGTAATTTGCTACAGTGAATGTTATTCATTTATGCTCTCTTCTTAATCTAGCTTTAATTTCATTACGTAAAGAAGAAGTTGAGTTCTTTCCCCAATTCTCGATGTCACATGGTCAATAAAACACCAAAATGCAGTTAGCGGTGTGCAGAGAATGTAATAGACACTCATACATTATTTGTTAGCCTGAGAACAGCTGCAAGGCTGAAGCCATTAACTCAATCTCTTCATTACCACCCTGTATTTTGGAGCTTGGCTGACTTGCGTGCTGCCTCACTGGGTGCAAAATGAGGGACTATCACACCTCAGACATTTCTAATACATTCACATACAGAAGAAGCACTTAACAAAGTGCATGTGTAAAATGACTATATATTTTTTTTAAAAACTACGGACCAGTGTATTTGTCTCTTATGGTGAGAAGTACCTCTACCACATGCACCACAGGGAACATTAAATAGCATGAACTTTAATTATTCATTGAGGTATAAATTGAAATCACAGCCATTTTTTTTATTTATTTATTTATTTATTTATTTTAGGAATTTATGTTTTATTAAATATTTTTCCTTTTATCTGTAAGAATTCAGTCTGGGGTTCCATATACATTTTACTATAACAATTGGAGGTTTTAGAAATGAAAAAAATTCAGTTAGCCCTAAACAACGCTAGTCTGGTAAATATCTTCCGTTTATGACCACTTTACAAAATTAGTGGCACCTGTATCAATCCTTAAAGTAGAAGTCCTGATGAAACTTGTTTTTTTTTTAACAGAGTGTAAATAGGTTCTCTTTTAGATTTTTAATTTATTTTCGAATGAAATATTAAATTGCATTAAAAATTACAATTTTAATTAAATTTTTGAATTGATTAAAGATTTAAATTGCAAATGGGAATAATTAAAACGTGACAACAAAATGTTTTGTGTTTGCCTTTTAAACAAAGCAATTTATTCAAATGCAGTTAGTCTTTCAAATAACTAGAGGGGTTGAGATATACTTACTGGGGATTAAAAACAGTGATTTATCCCTTATTTCACTGAAAGTTAACTTTGCTTACAGTGGGTCTGGATTGTTTACAAATGGATGTATTCACCTGAATGGTTTGCGTGAGTCAGGCTGATTTCTGATTTATCCCACTGAGCGGATTGGTCTACTTGTGAACTGGTAATTGGGACTTTTCAATTGTTTACCAGTTGATTTGTGTGCCACTCACAAAGTGTCCTACACCTATATTACTCCTTATGTGGACTGTTACATCACAAAGGGAGAAGAAACCTGCCCTCAATTTCCAGCATACTCTGCTTCTAAATAAGAATGCATATTTGAGATCAATTTGAGTTGTGTCTGAGATCAGAGTTCCTTAACAGTTGCTTCTGGTCTTCTTCTGACCTGCTTTCGACCACCTTCTGAACAAATGCCAGGTTAAGTAAGATCCTAATTATTTATTACATGCCAGAAAGATTGCAATTATTCACCAGGAAGAGAAAATTTAGAATCCAATCCGTCGAATAGCCATCAGAGTAGATTATCAGAATATGGCTTGTAGTGGGTTGGACATGCACAGATTCTTTGAGGCATATTTACTAAGGGAGCTGAGAATCTTCATACTCTAAACTAAACTGTGTAAAAAGTCACTTCAATTATCCAATCATGTGAAAAGAAAATTCCTGTTTATTTTTTCATCTCCATTTGATTGGGTAATTAAAGTGAATATTCACACAACTGATTGTGTAAAGGTCCTCAACTCCTTTAGTAAGGCTGGCCATACACGGTTTGAATCTCAATCGGTTCAGCAGGAACGGGGTCGAGATTCAAACCTTTACCAGACATGCTGAATATACTAAGTTGATCAATCAATCAACTTGGGTGCAACCAGTCTGCCGGATTCTCTTGCGTTTATCACTAGGGCTGATAAAGCTGCTAGCGATAATCACAGGGACGGCATCCCTCACCGGAAGAAGACAATCAGGCCCCGTAGGAGGGATTCCTCTGTCAGCACTGTCTGTGTTGATGGAAAATCAAGCAAATTTCTTTCCTGCAACATTTCCTGCAGGAATTTAATTCTCTCCACAAATGGGTAGCCTTAGTTAGGCAAAAAAAAAAAAAAATTGGTGTCAGTAAATGGGCTGCTTATTGCCTTATACTCATTCCATGGAAGTTGGAAAAGGTTAAACATTTATTAAATTACAGAATTAAATTGCTCCATTTTAAAACAATATACTATTTTTCATATTTAAGTTTCTCCTTTAACATATGCTACTTTCACCTTATTCATAGTTCCCTTGGCTGAGACACAATGAGTTAACATCAGGGGTTTCTCAGGTGATCATTAGTTTCAGACCAATGGGCTGTTCATTTTAAAGTATCGCATTGCAGCCTCTGGTGTATAGGATCAAGACATTAGTTGAAAAGTGATGTAATGAGCCTATTTATTCCAGGTAATGTCTTGTAAGTCTACTCAAGTGAATCCTGAAGGCAGATCATGTGTAGGTCTTACTATTCATGAAGACAGTAAAGACAGTATGCTTTGTTTCCTTATTAAGACAGCAATTCTATTACAGGCCAAAACTTTATTTAAAAGATGCTTGCACAGAATCTTTTAATAACCTGTGTATGAGAAGTGTAACCGTAGTAATTAGAAAATGCGAAGTTGGATAAAAGCATTTTTTTCAAACAAACATGATTCTAAATGTGGTTTGCTTTCAGAAAAATTATACATATTGTAATGTGAATGTTCTAGGACTAAATGATAGCAAGACTTAAAGTGAAACTTCACCTAAAAGGGGAAGTACCACTTTTTTTCCCTCCTGCCCCCTCCTCCTACAAATTTGGCACTTTATTTTTGAGGGGGAGAACCACCTGGTTTTGATAGGAAATGGATGTTGGGCGCTTCTGACCAAACAAGAGGAGGGGGGATCCACCGCAGTAAGGGGGGGGCGCAGGGGATGTCTCCAAGTTCTTGGTGTGGACTGTCCGGGATGGCCGGGTACAAGGCAGAACTGGCAGGAAAAACTCCGAAAATTCCGCTGGCAGAAGTGAGAAGAGAAACAGGCGCCACTGTAATAAGCCAAAGGTTTTTATTGCACAAAATTACATAGTAACTTACACAGAAGTAAGCTCCAGTCCATGTAGCAGCACGGGTACATTGTAGTGTACCAGTGCCGTAAACTACAATGCTTGACATGTCTATATGTGAAGCATGGACAGAAGGAGTTCGTGGTTGGGGGGAACAGGTATGGGATTAATGAATTCCATACCTGTTCCTCGGAATTTGTGGTATACTGCTTGGTATGTCCATGTGGCCTGCACTATGTTGGCAGGACCATACAGACTCTTAGAGCACGTTTTGGTCAGCATCGACGCTATATTCAGGAGGGCAAAGACCATCATAGCGTCCCCAGACATTTCCTCCATCACCATGGCAAGTCTTACCCTCTTTTTACATACTACACGAACATATATATATATATATATATATATATATATATATATATATATATATATAGATATATTTTTTAATATTTAATAAGTTTTTATAGCTTTTTATTCTTTTAAATATATTAAAATGTTGAGTGTAGGTGTGTTTTTCATAGGCACCTTGCACACCTCTATGCGATATTTATGCTCATAATCATATAATAAGTCCCCCTTAAGATATGCGTCAATTTCCTACATACAATGGGAATATGAATTTTTATTGTGAGCACATGGTATAAATTGTATAAATTCTATGGATTTTATTCATGAGCCCATGGTATCAGTTATTGTTTATTGTAATAGGGCAGCTTTTTCTTTTTCTTTTCTTTCTTTGTTTATTTTATTATTATATATATTTTTTTCTTTTTTTCTTTTTAAACTTTTTTCTTTGTATAGATACAATTGCTATGGTATAGCTATGTCAAAACGCATCTGCCTTAGATGACGCATATATTTATACATGTTGTTATAATATGTTGGAAGTGTGTTATTGTCTTTTAATAATTGCTGTTTTTATACAAAAGAAGCCCCAGTTCCAACAGCCCATTGTATTATCTAGAGCGTTGTGTGTACTCTCCGGCCAGGCTGGCCTCGTAGCCGGTCCCGCTGAGTATCGCGTCGCTTTGTTTTTATTTCCATGACAACTGATTGTAGGCCGCCTTACTTAAACCTGACTTCAGGTGGCGGCCGCTCACGCTTGAGGAAGGAGCCGAGTGTGCATGCTCCGAAACGCGTTGCGTCATTTCCGGTAGCCTGCGTTCCATTGCGGCTTCCGGTGAAACCAGCTCCTTGGACCAGCTTCCTGTGACGTCACCTCCGGGCCGGTGGACGGCCGGATCGTGCGGCTGGGGGTGCTGCTACATGGACTGGAGCTTACTTCTGTGTAAGTTACTATGTAATTTTGTGCAATAAAAACCTTTGGCTTATTACAGTGGCGCCTGTTTCTCTTCTCACTTGGTTTTGATAGGTATCCGCCTACCCACTGCCGGTCAGATCGCCGCAACGATCTGAGCAGAAGTTCCCCTCACCTTCCCCCACAGCCTTCTGGAACACATCACAGGTCCCAGAAAGTTGTGGGACCATTCAGCATGTGCAGTGAGCATACGACTGTGAAGCCACAAGCAGTCACAGCCAGCTGCCCACAGTTAGTATGCCGACGCTGGGGACCAAAGCCCAGTAAAGAAACCCGATCAGGATATTGATGGATCCTGGGACAGGTCAGTGTCCTATTGTTAAAAGTCAGCAGCTATAGTTTTTGTAGCTGCTGACTTTAATTTTTCAAAAAATGACCAAACAACCGCTTTAATGCTCTGATGCACAATTCTTTAGCATTAAGCCCCTTTCACATGGGGTGGACTCTGATTTGTAGGATACAAGTCCATTTACACTCACGGGTCCATAGGGGTGAATGGACCATGCAATCAGGTCCACCTGAAAAACTGATAGGCAACCCTGATTGGAACGGCTGTGTGAAAGGGGCCTTAAAGTGACTGCAAAGTCTTGTTTTTTTTTTTCTGCCACAATAAAAAACATGTTATACTTACCTCCTCTATGCAGTTTGTTTTGCACAGGGTAGCCCCGTTCCTCCTCTTACCAGGTCCTGGCCCCTCCCTTCATTTGAGTGCCCCCGCAGCAAGCAGCTTGCTATGGGGGCACCCAAGCTGAGCTGCAGTTCCGTGTATCCATTCAAATATGGAGCTGTCGGTCGGCCCCATATATACAATTTTATACCCCCTTTCCCCCTATGTCTGGGATTCTATTCAAGTAGCAGGGCTGGACACAATTTTAAGGACCTTATTTGACTCAATGACAGTAAAATGTAATGCTCTCATGTACAATTTTTCAGAATTTCTGTACAAATGCTTGAATGAAGTTCTTCTGGTATATGGACAGCTTGTGGAGTATGCATGTTCAGTGGAGGGAGATGAGGGAAAGGCTTCTATGCTCCTCTGGGGCTGGTCTGATCTTGTAGGAAACAATAGTAACTTGTTTATAACATCCCACACAGCTGATCACCTCTTCCTCATTTGGGCAACCAATTGTGTCTAGTGTAGTCTATCCGCGGCCATCCATACGCTTTAAGAAAGCAATCTAGGTTTTTTTTGGGGGGGGGTCTTAAGAAAAAGGATCATCTCACCATTGTCTTAAACTAGCAATTCATCTTGTGGGAAAGTTACGCTGATTATGACTTTTTCAATGATGTTCCAACCTCAACAGTTGCTAATATTTCTGTAAATTTAATCCAGTTCTCTGAGGGTGATGCCAACATTTTTTCACACTGTGGATTTTATAGTAGAAAATTGCTATGTGTCTAAGTCATGCTGGGATACATCAGCTTTCTTAGACTTTAAGGATCAGTGGGCTTATCCTTTTTAAATAAAGCAAAAGCATTACTTTATTGCTCACCTATAATGCAGAAATACACATTTTACAGGGCAATATTTAGAGGGTCAGTGCACTGGCTGAGAAAAATCCACCGCTGTGGCCAGCAGGGGTTATGTCTTAAGGAGGGTGGAGGGTATGAGGTATGTGCCATTTTGTTAATCCCACATAAGCAAATGTAGTTTTAAGTGAGTGATAGCATGCCATATTCTGAAATACATGAAGGACTTATAGAAAACAGGATTAAAAATAAGTATTTTATATGTGATTTACGGTTTTAGTCTTATAACAGGAAAGAAAATTCTGTATAGACCAACCAGGGCAGTGGATAAGGGGGTACCACCAGTCCTTCTGTATGGGGCCCAGGCAGCAGGGTAAATCATATTTGGGCAGGGAGGGTGATTGGCAGCTAAAAAGCTGGCTTCTTCTCCTCTCCCCAACGCCAGCTTCTAGCTGCTACAGAGAGAGAGCAATACAGGGAATCAGTTTTAGTAAATGCCCCCCGTCGCACCAATCACCATACATTTCCCCTTGCTCCCCAGGCCCCCATGTGTGACCACCACAGTCTGACAGCTTCCCTCTGCTTCTTCCTGCTGGCAGCTGCAAGCACACAATAGGAACCTTCAAGACGGACAGTGGAAGAAGGGTCTGGCAAATATGAAATTTACAAGCCTCTTCCTTTCCTGAATGAACACAATGAATAATCGGTACGGATCACTCACTGTATTCATTCATAACTGAAGCATAGTAAACTGTGTTTATTTGGGGGACCCTATCAGGTTGGCTGTATGGGGCCCGTGGTTATTAACAACAGTCCTTACAGCAACTACAATTTCCAGCTCTAATTGTTCTATATACCAAAAGTAGTAATTTCACAATATGCTACACTTCATAATTACCATCTAAAAGCAAACATCCTGAGTGTTGCTAAAACAATCTGATTTAACACTAGTCCTGTACTCTCAGGGAAAAATGTTTAAAGGGTAACTCAACTTTCATGCGAAATAAAAGTGAATAAAAAAATATATATTTTTGGCATAAACACTTGTGACAGAAGTCATATTATAATTAAATGTTATTAAAAAGATTTTTCCTTTTCAGTCTGCAGCTCTGTAATTTTCTGTAAAATGCGATGCAATTTAGCTACCTGGAGGTGTTCTGTACACAGAATACAGTGTGAACAGAATGCCCCCCATTTTTGGTATCCCCTGTAGTTTTTGGTAAGATACTTCCAAGGAAACTCACATCTAATGCCCCTTTCACACAGGCGAACCGTTCAGATCCGCCTGTCCGTTTTTTTGGGGGATCTGAACGGTCCCCCCATGCATATCTATGGGGGATCGGATGTCAGCGGAGACATGTCCGCTGACATCCGATCTGATCCGTCAAATCTGGACGGATGGAAACCCTACTTTCTATCCGTCCAGTGGATCGAATCGGATAGAATCGGATGAGAACAGACCGACGGTCTGTTCCCATCCGATTTCCCCCATAGAGATGCATGGGGAACTGACAGCTGTGTCTCCGCACACAGCGCGGAGACAGAGCTGTCATCCTTCTGCTCAGCGGGGGATCGGCAGCTCGATCCCCCGCTGAGAAAAACGGACGGACGGATAGTGTGAAAGGGGCCTAAAGGGATTCAGACTCTGCAATTTTCCTCATTAGAGCCCTACAGGTGCAGCAGCTGACTGATAATTATAAAGACACTGCCATTAGATTCACCTGGACTCGGATGGAAACCCTATTTTCTATCCGTCCAGTGGATCGAATCGGATGGAATCGGATGAGAACAGACCGACGGTCTGTTCCCATCCGATTTCCCCCATAGAGATGCATGGGGAACTGACAGCTGTGTCTCCGCACACAGCGCGGAGACAGAGCTGTCATCCTTCTGCTCAGCGGGGGATTGGCAGCTCGATCCTCCGCTGAGAAAAACGGACGGACGGATAGTGTGAAAGGGGCCTAAAGGGATTCAGACTCTGTAATTTCCCTCATTAGAGCCCTACGGGTGCAGCAGCTGACTGATAATTATAAAGACACTGCCATTAGATTCACCTGGACATCTATTTCTTCAGAATAACGAAAGGTAGGAATCTGCAACACAGTTTGTTAAAATCCTTGCACTGTACATAGATCACCCAGAGGGGAATGTTTTTTTTTTTTTTCTCAACAAAAGCGGAGTTACTCTTTAAAGTCATTTTTTTAGATTGAATAGGGATTTCTGTGTCCAGGCTACAAACTACAACAGAGAAACGTGCACCTTCTTCCGTTTCAAAATGATTAAAAGTAAAGCTGGTACCTTGTCCATTTAGGCTCCCACTGGCATTTGAAAAGATTTTGACCAGACCATGGTCACCTGAGTCATTCTTGTTGATTTCTGAAAAGTAGGCAATCCCACCAAAACCTGGAATTTTGGAAGTTATGAAATCTGTCAGAAAAGAGCAATGTTTGCCAATTTAACCTAGAGTGACCGCTACAAGACAAGATTCTGAAATATATGCTACCCACCTGGGTCAAGGCTGTATTATTCTTCATCACCTGGTCTTGAGTTAGCCTTTTATTTATACCTTAACAGTATTTCTGTTTTTTTTTTTGTTAAAAGAATTTTATTGGAATTTCAAAGAGAACAAGTGTAACAAAGATGTTTACAACAACACCCATAACTTATTGCTTAGATATGCATGGTTACACAATCATTACAAGGTCATGACAGCTTATATGTAGGAAGGCAAAGTGGTATGTAACCAAGACTTGAGGGTGTACGTTGCAGACTAGTCCCCTGTCCCCGAGCACCCCTAGTGGAAGCAATCTGTGACATGGGGAAAGTGAGACCGCAGAGCCCCTAGCAGGGTCTAAAGTTAAGATTAGCGCCCCATTTGACTAAAGAGGGAGTCACGATACATCGGCGATACCATGCTAAGGTACATTGATAAAATCTATAGTAGGGTATTCTGTGCTGAAGTTAAAGAGGGAGTTGTTATTATGGTGTTCTAGCATATGTGGGTGTAGAGCTAAAAAAACGAGAGAGAGAGAGAGAGAGGGGACGGAGAAGAAAGTATAGGTAAGATAGAAAATAAGAGTAAAAGTAAGGAAAGAGTTGTCCCGACTCCCGAGGATGGAGTGTCCTCTAACATGACATAGAAGACATGTCGCTATGGAGGTTGTTATCATGAGAGGAGTGCGGATTCATTGAAACCTGGAGGGAGTCCATGGGTGACCCAAGGTTTCCATTTATGTCAAATTTACATAGGGTGTTGCTATCTAATACTTCTATCTTGGCGTGTATTTCTGTTTTTATAATACCAGTGGTGCTTTACTGACATTTTTTTTTTTGTAAAAGTTTCTGCTGCAGGTCACTGCATAATAAAATCCAAATCCTAAGCGTTGTATTAGTTCAATTTGTTAGAACTTGGCTGAACACAGCAGGTCCTCCTCGCTTTTACTTTTAAAGTTCGACTTCAAGTGGGCAGGAAAATTCACAGGAGAAAAATGAGAGCTTGTCAAAATGAAAAATTAAATTCTGCACATTGTATATCACAGCGACCTTTGTCTTAGCCATCGGATGACTGAATACATTGCTGTAGTTTCCTGTCAATAGCTGGTCACAAAAAACCAAGTGTTCCAAAATTATATTGAAATTGATGTTTGGGTTTTACACAACCTTCAAATGTTTTACAATAATACGTTTCCGAAAACGGTAATTACTTCGGAAAAAATCAGCCTATTGCTAATTTAAAGGAATAGAATAGGAAAGGAAAGGAATATCCAAGGCTTTTTTTCTTAGAGAATAGGTGCAGAAACTCATCCTCTCTGCCCAACTCTCCACCTCAACCATGCCCAAAATCTGCCCCAACCACTCCCAAACCCCACCCCAGCATGTCCAAACCCTGCCCCCAGCCACACCTTCCTTAGAGGAGAGAAGTATAGCAGTGCCAATAAATTGTAAAAGGTTAAGGCTTAGAACTACGTATTACATAAGGTGTATGGTTCAGGAATATGTAACACATAAAGTACAGGGTGAAGGAGTTCATAACACACAGGGCTCAGGAGTGTGTATTGTGCAATTGTGAGAAGTGCGTATCACACAGGGTGCAGAAAAAAAAAATCAGCAAAAGGGATAGTACTTACATTCAATGGGAAGCATCCCTTGTGCTAAGGAAAATGCAACATATATAGCACTGTGTACAGAGTGCAGGGGTCAGGAATATGAAACAGAGGCCGTCACATAGAGTGCAGTGGTAAAGCGAATGTAATATGCAATCCAGCATACAGAATGTAGGGCTCAGGAGTATGAAGCGCAAAACTGTACAGAGTACAGCATTCAGGAGTACCATACCAAAGCTTTTAATATGTAACATACAGCACAGCATGCAGAGTATAGTTGTTCTATATGTATGTAATGTACAAGGTGTTACAAAATTCTCACCACTGCACCCTGCATGCTGTGTCATTTATCTTGGTCACTGAACTCTGTATATTTCCCCAGCAAAAATCCCCTTTCCTTCAAGTATCTCCCCCCCCCCCCCCACCCCAAAAGTAACCATCAAATCCTCACCTCTGCACACCTCTTTCCTTACCTCTGCAATCTCATCCACAGTTCACTTTTTCTTTCCCCTGCCCACAGCTCCACTCTGCACCCATATCAACAATTCACCTTTACCCCCCCCCCCCCATCATCTCACCTCTGCCCCCCTCCAACCGCAGCTTACACCTCCAGTCCACAACTCACCTCTGCACCCCATCCACATTATCTCTGCCCCTTCTGCACCCCCATATAAAGGTCACCCCAATTCACAGCTTTCACCACCCCCCTATGTTTTGCCTCTGAACCCCCAGCTTCCCCCACAGCTCCCACCTCTGCACAACCTTCCCCACCCTCCACAGCCCTTTTTTATCACATCCCCCCCCCCCTCCACATCTCTCACTTTGCACAACCTGCCTTCTGAAGCTCTCACTCCAGTTCTCCTCTCTGCTAAAATCCCCCCCCCCCAGCTTTACTCTCATTGCACAACCCCCCCCCCCCCATTTCCCAGATCTCCTCTCTGCACAAATCTCTGCAGCTCTCCTCTCATCACAAATCCCCCCAGCTTTCCTCTCATCACAAGTCCCCCCAACTCTTCTCTCATCACAACCCCCCTAGCTCTTCTCTTATCACAAATCCCCCCAGCTCTTCTCTCATCACAAATCCCCCCAGCTCTTCTCTCATCACACCCCCCCCCCCAGCTCTTCACTTATAACAAATCCCCCCAGCTCTTCTCTCATCACAAATCGCCCCAGCTCTTCTCTCATCACAAATCCCCCGAACTCTTCTCTCATCACAAATCCCCCCAGCTCTTCTCTCATCACAAATCCCCCCAGCTCTTCTCTCATCACAACACCCCCCCCCCCCAGCTCTTCTCTCATTACAAATCCTCCGAACTCTTCTCTCATTACAAATCCTCCCACTTCTTCTGTCATCACAAATCCACAAATCCCCCCAGCTCTTCTCTCATCACAATGCCCCCCAACTCTCCTCTCATCACAACCCCCTGCTGTTCTCTCATCATATCTTTTGTGGTCACCGATCTCTGTGGTATGTGCATGCTTTTTTTCAGCAAAGTAAAGTGGCTCAGAAAGGTCCCCCTACTGTAGCACAGATCTGAGGGGGTGTTTCAGGGCTCCTTGGCTCCATGCTACAAAGTCTGAGTAGCAACAGCAAGCAGGGATGAAAGCTTTCTCCCGAATCACTGCACCAGCTGTAGGTTGGAACCTGAAGCACTCACCAGAGCTCAATGGCAGCAGCCCTGAGTGCATAGCGCTAGTACAGAGAAGCCAGTAGTGGAAGTAAGCTGTGCAGAAAACTTCCTCTTTTGGCCTCAGTGTTACATGACAGATTGGAGAGGAGATGGTTGGCAGAGGTTCCAGAACACCATTCTGGCAAGTTCCAGCTAAAAAAAAAAAAATCCCGCACAAGATACCCAGGATACTCGGGAGCAGTCCAAGCAGGTTTTTCCACATTTGTATTTAGCAAGGCAGGAAGCAAAAACCGTTTCAATGAAGAAGGGCTTTTTACAGCAAGTCCATAGCATAAAACAAACAAAACACATACTCTTCCGAGCCACTGACTAAACTCAGGTCAGTTCATAACTAATCGGGTGCCTTTAGAACTAGCAAGCAACAATTTTTAATGTTTAACTTTTTTTATGTTCAACACCCAGCCCAGACTTTGCACTCAACAGAAGGCCCCCACAGCAGAGAAAGCAAGAAAGAGTCCTGAGCTTGCCTATCTAATGGCCTGTGATCATCTGAGTCTAAAAATGAGGCCTAGCTATCTGGAAAGATGTGGACCTAAAAATGAAGGCTTTATCCCAAAGTTCTACAAAGCTTTGGGGTTTCAGAACCCAAAACAGAACCTATTAAGGTTCTTTAAAAATCAAAAGTTTGTCTTCTCCATATCAGTCAAAAACCCTGGAGCCACTCGCCATTTGTATGTATGAAACCTATGTGTCAAATACACACTGCCCACAATACTGCTAGCCAATGTCGTTATATATATTATGTGCAGTGTCACATAGAAAGATAGATTATCATCTAAGAGCAGTTTTTAGCCTCAGCAAATGCTAATTTATCTTTTTTCTTCTTTTAGTGATATCAAACCGGATAACATTCTTCTAGATGAACAAGGTAAGCTTAATTTAAAAAAAATCATAATGTGGTGAAATGATCATAGCTGTACACAGCAATATTACATTCAGGGGTAGCAAAGACATCAACATTACCTGGCCCATTGCTCTAACACAAACCTTGATTCATGGATCCTCTTCTTTTTCCCATTCATTGTTTAAAAAACCTTCCAATCAATTTTGTTAGAATTTGAGGAATTAATACCCATGGTAAGTGTATTTAGTAATGTGGAGGTGCCATGTACCCTGATACACAGAGGCGATTACCTACACCTCTAGCTATATATTTGGCAACAAATGTATTACCAGTAGGTTTGGATGTTCCCTTTTTTTGTTTTACGTATAGTATGTATATATATATATATATATATATATATATATACATATACATATATATATATATATATATATATATATATATATATATATATATATATATATTTTTTATATATATATATATATATATATATATATATATATATATATACTTTTTTTTCATTGCTTGCTGCAAACACTGAGACATATGTTTTAAGTGCCTAAAAATTACAAGAAAATTTGTTAACTTTTCTTTAAAATACAGGCCGATCCATAGTTATGTCCAACTTTTGTATTAGCTTATTACAGGGTCAATTACATTAACCGAGAGGATCTAAGTGGTATAACAAGGTGGTCCACTCCCAGGCTTTCGTTAAAATTCAACATATGCACTTGGGCAATCAGCACCAGGCTGGGCTGAATGTTCCTTTGCAACATTTCACTTGGCACATTTCCGAACTCCTCTCAAATTACCCCTTCTAAACTAGTTACATTCCGAGGCTTCCTGGAATATAATTTTATTTAAGGTACCCTCAAAGGAAAAAGTCCAGCGGTGTTCAGTGTGGAGTTCTTGGTGGCCACTTAACATTCCCATGATGCCCAGCGACTTGTCCAGGGAAAGCATCAGCTAACCATGCTCGTGTTGTTAGTGCAAAATGGGCTAGTGCACATTGTCTGCATCCTGCCAGGCAGATATGGTGGGATGGACAAATTCCTTGAGCATATTCAGAATCTCTCAGCCAATCATTGTTGCCTGAAAAATGTACAGGTTGACTAGTGTACAATCACAAATGCCACACCACACTGTTGCCAAAGGCCTTCACTGCAGTTTTTCAATTCTCCAGTCTGGATGCTGTGTACTGGGAGCCCAGTAATGGCAGTTGTGGTGGTTCACAAAACCACCAACATGGAACACAGGCTGTCTGACCAAAGAATTTGTTGCAAAATGTTCAGTTCCTCCTCAATCCATGCAAACTCCATTCGGACATCACAGTCCTCACATGACAGAGCTTGCAAAAAGTGCGGCTTTCATGGCCACCAGTTAATTTTCTTTATTAAACGCTGCACTGACCTAAGCAGCCTACAAGGTTCCCGCTGATATTGCCGAAGGGAGTTCTTTGGACTACTCTGGAACTCCACAGCTGCCGCAGCTTTCCTTTCCTCCATGACAGCTGTCTTTGGCCACCCAGCACCCTTCTGCTGATTCACTGAACTGGTGTTTGCCGTTCGCCGAACACCTGAATTTGCAGGGGATTTGCCAGGCTTTCGCCCCGCCGAACACCCTTCAATGCACTGCGCGCTGCTTTGGCTTATCAGGGTCCAGTGAAAGCTAGTTGTTAGGGAGTGGTACTGTGAAGCTGACCGTGGCGTCCTTTACAACTGATGAGTCATCAGCTGTTAATGTTCTTCCCCGCTGACAACTGAATCAAAAAAAAAGTTCCGGTTAAAGAAAAATAAAATGGCATGGAATCCCCCCAAAATCCATACTAGACCCTTATCCAGGCATGCAGCCTGGCAGGTCAGGAAATGGGGGGAATGAGTGAACCATACCAGGCCACATATCCTCAACATGGGGGGGGTGCTTTGGGGCAGAGGAGTCTGCAGTCAGGGGGCTTATCGGGATCTGGACTATGTACCCCATACCCTTTCACATGGGGGGGCAGGTCTGGGGGCCCCATTGTTGAAGTAGGCTTCCAGATTCTGATGAGCCCCCCCACCTGCAGACCCCAACAACCACAGCCCAGGGTTGTCGGGAAGAGACCCTTGTCCCCATCAACACAGGGACAAGGTGCTTTGGGGTGGGGGGGAGCAGAGCCCCCTCCATGTTGAGGGCATGTAGTCTGGTGTGGTTCAGGGGGGGGTGCTCGCTCATTTCCCCCCCCCCCCCCATCCTGACATGCCAGGCTACATGCCCGGATAAGGGTCTGGTATGGTCTTTGGGGGGGACCCAACGCTGTTTTTTTTTTTTCATTTCTTTTGGCTTGGGGTTGCCCTTAAAATCCATACAGACCTGTTTTTTTTAAATGGGATTTGATGTTTTTTTTTTACGTTTTCGTTTTTTTTTTCTTCAGAAATGTAGTAATTTTTGCTGCAGCATATTTTATATATGCTACAGATGCGCCACTTTACAGGCAAACTAAGGGGACCCCCCAGGCACTACATTTAAAGGAATTAAAAAATGTTATTGTTGCACTTTAAACATCATTAACATCACTGCACCTGAAAAAACAATTGTTTTTAAAACATTTTTTTTGCATTGACACATGTCTCCAGGGCAGTACCCAGACTCCCACACCCTTTGTATGCCTAATTATTTGCGTATAAGCCTTAAAAATGGGCACTTTTGATTTCAATGGGGTTTGCCATTCGGGTTTGAACTTTTCCCCTGTTCGGGAGTTCTGCTGCGAACCAAACAGGGGGGTGTTCGGCCCAGTTACATAGTTAGTCTGGTTGAAAAAAGACACTAAGTCCGTCTAGTTCAACCAATAGGAAGAGGAAAACAAAACTAAAAACTTTTTTTACAATCCTATATACACAATCTCATAACCACAGTTGATCCAGAGGAAGGAAAGAAACCCCAGCAAAGCATGATCCAATTTGCTTCAGCAGAGGAAAAAGTGCAATGAGGAGACTTGCTTTGCAAAACACTCTTTGGTCATGACCCCGGTAAGTACTATGTTGTCAAACAACTCTGGCAGAGAGTGAAGAGAAGAGGTGCTGGTAGATCCTAGCAGATTAACCACCTCCCACCCGGCCAATGTACATATACGGCCGAGTGGGAGCTGGAACGTTCCAGAACATCCTGCAGAAGGAGGGAGATCACGAGTTCACGTAGATGCGCAGCTGCGCGATCTCGGTGTGCCTGTGTCCCCTGGACACAGAGCAACACAGATAGACAGGAGGGCTCTGTGATTGGCCCTCCTGATCACATGATGGCCATGTCCAATCACAGCCGTCATGTGATGTAAATAGAGACGTTGCCACGGTGATCGGTTCTGCTTCTCCTCACACAGTGAGGAGAAAGAGAGCATATCGGTGCTGGCAGGCGGTGATCAGTGAGTATAGAGCTGTTTTACTGCTCTTTACTCACTGATCACCCTGTGCTAGTGCCTCCAAAAGTGTCCCCAACCACAGTGTCCCCAAAAGTTCCCCCAAACACAGTGCCCCCACAATAAAACACAATTGTCTCACATCTGTCCCAATAAAATCTGTCCCAGTGAACATCTTCCACATCTGTTCGTGATTATCTGGCGCAAATCATCTAGCGCACATCTTCCACATCTGTCCATGATCATCTGGCGCCCATCTGGCGCAGATTATCTGCCACATTTGGTGAACATCTGCAACATCTGGTGCACATCAACTGCCACATACGTCTGTGATCATCTGGCGCACATCATCTACCACATATGTCTGTGATCATCTGGCGCACATCTGGCGCAGATTATCTGCCACATCTGGCACACATCTTCCACATCTGGTGCACATCAACTGCCACATACGTCTGTGATCATCTGGCGCACATCATCTGCCACATCTGTACGTGATCATCTGGTGCACATCTAGTGCAGATTATCTGCCACATCTGACACACATCTGCCACATCTGGTGCACATCAATTGCCACATATGTCTGTGATCATCTGGCACACATCATCTGCCACATATGTCCATGATCATCTGGCGCAGATTATCTGCCACATCTGGTGCACATCTGCCACATCTGGTGCACATCAACTGCCACATATGTCCGTGATAATCTGGCACACATCTGGCACACATCTGCCACATCTGGCACACATCTGTCTGTGATCATCTACCGCACATCTGGCACACATCATCTGCCACATCTGGCGCACATCTGTCTGTGACAATCTGGCGCACATCATCTGCCACATCTGGCGCACATCATTTGCAAAATCTGTCTGTGATCATCTGGCGCACATCATCGACCATATCTGTCCATGATCATCTATCACATCTGTAGTCATCTGGTGCACATCATATGCCACATCTGTCAAAGTGAGGGGGGAAATTTCTTTTGAACACAATTAACATTGTATCACTCAAGAAGAATAATAGGTGAATAATAAAATTGATTTTTTTCTGTTTTCCCTTGGATGTTGAAATGGGAGATTATCTCCCATTTCAAGATCCAAGGGAAAACAGAAAAAAAATCCATGGTTTAAGTCACCCGATAACACCATTGTCACTGATTCTGCTGAATCATCTTTCTTTCCTCACACTTGGGCCTCTGTCCCATGCACCATTGTCACTAAATGCTTGTTGTATACTCTATTGGTATTTACAGATTAAATACTATTTTATTTTATTATTCACCTATTATTCTTTTTGAGTGGTACAATGTTAATTGCTTATATACCCCTCACTTGCCCATAAAGTCCCACTTTATCTGGTTTGAGGCACCAGCAACCCCCAATACAATATACATATAGGGACGGTGGCAGAACCTATTTTAGTACATGTGTTCAAAAGAAATTTCCCCCCTTCTTTCAGATTTTTCGGATGGATAATACATCCACAGCCTCCTTTTTCTTTTGCTTCACATCATATATATAAATATCCAATAATATTCTTACATTAGGGTTGATCAGCAGGACCCTATTCCCTTAAAACCAAATAGGCCCTGGAATTGGGGTTAATTACCCCCTCTGTGGGACCACAAATCCCAGAGGAAAGAGGTAAACCAAATATAACCAGAGCCACCAATCTCCACACAAAAAGTGAGAGATAATGAGTACCTCCGAAACGGAGGACCCACCCATGGGGAACCTGATTGGAGACAGTTGGAACAGCCTGATGCTGGACATCCAGAAGAGCTTCCAGGGTCATGAACAACAAGAATCGGATGTTATCGCACTATTCAGTACCCTAAAGAGATACTTAGAACGGAAGTCAGCTCTGTTCTGGCACATTAAATCTTTTGAAAGATATGTGAATGAGAACATCAACCCTGTCGGTCTTAGAATCCAGATATTCCCTACCATGAATAATATCACCACCATGATGAAAAAAGAATGGGAAGAAGTCCTAAATGAATGCTCTAAAAAACTCATGATTCTTCTGCAAAACGAATATACTAGACAAATGGAAACCTTAGATGAAGAAATAAAACAGATTTATGAGAAACTAACCCCTCTCAAAAACGCATCACTGTACAGTGAGCAGGAAAGGAAACTCAAAGAGCACATCAAAGACTTCAGTAAAGACATACTAAAGAAAAAAGAAAGGAAATATTGGAGAGACAAAAATGCGTTCTCACAAAATCGTGCATACAAATGGCTAAATAACAGACAGACAAGAAGAGTCACATATCGAACATCGAGGAATACAGGTCCACAGTATTCCTCGGACTCATCAGCCAACACATCGGGAGCTGAACAACATCAGTATAGACACAGGGATAAACCCTGGACAAATCAGCAAAAAGAAACAGAAGAAAACGATGACCCATCCTCACAAGATACAGAGGAACCAACTATAATGGAATCTAGTACACAACCTGATGAAGGTGCCACAGCGCCAAAAAAACATCATCAAACTTTTACTAGGTCACAACAGGGGAAGGATGGGAGCCAAAAACCACAGAGGCCTTTTTTAGGCACAAAGACGAAAACGAAAAAATTGACCAAGTAACACAAGAAGAGGTCATGGACCCAGAAGGCCTGACCATCATAAATCTTTCTACACACATACTGACTAAACATCAAAGGGAAGTACTCTCATTGGGCCTTTCCTTTTGCCCCAACAGGGGCACAGACAGTTTTGAAACAATAAAGGATGTGAATTTGTTTGCTAGGAATTTATTGCTGAAAGTAAAATTCAGTAAGAAAACAACCAATGAAGCACCACCTACCAACCTAACCGCAGCCGAATTCAGGGCTATTAGAGACTTGAATCTGTTGCTGGAAGAAGGGGCCATAGATGATTGGACGGATGAGGATACAACCGCTGAAAGTGAAGACGATGAAGTAGAAGAAACACCAGGAGCACAACGCCCGACCTTCATGAAAAAATCACACATTTTTCCATTTCTAAATGAAAATCCGGCAATAGCCCTCTTTGTGAGGGAAACAACTAGAGAGCTGGAGAAACTAAAAGGAGATAACACCAGGCAAAATCTTACCGTAAAACAAAAAGCGGCACTTAAAGAACTAGAAAGCAATGAATCAATCACAATTAAACCCTCCGATAAGGGGGGGAACATTGTGCTCATGGACAATGAGGATTATAAAGAGATGTGCCAGAAGATTCTGGACAACAAACGATGTTATAAGAAGATACTACCCATTATGGTAGAGTCATATAAAGAAGACTTCTATAAAAAAATTGATGGAGCATTAAACCAAGGGATGATTTCACAAACATTGTGGCAATTCATGAGGACCAAACATGCAAGAACCCCGACGTTCTATGCATTACCTAAAATCCATAAGGATAGGAACAACCCGCCAGGTAGACCCATAATATCGGGTAATGGCAATCTCACCGAAAATACCAGCAAAGTCATTGATGCCTACTTAAGGCCCCATGTAACGAAATCACCCTCATATACAAGAGATACGGTACACCTCCTCCAGATCATTGACGGTATTACCATACCTAATGAAGCGTTTCTCATCACGATTGATGTAGAAGCTTTATATAACAACATCCCGCACAAAAAGGGAATGGAAGTGATTAAAAAAACCCTGGCGGAACAAAGTGGACATGATACAAAGTTCAATGACTTTATAGTCATGATGCTGGATTACATCCTAAACAACAATTTTTTCGTTTTCAATGGTAGCTACTACTTGCAGATATGTGGGGTAGCAATGGGCACAAGTTGTGCCCCCTCTTATGCCAACACATACCTTGGGGCCTGGGAACAGGACTTCCTTGCCAAAGAAGAAAACAGCGCCTTTGCCAATAATATCATCTTATGGCAAAGGTTCATAGATGATATATTCATCATATGGACAGGACCAGAAAGTATGATCCAAGAATGCCTGCAAGCTATGAACAACAACAAGTATAATATGTTTTTTACCCTTAACTATGATAAAGAAAAAATTTCTTTTTTGGACACTTGGATCATCAAAGGTGAAGATGGACTCCTAAAGACAACTTTATATAGGAAGGAGACAGCAGGCAACTCCATACTGCATGCGTCAAGTTTCCACCCGACCCCACTGAAGAATGCAATTCCATACAGCCAGTTTCTTAGGCTTAAAAGAAACTGCACTACTGAACAAGATTTTCAAAGAGAGGCAAACATTCTCACCGCAAGGCTACTAGGAAGGGGTTACACAAAGACGACATTGAGAAAAACCTTTAACAGAGTCAAGAAGCAAGAAAGACACAACATTCTGTTCAAAAATAAAAACACAAAAAAACCCAAGGAACAGGATAATAAAACCCGGATAATAATGAGGTTTACAAACGACCACCAAAAAATACGGAAAATCATTTCTAAACACTGGTTGATCTTAAAAGAAGACCCCGTGGTAAAACCATTCATACCAGAGAATCCACAAATAACATTCCGTAAAGCAGGGTCAATGAAGCAAGCACTCACGCACAGTGAGTACAAGGAAACTAGAAAGGACCCCTGTAAACAAATGGGCACATTCCCATCCGGAAACTGTGGACAATGCAGTGTTATACAAAAATGCGTCAATACCATACTCCCTAACGGGGAGTCCTTTAAACCCCAACATTTTACAAATTTCAGGACGAGAGGAGTCGTCTATCTTATGCGGTGTCAATGTGGGTCCTACTACGTAGGAAAGACCAAACAAGAATTTGGCAAACGAGTAAATCAACACATCAACAGCATGCAATTGTGTAATTTCTATGTACCCCTCGGGAGGCATGTTGCCCACGATCACAAAAATAGAATGCCTAAAGTGACATTTATGAACAAAGAACAAAAGACTACTTCAGATGGAAATGAGGTGGATTAGACGCCTCCATGCCACAAAATCTCCTGGCCTGAACGAAAATGAAAGTTTCCGCCCGTTTCTTGAAGGTTTTGCTTCGGGCAAGACAGACTAACAACCCATTCATCCATCCCAATGTCTCCATCACTGTGATTGTCATGTATCTCTCATATGATCCAACATACACTAGACCCCCCTCTCTCCCCTTCCCCCTTTTTTCTAGTGTTGAAAATAGCATACTGGACAAATATTGTTCCCAGGAACCCGATTCCACATGGACATGGCCCTGGGGCGATCTGTAGTATTGCCCAACAATCGGGGCTGTCCCTCCTTGACCCACGGCTACCCATGGTGGAGCTGTGTGTAATACTGCTGTTAAGAAAAACATTCAATTCTCATTTCTTTTTACAAGCTTATATTATAATATTACAATATTGGTTGAATTCAATTTATGTGATGACCCATACTGGAACATTATTGTAAATGTTTTAGTCTTGAATATACATGCATTGTAAATACAGGGGTATGTGCCACAATTCTGCTGATCGGCCCAGGTATACCGCACAATCACACCCGGCACGGTAACCCCTACCTCTGTAAGGGATTACCAGGACCAACCAATCCCTTCGGGGAGAAGATGGCTCCTCCTTCCGTGTCAGGGGCCAGAGCGGCGTCCCCAGCAACGGGGTTGCAGCCTGCGCGCGCATCCAGCTAGCGCAGGGGCAGATGTTGGTGCCTACGTCACGCCGCCATGGAGCCCGTCTACGTGCAGTGCGAAATGCGCATGCGCGAGGGGCTTCATAAGGCCGGGGAACGTAAGGTAATCCTCACTTCTCTCCAACGGAGAGGAGAGGACGGACCTCAAACACTACGCCAGCCTAAAGGACAACTCTATCCATGTAAGTGCAAACGGACTGCAAAGCCCTCATCATTATTCTTTTTAAATAAACTTGGCACCTAAGCAATAAAAGTCACCTTATTCTTATGTACCACACCACCATCCCAAAGTTTTTAAGCACTCACAAGTTTAAGCACTTATGAGATATTGGCACTTATCCTGGGATATTTATTGGACAGCATAGTCATGCCTTTCATCATCCCTAAAACACCATCTACAAATAATTATTCACTATACTCTAGATCAGAGCCCGGTAAAAAGAGGGGAATCAACCCCCAGGACCCCGGAGACAACACCCTCCTACCAGTGCATTTAACTGTAAGTGGAGGAACATATATAATATATATATTATACTTATATGATCTATCTGAACTATATTATAAGAAACAATACTACTATAATCCTAGGCCCTGCAGTACACGATTCCCGCTGTGACTGTGAATGGATACAGGGGCTTCTGCGCAGAAATAATGGCTACACCCATGTATGTAACTATACATCATTTCAACACCAAGAATGTACATGATTTGTCTCAAGGATTTGTTTAATTATCCTTACATATTATATTCTATATTACTCTTATAGACCACAGACTGAGTGACTGAACGCTTTGAGAAAGGCCCACAAGAGAGCCGAAACGCGTCAGGAATTTAGGATTTTTTTCTGGGATTATCTCCCATTTCAACATCCAAGGGAAAACAGAAATAAATCCATGGTTTAAGTCACCCGATAACACCATTGTCACTGATTCTGCTGAATCATCTTTCTTTCCTCACACTTGGGCCTCTGTCCCAAGCACCATTGTCACTAAATGCTTGTTGTATACTCTATTGGTATTTACAGATTAAATACTATTTTATTTTATTATTCACCTATTATTCTTCTTAAGTGATACAATGTTAATTGCTTATATACCCCTCACTTGCCCATAAAGTCCCACTTTATCTGGTTTGAGGCACCAGCAACCCCCAATACATCTGTCAAAGTGAACATCTGCCACATCCCAGTGATCAACATCTGTCACACATCTGTCCCAGGAATCAGTGCACATCTGCCCACATAGCTAAAAAATGATCCAGGGCCTTCAAAAATGTGATAGGTACTCAGGAAATGAAATGTGTAATTTATGCCTTTAGAACGCCTGACGGTGCTACTTGGATGTTGGGCCTCTGTATGTGGCCAGGCTGTGGAAAAGTCCCACACATGTGGTATCACCATACTCAGGTGGAGTAGCAAAATATATTTTGGGGTGTAATTGCAAATTTATCTATGCCATGTGTAAGAGATAACTTGTTAACATGACAATTTTGTGGGGGGGGGGGGGGAATCTTCATTACAACTTCATTCAACTATTGTGGGCAAAAAAATATTGCAACTTTAAAAAACTCACTATGCCTCTTACTAAATACCTTGGACTGTCATCTTTACAAAAAGGGGTCATTTGGGGGGTATTTGTACTGTCCTGACATTTTAGGGCCTCAAGAAATGAGATAGGTAGTCAGTACATCAGAATTGATCAATTTTCAATGATACGTAGCCTAGCTTGTAGGCTCTAAAACTTTCACGCAAACCTATTATCATACACTTATCAGGATTTTTTTTATGAAAGACATGTAGCAGAA
The DNA here is from genome assembly GCF_965119305.1 of Pelophylax lessonae. Classification (NCBI taxonomy): domain Eukaryota; kingdom Metazoa; phylum Chordata; class Amphibia; order Anura; family Ranidae; genus Pelophylax; species Pelophylax lessonae. Next base: position 342,701,627 of record NC_138771.1, on the reverse strand, counting down.
TACATCCTGGCATAAAATTATGACGAATTTTGATTTTATTGGATTTCTTTTAAAACAAAATGTAGAAAATATTTTTCAAAATTTACGTTATTTTTTTGCTTATATCATAAAAATAAAAAGCCCAGTAGTGAATAAATACCACCAAAAGAAAGCTCTATTTGTGAAAACAAAATGATAAAAATTTAATTTGGGTACAGTGTAGCATGGCTGAGTAATTGTCATTCAAAGTGTGAGAGCACAGAAAGCTGAAAAGTGGTCTGGGAAGGAAGGGGGTGAAAGTGCCCAGTATTGTGGTGGTTAATAGACCTTTTCCTTTAATGACCTGGGATCTAACTTAGTTGAAATAAAAATCACTTTACCTAAGCCATAAACCCTAGCCTCGCTTTATTGAAGAATATGTTACTGTGTTACTAAGTTAAAATATATTTCATGCATAGAGTTGGTACTCACAATTCCAATAAATATTAGCGACCTACACCTATTGACTGACCAAAGCAAGCAAGCTGATAGAACCACCTTTCTTTGCCCTCCCACTAAAGTTACATAACACCATCAAAGGTACTTTAGCACACTGGAGTTTAGCTTAAACTATGGTGGCAGCAGAAGTATAAGAATATCTGTCATTTTATTGAGGTACCACAACACTACAGCTAATGAGATATAGTACCTAATATAATGTAGGAGGAATGTTGGCTGTAGAGCAATAATGTGAAAGGTAAGGCACAATGATTAAGGGTAATGATTGCCTTGACTTCCATTTTAATTAATTATGCTGCAGCAGCTGATATATACATGTGCCCATATGCTAGTCCTCCCTTTTACTTTATTACTTCATAAAAGTCTTTACATGGTCAGTTAATCTAAAATCCTGTTAACATGTAAAACCATTTCAATTTAGTGGCTATTACACTCTTTGTTCTTAGAATTTTATGAAACGTGTTGAAGAATAAGGACACTTCCAATGTATAAGAAACATTTCAGCTTTGCTTCACACTTGCTTAGTTCATTATTGTCCAAAACATTGTGTCAAGATACTTATTGAATAGATACCATCTTATGAAATACAGATATCAAATAGATATAAAGCAATTTTACCACATATAAGGCTCCATTCACAGAAACAGATCACAGGCGGGATTTAGGTGTTTACCCCAATACCGCATGCAATCCTGAAAATGTAAATTCACTGTTGCTTTATGCGGTATTTACTGTTAAGGAGCAGGGACTGATGAGTTCTTGCTCGTTCCCCCTTTTCTGATCTGCTGGGCTGCATGCTCAGATAAGGGTCTGGAATGGATTTTGGGGGGAACTTACACCGTTTTTTTAAATTTTAGCATGGGGGTTCTTCTCAAAATCCATACCAGACCTGAATGGCCTAAAATGGATTGGGGGGGACCCCACTGTGGCTTTTTCTTAATTCTTAATTGCCTGCATTTTTTTTTGTTTACGTTCAGCTGTCATGACTTCTTGGTTGTTAAGGTCATGGTCTCCGCCACCCCGCCCCTTAACCACTTACCGACAGCCAGCAGTAAAACGACGTACCTGTACATCACTTCGCAGGACTGCTAGTGGGAGGCGTGCGCACCGATTGGCCACAGGGGGAGTCAATCAGCGGGTTTGGCGGCCGCAGTTGCTGCTGGGCACCCGCGATCACTCCATGTGGAGACAGAACATCGGTCTGCCATTGTAAACATGCCAGACCGTTGTTCTGTCAGTAAAGAACACAGGGATCCTGTGTTCCAATTATTTAGGATTAAAGGTCCCTGTGTTCATTCAGTGAATACAACTCCCACACAGTTAGAAACCACCTCCTAGGGACACATTTAACCCTTTGATCGCCCCTTGTGCTAACCCCTCCCTGCCAGTGTCATTAGTAGAGTAAAAGTGCAAATTTTTAGCACTGATTATTGTAGTAATGTCACTGGACCCCCTAAAGGGGCAAAATGTCAGTTAGGTGTCCAATCTGTCCCCCCCAATGTCACAGTCCCACTAAAAATAGCTGATCGCCGCTATTGCTAGTAAAATAGAAATAAATAAATAAAAATGACATACATTTTTCCCCTAGTTTGTAGACGTGATAACTTTTGCCCAAAGCAATCAATATACACTTATTGGGATTTTTTTTTTATCAAAAATATGTAGCAGAATACATATTGGCCTAAAATTATGAAAAAACTTGATTTTTAAATGTTTTTTTTTTTTGGGAATGTTATATAGGAGAAAGTAAAAAATATTGTTTTTTCTTTTTTTGTTTATAGTGCAAAAAAATAAAAATTGCAGAGTTGATTACATACCACCAAAAGAAAGCTCTATTTGTGGGAAAAAAGGGCATCAATTTTATTTGGGTACAGCGTCACACGACCGCGCAAATGTCAGTTAAAGTAACGCAGTGCCGTATTGCAAAAAATGGCCTGGTCATTAGGGGGGAAAATCTTCCAGTCCAGAAGTGCTTAACAAGCAGCTTTTTACAGCCTGTATTAGGGACGCTGGCTACTGCCAACGGTAAATTACCGCAGGCTTTCACTACTAAAATATCACATGACTTCATAAAATAACTTGTGCTGCATTTTATGCCCCGTACACACGTGCAGATCGTCAGCCGAACGATCGGCCGTCTTTTGTCCCCGGGCTGTCGTGTCTGTTGAAAAGTGCAAAAGACTGCACAAGAATTTTGTCCGCCGACTACAGCCGACTGCAGAAGTGATGTCATGTGATGGTTAACTTTCCCTGTGTTTTTTCTTTTCTGAGCATGCCCAGTCTTGCAAATCTGCTGTCTGTCGGCCGAATTCTGTATTGACTGGCGAACAATCGGCCGCTCTGGTGTCGGCATACAAAAATTTTAATGCTTGCACGACAGATTCTTTTCGGCCGAAAGTGCGCTGTCGGCTGTCGGAAGCATCATACTAACAAGCCGAAAATCGGCCGATCGGTCGTCGGCCGAATCTTTTCGGCCGACAATCTGCACGTGTGTACGAGGCATAAGTAACGTTTTTTAGTGAATGCCAAAAAAACTTTTGAAAAACCCTGTGTGGAAAGATACCACTTTTTGAATGAAGCCTGTAATGAAAAACTAAAGTAGAAAAGCAGGTCTACGTTTTAATTGCTATTGCGATTTAATTGCTACAAAAGTAAAAAAGAAATATATGACCACCTAATAAAAATGATATCCTCCAGGTTACATAAAAGTAAATACATATTATATAAGGGGGATTCACCAGAGCAAGAAATACAATAAACCTTCAATAAAATCCTATATCTATATATGGGCTGGTGTCTACTTGTTTTTGCTCCAGATTAGAAAAATCAGCACCTGAAAGCCCTAAATGTGAAGTTGTTAAAAAATGTTAGTATGGGGCCTCTTGCATACGGTACTGATGTTTGAGCTTCTGCCTTTTGGGACGTCATTTCAGGTGTTTGTTTGGCGGGAATTTGCACATATTTATGTGTGTATGTGCATGTATATGTACGTTCGTGCATCCGAACACACAATACCTTCCTTGGGATAATTCATCCATATCTATGCTTATATGTGCGTATTTCTGTGCATATGCATGTATTTGCGCACACCGGCGCAAAATACTGACCAGGAACGCAGATTTTCCTATTCTTCTTTTTATCGAGGAATACTCGGCATTTGTTTACATGTCTGTGCACAGACACATTTAGGCCCCGTTCACACTGGGGCGATCCGACTTGCCGGGGCGACCTCATAGGTCGCAGTGCGCTGCTCGCACCGCGACCTCGGAGCGGCCGGCACGGACTTCATAACATTGAAGTCTATGCAGGTCGCTCCGGGTCGCCCCAAAGAAGCTCCGGACCCTTTTTCTAAGTCCGAGCGACTTGTGTCGCTCCTATTAGAACGGGTCCACAGCTTCTCTATGGCAGGCGACCTACGGCGACCTGTCAGGCGACCAGGTCGCCTGACAGGTCTCCCCAGTGTGAACGGGGGCTTAAAATAATGGGCTACATTTTTACTCAGTAAAAAAAAACACATTGTACTGAGCTTTTTCAAGCTTCAGTGTGCAAGCGGCCTTAATGGGTGGTGTAAGCAATGCTTCTAATTGTGTGTCTCAATAGAAGAAAAAAAATATTCCATGTGTTTGCTATATAACAGATTTAGTTACTGGTATAGTACAGTATAGATACAGGTGCATCTCAAAAAATTAGAATATCATCAAAAGGGTAATTTATTTTAGTAATTCAATTTAAAAAATGAAACTCATGTATTATATAGATTCATTACACACAGAGGGATGTATTTCAAGCATTTCTTTCTTTTAATTTTGATGATTATGGCTTGCAGCTAGTGAACACCCACAATTCAGTATCTTACAAAATTAGAATATTACATAAGACCAATAAATGAAAAGGATTTTTAATACAAAAATATTGGCTTACTGACAAGTATGTCCATGTACAGTATTGTATGCACTAAGTACTTGGTCGGGGCTCCTTTTGCATGAACTACTGCATCAATGCAGCTTGGCATGGAGGCGATCTGCCTGTGGCACTGTTGAGGTGTTATGAAAGCTCAGGTTGTTGTGATAGCAGCTTTCAGCTCATCTGCATTGTTGGGTCTGATGTCTCTCATCTTCCTCTCTTTCTCTATGGGGTTTAGGTCAGGTGAGTTTGCTGGCCAATCAAGCAATGTGATATCATGATCATTATACCAGGTATTGGTGCTTTTGGCAGTGTGGGCAGGTGTCAGGTCCTGCTATATCACCACTGACTGTGGAAACTTCACACTGTACCTCATGCCTATCCACTCTTCCTCCAGACCCTTGGACCTTGATTTAAAAATGAAATGCTAAATTTACTTTCATCTGAAAAGAGGACTTTGAACCACTGCGCAACAGACCAGTCCTTTTTCTCCTTAGCCCAGGTAAGACGCTTCTGACATTGTTTCTGGTTCAGGAGTAGCTTGACACAGGGAATAAGACAGTTGTATCCCATGTCCTGGATACCTCTGTTTGTGGTGACTCTTGAAGCACTGACACCAGCCGTAGTCCGCTATTTGTGAATCTCTCCAAAATTCTTGGCCTTTGCTTCACAATCCTCTCAAGGCTGCAGTTATCCCTGTTGCTTGTGCACCTTTTTCTACCACACTTTTTCCTTCCACTCAACTTTCCATTAATATGCTTGGATACAGCACTCTGTGAACAACCAGCTTCTTTAGCAATGACCTTTTGTGACTTACCCTTCTTGTGGACGGTGTCTTCTGGACAACTGTCAAGTCAGCAGTCTTCCCCATGATTGTGTAACCTACTGAACCAGACTGAGAGACCATTTAAAGGCCCAGGAAACCTTTACAGGTGTTTTGTTTTAATTAGCTGACTAGAGTGTAACACCACAAGTCTGCAATATTGAACTTTTTCACAATATTCCAATTTCCTGAGATACTGAATTTTGGGTTTTCACTAGCTGTAAGCCATAATAAAAAAAAAAAAGAAATGCTTGAAATATATCACTCTGTGTGTAATAAATCTATATGATTTATGAGTTTCACTTTTTGAATTGAATTACAGAAATTAGTTAACTTTTTGATGATATTCAATTTTTTTGTGAGTATGTGTATATATATATATATATATATATATATATATATATATATATATATATATTTTTTTTTAATTCTTTTTATCAGCTTTCTCAGCCTTCTGAAAAAGGTGTCCAATACAGAGCCTCTTGGCATTCCCCAACTCAGTGCCGGTTCACATATACGCGATGTCAGACATCACATGTGATTCGCACCGCACTGCTATGCAAGGTTCACATATACGCGATATCAGACATCACATGTGATTCGCACCGCACTGCTATGCAAATCGCATGCAATGTCTGTGCGTAGCGAATTCAGCCATACAGATTGTATTTGCAGGCTGAATTTGCATCATATTTGGACCAAAGTCTCATAGGACCCTTTTTTGGTCCCCACCAGAATCGGATTGCATGGGTATAAAGAAAAAGAAGGAATAACCACGCTAAGTAAAAGGAAAAAAGCCACACCTATGCGATCCGATTCATGTCCAAAATTGACAGTTCGCACTGCGATATGCAAACTGATCTGGGGGTGTCATTAACTTTGTATTGACACCCCCAGCGGTTCGCATATGGCAGTGTGAACTTCCTGCGAGTCAAGCGCGATGCGAAACCCGCAGTGGATTTGCAGGTTTCCCACATCACATATGTGTGAACCGGTACTCAAAAATAAAAAAACCCTGTTAAACCCGCAGGGTGAGACCTGCTAAAGAAAACAAAAAAAAACATTAAACCATTATTGCTCGCACTTACACAGTATTTGGTAGCAATGCAATGCACCTCATGCAATAGACAATATTATAGTAAAATAGGTGTACTGGGGAATGTAGAGGATTACCTGTCTAGAGTCCGATTAATATAAGCATAATAAACACTTCTTTTATTGCTCACCATTACTGTTTTGGTATTCTAGCCAAATATTCCAGATGTTAATAAATTTACTCGGGCATCCATGGGAAAGGTACGTAGCTTTATACAGGGGGATAGCTGCATTAACTAAGGCCTTTCAAAAATTTAAGGAGGGTTCCTCAGGTTTTTTCCAATGATTGCTTTTAGCAATAGCCCTAGTAGGGTTTTGGTTGTTCTACGGTGTGCTAAGGGGTTTACCAAGCCCAGTAAACAATCTGAGACAGTCAGGAGGATTGTGATAGTAGTTAAAGAGGTTATAAATTAAATAATCATTTCCCAGAAAGATTATAACTCGCAGTATATATTTTTAAACATTGTACATGCTGCTTCAACTAAAAAAATGTTAATAACATACTTTATCTCTGGGTTATAAAGAAAAGGTAAAGAATGAATGAATGAGAAATTTGTATTGGCTGATCTTTGCTTGACATTGTGATGTATGCATTGTGACAGTTGCTTACTTCAAGTCAACTCTGTGGTAGAAATTGCTCATGCATCTGTCTCTCAGTCAGTGTACCTCTATTAAATATTCATGTCCACAGATACACAGGACTCTAGTGGGACTGTCTGTCTGAGTGATTTCCACAAAGTTCACGCTGAAGTCATACGACATTCACCATAAATGAATATCTTAGGAAATCCTATAGTACAACTTATCATCAAAACATACAGCAAGCTTCCCTAGCATAGCACCGTGGTCCCGTGAGCCCAGAATGAGTTTCTTTTCTCTTTAGTAACATTGACATTTTTACAGATCACAGCTTTCGGGCATGATGTACAGTGTTCCTGAGATTTAGATAAGCCTTTGTTCAGGGAATGCCACTTACAAAGCATGAAAAGGACAGCTATACATATTTTTACATTGTGTGTTCTGAGGTGCAAAATTAAAAGTAAAATGAGAAATTAAATACACATGCAATCCAGCCATATTTCTTTATATGTTCATGTACAGATGCATCTCAAAAAAATTGAATATCCTAAAAAAGTTTATTTATTTCAGAAATTGAATTCAAAAAGTGAAACTCACATATTATATAGATTCATTACACACAGAGTGATATATTTCAAGTATTTCTTTCTTTTTATTTTGAGGATTATGGCTTACAGCAAGTGAAAACCCAAAATTCAGTATCTCAGAAAATTGAAATATTGTGAATAAGTTCAATATTGTAGACTCGTTGTGTCACACTCTAATCAGCTAATTAACTCAAAACACCTGTAAAGTCTGCTTCAGTAGGTTACACAATCATGGAGAAGATTGCTGACTTGACAGTTATCTAGAAGACAGTCAATGACCATCCACAAGAAGGATAAGTCAGAAAAGGTCATTGCTAAAGAAGCTGGCTGTTCCCAGAGTATTGTATCCAAGCATATTAATTGAAAGTTGAGTGTTTTATCAAGTCCAAAGTCAGCGCAGTTTTCTACCAGGAAATTCTAGAGCATTTCATGCTTCCCTCTGCTGACCAGCTTAATGGAGATGCTGACTTTCCAGCAGGACTTGTCACCTGCCCACACTGCTAAAAGTACCAGTACCTGGTTTAATGTTCATAGAATCACTGTGCTTGATTGGCCAGCAAACTCGCCTGACCTAAACCCCATAAAGGTTCTGTGGAGTATTGTCAAAAGAAAGATGAGAGACATCAGACCCAACGATGCAGAGAAGCTGAAGGCCGCTATCAAAGCAACCTGGGCTTCCATAAAACCTCAGCAGTGCCACAGGCTGATCGTCTCCATGCCAAGCCACATTGATGCAGCAATTCATGAAAAAGGAGCACCGACCAAGTATTGAGTGCATACTATACTGTACATGGACATACTTTTCAGTAAGCCAACATGTCTGTATTAAAAATCCTTTTTTTTATTGTTCTTATGTATTATTGTTGTTTTCTGAGATACTGAATTTTGGGTTTTTACTAGCTGTAAGCCATAATTAACACAATTTAAAGAAATAAATTATTGAAATATAATACTCTGTGTGTAATTAAACTATATAATACAGTGCCTTTAAAAAGTGTTAATTCCTCTTGAATATTTCCACATTTTGTCATGTTACAACCAAAAATGTAAATGTATTTTACTGGGATTTTATGTGATAGACCAGGGATATGCAAACTGTGTCCCTCCAGATGTTGCAGAGCTACAAGTTCCATGAGGCATAGCAAGACTCTGACAGCCACAAGCATCATACCCAGAGGCAGAGGCATGATGGGATTTGTAGTTTTGCAACAGTTGGAGGGCCACAGTTTGCATATCCCTGTGATAGACCAACACAAAGTGGCATATCATTTTGAAGTGGAAGGACAATGATAAATGGTTTTCAAATTTTTTTACAAATAAATGTCTGAAAAGTATGGTGTGTATATGTATTCAATAATATTTGAGTCAATACTTTGTAGTAGGGATTGACCGATTATGGGCAATGCCAATATATCGGGGGCCGATATGCACTTTTCCCAATATATCGGAATCGGCCCCTGAGGTTACTGATATTGCCAATATTTAGGGAAAGTGCATGTACTGGAGTGATGCCTGCAGCTAGAGGCCCCCCCCCCCCCCCCGGTAACGGAGTCCATAGCTGACGGTCGGCTGTCTTGTAATGACAACCGATGCGGCTGAGAAGCCGCTCATCTGTCATTAAAAGGAGCAGGATGGGACGTCTCCCCCCTCCCGCTGCCTTCCGCATCCTACCTGCATCCTACCTGCACAGCCTCCGAACAGAAGACTCGATCAAATCAGCATTCGACTCTGATCGGGTCTCCGTGTAAAAACCCGGAAGTGATGACATGACATCACTTCCGGGTACTTGGCGGCAAATTAAAAAAAATGCAAGCATTCAAAACAGCCAAACTTGGCTATTTGAATGCTTTTAAGTGCAGAGGAGGGGTTTTAGACCCCCATACCCCTCCACCAGAGTACCTGTAAAAAAAATAAAAAATAAAATGTTTTTAATGTCCGAAAATATCAGCCAATATCGGCCGATATCGATATCCGATGACCAAAATATCGGTTTCGGCACTAAAAAAACTATATCGGTCAATCAATACTTTGTAGAACCACCTTTCATTGAAATTACAGCTGCAAGCCTTTTTGCGTATGTCTCTACCAGCTTTGCACATCTAGATAGTAAAACTTATGCCCGTTCTTTGCAAAATAGCTCAAGCTCTGTCAGATTGGATGGAGAGCCTTGCAACAGATTCTCAATTGGATTTAGGCCTGATATTTGACTGGGCCATTCTAACACATGAATATGCTTTGATCTAAACCATTCCATTGCAGCTCTGGCTGTATGTTTAGGGTCCTTGTCCTGCTGGAAGGTGAACCTCCGCCCCAGTCTCAAGTCTTTTGCAGAATCAAACAGGGTTTCTTCTATGATTGCCCAGTATTTGGTTCCATCTATCTCCTCATTTATTCTGACCAGCTTTCCTGTTCCTGCTGCAGAAAAGCATCTCCGCAACATGATGCTGCCACCACCATGTTTCATGGTGGGGATGGTGTGTTCAGAGTGATGTGCAGTGCTAGTTTTTGGCCACACATAGCATTTTGCTTTTAGGTCAAAATGTTCAATTTTGGTCTCATCTGACCAGAGCACCTTCTTCAACATGTTTGCTGTGTCCCCTATATGGCTTCTCGCAAACTGCAAACAGGACTTCTTATGGCTTTCTTTCAACAATGGCTTTCTTCTTGCCGCTATTCCATAAAGACCAGATTTGTGGAGTGCACAACTAATAGTTGTCCTATGGACAGATTCTCCCACCTAAACGTTGGATCTCTGCAGCTCCTCCAGTTACCATTGGCTTCTTTGCTGCTTCTCTGGTTAATGCTGTCTTTGCCCGGCCTGTCAGTTTAGGTGGGCAGCCATGTCTTGGTAGGTTTGCACTTGTACCATACCCTTTCTATTTTTGGATGATGGATTAAATAGTGCTCAATGAGATGTTCAAAGCTTGGGATATTTTTTTATAATTTAACCCTGCTTTAAACTTCTCCACAACTTTATTCCTGATCTGCCTGGTGTGTTCCTTGGCCTCCATGATGCTGTTTTTTCACTAAGGGTCTCTAACAAACCTCTGAGGGCTTCACAGAACAGCTGTATTTATTCTGAGACTCTATTTACTAATTAAGTGACTTCTGAAGGCAATTGGTTCCACTACATTTTAGTTAGTGCTATCAGAGTAAAGGGGGCTGAATGCAAATGCACGTCACACATTATAGATATTTATTTGTAAACAATTTTAAAAACCATTAAACATTTTTCTTCCACCTCATAATTATGTGCCAGTTTGTGTTGGTCTATCCCATAAAATCCCAATAAGACAGGACATTTACGTTTTTGTTTGTAACATGACAAAATGTGGAAAATTTCAAGGAGTATAAATACTTTTTCAAGGCACTGTATATAGTTTCACTTTTTGAATTGGATTACTGAAAGAAAAGTTTTTGATGATATTCTAATTTTTTAAGATGCACCTGTATATACTTATTGAAAAAGGTTGTGTAAGGAATAGCAAAAAGTCAAGACACGCCACAAAAAAATGGCACTACTTTGACAAAATTATGCAAATGCTCTCATCGCCTAGCAGCATGCTACTTTTACTTCAACACATCTGATTGGTTTCTTGTGCTGCTTCCCCTACCATCTCTCTACTTTATTTTACAGGGTCTGCAAGTGGCTTAAATTAAAAACACATCGATGTAGCCACTGCTTACATTTAAAAAATAAATATAAAGATATTTTAAAGATTACAGAGCTGTATATATTGTATCTTTCATATCTGCCTGGATTTTTGCTTTAAAGCTTTGCTTTCACGCGTGGAAGTCAATGGGCATTATTTATTAGAAAGTACTGCCTAATGCTCCAAAACATGGCAGAAAAAGGTGCAAACCTATTTTATACAAAGCATGGCAGTGAATTACTGTTCATATTGGTGCATGTGTGTCCATTAGCAAGGTGCATAGGGATGCCATTCAAAAATGTTGGTACTACATTTCACCAATGTTGTCATTTCAGTACCTTTGTTGTAAATTTTCAAGTTTAATCTCTCCACAAAGCCTATAGCTTCAGAGGTCAGAAAATGCTTTTTATTTTGTGTTTTACTGATTTTAGAAAATATGTAAATGCTTTATAGTGCATAGTTTGAGCACAGGTTCATTTTAATATTTATTAATTATTTTTTGACTAATTCTTAAATAAGTGTGGTAGGTCTATACTGTAATTTAATGTTTAATCTTTACATTTTATTATTGGCCTCACTGTATGACCAATTACAATAATAAATAGGGTGGGTGGTGCTGGTGCACTCCCAAACATATAAAATCATGTTCTCTGTTTGTCTTTACATTTACCAGCAGCCCACCTTAGTAAAACACCTTTTCCCCTATGATATTAAAGTATTTTACAGGTGTGTGATAAAGTATATGTAACCCCCAATCCTTTAAAAAGTTAACAATTTTAAACTTTTTGTAGTTTTGAAAGTCAAGTTTCGATATTTTAAAGATGCAGCTGAGATAATACTTGGTGATACTGCCATGAAGATCCTTGTTCAGGCTCTTCCTGTACTATGATGACAACCTTTTTTCCCTGTCTTCCAATTGTTCCCTTGCATTCTCACCTTGTCACATAGTCTACTGATGGGGGCCTTTATAATGCACATAATGCAGACATGGTCCACTTTTGTCACCATTAGGAAACCAGCTTTAAGAAATGGCATGCAGCCATCACTAGAGATGGCTGGAAATCAGCAACACAGAAATGCGAAACAAATAACTATTATTATTTAGGGAATTATAGTGGTTCATGATGCACAGTGCTTTAGCAAACTAAATGTCAGTTAGGGTATAGCTCTACACTAAGGTCAAATAGATAAAATGTGTGTAAAAGCTTACCAGGGAACATTTTTCGGTCTGAATTTCCTTTTAAAAGAAAAACATTAATTTGGAAAAAGCTCATAATGGGAAAACAAGCGGATTTACATGGGACTGTAAATCGGTGTTCCAGATCGGCAGATGTTAAGGGGGTGCGAATAGGGTTACTTTAATCAGAAAATATTTTAGGAAAGTGCTAATCCCTAATTAATATAAATCTTCACTAGAAAGTACTATTTACTGGTTTTTATGTACCAGAATATTTCCAGCACATTGTTATATTCGCCTTATCTTGATTGAGAATAGCACAGCTGGATAACAGGGCACCATTGATTTGTCTGAAAAGTCTAATAATGGGAAGAGGACACCACTGATATCTTTCTATAGCATAAAAATGGCTTTATATATTTCATTCTCCACAATAAGACAGGAAATGTTCTCAGTAAATAGGAGCTCAATTGGGTTAAAGTTGCAGAGTGATGTTGATATACTATATGTACTGCAGTAAGACAACAAAAAGAAGAAAAAAAACTATTATTATATTATTATTAGTGTTGAGCGAACCCTGACTGTATTGTTCGGGTTCGTACCAGACTTTTGGGTATTCGGTACCCGGACCCGAACCAGAACATTTCACTGTATGTTCGGGTACTGTCCGTTGTTCGGTAACGTTATTTGATGTTTTGGCGCGTCTTTAATGGTGCGGTTTCAACAGGTGCAAGGCAGCCAATCAGCAAGCGTTTAACTAGTGTGCCCTAGAAACCATCACAGCCATGCCTACTAATGGCATGGCTGTGATTGGCCAGTGCAGCATGTGACCCAGAGTCTATATAAGCTGGAGTCACACAGCGCCGCGCGTCACTCTGCTATAACTATACTAGGGAGAGGTTCCTGAGGTTTCTGCTGAGGGAGAGATAGGAGATTACTGTAGGGTCAGGCTGGGGATTGCTTTGAGGGAAAGCATAGGAACAATCTCCAATAATCATACAGCGATCTACATTGATTTGATTGTGTGGGGGTGCAGTGCACAATCTTTTTGCCCGGAGGGAGAGATAGGAGATTACTGTAGGGTCAGGCTGGAGATTGCTTTGAGGAAAAGCATAGATAGGAACAATCTTCTTTAATCAGACAGCAATCTACATTGATTTTCATTGTGTGGGGGTGCAGTGCACGATCTTTTTGCCTGAAAGCAGAGATAGATTACTGTAGGGTCAGGCTGGAGATTGCTTTGAGGGAAAGCATAGATAGGAACAATCTTCTTTAATCAGACAGCGATCTACATTGATTTGATTGTGTGGGGGTGCAGTGCACAATCTTTTTGCCCGGAGGGAGAGATAGGAGATTACTGTAGGGTCAGGCTGGAGATTGCTTTGAGGGAAAGCATAGGAACAATGTTCTTTAATCAGAAAGCTATCTACATTGATTTGATTGTGTGGGGGTGCAGTGCACAATCTTTTTGCCCGTAGGGAGAGATAGGAGATTACTGTAGGGTCAGGCTGGAGATTGCTTTGAGGGAAAGCATAGATAGGAACAATCTTCTTTAATCAGTGCACGATCTTTATGCCCTGACCTGAGCCCAGTGAGGAGGAGAAAGGAGAAAAAAAACTGTTAGGTGGGTGGCGTGTGGTGCTGCACATTTAATGCAAGCTCAGTGCATATGTGCCTGGTTGTAACGCTCCTGCGTTTTATGTATGATGTGGATTTTCAGCTGCAGAAATATTCCACTTCAGTAGTCATGTAGAGAAAGGCTGAGACACCAATCCCAACTCTCAATGACTCATCATGTGTGGATGATCTCAATTCAGCAAGTAAATACACACACTCAATAAGATGTTTCCTAGAGTGACTTATGTATATAGTAACACAGTGATGATAGGCTGAAGAGACAGGTTGGGTAGAGATGGTAGATGACAGACACTTGAAAGGAAATGTTCTTGAAAGTAAGATAGTAGCAGATGGGATGCAGATAGGTTTAGCAATCATGTATGGTAGCAGATGACAGAGTAGCAGGTGGACATACAAGAGAGATCAACCCAGTGCAAGAACAGGTGGTAGTAGGCTCAAGAGCTAGCAATCTTAGATAATGCAGATGTAGTAATAGTCCTTAGTATGCAGAGCTAGATAGTGTAAGCTTTAGTATGAAAGTTATAGAGGTTTCCCCTGTGGGGTACTTATCACTAATAGCAATGTAGCAGAGGAGAGGTTCGGCAAGAGCGGATGATCCGGTAGCGGGATACAGGGATCAGCGCAGCGTGGTTCCGACAGCGAGGTATGCTTGCAAGCATGAGAGCTTCAAGACAGGTTAGTATCAAGGCACAAAGCAGTTTGAACGAACACATGTGAGTGAGAGCCGGCGATCTAAATAGCCATCCAGTCCGGCGCTCAGTGATGACAGCATCACTCTTAAAGGTGTATGCGCACCTTACCAAAAGAGAATGGATGAAGTGGTGAAGTGTGAGTTGGTCGTTGGGAGATTATTGCTCCTACTGCCATGTTTGACGCATCTACTTCCAGAATGTATTGGAGGGATGGGTCTGGATGGCGTAGTATGGGAGCAGAAGTAAACCTTGTCTTTAACAGGTGAAAAGCTTTATTTGCTTCATCTGACCATTTGAATGTTTTTTTTTTTTATGCTAGTGAGCTGTGTGAGGGGTCTCACAATGGCAGAGAAGTTTCTAATGAACTTCCTGTAGAAATTCGAAAATCCAAGGAATCGCTGTAGCGCCTTGCGTGTGGTTGGTGTAGGCCAATCCTGAATGCAGGATATCTTACTCATGTCCATCTCGATTCCTGTTTTGGATATGATGTAGCCTAGAAACAGTACCTCTTCTTTATGAAACAAGCATTTTTTCAGTTTCACATAAAGGTTGTGTGCAAGCAATCTCGATAATACTAGTCTTACATGTCTTATGTGTTCAGACAGGGATCGTGAATATATAAGTATATCGTCCAGATATACCACAACACAGACATCTAGTAAGTCTCTTAAAATATCGTTTATAAATCGTTGAAAAACTGCAGGGGCGTTGCATAGCCCGAATGGCATTACAAGATATTCGAACAATCCGTATCTGGTTCTGAATGCAGTCTTCCACTCGTGTCCATCACGGATTCGAATGAGATTGTATGCTCCTTTCAGGTCCAATTTTGAAAAATAGGTAGCTCCACGCACCTGCTCAATGAGCTCAGGGATAAGCGGTAGAGGATAGCGATCTTTTATTGTAATAGCATTCAATTGCCTATAGTCGATGATAGGCCTGAGACTTGAGTCCTTATTGCGGACAAAAAAGAGTCCTGCTGCTGTGGAAGAAGTGGAAGGTCTAATAAAACCTTTTTCCAAATTCTCATCCAAATAGTCTTTGAGATGGGAAAGTTCATCCTGTGAAAGAGGATAAACATGACCGAACGACAATTTGCTATTTGGGAGTAGATCAATGCTACAATCATAGTCTCGATGGGGAGGTAGTGCTTGAGCATTTTTCTCAAGAAAAACCTCAGAGAGAGATCCTGATAACATAGTGGTGCATTCTCATCTGTCACCACAGACAGGATCTTCCCGAAAGACGGGAGGTTACACGTACCCTCGCAATAGCAAGAGAGGAAGGTCAGGGTCCGTTCCTTCCAATCTATGGTTGGTTGATGTGTGTGCAATCAGGGAAGTCCCAAAACAATAAGAAAGTGGGGTGAAGGTATTAGATCGAAGGTAGTGGTCTCCATATGAGACCCATTAGTAGTGACTAGGAGTGCCTGTGTCTGATCAGTGATCGGACCAGAGGATAAAGGAACACCGTTAATAAGACTCACTGAGACAGGTTTAAGTTTAGAAATAATAGGAACTTTATTTAAAGCAGCAAAACGTATGTCAATATAATTTCCACAAGATCCTGTGTCAATCATGGCCTTAGTAGTAATCCTGTTCTGGTCCCACTGTAATGTTAAGCAAACAGAAAGATAAGGGTTAGTGATTGAAGTTGTCAATCCCCCTAGGAGGACATGTGAACACTCACCCTTCTTTTTGTAGACTAGGGGACAGACGTTTATCTTGTGATCCGGGGATGCACAGTACAAGCAGAGGTTACCAGATCGTCTTCTGGCTCTTTCCATAATTGATAGAGGTGGGCGTATGGTTCCTACCTCCATAGGAACGGGGTCAACGCCCGAAATCCGAGAAGAACTGGATAATGGCATTCCCATTTTCTCAGCCTTTCTTTCTCGTAGTCTTCTATCTATGGTGATACTGAGTTGTATCAATGCATCCAGGGTTTTTGGCAGATCCGCTCGGGCGAGCTCGTCTTTAACGGCCTCTGATAGGCCAAGCCTAAATTGGGTTTTCAGAGATGCATCATTCCATTCTGAATCAAGGGTCCATCTCTTGAATTCTGCGACAAAGTCTTCTACAGGTCTCCCACCTTGTTTCAAGGATCTTAATTGAAGATCGGCAGTACTCTGCCTATTGGGATCATCATATAGGCTAGTGAGTTCTGCTAGGAACAAGGCATAGGAGTTGAGAAGCTGATCGCTTTTCTCAAAAAGAGAGTCTGCCCAGGCCCGAGGATCGCCTGTTAAGAAATAATAGTACAAACCTTAATGTGATCAGTAAGGTAGGTACGGGGTTTTAGCAAGAAAAGTAACTCACATGCGTTTTTAAATTCGCGAAATTTTTTGCGATCACCTGTAAATACCAAAGGAGGATTTATTTTGGGTTCAGGGGACTGAGCAGTGGTAAGTTGTGTCAGTCTAATTACCTGCTGCGACAGAGCCTGATTGTCTTCTTTTAATTCAGCAAGTGCGTGTATTAACGCAGTTACTTGCTGTTTTAATTGTGTCATCTGAGTGGTTATTTCTGCTGAATCCATTTGGGGTTCGTTCAATCTGTAAAGCTCCTGCGTTTTATGTATGATGTGGATTTTCAGCTGCAGAAATATTCCACTTCAGTAGTCATGTAGAGAAACGCTGAGACACCAATCCCAACTCTCAATGACTCATCATGTGTGGATGATCTCAATTCAGCAAGTAAATACACACACTCAATAAGATGTTTCCTAGAGTGACTTATGTATATAGTAACACAGTGATGATAGGCTGAAGAGACAAGTTGGGTAGAGATGGTAGATGACAGACACTTGAAAGGAAATGTTCTTGAAAGTAAGATAGTAGCAGATGGGATGCAAATAGGTTTAGCAATCATGTATGGTAGCAGATGACAGAGTAGCAGGTGGACATACAAGAGAGATCAACCCAGTGCAAGAACAGGTGGTAGTAGGCTCAAGAGCTAGCAATCTTAGATAATGCAGATGTAAAAAAAAAAACAAGGAGTTAAGTGAAAACCCTGGTGTGAGGGTCTAACACAAACACCGTGTTTAGAGTTGAAAGGATACAGAAGGGGTGAAATAGAGAACTGAACAGAGAGGGAGAAGACAGAGAAACCTGGGAGTGAGAGAATCACACGCCGGAGAAAAGAAAAAGAAAAGGAATGCAAAAGGAGAAAAAAAGAAAATAAGGAGTTGGCAAGAAGGGGGGAAAAAAAGAAGAAAGGAAAAAGCAGGAAAAACCAAGGGAGGGTAATAGGGAGGGAAGAAGGGAAGAAGAGGAAAAATGGAGAGGGGGAAAAAGGAAAGAAAAGGAAGGGGGGAGGAAAAGGAGGGGGGGGAAGAAAAAGAAAGAAAAAGTTGGATGAAAGAAATATATATAAGAAAAGAAGAGATAAGAGAGAAGAATGGTTGAGGGCTAGTGGGATTTTATCGGTACTTGGATCAACGATAAAGGGTTAATGCCCGGTACCCTGGTTTGGGGTCACCGGAGCTTGTATAACATCTATACTGCCTGCAATGTTCAGAACTGTATGTAATTAATATGACTACGATGGTAATCTGTTCTGTACAATTTTTTATTTTATAATTTCTCTTCTTTATTTTGTATGTAATTTTTAATGGAATAATAAAATTTATATTTTTATACATGGTGGTTTTCCATCGTTGATCCAGGTACCGTTAAAATCCCACTAGCCCTCAACCATTCTTCTCTCTTATCTCTTCTTTTCTTATATATATTTCTTTCATCCAACTTTTTCTTTCTTTTTCTTCCCCCCCCCCCCCTCCTTTTCCTCCCCCCTTCCTTTTCTTTCCTTTTTCCCCCTCTCCATTTTTCCTCTTCTTCCCTTCTTCCCTCCCTATTACCCTCCCTTGGTTTTTCCTGCTTTTTCCTTTCTTCTTTTTTTCCCCCCTTCTTGCCAACTCCTTATTTTCTTTTTTTCTCCTTTTGCATTCCTTTTCTTTTTCTTTTCTCCGGCGTGTGATTCTCTCACTCCCAGGTTTCTCTGTCTTCTCCCTCTCTGTTCAGTTCTCTATTTCACCCCTTCTGTATCCTTTCTACTCTAAACACGGTGTTTGTGTTAGACCCTCACACCAGGGTTTTCACTAAACTCCTTGTTTTTTTTTTTGCATCATTACCAGGGATGTTGGTACCACATTACAATTATACAACAAACATTTGATTATATAATGCAGATGTAGTAATAGTCCTTATTATGCAGAGCTAGATAGTGTAAGCTTTAGTATGAAAGTTATAGAGGTTTCCCCTGTGGGGTACTTATCACTAATAGCAATGTAGCAGAGGAGAGGTTCGGCAAGAGCAGATGATCCGGTAGCGGGATACAGGGATCAGCGCAGCGTGGTTCCGACAGCGAGGTATGCTTGCAAGCATGAGAGCTTCAAGACAGGTTAGTATCAAGGCACAAAGCAGTTTGAACGAACACATGTGAGTGAGAGCCGGCGATCTAAATAGCCATCCAGTCCGGCGCTCAGTGATGACAGCATCAGTCTTAAAGGTGTATGCGCACCTTACCAAAAGAGAATGATGGGGCGCATACACTTATGAAAGAGTAATTAGGGTACCCAAAGGTACCAGAACATTACACTGGTTAATCTGCATTTAAAAAAGAAAAAAAAAATTTCCTTCATATTTAATTTTGAAATACAGTCTTTAGACAGACACTGATTTTCTAACCTGCTCTTCAAAAAGCACCAATGTAAGGGGAAAATAATTATTTTTCAGTATTTAGGCAAAAAAAGTTGATTGCGGCCCTGCCTGCATATGTTACATTGAGATACACCAATTGCATACTGTTGTATTGCGCATTGCAATAAAAAAACCCATTTAGGGGCAAAAAAAGTTGATTGCGGCCCTGTCTGCATGTGTTACAGTGACATACACCCATTGCATACTGTTGTATTGCGCATTGCAATAAAAAAAAAAACATTTAGGGGCGAAAAAAGTTGATTGCGGCCCTGTCTGCATATGTTACAGTGACATACACCCATTGCATGCATACTGTTGTATTGCGCATTGCAATAAACAAACCCATTTAGGGGCAAAAAAAGTTGATTGGGGCCCTGTCTGCATATGTTATAGTGAGATACACTCATTGCATACTTTGTATTGCGCTTTGAAATAAAAAAAAAAAACATTTAGGGGTAAAAAAAGTTGATTGCGGCCTTGTCTGCATATGTTACAGTGAGATACACCCATTGCATACTATTGTATTGCGCTTTGCAATAAAAAAAAAACATTTAGGGGCAACAAAAGATGATTGCAGCCCTGTCTGCATATGTTACAGTGAGATACACCCATTGCATACTGTTGTATTGTGCTTTGCAATAAAAAAAAAAAACATTTAGGGGCAAAAAAAGTGAATTGCTGCCCTGTCTGCATATGTTACAGTGAGATACACCCATAGCATACTGTTGTATTCCGCTTTGCAATAAAAACTCATTTCGGTGAGAAAAGGTTAATTGCGGCCCTGTTTGCATATGGTACAGTGAGATACACCCATTGCATACTGTTATGTTGCGCATTGCAATAAAAACCCATTTAGGGGAAGAAAAAAAAATTGCAGGCTAGTCTGCATATTTTACTGTGAGATACACCCTTTCTATACTGTTGTTCTATTCCGCTATTCAATAAACACCCATTTAGGGAAAAAATATTAAATTGCGGCCTAGTCTGTATCTGTACGTGTGAGATACACCCTTTCGATACTGTTGTTGTATTCTGCTATTCAATAAACACCCATGTAGGGGACAGAAAGATATTAAATTGTGGTCTAGTCTGTATCTGTACATGTGAGATACACCCTTTGGATACTGTTGTTGTATTCTGCTATTCAATTAACACCCATATAGGGGACAGAAAGATATTAAATTGCAGCCTAGTCTCTATCTGTACGTGTGAGATACACCCTTTGGATACTGTTGTTCTATTCTGCTGTTCAATAAACACCCATGTAGGGACAGAAAGATATTAAATTGCAGCCTAGTCTGTATCTGTACGTGTGAGATACACCCTTTAGATACTGTTGTTGTATTCTGCTATTCAATAAACACCCATGTAGGGGACAGAAAGATATTAAATTGTGGCCTAGTCTGTATCTGTACATGTGAGATACACCCTTTGGATACTGTTGTTCTATTCTGCTATTCAATAAACACCCATTTAGGGGAACATTAATAATTTTGCAGCGTTTGCTGATTATGTTACTGTGAGATACACCCTTTAAATTTGTTTGGAGCATCTCCTTCCACCACCGAGGATTGCAGGGCACTTCAGTTTGCCTCCTGTTGCTAACTCCTCCTACTCCGCTTCCTGATCCTCTACCGCCTCCGCATCCGGAGCAGTGATCATTTCCAAGGCTTTCAGGGCAGTCATTCACAAGTGGCTCCGAGGGTGGGTTCCTGCACCCACAAACGCCAGGTACACAATTGTCAAGCAAGGGCACAGTTCTGGAGGATGACAAGGTGGAGGATGAGGAGGAGATGGAGGAGGAGGAAACATGTTCACAGCAGGGTGGCACCCAGATAGCTGATAACAACAGATACTACACTTGATCTCCGAGAGTGGGTCCCTGCACCCACAAACACCAGGTACACAATTGTCCAGCAAGGGCACAGTTCTGGAGGATGACGAGGTGGAGGATGAGGAGGAGATGGAGGAGGAGGAATCATGTCCACAACATGGTGGCACCCAGATAACTGATAACAACAGATACTACACTTGATCTTAGGCAAAAGGTCAAGACTCGAGAAGCAATGCTGGTGGCATTCCCACCTGACAGCGGGGGCACAGTGGAAGCACAAGGCGAAGGCAGAGGAGGAGGAGGTCGCCAATGCAGCCAGGGCACCGCCAGCACCTCAGAAGACAGGGTTAGCATGTATGAAATGTGGAAAAGCTTTGTCGGCATGCCACAACAACCAGGACCACCAGCTGTTTTTTTTTTTTTAAGCCCCTGGTGAACACACTCAGACTATCACCCGGTGGGTGCAAAAAAAAAAGGGCACACCAAAAAAGTGAAACACCAAAAGTGCACAGGGTGTACACATGGTCCTTGACCCTGATCCCTCGGGGCGCAAGGCTCCTGACAGGGACTGGCGTACTTACACTGGCTTACCTGGCCGAAACCAGGCAGCTCCATTCTTTAGGAGGTCTGCTGAACAGACCACCCCAAGTACTAGGTGGGGCTCTCCCGAAGAGAGACCCCATGAGAGAGGGTGAACCAAGCCAGAAGGCCATATCCACCCCCTGCCAAGACTTTCAGGGACAGGCCCAAGGACCTACACCCTACTAATCACGCTATGCAAAATAAAGTGTACCGCCACAATAAAAAACACAAAACGTGAGACACACAACACATAAAAGTGGGGAAAGGGATAGCGGAGAAATGCAAGGTTAGTGCCATACTATGTGCAAGGTTAGTGCAATACTATGGCAGGCCCTTCGGCCAGGAATAAAAAATTGCTCTGGTCCTGACTCCTGACCAAAAGGCCCGGCCCTAGAGGCAGGTGTGAAAAATGTGTGTAGGAAGTGCAGTGTCCTTGGTGCCATACTCATAGTGTTGCCATCCACCGTGAATTATGGCACCCCTGGACTGCCACTCCAGAGGCACATACACCACAGGCTTTTCAGAATCCTGGTCCCTGGCAAGACCAGTGCAGCCCCGTCCCTACCAAAAGGCCTCAGAACTTAGACAGCCTTTCCAACCTTTTCCAAGGCCAGACTAAACCCAGAAGGGAGAAAAAAGCCCCCCCCCCCCACCGCCATCATTGTTCCTTACCATAAACCATATACAGTTCCTTACCGTTCCTTACGTACTATACACGTACTGAATGACGGGTCTGCCCCCTTCAACTTCTGGGTCTCCAAATTGGGCACATGGCCTGAGCTTGCCCTTTATGCCTTGGAGGTGCTGGCCTGCAGCCAGGGTATTATCTGAACGTGTATTTAGCACGGCTGGGGGTGTTATTACAGACAAGCGCAGCCGCCTGTCCAGAGCCAATGTGGACAAGCTCATGGATCCCACGGGACTTGTCCATACCTTGTGCAGAATAGACATGTATACCGGCCTTACCCAGCCATTGTTGTATTTTATCTTTCTAACTCTTTTGGGGTGTACCCTAATTTAAAAAGAAATAAAATAAAAAACAAAAACCAGTGTTGGCTACCTCGTCCTCCACCGCCGCTTTCACCTACACCGCCACATCCACCACCACCTCAACCTCCTACTCCATTTGGGCCTTGTCCTCCTCCTCCACCGCCGCCGCTGCTTCCACCTACACTGCCATATCCACCGCCACCTCAACCTCCTACTCCATATGGGCCTCGTCCTCCTCCTACATCATTCAAGATGATTATTTTGTATTTTTCAGTTTTTTCTGTTATTTCAAGTTATTTCCCTACCTATCCACATTTGTTTGCAGAACACTTGCCATGCTCTTAAGATGATTTTGCTGCCATTTGCAGCCCTCTAGCCCTTTCCATGTTTGTTTTAGAGGCATTTTAGTGCTCAAAAGTTTGGGTCTTCATTGACTTCAATGGGGTTCAGGATCAGGGCAAAGTTTGGGTTAAGTCCGGTTTACGAACCCAGACTTTATTTTCAAGTTTGGTTGAACCCGCCGAACCCGAACATCCAGGTGTTCGCTCAACTCTAATTATTATATACATTTTTGGGGTGAAGAGCAATTAAGTGATGAGCATATGAACACTTTAAGACATTTTGTACCTAATTTGTCATTCATCTGGCACAGCCATAGGGTTCCATACCTGGCACTGATCTGGGCGATTGCCTAGTACTTTACAACTCCCTGTCTAGTGTAAGAATATTTAATAATAATATCTCGCGCTCGTACTTCATTATGTCAGAATATTTATACTGCTCTGAATATAGCAGTGTCTATTTATGGTTAATAAGCAAAGATCTATGAGAAAGGAGAATCTTCACCAATTGCCACAAACCAATATGTCGTGAATTCTTTTTAATTGATTAATTTCTTTTTAAAAGCATATACCAATCTTAGTGAGTACAGTCTACAGTATGGAATATATATAAAATATTTATTCTCAAGACATGTATTCACAATAAATGATCAAACAAGAAGTGACACAAAAAGATAACTCTTACATAAACTACTAACTTCAAACAATCAATGCAATGTGATGTTTAGCTCAATAATGAAAGTGAAAGTAAAAGCAAAGTGAAAGCAAAACGAAAGCAAGATTACCATTTCTCCAGGTATAGCATAAACCATATGTATGTGTTCTATATAAACAGACCACAATTGTCTGCGAATCACACGGCCGAAAGTCATTCCACTGCAGATGGAGCGAGAATAAGCCATGCAAAACGGAAGACTAAATTCGCAAATAATGCGCTCAATCTGATATTAATAAAAATGTATAAAAACAAAATCGGCTTTTTAGAGAAAAATCTACCATGGTTTATACGGCTGGGATTGTAATCTTATTACCCTTAAATATGCAATATAAAACATATAAGGAAGGAAATAAACAATATTGAATAAAATCAAATAACACAGCAAGGCATATTTACCACACTTAAGATGGCCGCTAGCTTCAAATGGTCGTTACCAGAGTCTTAAGATGGATGCCAGTGAGGGAGAAGTTTCGTTTGGCGTCCCTCAAAGTTTCAGATGAATGATGGAGCAAGATGGAGTATGTCTGGATGAGTCTATAGATGGACGTAGTAGCATGTGTGATGTAAGTGTAAGGTGTGTTGTCAGTAGTGTAATGTAATGTCTCTCATCTGGGTTGTTCTTTTATATGGTATGAACAAAGGGCTATAAAAATGACCATAAGTTAAACCCAGAGGGATGAAACATTATCCCCATTGATTGGGATATTCTATACCTTAACTGGTGAGGTCAGAGTCACACCTCTTTTGATAATTAACCCAATGTATGATAATAAAATTAAAGGATGATTCCTCTATATTTAAGATTAATCATATAACACCACATAAAACTTTGTCCATACTCCCAGTACATACATAAATGTCAATCTGTATCTCCATCATTCACCTTGGCAAGTAATGCCATTTCAATAATTATATTTTTAATACAATATAATATTTCTATATGGGAAATATCTGAATTATCTCAAAACTGCATTTGGTATTTCGTCTATAGAGGGCAGTATCGTACCGTTCATTAGATTTTGTAGTTAACAAACAATTAAAACATATTGTTATCTGATGACCTTTGACCTGTTGCTAGTGAAAGTCCATTACTTATTTGAATTCTGACATAACTGTCAGACATTTAGTCTAGGACTGGTAGAATTTATGATACCTCGAACACTTAGCCTAGTCCAAAGCAATTCTTATATAAACACTCCTACCACATGCCTTAAAATGAAGTAATTAGTATTCACTCTTAAGTCTAAGTAAGATTACTACTGTAAGAATATAAACCCAAAATGTGATATAATATTCCTAAATATATATGTATATGCCTTACATAATATAATGACATAATTATGGCTAATATCTTCTCACGCATAATACTGTATCTATAAAAACTTATATAGTTCATCTTTAAAATACAGACAATTAAGGAGACATCACCCCCTTAACATCTGGTATAGCGTCAGGCTGACTGAGTCTTATCTGATAGAGATGTCAATGTATCACCTTATTTATGACTACATAGATACAAAGACCTCTGTTGAAATTATAAGACCCTATTGTAAGAGACATTTTACAACAGAACATATATGAACTTTCTTTCACCCTGAACAAAATGGACGCTGCACCATTCAGAATCTTATATGCATAAGATGAAATATACATGGCCTTTTAAATCCATTTTTTTTCTATTATTATATTAATCACCCCCAATAATCCTGACACTAGTTAATGCTCACATGTAGTGCTTGGATGCATTAGGGCTTGTTCACATTAGCTTTGCTTAATGAAGAGCAATCTACATTTCAGATTAGCCCTTTTAACTTGAATGGGTCATGTTCAGTGAGAGGTAGTGGCAAAAGCAACAGGGGGCGTAAGCATCTCAGCTGTGGCATGGCATTGCCTCTGCAGCAAACGGGGGTAAAAGCATGACTCCACTGTGGGGCTCTACTGCCCTCTATTGACACTGACACAGAAAACAATGGAAAATCCAAAATTTAGAGATGTCACTAAAGCAAGCAGCAAGAAAAAAACTTCCAATTTTTAGCTTTTTAATGTCAGACACACACAAAAAATGAAACAAATAAAAAAATGTTTTAATAGTAGGTTTTGAAGCTATAGAAATAAACAAAAATATAATCAGAAAATAATAGTTAAGGGGGGAAGGGGAAGGAGGAGTTAATTAGGGCTGATTAGGGTAAACTAAATGTTAACAATGGGTTAAATAGGAACACATTTTATATATAAAAATGTTTTTATTTTACATGTAAGATTGCTTTCACTAACATCATGCACAGATCAAAGCTCATCTTAATGATCTGCAGATAAATGTACTGTCAATACAAAAGTAACCATGTGTGTCTGGTCTGTTTTGTTATAGCAGCCGCTGGAATAGCTGCAATATTTACAGAGCTCCTGACTATTATTATTATTATTATTTTTATACCAGCCTTAGGACCCTTTCACATGGGCTTTCAGGTCAGGTCCGCCTGTCATTTTTTTCAGGCAGACCTGATCAGATGCTCCATGCATCCCTATGGAGCGGTGGATTTCAGCGGTCATATCTCCGCTGAAACCCAGGCAAGGTTCCTTCTGAAACTGTAATGCTGATAGGATGTTCCCAAGCCAGCCTGAGCCCAGCCTGGAGGCAAGCCCCCCCAGACCCAGGGGTCCTCTCTTAGGCCACTGACAGTCCCCTCAGCACTCCATCTCCCACCTGACTCCTGCTGCTGGCATCGCTCCACCATATGTAAGGGCTGACCTAACCACCCTGCCAGGACTTTCTACCTGGGAATTGGCCAAGTTCCCTCAAGTATGCAGATCAGAACTTCCTGGCCTCCACCCACTAGCTTCTCCAAACTTCTCCAAACTTCTAGATCAAGGGGGAGGTACCAGAGACTTGTCTCTGTAGAGCCACATAGCCTGACCTGCAGTAACCCAACCTAATTTCTGACTCGCATAACTTACCATGAGTCATAACCTGAATTTGCCTACTAGTAATACAGGGTGCTACAAAAAGTAAAGTCTATAAAGTCATGCAAAAAAAGATCAGCTTGATGTATGTAAACTTATCATTTGTGTTCATGTTATAAAACATTGTGTTGTGTCTAGTTTGTAATTGTATATGTACAAAGAGTAGCTATATTATGTTAGTACATATTCAGACTCAGCTTCTTGTATTGCACAGTGTTGCACAGTTGTTGAGTTTTACTGCGTCTTTGCAATGTACTGTAAGCCTTTTTGTGGAGTGACTAATTAACAAAAACAATGCACTGCATGTATAACTGATATTTTATCTAAACTTTTGTGAAGCATTTAGGTGAGTCGTTGTTCTGATTAAAGTTGATCCAAAGGCTCAAGGTTTTTTTACCTTCATGCAGCATCCCCCCAGACCCCCCAATACTTACTTTAGCCCCATCCCAATTCAGTAATATGCATGAGAGCCTCGGCTCTCCAGGAACTATCACTCCTCATTGGCTGAGCCAAAGGCTTCCGCTGCTGTCATTCACAGCCAGTGAGCCAATGAGAAGAGAGAGGAGGCGGGGCTGAGCTGCAGCTCTGTGTGTGGTTGGACACACAGAGCAGCGGCTTGCTCTGGTGGCACTCGGCAGGAGGGAGGGGTCAGAAGCAACGGCGGGCACCCGAGAAGAGGAGGATCAGGGCGGCTCTGTTCAAAACTGCTGCACAGAGGAGTTAAGGAAAACATGTTTTTTTTTTTTTTAAATTGCCTTTAATATTACTTTAATTTTGTAGCCTCTAGTGACAAATCAAAAAATCTTGAATAGCAGACAACCCAAAGTGATCAAATTTTTTTCAATTTTTTTTGAAAATGAAAAACATGTTGGTGCTTGGTAAATTTGCACTAGATACAGTGCATCTATAGTGTGCAAGCCACATACAGAGTAAAGAGGAGGGGGTGAAGAGGTTCATGTACCAGTCACTTGCAATGGGAGAATGAGGATGAGGGGGTAATGTGAAGGGTAAGGAAGGGGAAGGCATTAATACACAGGCACTGTAGAGACAGGATTGTGATGAAATGTACAGCTTACACTCAGGGAAAAGGAAGGAAAGAGTTAATAAACGACAACACAATATCAAATGTATTAAAAGCCACCACATTGAATTTGCAGCTACCTTCTTCTCCTCTTATAATACCTTTCATCAACCCACAATACATAGTGTATCCTAGATTTTATTGACGGCACCTGGGGTCTTGCTGCCCTCTCAGGACCATGGATATCCACAAGTACTAGAAGTGACAAAAACAAGAGAAGGGCTCTCCGACCTTGTGCAATACTATAATACTATAAAAAACATTTATTGAAGAATAAATGGTAACATACATCATACTCACAAACAAATGTAGTAAAAAGCGCTTGTCAAAATACTGCATAGATGGGTAGCCTTCAGGACATGGACTAATCCAATGCTGCAGGAAGACCAGATGGCAACCGTAATGGCCATTACTACATTTGTTTGTGAGTATGATGTATGTTACCTTTTATTCTTCAATAAACGTTTTAATAGTATTGCACTAGGTCATGCGCCCTTCTCTTGTTTTTGTCACCTTTCTTCAACCCTCCTTCCTTCTTTTTGTTTATGGTGAGTGGAAGGGGAGGCTGAGTGATTGTAAAACAAAAGCTGTGGTTACATGTTTACTTGTTGTGTTTTTCTATCACAGCAATAACAGGCACAGAGCCATTCTAATTGGCTCGGTGCATTTTATCTCTGATCTGCATTGTCTAATGACAGCTTGATGACAGGCATTTAAACCTTGCACTGGCCATGTGTGTGTGTTTTCTTCAGCGCCCTTTAACACTTTCCTTCCACTGTCATAAGTACTACAGTGTGTGTTCCCTAAGGAAAACATATTTAAGTTAAAATTGTTAGGTTATAACATGGCTTTAAAATGTGTGATGATAAATGTTGGAGGGTAACGTGTATTGCACCTAGAAGCCATTAAACATTAAATTCATATTTTTTGTCTGTGGGTTTGAAGACAAAAGATAAAATCTGATTAGTTGCTGTGGACAAAAAAAATACTTATCTTTCCTGTAGTTGTTATAAAACTTTTCAATTGTGTTTTAAATTACCTTTGCGATTCTTGCTTATTTGTATGCATGATTTAAATGTCATTCTTTTTTTTTTGTGTAGGGCATGCTCATATCACAGACTTTAATATTGCTACCCTGGTCAATCAAGGTACTAAGATCACAACAGTTGCTGGGACAAAGCCTTATATGGGTATGTGTTCTCCATATTTTGTTTTGAAATATTATAACTCATTGTAATTAGTTCTAAAAAGAGATTAATATTTTAACGGTGTATAGCTGTATCAGAGTCATTATTGATACCGAAAGCCATTTCATTATTCAGACATTCCCAGAATGCTATTAAGCTGCTCTAGTACTTTCACTTATGGCAACATCTTCAGTACAGAGCCAAAACCGCATTACAAATCAGCTGAACAGAAGCCAGTATTGTGCCTTCAAAGATTTGTGTGGCGTTTGTGCTTGGCAAGATCTGATAGAATGAGGCGGATGTCTGCAAACGTGCTGTGCCATGAACAATATACCGGTAGATAATATGCTAATGCTTGTCTGTGCAAAGAAGCTATTTGGGAGACAAAGGGAAATTATATATTTTACTTGAAGATTACATTATCCAGATTTTTTTAAAGAATCAGGGAGCAATAATTGCAGCATTATATACAGCAGTTAATTTCGTTATTGGGTAATATTTGATTGCTACAGATGATCATCATATGCCCTTCCAACAACAAAAGCATAGCAATGTATGTGAGCCCCCTGCTAACTGAACACCAACGTATGTGCCCTTCAGCATGTGGTGGTCCTTCAAGGGGGAACACAGGAAAAGTGAGATCTTCTTAAAAAGAAAAGGCCTAGGGCATACAGGCATCAGTTTCTCCTGCACCGATTTTGCCTAAGAGGTAGTCAGAGGACATACCGACAATTTATTTTCTTTTTGTGTGTAAGAGTCTGCAGTACTAGTAGACTCTAATTCCGTAAATTGTATTTGAATACCACTTTTTTGGCAAAGTACTAAATTGAGTAACCCTATAAATATATAAACTTCAATCTTTGAAAGAATATGTCCACTGGAACTAATATATAAGTTATGGGTAGAGCCAGGTGGACTGAGTCAGCCCCCGGCTTCATATACTCCAATCTCCTTGGGAGTTTGGGTGTTCCAGCATCTCCTGTTTCATTTTCCATAATATAGCATGAATAAATAATAAAGCACATCTAGCACACCCTTCTAAGGAGCTGCTGAAGTCAGGTATCTCCACTGCTACACAGCCAGGCACACAGCATTTCCTTCATGCATTTGAACACAGAAAACAGTCCTTGGATTGTTTTCTTTTGTTGTTTATAGGGGGTTGATCATTTGGATGGGGTCGAGAATTATGGGATGCCCAACTTTCAAAAATGTCCAGAACTCTTAACAGAGGGGACAACATCCTCAAAATGTACACTGTAAAATCCTCTTCTTCCTTCCTCCTGCACAAACTTGGTTCACATATACAGCTCCTGCTGGTCACTCCAGGGGAACTAAAAGTCTTTAGTGTTAATTCAGCAACTGCCCATTACAGGGTGGGAACATCCTGTCCCTTTGTGGATAAAGTAGCACAATATTGAGTGAAAGAGCATCTCCTTCTGCCTTTCTGTAGACCCTGAGCCCAGTTCTACTGCTTCCCCAGTCCTTCCTGATGGGCACACTTCCCCTGTCCACACTTTCATGGAGATTCACCCAGGGCAAGAAAAAGGACTTAAGCACAATGCTGTCTTCAAAGAACACTGCTACAGCTGACAATCTCTCCCCTTGTTTTGTCCCTACACAGTGCTGATCTCTACTCACTGTCCATGCTTGCTCCCTCCCGCTGCCTTTCCCAAAGGTTCTCCTCCAACTGTCTCCTGTTGTGGGATCCTTCCAGGCCAGCTATCCTGAGCCTCTAGCCCAAGGTAAAACCCCTCCTTGGCAGGGGTCCCTCAGGGGCCACTGACAGCCTGTCCTCAGCACTCCAGCCCCATCTTCCACCCGACTCCCCTGCAGGCATGGTCAATGTCTATTTATGGGAGTTTCTCAGTCCCCTGCCAGCCCACACCTGGGGATTGGCTGAGGTATCATAAATATTTATAGCAGGCGCTCCTAGCCTCAGTCCCACTAGCTCTAGATTATTCTCCAATGTCCCAGAAACAGGGAGAGGCACAAAAGAGCTGCTAAGATGAGTCATCCAGCCCTGAACTTTAGTAAACCCTGATCCAATTAAGACTCACAGGCTTTAAGCATAACTCAGAGTACATTTTCCTTCACTGCCACTACTAGTAACAGACAATAGAGGTTGCTGCAGACATATAATGCCCCTAAAACACTATATCTAGTGTGAGTCAGGAACTTAAAGTAGATGTTCAGCCTAAAACTAACTCTAAATCTACTGGCAGCCACATTCTAAGACTAATCTAACCCTGTAAAGCAAAAATCGCTTTGCATACCTTTTCTGCAGCCAATTCAGTTTGGTCCCACGCTGAGCTGTCAGTGGCAGCTTCTCTGTGTAGGCATGTGCAGAAGAAGCAGCCAACAACAGAATAGTAAATCTATGGGTGACGTCACTTGCCTGGCATTTGTCTATTTGACTGTCTATTTCACACAGAATGCGCCGCTGGAGATTGGACTGGATCGCCTGCAGAAAAGGTATGTATAGTGATTTGTGCTTTACAGAGTTAGATAGATTAGTCTTATAATGTGTCTGCCAGTAGATTTAAAGTTAGTTAGTTTTAGGCTGAACTTCTAATTTAAGTGTAAAAAAAATCATCAGTAGGGCCACTGAGGGATATAAGAAATTGTCACGTGGTTAAACTCTCCAGCATGTGCTAAAATAAAACTATCAATTTCAAGTGGACTGACCTTTTAAAATAACAACTCTGTTATACCATATGAAAAAAGAGCAATTTGAGGCGCCGAAAAAAAGTGCTAGTGCTGAATAAATAGATAAATAAATAATAAATATGTAAACATTAAATAAAAATATTAAATAATTCATAAAGTGAAAAAATTCATACAGTGCACAAATTGCATAACATATAAATTTAGCATAAAATCCATTAGTCCATAAAGTGCAAAAATTCTTCCAGTGAAAGTATTCCACCACAAAAGTAACAGAAAAGTGCTGAACAAATCTTCTTGCTTAAAAAGTGCCAGTGCTTAAATTTTTCCTTCACCCATGAATGTGAGGGTGACTCACCAGAAATTAAAGGACCTCCAGGACCCAACTCGCTCCACAATTTGCAAATCGCCTCCTTAAATGGATGGGGTAATTTAGATGGGTAGTCTCCCTGGGCTTAGAATGGTCTGATATACGCTTGTCCCCCAGTCAGGATGATTAAGTCGTTTCCCAAGAAAGATAAAAACATAGGATTGCGCAATAAAGTTTTTAAAATTTATTGAAAGCAATATAAACAAATAAATGGTACACTCACATTTAAAAGTGCCACAATCGGCACTTTCAGACAGCAGGATAGCCAGGAACGCTGCTTGGTTTTAGTATCAGCCTGAATGCAGCTTAGTTTCAGCGTGCGTTCCAAGGTGCGTTCCAACAGGGGGCGGAAGTGACGAACCGGAAATAGCCAGACCAACCCCAATGCATTTCACGAGACAGCGTCATCAAGAAGTGGCGCCATTATTCAGTTTTTACAAAAATCTGTTATACCATAGTTAAAACAAATGTGTCATTAGCTAACTCATTAAGAGAGAGTGGCGGAGGACCCCATGACAGATATCACCTGCTAACTTTTTGTGTCTGGTCAAAGCAGCAGTAGCAAGATTTTTCTTGTAGTAAATTGCTTCTCTATGAACTGAAATTGCGGTGTCATTTCCCCACGCCTAAACTGCATAATTATACTCCCAGTTACGTACAGTATATGCTCTATAATATGACTTGACACCTTCATGTGGGTTTCTAATAGCCACACATGTTTAGCATTGTTTTTTTTTTTTTTTACATTTACAAAGGAAAATGGCATTTCTCTTCTGGCTTTTAAAAAAACCCCAAACAATAACGGCACACAGATATTTGGGGGACCTTTGGAGAGGTCTGTGTGCAGCTTTTTAAATGTCATTGTAAGCCATTTAAGCTGCATCATTTTATTTTCTTTGTAAATGTCACTTTACAAAACGTTACACTTTATAAAATGCATACCATACCCTTTGAGTCTGGTATGGATTTTGAGGGGGTACCCCATGCAAAAAAAAATTAACAAAACAAAAATGTGTGAGGTCCCTCAGGAAATCTATAGCGGACCCTTCGCTGAAATGAAAATACATTCTCCTGGCCTTGTGAGTCAATGTGCCAGAGATGTCAGACTTTGAAAGCCTATGTTCAGTGCGAACCTTGGTTCAAACTGAAGCATCTGCTGATCCCTACTCTAGACTCTGAAGAACCATCCATCAAATGACTGCAGGCAGAAAGCTCTTAAAATGTGTGGTTTTACAGAGCAACCTACATGTGCAGGATTACCTATAGGGTACAATAGGTCCTTTCTTAAGGATACTGCTGATGTTGGCTCTGATTAGAACTCTGTGATGATGTCACATGATTCAGTAATTAGGATATACAGTAGGGCTGCGCATCTTCACTTATCTCACGGTTCGATGCGATTACGATTATTAGGGTCGCGATTCGATACGATTCGATTCCGCGATGCATCACGATGCATCACGATTACTATGGGGACCCTTTTCTAAAGGGGGATCTATGGTGACCCTGCTCTAAAGGCGGATCTATGGGGACCCTTCTCTAAAGGGGGATCTATGGGGACCCTTCTCTAAAGGAGATCTATATGGAGCCTGGGCCTGTCCTAAAGGGGATCCAGGGGAACTGAGCTATAAAGGGGGGTCTATGGGGACCCTGCTCTAAAGGGGGATCTATGGAATAGATCCCTTTTAGTGCAGGGTCGCCATAGATCCCCCTTTAGAGCAGGCCAGCATCCCCAGAGATCCCCCTTTAGTAGAGCAGGTTCCCCCATAGATCCCCCTTTAGTAGAGCAGGTTCCCCCATAGATGGCCCTTTAGTAGAGCAGGTCCCCTCATAGATCCCCCTTTAGAGCAGGCCACATCAGGTTTGAAGAGTTACCTGATGCTAGTTGTAGTACCGTAGGCCCTGGTAAGGAGGAATGCTGGGCTCTGTAGTCCCCCTAGTTGTAGTATAGCAGGCTCTGGTAAGGAGGAATGCTGGGCTCTGTAGTCCCCCTAGTTGTAGTACAACAGGCTCTGGTAAGGAGGAATGCTTGGCTCTGTACAGAGCTACAGAGCCCAACATTCCTCCTTACCAGGGCCTGTTATACTACAACTAGGGGGACTACAGAGCCCAACATTCCTCCTTACCAGGGCCTACTGTACTACAACTAGGGGGACTACAGAGCCCAGCATTCCTCCTTACCAGGGCCTACTGTACTACAACTAGGGGCACTACAGAGCCCAGCATTCCTCCTTACCAGGGCCTGTTATACAACAACTAGGGGGACTACAGAGTCTGACCACAGCGTGCCCCCAGATTGACCACAGTGTGCACCCTTTCAATGCCAGGGTGACCAGTGTGCCCCCAGATTGATCACAGCGTGCCCCCAGATTGACCACAGTGTGCCCCCAGAGTGACCACAGCGTGCCCCCAGATTGACCACAGTGTGCACCCTTTCAATGCCAGAGTGACCAGTGTGCCCCCAGAGTGACCACAGCATGCCCCAGATTGACCCCAGTGTGCACCCTTTCAATGCCAGATTGACCAGTACACTTACCTGCAGTGGCAGGCGTCTTCTCCTCGGTCCTCCCGCCTCCTCCGAGTCCTCCGCAGCCCCCGCTCTCCTCGGTCCTCCCGCCTCCTTCAAATCTTCGGCCACACACGATCCCCCGCTCTCCTCGGTCCTCCCGCCTCCTCCGAGTCCTCCGCAGCCCCCGCTCTCCTCGGTCCTCCCGCCTCCTTCAAATCTTCGGCCACACACGATCACCCGCTCTCCTCGGTCCTCCCGCCTCCTCCGAGTCCTCCGCAGCCCCCGCTCTCCTCGATCCTCCCGCCTCCTTCAAATCTTCGGCCACACATGATCCCCCGCTCTCCTCGGTCCTCCCGCCTTCTCCGAGTTCACCGCAGAATCACTCCGCTGACGAGGAGGGCAGAGCCGCCGAGCATAGGCTAGGCAGGCAGTGGGCGGTCTGACCGACGCCCAGCCGGAACTTCATGTGCAGTGCAGCGGTTCATGATGCGACGCGGCGCTTCTTCATGTATACCCCGCCCCCGGAAGTGACGTCAGTAGGTAATCGATTATTCAACCACCCCGAATCGATGCAGAATCGTGAAGGGTCGCATCACGATGCATCGATTCGGCGATTATATTCAGCAGCCCTAATATACAGTATGCACTTGGGTATGTGGTGCGGAGTGTAACACTAAAGTGATCGTAAACATAATTTTTCTCTAAATAACAAACATATACTTACCTGTAATGGTTTTCCTTAGAGCAGCACCAATTCTCCTTATCTACCGGGGCCTTCGGCTCCTCTTCCTCTGTGTCCGCTCCAATCGCAAGTGCTTGCTATGGGGGCAGATGTGCGACTCGGCACCCCCCTGCTCTATCCTCATAATCTGTGATTGACAGTAGGAGGAGCCAATGGCTCCCGCTGCTGCCTCCATGTCCAGTTAGGAGAGAGAGACAGGTGGGAGGAACTGCTCTCAGGCACAGTGCTGAATCCAAAACGGGGCTCAGGTAAGTATTTAGGGGGGCTGAGGGAGGGAGCTGAACAGGATTTTTTTTTTACCTTAAAACAACCACTTTAAACATAATATAACAAATTGGTTCATAATTCAGGGTTCAGTGGTATGCCCAAACTTTGAATTTTAACAGACAGCTTGGGGCTTGACATTTAAAGAACTAAAGCCTAGATCCTAACAGATCTCTGCTTGTGTGCAGATAAGGGTGGAAAACTATTACCTTACAAAATCATCAAGAGTCCTCACAGACTAAAACTCAGCAGGTAGGAAAATGTCTTTACACACTGGGGCTCCAAACTGTTTGCAGTTGTTTGGCATTTTCCTGTGCATAGTAACCAATCAGCCTCTAGGTTTTGGTGTTAAAGCCTAATTGAACAAGCTGAAGTTAGAAGCTGATGGTAGTATGATCTATGAGCTAAATGTGGATGCAAAGTCGTAATTCCTGGCCTTATAGAACAACCAAGGGACTGACTAAACAGTTTTAAGGACCCTGTTCTTGGCAGCCATGTTCTGTTTGGACTCACTGGATGATACATATGATATGATATGATATGATATGATATGATATGATATGATATGATATATGATGGGATGATACAATGGTGTCAGAAATCCTATCTCTGACCCAACCATCAGAACCGGCTGGTTCATAAAAGCAGCCTACAGCTACTTCAAGATTTGCCAAGGATTAAAATGTGCTCCACATCCATACCTATATAAATTAAGTAGTCTGAAAATAAACAGTGTAATTTGTCCAGGGGAGGGAGGGGGGGTTGAAAACATATTGTTTATTGGATTTTTTAAGGTAGGGTGAAGCAATACTCCCAAAACATTCCTTTTAAGAACAGCATACGCAAAGAGGTGCTGGGAACTTTTAGACTTGCAAGTGTAGTCAGATGAAGGAAAACATCAAACAAGCTCAATAGCTCTGGCGGGGCAGCTACCAAACAGCAAAGCTTCTCTCAATGGGCACTCAAGTAACTCTAACCAAAGAAATAGAGAAAGGAACACAACTAAAAGCAGTTAGACTGGATAGCAGGCCACCATTGCTGCTCAACAACTGCTGACAGTTTGTTTGCCCATAAGGAAAGTTAAATACTGGCTCTAATATAGAGCCTTGGAAGTCACTGTTTTCCAAGAATTATCATGTGTGATGTTAAAACACATTGGCTATTTTTGTTAGATAGACCGATATGGTTTTTTCAGGGCCAATACCAATACCGATATTTTGGTCACAACATATCGGTATCGGCCGATATGAGCCTATATTTTGTACATTTAAAGTTTTGAAAAATAAAGACAATTTAACACAAATCTGGTAGTGAACATGTTAATTTTTGTTTAATGCTTTATGGCTGTCTTGCTGACACCTTCTGGTGGGTGGCTGGCACCCTTTGGTGGGTGGCTGGCTGTCTGGCACCCTGTGGTGGATGGCTGGCACCCTGTGGTGGGTGGGTGGCTGGCTTGCACCCTGTGGTGGATGCCTGGCTGGCTGGCACCCTGTGGTGGATGCCTGGCTGGCTGGCACCCTGTGGTGGGTGGCTGGCTGGCTGACACCCTGTGGTGGGTAGCTGGATGGCTGACACTCTGTGGTGGGTGGCTGGCTGGCTGGCACCCTGTGGTAGGTGGGTGGCTGGCACAGGGGCTGTGGGTGTCTGGCTGGTACAGGGCCTGTGGGTGGCTGGCTGGTACAGTGCCTGTGGCTGGCTGATACAGGGCCTGTGGGTGGGTGGCTGTCTGGCACCCTGTCTGTGGATGGCTGTCTGGCACCCTGTCTGTGGGTGGTTGGCTGTCTGGCACCCTGTGGTGGGTAGCTAGTTGGCTGGCATCCTGTGGTGGGTGGCTGGCTGGCACCCTGTGGTGTGTGGGTGGCTGGCACAGGGGCTGTGGGTGGCTGGCTGGTACAGGGCCTGTGGGTGGCTGGCTGGCTCGCTTGTACAGTGCCTGTGGCTGGCTGGTACAGGGCCTGTGAATGTGGGTGGCTGGCTGGCACCAGGCTGCTGTGGGTGGGTGTATGGCTGTGATACACTCCCGCGAGACTAGTCCTGACTCCAGATGAGGCTGTCCAAGGCGAGGGAGGCGGCCTAAGAAGGCAGAATGACGTCACAAAAATATCAGCAATATCGGCCAGTTCCAGGCCGATACCGATATATCGGGGGAAATGCATATCGGCCACCTAATTGTTGTATAACCTTTTTTTATCAACAAAGAAAATGATCTAGGACATTTTTATCCAATGTTGGTCTGGTGCTCCTGTCTGTATTTATATGGTTCAAACTTTTCTTTTGGGCCCATGCACACTGGGCTTAAATAATTCTTCTACAGGAGTTTAGTGTTTTGCCTGTAGAAGCAGCTTTATGTTATTCTATGTGTCCATGCACATTAAGACGATTAGAGGCATATTTTAAGCTCAGCGTTTAGAGGGGAAAAAAATGTTCTGGTTTGTGTTTTTGAAAGTTTTCTGAAAGAAAAAAAAAAAAACATTAAACGTTCCTAAATACTATGAGCGTTTTTTCTGCCAAAAGAACTGGTGTTTTTTTAAGCCCAGTGTGCATGGACCCTTAATCAGTTTTATTTTGTAGCAAGTATTTAGTATCTATGTGCCATTTTCCTTCTTGTCTTTTTTAAGTTTTACTTCTTTACATAATTCTGTGCACTGGCCAGCTAGGAATATTTCATCTAAAATTAAGTTGCCATCTGTGTACTAAACTAAGGATTCATAACTCATAGAAAGATTGTTGCATTGTACTACTAATGCCTG
This sequence comes from Pelophylax lessonae, assembly GCF_965119305.1. Lineage (NCBI taxonomy): Eukaryota > Metazoa > Chordata > Amphibia > Anura > Ranidae > Pelophylax > Pelophylax lessonae. The sequence goes on along the minus strand of NC_138771.1, from coordinate 342,663,311 downwards.
TTTGCTCATTTTGTGTGTGTACTGTTTCAATTATTTCCTGTGCTCAGCTTGAGTGAACTTTGGGTTCTTGTGACATACCACAAGCGGCATTACTTTGTATATTGATTGACTTCCCTCATCCTTGTACCCTTGGTACCCCTTTTATGATTTTTTTTTTTTTTATGTGGAGATGGGAATGAATCTTTACATTTAATATATTCTATAGCTGGAATTCAACTTTACGTTGATAATCTAATATTTATGGCGCATGCCTTAGGAGTTTCTCTGGACAGTCCAAGTAAACCAACATTTCAGATTTCTATTAGTACATACTTAACTATTTTCAGTCTGTTCTGGTCCGATCACTGACTGTGTCAGTCAATAGTGGCTACAGGGGAGATGGGAGAGCGCTAGACAAAGACTGGGGTTGCCTGGAAGTGGTGACGTCAACCATATGCTCCCATTGCCCATCCGTTGTCTGTGCTCCCTCCTCTCCCCTGCAGCCACTGCTTGCTGACACAGGAGAGCTGCTTCATGTGACTAGACAGAATTGGGATGAAAACCGGTAAGTACTGTACATACAGCTTTTTTTACACGTTAGTCAGCATACGTATTAGGAGGGGGTAGGGAGCATTTTTAGCCTGGAATTCTACTTTAAAGAGGTTGTAAACCCTTACAAATACCCAGTGAAGTGACAGGCCTCAGGTGATACACAGAGATGAAACAAATCCACCTACATAAGTTGCACCTGTTTGACCTGCAGCCTTCTCTTCTCTACATCTGTTCAAAGTCCAGAATTTATAAAGATTGTCTGAGCTATCAGAAAACAGAGGGTGGAGAGCTGAAATTACACACTGCATAGCTCAGTGAGGAGAGCTCTGAAAGCTGAATGGAAGGAAGAGAGGACTGACAGAACTGAGGCTGTCAATCAACTGGAGATCCCTCCTCTTTCACCTTTTTTCTCTTAGTGTCAGGAAAACTTGTCAGAAGTGACTCATGCTGATAGTGCAGCAGACAGAAATTACACTTAGTGCTCTTAATTGAGGGATATGCTTTGTCCATATTTCATGTCTCAGCTTTACAACCACTTTAGGGCTTGGAACATGTAAAACCCCTTTATATAAGTAATCTTTTTTAGATATAGGATTTTGTCTAATGTCTAAAACTGGCCATATACTGATTGAAATTGGGCCAATTAGGCAGAGACTGGCCGAATTTCAATCAGTGTGTGGCAGTCCCCACTCAACAGAAGTTTATCTTTTGATTTTCTTCTGTAGAAGCAACATGTTAGAAAATGTTCCTCAATTAATGTCTGCAGCCAAGTCGTTGCAGCCACTGATTAGTGTCCTAATGTTCTAACTGGAGTAAATACTTCATGGACAGAAGAATCTGCCAGAAGTCTAAACAAAAAATGACCAACATGAGGATATCCTGTGCTATAGAAGGCAATTTTTTTTTTGAGTAAACCAAATGATTTCTTCTTTTTTATTTTTTAGCCAGATGCCTAAGCAACCAAGCATAGCAAAAATAAAGTCATAGATTATATTTCAGAATAAGCATGCTGCAACATTTTGGTGCCAAATACAAGTGCAAATCTTGGCATACTGTATAAACATGGTAATAGAAACATGGTAAGAATCCTGCAGTAGCTGACTCTTCTTCATTTCCAGTAGCCACTGCTGTTTTGCAGTTAAGGAGTACAGTATTTGGTGCAATGGTAACAATTAAGTAAAGTAAAGCAACCAACTAGATTATATAACAGGATATTTAGGAAACAGCAAGTCCCAGAAGAAAAGAAAAAAAAACGTGTTTTAACTAGTAAGGTTAGTTGAGGTTAAATAGCCCCCTCCTCTCTTCTCTCCTATTATAGCATATCCAGAGCTTATGTATATTGTTTCTCAGTCATGTATATTCTTACTGTTTACATTCCTTCTATCTCAAATGCTTTTCTTAATCCTACAGTGCAGGGCACAGGCTCCTTTAAATCTTGGTCATGGGTTATATACTTTCACCCCTAGGTGAGGACACTGGCAAATAAAGTTGTTAGTAAGTGCCGGTCGGTTCACACTTATGCGATGCGGGAAGGCGGCCTGTTCCCGCATTGCAAACGCACCCCTGGCAGTTCACACTGCCATATGCGGTACGCTGGGGGTGTCAATGTAATCTTAACGACACCCCCAGTTTGATCGCATATCACAGTGTGATCTTGCAGTTCGCACAGGATCGGATCGCACAAGTGTGAACCGCTGTGCGATGCAATCCTGATGCGGCTGCAAAAAAGGGTCCTGTGCGGGTGCGGTGCGAATTTAGCCATACAAAGTGTATGGCTAAACTCGCACCACACAGCCGATCGCATGTAATGAAGGAGCAGTGTGCTCCGACATTACATGCGATCGCCGCAGCCGCATCAGTGTGAACCGACACTAAAGCCTATATAGCCTCCCCATCTCAGATGATGCAGACATTTCAGATCTTTAGGTGGATTCTCAATCTACAGAAGTTTGTGTTGGATCCAACCCATCGCTTAGAGTACCTGGGTCTGGTCTTTGATGTGGCCCAAGGCAAGTGTGCCCTGGGCACAAGTGTTGACCCTCCAATCTCATGTCTGGACCCTGCAGTTCAAAAAGTATCCTATGGTCTGATTTTGCATCAAGGTACTGGGCCTCATTGTGGTCTCATTTGAGACATGGGTTTTTGCCCAGTTTCACTCCAGGCCTCTGTCGCTCAATGTGCTGACTGTGTGGGACAGGTTTACCTCAGTCTATTGGAAAGCCTATGTCCCAAGGCCAGGAAATCTCTGACCTGGTGACTTACCATCTCTGTGCTGGAATAGGGAAAGTCCTTTCTCCCTTGTACCTGGATTGTTCCCATGGCGAATGCCAGCCTGTCAGACTGGGAAGGTTCCTAAGGCACATGGTCTTCAAAGGAGTCAAGACTTCCCATCAAAAGTCTTGATCTAAAGGGCCATTCTCCTATTCTAGCTGTGTTGGGCCAACCAGTTGCAGGGATGGCCAGCAAGGTCTCTACATCAGTCACCAGGTGGCAACAGAAGCTGCAGTTCACATCGAGACGCAGACCAAATTCTAGCTTGGGCCAAAAGACATGCTCTAGTCCGTAATCCCAGAGTGGACAGTGGGCACGCAGACATTATCAGTTTTCAGTGCCTGGATCCTAGGTTAATGGTCTCTTCACCCCAAAGTGTTCTGGGATCAGGATGGAGATGGTGGGCATTCCAATAATCTTAGTGGCACCAAATTGGCTCAGAAGGACTTGGTACTTAGACATTTGTTGAGAGACACTCTGTAGGCGATTGCAGACCAACCAGGCCTGCTTTCTCAAAGACTGATCTACCATGCTGCTTCACGGTTGCTGGCTTTGATGGCTTGGCAGTTGAAATGGAAGTCCTGAGAGAGTAGGGTCTCTCTGACTCTGTTATTCTGACACTGCTTAATGCTAGGAAATCAACCTCTTGAAAGATCCAACATCGCCATTGGAAGGCTTACTGCACGGAAGTCCTACCCTCGACGATACTCTGTGGGACCAAACCTTTTCTTCTACTCTGGGTTGGAGCAACATTTGGCCTAGAACACCCTGAAGGTTCTAGTGTCGACTTTGCCCACTCTCCTCAGATACTCCTGGCCACTCATTCCCTAGTAAAGGCCTTTGTTAAGGGGGGTGGCTAAAGTCGCTCCTCCTGTTTTTACACCTGACTCACCTTGGGATCTATATTTGGTCCTGTCAGTTTTACATAAGCCTCCCTGTGAGCCCCCTGAGGATATTACCTTGGCTATTCCCTATTCATAAGGTCATTTTTCTTGTGTCAGCAAGATGAGTCTCAGAACTGGTAGCTTTATCGTGTAAACAACCCTTCCTTGTTCTTCATAATGACAAGTTACTTTTAAAACCCTGGGCCTCATTTCTCTCTAAGGTGGTTTCCTTTTTACACCTTAATCAGGACATCATCCTGCCTTCTCTTTGTCCTGCTCCAAAGCACCTCAAAGAGAGCTCTCTACATTGTTTGGATGTAGTATGCGCAGTGAGAGTCCTTCTCTGTGTGTCCTGTATGTGGACTCCTGAAATGGCTGCCCTACATTTCATTACACCATCTCTAGGTGGATTAGGTAAGCTATCTACCTAGCTACCTGGGGCTTATGCTTTGAAGGTTAGGGGTCCTCCTTTCCATGTCAAAGCTCATTTAACTTGTTCCGTTGATGCCTCTTGGTATTTTTAGCACCAAGCATCTGTTTTTCACATTTGCAATACCATTGCACAGAGGAGGTAAGTATAACATATTTATTATTTTAATAGAAATAACCTGAAGGTTTGCAATCAAATTATTGTCATTAAAGATATTTTTAGTGGACTGAGCCCAAATGAACTATATTATTTACAAAACAATGTGACCTGTGGATGTGTTGTAATGGATTGTTGTAGCATTAGCTGAATACAGTACGTTTTTCTAAGTTGCGGAAGCAGTAAGGGAAACTTACCATCTGTTGCTGAATATAAAGAGAGCCAGGCTTAATGCTTTTCCACTATTCACTAGAAGCCTTGCATTTTTATTTATGAATACAAGGCTTCCACTTATTGGTTGAGGTAAAAGTCAAGATATCATCCAATCAGAGGAAACCTTGTATTCATTGATAAAATATAAGGTTTCTACTGAATGGTAGAAAAGCACTAAGTCCAACTTTCTTTCAATCTTGCAGCAGATTGGAAGTCGTCTGTAGTGCTGCCGTAACACATCCCTGTTTGTTGTATGTATTTAATGCTAATACAGTCTATTACAGCACACCCAACAGCCACATGGTTCTGTAATAGAAATCATTTTTTTGGTCTAGTGTGGCACAAACAAATATAAAACATAACAAAACATATGGAATTGTACTTTACTAACAAGTGCTGACTAGAGCAAACACATTTGTAAACTCACTTTTAAGTGTAAAGCCCCGTACACACGTACCAATTGTCGGCCGTAAATATTCGGCCGACGACCGATCGGCCGATTGTAGGCTTGTTAGTATGATGCTTCCGACAGCCGACAGCGCATTTTCGGCCGAACAGAATCTGTCGTGCAGGCATTAAAATTTTTGTTGGCCAACACCAGAACGGCCGATTGTTCGCCAGTCAGTACAGATTTCGGCCGACAGACAGCAGATTAGCAAGACTGGGCATGCTCAGAAAATAAAAAAGACACGGAAAGTTAACCATCACATGACATCACTTCTGCAGTCGGCTGTTGTTGGCCGACAATATTCGTGTGCAGTCTTTTGCAGTTTTCAACAGACACGACAGCCCTAGACAAAAGACGGCCGATCATTCGGCCGACGATCAGTACGTGTGTACGGGGCTTTAGGTTACAAAGCATAGAAAGGTACAGCTTGATTATACCCAACATTACATTTGGTTTGAAACATGTTCATACATTTCAAGAAAATGTACTCTCCCTTACTTACAATATATGTTTGCATAATCTCAAATATAGTTTTATGTACATATTTTATTAATTGCTACTTGTGTTTTGTGTACAGCTCCAGAAATGTTTTACCCAAGAGAACAAATTTGTTATAATTTTGGCGTTGACTGGTGGTCTTTAGGAGTTACTGCATATGAGCTTCTAAGAGGCAGGGTGAGTTCATAAGACTTTTGTGTGATCTTTTGTGCTTTTGTTATTAACATTTACTATTTGTAATCAGTCTAAACTTAAAAACATAATTTGAAGGCATGGAACTGCAAGGACAAATTCATGGCGGTCATGGTACTGGAGACCATATGGAAAGTCAGGGGGACATAGCAGTGCTTCTGACTTTTTCTCACTGTACCAAAAATTTTCCTTGTTACTGTTATCTCTGTCTCTACTGGAGAGTTTTCATCTCACTTTCTGGCTGGGGGGCCACTAAGGAATTAATGGAAATCACTCCAACAGAAATATCTAGTAGTAGTTGATCACATTTAACGGAAATTGTTCTGAAATGTTGAAGATGTTTTGTAGCTTCTTCTAAGACACTTCTTCTGTTCTGAGTGTAAGGAAAATACCTCAGTCTTTATATGCACACAGTTATTCCTGACTCCTTGATCCATCACAATAAAAGGGTAAATGCTATTGTCTAAGAACAGTGTGGGAGGTGTAAATATTTTGGAACTACCCTGTTTTAATAACATAACCTCAACCTTGGTGTCGAGTAGGCTTCATAGGTGTTAGTTCTGGCTGAAGGTGTGAATTGTTGTCAAAACACCAGGGTAGAGGCATTTAGACAGCAATTCATACAGTAGCAGTAAAAACCTGGCAGAAGTATCTTCCAAGTTCTGCCCATTACTAAAATTCATTTAACTAAATCATCTGTTATAGTATTGTTGGTAGTTTTTCTTTTGGTAGCAACTTAGTTATTGTTTTAAGATTGATTTAAATGATATGCACATCCATTGTTTATTGCATGTTGGCTGGGGATCCCAATACTGCCTCTCTCCCACTGCGCAGTGTCATCCTATCTGTGTGTTATCAGCCAAAACCAGATTAAATTATAAAAAATATTTCAGGAGCTTCCATCGTCTACTTTCCAATGGGTCCGAAAGATGGCCAGGAAAGAAGCAGTCATTTGCTGCCTTTGCACAAACAACCAAACCAGGGCCTCTGTCTGCACACACAACCTTCCCTTGGCCACAGTTAATAAGAAGAAGATAGAAGCTCATAAAATGTATGCATTTGTTTAGTTCCTGACATTCGTATGGCTAATTTACATTTCATTCTATTTAAATTAATCAAATTTCCAAACAATTCCTGTAGCATTGTAGCAGTCATTTTCTTGTATGTGCCCAGAATGAAATCTACCCCTGCTTTCACTAAAAGCTTAGAAGTATAGTCAGTCATAGCCAAATACCGTAATTTATGTAAAAAACTAATTTATAACCCGCGCTTATGGATACTCAAGTGAATAACTCAAATATATATAAAACTTCAAATAGGATGTGTAAAAAAAAATATATATATATAAGAAATATATATATATAAAAAATATATGTAAACAAATGTGTATATAGAGTGCAGCTGCTGCACACTAAGAAAATCTTAGAAAGGATATTAAACACAAATTTAAGCAGCGCTAGCACTCAGGTGATACGATTAAATAGCACTATGTTTTCTTCAGATTAAATAAATAAATAACACTCTAATAATAATATGTGCTCAATTGTGTGATGAAAAAATCCTCATAATAAATAGTGTTTATATAAAATAAATAACCATAATAAAAAACTCCATTATTAAATCACAATCTAGTGGTGGTAAAGTGAAGTGCTGAGATATTATATAAAAAGTCCATAAATAAATTAAGTATATAATAGTGTCCTTATGGTGATCCAAAGGTAAAGTGCTCCAGTGCTGATATACAATATAGTGCTCCAAAAGTGATAGGTGCCCCTCTCGGTTCCCCACTCACCAACTCGCCAATATTTGGAAGCCTTGATATTATTGCACATAAGCCCTTGGCACCAGGATCTTTAGACAAAATTCTCCATACGCCTTTCAATATATATACATGGGTCCGCTTCCGCATCCACCATTAAAATAGAAAAGGCCGTACATAGTGAAGTATGTATATATAGTTTAATCACGCTGCATAGCCAAAAACATACTTACAGCATAAGAACAGTGTATGGGCATGTACAACACAAAACCTTGTGGTTACGCCGCTCGGTGTGCGTTCCACGGGCAGGAAGTAGCCAACCGGAAGTGACGTGCCGCTCCGTGCGTGGCAGGAAATACGTCAACGCGTTTCGCCTTAAGTTCCGGCGTTTTCAAAGACATCATTTCCTGTTTACAAATGCCTTTTATATGGTAGGCTAACCGATCGTCATATCCGGATGTTAATTATTCTGAAAACCATTATCGGGAACGAAACAATTAAATAGAAATATGTATCGTGATTGATATATTGGCACTACCATCCGATACCTTATGATTACCTATATCATATTTTCACAATATTGGATAAATAGCGGTATGCAAGATCCGGGCTTCACTTCCTGTTTACATCATAATATTATACATTAAAACATATTTTATTGCGCATATTAAACTTATTAAAATCATACAAACATTAAACATATACATCACGACTTGTTTGAATTATTTAAATTATTATTAAAATATTATAAACTGCATAGTTATGTGGAAATTTATTATAGATAGATAGGGAAGAAATATTATTAGGTTGATATTAGTAATATTGAACATTAATTGTATATGATTAAAACTTTAAAACTTATTAATATTCTTTTGCTGATAATATGGGATATAGAATTAAATTTAAATCACTTAAAATTTATTTTTTTTTATTCAAATTCTAAAACAATTTAATTAATATTTTATTATGTGTGAATTAAATATTTTAAAAGGTATTAAAACCTGGCGTATATTAAGAGGGAGGATTATTATTTATTTAGCATGTAGGATAGGGGAGGGAGGGTAATGAGGGACCATGAATGTAAAGAGATTAGCAAGAACTTTTAAATTACCAGTTAGATAAAAAATAGTTTACATCAACATCCACGTTTAACTCTTTTGGTTTTAATGTCTCTAAACGATGGATCCATTGTGTCTCATTCTGTGAGACAGCTTTTTTGAGGTTGCCACCTCTCCAATGGGGCTCAATTTTATCAATACCACAAAAGGTTAAGAAAGCAGAGTTGCTCTGGTGTACTAACTTAAAATGATGAGAGAGGCTGTGATTTTTAAAACCCTTTCTTATGTTTAAAACGTGTTCTTTGAGTCTTACTCTCAATTCCCTAGTGGTCCTCCCCACGTATTGCAACCCACAGGGACATGAAAGAAGGTAGGTTACGTGGGTGGATGCACAGGTGATGAATTTATTTATTTGGTAGGTTTTGCCATTGTGGAAAGATTTAAAATCACTACTTTTCCTTTTCCTATACCTAGATGTCCTACAGATCATACACCTACCACAGCTAAAAAAAAAACACCTGATCCCAGAACGTACATGTTTTGGTAGGGGGGTTAATGTATAATTATATAAAAGATATAGAGGTAGAGGAGAATGACATTCTAGTGGGAGTAGATGTCAATTCCCTCTACACTAACATTAAGCAAAAACATGCCCTAAGAGCGGCCAAATGGGCTTTAGACCAAACAGAAATCAAAACAAAGCAAAAAGAATTTTTATTACAAGGATTGGATCTCGCAATGAGCCACAACTTTTTTTGGCATGAGAAAAAGTTTTTTAGACAAAAAAAGGGAGTGGCTATGGGAGCCAAATATGCCCCTTCCATAGCTAACATTTTTATGCGTAAATGGGAAAGTGAACAGATTTTTAAAAACAGACCAAAAGAACTTATCACATACAAGAGATACATAGACGATATTTTTATTGTATGGAGAGGTACACAGGATTCGTTGGATCGTTTTTTAGCATATATGAACAGTAATCAGTATGACATCTCTTTTTCCCACATGTATAATATTAATGATATTAATTTCTTAGATTTGTGTATTTTTAAGAATTTTAACAGGCTTTTTACAAAAACTTATTTTAAAGAAGTCGATGCCAATGGCTATATTCCCGTGGGCAGTTGCCACCATCCCAGATGGCTAAATACAATTCCAAACAGCCAGTTAATGAGAATAAGGAGGAATTGTAACAGAGAAAGTGATTATGATACACAAGCTGATATAATCATAAAAAAATTCCAAGAAAAAGGATATAAAAAAAGAGATCTTCTAACAGTCAAGAATAAGGTCAGAAATATTGAACGTAAAGATCTATTCAGTAAAAAGGATAAGAAAAAAGAAAAGGATTTTAGTCTGGCCTTCCTAACAAGTTTTTCAAGACAGCACTCTCAAATTGAAAGAATTTTTAAAAAGCACTGGCACCTTCTGTTAAAAGATAATGTTTTAAAGGCTCTTTTACCCCCCAAACCCCAGTTCATCTACACCAAACCAAAGACCCTGAGGTTACAGTTAGCTCATAATGTGATTAACCCCCCTACCAAAACATGTACGTTCTGGGATCAGGTGGGTTTTTTTAGCTGTGGTAGGTGTATGATCTGTAGGACATCTAGGTATAGGAAAAGGAAAAGTAGTGATTTTAAATCTTTCCACAATGGCAAAACCTACCAAATAAATAAATTCATCACCTGTGCATCCACCCACGTAACCTACCTTCTTTCATGTCCCTGTGGGTTGCAATACGTGGGGAGGACCACTAGGGAATTGAGAGTAAGACTCAGAGAACACGTTTTAAACATAAGAAAGTGTTTTAAAAATCACAGCCTCTCTCATCATTTTAAGTTAGTACACCAGAGCAACCCTGCTTTCTTAACCTTTTGTGGTATTGATAAAATTGAGCCCCATTGGAGAGGTGGCAACCTCAAAAAAGCTGTCTCACAGAATGAGACACAATGGATCCATCGTTTAGAGACATTAAAACCAAAAGGGTTAAACGTGGATGTTGATGTAAACTATTTTTTATCTAACTGGTAATTTAAAAGTTCTTGCTAATCTCTTTACATTCATGGTCCCTCATTACCCTCCCTCCCCTATCCTACATGCTAAATAAATAATAATCCTCCCTCTTAATATACACCAGGTTTTAATACCTTTTAAAATATTTAATTCACACATAATAAAATATTAATTAAATTGTTTTAGAATTTGAATAAAAAAAAATAAATTTTAAGTGATTTAAATTTAATTCTATATCCCATATTATCAGCAAAAGAATATTAATAAGTTTTAAAGTTTTAATCATATACAATTAATGTTAAATATTACTAATATCAACCTAATAATATTTCTTCCCTATCTATCTATAATAAATTTCCACATAACTATGCAGTTTATAATATTTTAATAATAATTTAAATAATTCAAACAAGTCGTGATGTATATGTTTAATGTTTCTATGATTTTAATAAGTTTAATATGTGCAATAAAATATGTTTTAATGTATAATATTATGATGTAAACAGGAAGTGAAGCCCATATCTTGCATACCGCTATTTATCCAATATTGTGAAAATATGATATAGGTAATCATAAGGTATCGGATGGTAGTGCCAATATATCAATCACGATACATATTTCTATTTAATTGTTTCGTTCCCGATAATGGTTTTCAGAATAATTAACATCCGGATATGACGATCGGTTAGCCTACCATATAAAAGGCATTTGTAAACAGGAAATGATGTCTTTGAAAACGCCGGAACTTAAGGCGAAACGCGTTGACGTATTTCCTGCCACGCACGGAGCGGCACGTCACTTCCGGTCGGCTACTTCCTGCCCGTGGAACGCACGCCGAGCGGCGTAACCACGAGGTTTTGTGTTGTACATGCCCATACACTGTTCTTATGCTGTAAGTATGTTTTTGGCTATGCAGCGTGATTAAACTATATATACATACTTCACTATGTACGGCCTTTTCTATTTTAATGGTGGATGCGGAAGCGGACCCATGTATATATATTGAAAGGCGTATGGAGAATCTTGTCTAAAGATCCTGGAGCCAAGGGCTTATGTGCAATAATATCAAGGCTTCCAAATATTGGCGAGTTGGTGAGTGGGGAACCGAGAGGGGCACCTATCACTTTTGGAGCACTATATTGTATATCAGCACTGGAGCACTTTACCTTTGGATAACCATAAGGACACTATTATATACTTAATTTATTTATGGACTTTTTATATAATATCTCAGCACTTCACTTTACCAACACTAGATTGTGATTTAATAATGGAGTTTTTTATTATGGTTATTTATTTTATATAAACACTATTTATTATGAGTATTTTTTCATCACACAATTGAGCACATATTATTATTAGAGTGTTATTTATTTATTTAATCTGAAGAAAACATAGTGCTATTTAATCATATCACAGTAATTTATGGCTTTTATTCTGTTCTTTGTGAAATAAAAAAAATGTTTTTGTGTAATCCTTATTTTCCAGAGACCTTTTCACATACATTCAAGCAGTGCAGCGACAGACATTGTCCATGTGTTTCATACAGCAACTGTTACCTATCCACCTGCTTGGTCTCAGGAAATAGTTTCAATACTGCACAAGGTAAGCTGTAATTGCATTGTATCATTCAATCATGGTGACATTTGCTTGTTTGGTGGAGGACCACCAGGGAACTTCTTCCCAAGAGGAAAGTTGAGGATGTTTTCTGAAACTAGACCCAACAAAGGGTTGACCAGAAAGGTTACTTTGCTTATATCTTTCTCTGTAGAATTCAATCCCTTTTCCTAAAACATCTCCCTATGCACTGCCATAAAACCCTCTTGGCATTCGACCAAGCCCAACTTTGTACAGAATGTGTACTTGTCTTCAATGACCTTCAATTAAGTGGCCATCATTGTCAACAGCAAGCTCATTTTATGATGGCACCCAATCATAGTAAACTTTTGCAACAGTCATACCTCATGCCAACAGATACTCAAAAATTTAAGAAGGATCTTCAGCCACCACCTTTCAAAGCATCTACATAAACTCATTATGCAGTTAAATATATCTTTTTTTTACTTACTCCAGTGTTTTTAATATGTTTTTATTGGGTCTTCTGTGGTTCTGTTTTGCCATATTTATAATATGGCAGTGGTTAAAGCAGAGTTCCACCTAAAAAAAAAAAAAAAACATAAAAATACCCCCGGGACAGTCAGGGCTAGTGCATTCCACAATGGATAGCCTCTGAACTGTCCCGGGTTGCATTTATCTGCAAGAAGAAATACTTACCTTGAAAATGTCTTCTCCAGCGCTGCCATCTCAGGTGTGGGCAGCTTGAAGCCAGCGCGATCCTCTTCTGCGTCCTCTTCCGTCCTCTTCAGTCCCACGATGCACTGCGCCAGCCCCGCCGTCACTTCCGGGGCTGCAGCGTCATCCCTGCACAGCTTCTGGGCATGCCCAGAAGGTGTTTAGCAAGGTATGACGGCGCCTGCACCGGAACTGACGTCGGGGCTGGTGCAGGCGCATTGATTCCTGGGAGCGATGACGTTCAGCTCCCAGGAATCATTGCAAACCAGGAAGTGATGAATCGCTGTGGCCGCCGAGGGGAGGAAGAGGAAGGTAAGTATATTATCTTCTAAACAAGGTAAGTAAAAAAAAAAAAAAAAAATTGTGATTATCCATTTGTTTTGCAGGTGACCTGGAGCAAGAAGATAGACCAAACTTTGATTTTGGGGTGAAACTCCACTTTAAACAATCAATTTTACCTAAATAAAAGTGACGAAATTGGAATTCTACCTTTTAACAGGGTTATCATATCAAAAAGGTTATTTTATTGTCATATTGTTTCTCAATAAGATGTTGCCATACATCTCCTCCTAAATAACAGTGCAAATATATTTATTATTTTTACTGGTTATTTTTCTTGGATGCATTAGAAGATCTAGTGGCTGTCGTTGCATGCATTCACCATCTGTCATCACTGCAGCAGTCATGCTGACCTCCCATTGTTAAGTTTACTGCAAATTTCAGTTAATATTTCCAGCATCTTATTTCCTCAGCTATTTTCCTAGTGGCTTTACAGTGGCTTTTCCCCAGCTGTGTAATTCACATAATCACAAAACAGATTATTTAGGACAATTACCTGGGGAGTCTGGAACATTTCCTTATCCCTACGGTCTTTTTCTGTATCGTTAACATCAAAGGCTGAGACTTTATGCGTTTACATTCTACAAATACTGTTATTCTAAAAAAAAAAAAAACAGGAATAACTCTAAAAAAAAAAAAACACTGCAGGAAAACAGCAGTTTTAAGCAGGTGAGATTATCCATTTTCATTTTTTAATTAAACATATTGTACTTTGCAGCAAAAGAGCTATTTACAAATATGAGATATGTGTATTGTAATGCTGGAATAATTCTGTATACACTGCTCAAAAAAAATTGAAGGAACACTTTGAAAACACATCGGATTTCAATGGGGAAAAATGTCATGCTGGATATCTATACTGATATGTACTGGGTAATGTGTTAGAAACAAAAGGATGCCACATTGTTTGATGGAAATGAAAATTATCAACCTACAGAGGGCTGAATTCAAAGGCACCCTGAAAATCAAAGTGAAAAAATGATGCAGCAGGCTGGTCCATTTTGCTAAAATTTCATTGCAACATTTAAAAATGGTACTCAGTAGTTTGTATGGCCCCCATGAGCTTGTATGCATGCCTGACAATGTTGGGGCATGCTCCTAATGAGACGACAGATGGTGTCCTGGGGTATTTCCTCTCAGATCTGTACCAGGGCATCAATGAGCTCCTGAACAGACTGAGGTGAAACCTGGCTGTGGCGAGTAGACCGACAGATAATTTACATTTAGGTCAGGCAAGCGTGGGGGCCATTCAATGGTATCAAATCCTTCATTCTCCGGGAACTGGCTGCATACTTTCACCACATTAGGTCGGGCATTGTCGTGCACCAGGAGGAACCCAGGACCCACTGCGCCAGCATAGGGTCTGACAATGGGTCCACTATTCCATGCTGTCAGATGTGCTCAGGGTGAACCTGCTCTCATCTGTGAAAAGCACAGGGCACCAGTGGCAGACCCTCCATCTCTGGTGTTCAATGGCAAATGCCAATCGAGCTTCACGGTGCTGGGCAGTGAGCACAAGGCCCACTAGAGGATGTCAGGCCCTCAGGCCACCCTCAAGAAGACAGTTTCTGATTGTTTGGTCAGAGACATTCACACCAGTGGCCTGCTGGAGGTAATTTTGTAGGGCTCTGGCAGTGCTCATACTGCTCCTCCTTGCACAAAGGAGCAGATACTGGTACTGCTGATAGGTTAAGGACCTTCTACGGCCCTGTCCCCGCTTGTCACCTGGAATCTCCTCCATGCTCTTGAGACTGTGCTGAACACAGCAAACCTTCTGGCAATGGCATTAATTGATGTGCCATCCTGGAGGAGTTGGACTGCCTGTGCAACCTCTATAGGGTCCAGATATCGCCTCATGCTACCAGAAGTGACACTGACCCTAGCCAAATGCAAAACTAGTAAAAAACAGTCAGAAAAGATAAGTAGGGGGAAAAAATGGCAGTGGCCTCCACCTATAAAACCATTTCTGTTTTGGAGGTTGTCTCATTGTTACCTATCTAGTGCACCTGTTGTTAATTTCATTAACACCAAAGCAGCTGAAACCCTTTGCTACTTAACTGACCAGATAAATATCCCCGGAGTTTAATTGATTTGATGACATACTCTGATAAAAAAAAGTGTTCCTTTAATTTTTTGAGCTGTGTATAAAACTTCTATCTGACTTCCGGTTCCGGCGCCGAATGCTGTTGCCGCATCCCTCCTCGGCTCCCACGGTAGGACACAAAGACTGTTTACAAAACCCCCCAATTGCCTCCCCCGGGCCAAAAGCCATCTCACGCACCTCCGGGCGACCCCCCTGGCGTCCCTGAAATTCCGCCTTATGGATAAATATTTGGAGAAAGGCGGCCCGCGCGCTCCGCCGGGTCCACCGCAAATCAAGGCCCGGTCTCAGCCCTCACCGCTGGAGAGGCGGATGCCTCTCAAATGGACACTGCAGCTCCCCCGGCTTCCATGGTGCCCTCTCTAGGGGACCCTCAATCAGACCGCATTGCACAGGCAGTAGTGGCTCTCCTCTCCCCCACTATAACTGCAGCAGTGCAGACTGCGGTTGCAGCAGGAATGCAGGACATAAAAAAACAGCTTACAGAGCATTCCCACTGGCTGCAAGAAGTGGAGAATCGGGTAGTCAGTGTGGAAGAGGAAATATACAGCTCCCACAGCTTTGAACAAACACAGGATAAAACCAATCAATTTCTATTACAAAAAGTGGAGGACCTTGAAAATAGAGCACGCAGAAGTAACCTCCGATTTATAGGGATACCGGAATCTATGCCCCCATCCGCCATTCCCGACCTGTGCTCCAAAAGAATTCCAGAGGCCCTGGGTATACCAGGCATCTGCGTAGTTGAACGGGCTCACCATATGGGGATCCATTCTTCCGAGTGATCTACTAAAGAGTCTCCTAAACGACAGAAGTATTCTGAAGCGGTTAGCGGAGGTCGCTCTCATCCTCATCGCTAACAAGCCTCTGCCGCTAGACAATTGACTTTCCTCTTACTAGGGTACTACGAAGACACGTGAAGTATTACACCTTTATGTCTTTGCTTTTTTTGTCTCATGTTGGTACCCCGGTCTACCCATGAGGCCTACGCCTCTGGTTTGCTTTTATCGCACCGTTGCGTCACTCTAATCTACAGTTTTGAATTATGTTGTTATCCTTATAGGCCAGATCCTGTATCCTGTTAGTGAATATGCTGGCACTGGGGAGGACTAGGGCGATTTTTATCGTGGGCCTTTGGTACAAGCCCCACTCCCCACCCCGCGGCGATTTAGGCAGATGTATCTCCAGGCCAGCCTGCGTCTGTGCCAAGTGCTACGCCGCCTATCACAGTTACAGCATTCGGAAAAAAGTGAGGTCCACAAAGTTTTTTCCAGTTTCTTCTGTATGTTTCCTTTATTAGATTTATTTTTTTTCTGCCCTGGGTTGCTACCCCCCCCCCCCCACCCTCCATACTGATTCCACGGTTGGAATCCGTTTACACTTGGTTTCACAACCTGACTAATTTCCGACACTTACCTACAGCACCTACGCTTTCACCATTACACCTCCCTGCCGTCCCTAAATATGCTATGCTGCCATTCCTTGCACCACACCCCTGCCCTCCTGACCCTCCATGAAGATTCTTTATTGGAATGTCAGGGGTCTACGGTCCCCCATTAAACGGATGAAGATCTTAAGGCATCTTAGGAGGCTTAAGGCTGACATTGTCCTAATTCAGGAATCCCATCTGTCCTTAGCAGACTTCTCCCGTACGAAAAAACTGTGGGTGGGTACGGTAGTTGGATCGGCGGCGTTGGGGCGTAAAGCCAGAGTCCTGATCCTGATTCATAAGAGACTATCATGCGAACTAATGTCCCTCTCCTCAGACGACAGTGGTCGCTACGTTTCGGCACATTTGAAGCTGAACAATAGAGAAATACTACTGACGAATGTATATGCCCCCAACGTTCCTGATCTGTCTTTCTATAGGGACCTATTAACGCACCTACTCAAATTTCCTCACGTTACCCACCTCATCGGCGGTGACTTTAATTCCCCCATGGACCCGCTCTTAGATAAATCCCTGACAAGATCCAAAGCCACTCAAACCAACACCCCTATCCTGAACCCTTTAGTTAACGTAGTGGATTCCCTCCACCTCACGGACGTCTGGCATCTTCACCACCCCACTGACAGAGAATACACTTTTTACTCTCACCCATATAACGTGTTCACGAAAATAAATTACTTCTTCTCTTCAGCCAATGTCATCCATAGGATTGAAGACCCTGAGATACACGACATTGTTATCTGTGACCATGCCCCTATCTCCTTAATACTGGACCCTCCTTATAAACAAGCAGACTCCCATCTATGGAGATTCCCAGGGTACCTGCACAATAACTCAGACTTCCAGGCCTATTTGGCTCGGGCATGGGACGAGTATTTGGCGGCCAATATATCCCATGCCTCACAGCCCAATTTGTTCTGGGAGGCTGGTAAAGCTTTCCTACGCGGAAAAATCATATCCTACGCCTCAGCCTATAGAAAAAGTGCTTCCAAATGCTATCTTTGAGCTAGTGAACACCTGCTTTTGGCTCAACTCACATTGTTATCCGTAGACTCCCCCGTAAACAGACAGGAGTGGGCTCTTGCCAAGCAAGCCTTTGACACTTGGGCTGACAAACTAGAATCTATTAAACGGCGCACTTCTCAGCCACACTACACAAATTTGGTAACAAGGCTGGTAAATTATTGGCGAGGTTGTGCGGGGCCCCTTATAAACCCACACATATAACCTCCCTCTGAAATTCCTCGGGCATGGTGAAGTCCACTCCCCCGGGAGTGAAGTCGATTATGTGAGGTTTCTACGCATCCCTGTATTCCTCTTACCCCTTTGACGCCGGCCAGGCCCATTTTTTTCTAGACAGTGTAGTCCTCCCCAAAATATCACCAACTCAATTAGAAACACTGATACTATAAAACTTCTCGCTCCAAACAAAGCTCCCGGTCCAGATGGCCTTACAGGAGAATTTTACAAAAATGCTTTAGAGATAGTCGGACCTACCCTGCTTGAGGTCTACTCAGCCATCTGGTCCGGCGGCTCCTATCCCCCCACAGGTAATCAAGCTATAATTAAGCTTCTGGCTAAGAAAGGGAAAGACCCCTTGGAGCCGATTTCCCTTTTAAATTTGGATGTTAAAATCCTCTCCAAAATAGTTGCGTCCAGGCTTGCCCTGATTATGCCTTCCTTGATACATCCGGCACAATCCGGATTTACCAAGGGCAGATCGGCTGCCTCGAATCTTCGCAAGGTCCTATTGGCCTTGGACCAAGCTAGGATATCCTCGGAGGCAGATCTGGCGATCATTACCCTGGACGCGGAGAAAGCCTATGATAATGTGAATTTCGACTGGCTATCCATGGTACTGGCATCTTTCGGCTTCTCAGGGCCCTTTACGCACATTGTCAAAGCCATGTATGCTTCTCCTGCGGCCAGGCTCTGGGTGGCCGGGTCTCTCACCGAGGAATTCCATTTATTCAAGGGTACGAGGCAGGGCTGCCCCCTGTCCCCGCTGATCTTCAATTTGGCCTGGAACCTCTATCCAGGTACCTGTTGGAGAACGCGCCACTCCATGGTATTTTAATCGGTTCTCAAGAACTCATCTCACTTTTTGCGGATGATGTATTAATCTTTACCCGAAACCCTTCATCGGACATGCATACTATTATATCTATATTTGATAGATTTAAACTCTGCTCTGGTCTTTGGATCAACTACGCAAAAGTGAAATTCTCCCCCTGGGTAGCAGACATAAACCCATCTGTGTCTCATCCTCACCCTTCACCTTGGCATCCTCCCATATCACATACTTAGATATCAAAATAGGCAAAATCCCATCATCCATTTATACCTTGATCTACCCGCCACTCTTTCAGAAGCTCTTTCAGGAATTTGATAGTTGGATACGTTCCTATACACTATCCCTGGGTAGGGCTCAGTTACTGTAGGTTTGGTTCGATCCCCCCCCCCCTTTTATCCTTTGTTTTCACCCCCTTTTCCTTTTTAACTCCCTTACTTGGCTGAAGAGCTGACGCATGACAAAGATCCATCCAACTAGGGTTCTAGTAAGTTTCAATGTTTTACCTCATGTACTGTACCATGTTATTCCTCCCGGTCAGTCACAAGCCTTTATTCTTGCTCGGCATCTGACCCTCATAAGATGTAAAATGTGTTGTTTATTGATTTACCTGCATTATCCATGTACCGTTAATTTGTTCCAATAAAGTTTCTTCAAAAAAAAAAAAAAACTTCTATCACCCAATCCCACTGGCTGAAATGTAATGGTCAGGCTGTGCATTGGCCATTTAAATAGTAATGGAATGATAGAGCATGGGTGACTGGGTTTAGGAAGAGCATAAACATTTTGCTAAATGTGCGTGAGGTTGTAGTTCAGACATTTGTCAAGAGGCAAAAGTTAAAGAGGAAGTAAATCTTCCCTTTTTACTTGTACCTACAGGAAAACCTATAATAAGGCGTACCTGTAGATACTGTGAATACCTCCAAAACTTGCTGTCAGGGACTCAGAGGCCGCTGTGCAGCCTACAATCCATCTAGGCGAGTGCGTATGCGCGTGCGTCATGTCGCACATCGTACCAACCCAGCCTCCTCTTAAGGATCGCTCACCCTCTCATCCAGTGCTGGATTATCGTCAGCTTCCTGTTTCCTGCTTCCTGCTTCCTGTTTCCTGTTGTGACCCCGGCCTGCTCCACGGACTTGTCTCTGCCTGTTTGCTTGTGTACCGACCCCGGCTTGCTCCATGGACTTGTCTCTGCCTGATAACCTGTGTACCGACCCCAGCTTGCTCCACGGATCTGCTTCTGCCTGATAACTTGTGTACTGACCCCGGCTTGCTGTTACTTGGACTGACCACACGTGTATGATCCCCAGCCTGGCATTTACCACTGCATTGCTTGCTTTCACTGGAGCTTCTCAGAAGGGACCCGAATATCCCTCTCAGCCATCCACCTGCACCACCACAAGCATCCAGTGCTACTTGGGTCGCGTCACCTCCTGTCTCACTTCCAGGGGTGATTCGCACCGAGCTGCAAGGGAAGCCCTCTCAGCACATCGGCCTCCACCCAGTGATCGGACAGTATAATCCAGCCAGGTCAGAGGCCGACAGAGGCGCTTCCCAGCTCGAGGCACTGTGTCAGCAAGTTTCCAGTCTGACCCAAGCAGGTCAAAGACTGCAGGATGGCTACTTCCAGCTGGAGGGTCGAGTATTAAATCTCGCAGGCTCACCACCTCCTGCTAACCCCAATCAACCTCCTGCCAGCTCGGTGCCTGTCACCTCTCTGCAAGGACCAGTTACGGCTACCGCACCTGAACCCAGGGTCCCCACTCCTGAACGCTTTCATGGGGAGCGAAGAAAATTCAGGTCTTTAAAAAACGCCTGTCTTCTGTACTTGGCACATCAACCTAGAACCTTCTCTTCCGAGACGGTCAAAGTGGGGTTTATAATCTCTCTGTTGGCTGAATAGCCCCAGATCTGGGCTCATAACCTCCTGGAGCAAAAGAGTCCAGCCCTGAATTCCGTGACCTCTTTCTTTGAGGCCATGGCCCAGCTATATGAGGATCCGCAATGTACAGTCACGGCCGAATCCGCTCTGCACGCCCTACAGCAGAATAAACGTCCTGTGGAGGATTACACCGTAGACATCCGCCGATGGGCCGCGGACACGGACTGGAATGAGGCACCCCTTAAGTACCAGTACCGACACGGACTGTCTGAAGCCCTTAAGGACGAACTAGCTCGGGTAGAGGCCCCCGCATCTCTGGAAGACCTGATCTCACTAGCGATTCAGCTGCACAGGCGCTTGAGAGACGTTCAGAGCGTCTTCAAGGGGCTCGACCCACCTGGGTACTGCCCAAGGTTCCATTTGCTGCCTCATAGCATCCTGGGCCTTTCGCCACCACGGGACCTGAGGGGGAGCCTATGCAAATAGGGCTGATCCGTTCCTCTTTGACGCCTGAAGAGAGGCAACGTCGACGCCAGGCCAATCTCTGCCTTTACTGTGGGGAATCCGGCCACTTTTTGCGCAGCTGCCCAGTAAGGCCCAGTAAGTGCTACACCCGACCTCTGCTAAATTGTCAAATTGCCAAACCATCCCCTGCTCATCTGGTTCTCCCTGTCTCCCTACAGGTAGCAGAAGAGAAGATTCCGCTCCTGGCAATCATTGACTCTGGGGCAAGCAGCTGCTTCTTGGACCACTCACTAGCCAAGAGATTGGGTGTCCCTCTGCAAGCCAAGAAGCAACAACTCCATATCCTGTTAGCGGATGACACCCTGCCCAGTTCTGGACCAGTCAGTGAATAGACACACCCCATCTTCACCACAACGGACTCCCATCACCAAGAGTTCCTTTACTTTGATGTCCTGTCCTCACCTATGTTTCCTATCATCTTAGGACTTCCTTGGCTTCAGGCCCATAATCCGCAAATTGATTGGGTTAATAAAAAGATCACCTTTACCTTTAACTATTGTCTGAATCATTGCCTTCCTTCAGGATCCAATATCCCTGCTGCCTGCCTGGCCGTCGGTCCAGTATCGGATCTTCCCGAAAACGTCCCCACAGTCTATGGGGAATTCACAGACGTTTTCGACAAGAAAAAGGCCGAAGCTCTTCCTCTGCACAGACCCTACGACTGTCCTATCGAGCTTCTTCCAGGTGCAGAGATTCCTTTCGGGAGGATATTCCCTCTGTCAGAAAAAGAATTGAAGACCCTCCGAGTCTATGTTAATGAAAACCTGTAAAAAGGTTTTATTCGCCCCTCTTCTTCACCAGCAGGAGTGGGCATATTCTTTGTGGAAAAGAAGGACGGTACCCTCAGACCCTGTGTGGACTACAGGGAACTTAATAAGATCACTATTAAAAATCGGTACCCTCTACCCCTTATTCCAGAACTGTTCCAACGTTTCCGCTCAGCCCGAATCTTCACAAAATTGGTTCTCCGCGGAGCTTACAACCTGGTCCGCATCCGGAAGGGGGATGAATGGAAAACGGCCTTTAGAACTCGTTTTGGCCATTTTGAGTACTTGGTCATGCCCTTCGGACTATGTAATGCTCCGGCCACCTTCCAACATCTGGTCAATGATATCTTTTCCGGGAATTTCTGGATAACTTTCTCATCGTCTACCTGGACGATATACTCATCTTTTCTCCCAACCTCGAGCTCCACCGGGTCCATGTTAAGAGAGTACTGTCTACCCTAAGGGAACATGGTCTTTATGTAAAGGCAGAAAAGTGTGAGTTCGAAAAGAGCTCCATCCAATTCCTGGGGCTTATTATTTCCACCAACGGCATTTCCATGGACCCACAAAAGGTGAAGTCCATCCTGGAATGGCCAGCCCCCACCGATAAGAAGGGGGTCCAACGATTTGTGGGGTTTTCCAACTTCTATAGAAGATTTATAAAAGGATTCTCCACAATTATTTCACCTATTACCCAGCTGACTGTAACGCTCCGGCGTTTGTTTAGTGAACTGGATTTGCAGCTGCAGAATTTCCACTCAGTAGTCGTGTAGAGATGTGTTGAATCACCATATCCAACTCTCCAGACTCATCATTGTGGCCCAGCCTGCCTCAGCATGCAAATATACAGGCACTCAGATAAGATGTTCCTGGAGTTATAGGTTGTATACGATAGTATAGAGGTGATGTGCTGAAAGGACAGGCGTGAGTAGTGATAGCAATGATAGGCACTCAATAGTAATGTTCAGGAGTGTAGCAGATGGTGATAGATAGTATGCAGATAGGTTAGCAATCATGTACAAATAACAGGTGGTAGGGGACAGCAGATGAAGTGTACAGGAATTGCTAACTCAGTGCAAGGATATAGATGGTAGTAGACTCAAGAGCTAGCAATCTATGTAACAGTGCAGATGATAGAAATAGTAGTGCATAGATAGCAACAGTCTTTAGTATGCAAGAGTAGATAGTGTAAGTTGATAGGAAGGAATCCCCTGTGGGGTACTTATCACTAGTTGGTTTAGAGAGATGAGGGGTCCGGTAATGAGATAAGGATCAGGTAGCGAGATACAGGATCAGTAGCGAGATACAGGAAATAGCTGGAGGCTTCGGCAGCGTCAGACAAGGCTGTATAACAAGCGGTTTGCACGAACACCTTGTGAGTGAAAGCTGGCGATTGAAATAGCCGCTCAGAGCGGCGCCTAGTGATGACGTCATGAGAATTAAAGGGACAGGTTGCTATATGCGTTCCACCTACCTAAATGGTGGAACGCAATGCGGAAGAAATGGGCTGGAAGGGTACCGAAGGTACCAGAATCTTACACTGACTCGTCAACAGGTCCGTTTCCATTGGTCACAAGAGGCTCAAATGGCTTTCGACAAGTTAAAAACCTTGTTTATCTCGGCACCTATTCTTCAGCATCCTGACCCAGCCATAGCCTATGTGCTTGAAGTAGATGCATCAGAAATAGCCACTGGAGCAATTCTGTCTCAACGTCTAGGCCCAAAGGCCCTTCTTCACCCCGTTGCCTTATTCTCCCGGAAAATGACTCCTCCTGAGAGGAACTATGATGTGGGGGACCTGGAACTTCTGGCCATAAAATGCACCTTGGAGGAATGGCGATACCTACTGGAAGGGGCTGCTCATCCCATCATGATCTACACAGACCACAAAAACCTGGAGTATCTCAGGACAGCTAAACACCTGAGACTCCGTCAGGCCCGATGGGCCTTGTTCTTTTCTCGATTTAACTTTCACCTAACCTACAGACCAGGATCGAAGAATGGGAAGGCAGACGCCCTTTCCCGGATGTTTCCAGACATTCCAAATATGACTGAGCCTAATACCATTCTTTCGGCTCAAAATTTTTTACTTATACAGACCGATTTACGGTCAGCAATCCAGCAAGCTTCCGTTCAATGTATAGAGCCGGGTGTCTCTTCCTTGAGACGACAAGAAGGATTCTTATGGTACAGTGAAAAGATCTTTGTCCCAGCACAAGCTAGACTACGGGTCTTGGAAACCTTACACGACCACAAGCTGGCCGGCCATTTCGGGGTCAAGAAGACGTGTGTGCTCATTCAGCGTCTCTTCTGGTGGCCAAATCTGGACAGGACTGTACCAACTATGTAAGTTCATGTGTCACGTGCCAGCGGAATAAGGGAGCTAAAACTAAATCCTGGGGTCTACTGAGACCACTGCCAATATCTGAACAACCATGGAAGGGAATCTCTATGGACTTCATAGTGGAACTGCCACCCTCGGAAGGGTTTACCACCGTTCTGGTGGTTGTAGACCGTCTCTCTAAGATGGCTCACTTTCTGCCCCTGATGGGCACACCCTCTGCAGTTGACACAGCCGATGCCTTTATAAAAGAAGTGGTCAGGCTACACGGACTCCGGGACAGTATAGTCTCAGATAGAGGTGTTCAGTTCACTTCCAAGTTCTGGAGAGAACTCTGTAAATCTCTGTCTATTGAGGTTTGCCTATCGTCTGCCTATCATCCGCAGAATAATGGGCAAACCGAACGAACCAATCAGACCCTTGAACAGTATCTGCGTTGCTTCTGTACCTGCTCTCAAGATAACTGGGTCCCGCTTCTTCCCTGCGCGGAGTTTGCATATAACAACTCTTTGCACTCTGCAACTAACCAGACTCCGTTTTGGGCAAACTACGGGTTCCATCTCTCCTTTTTACCCAACATCTTACCTGAGTCATTAGTTCCTGCAGTACAGGATCAGATAACTACCATTAAAACCAATTATCGACTGCTACAGGATAACATTGCAAAAGCTCAACAGGAGTACAAAAGAAAATCCTGCATTTAAGATTGGGGATGAAGTCTGGCTCTCCTCAATCAACCTAAAGATCTCATGCCCCTCTAAGAAATTAGGACCAAGGTTTATCGGACCCTTCAAGATCAGGAGGATCATCAACCCTGTGGCCTTTGAACTGGCCCTGCCAGGCTCCTACAAGATTCATCCTGTGTTCCATGCTTCCCTGCTGAAGCCTGCAGTGCCTAGTCCCTTCCCAGGGAGGGAAGAGCCGCCTCCACCCCCAATCACAGTGGAGGGGGAATCGGAATTCGAGTCCATCCTGGATTGTCGGAAGAAGGGTAATTCTAAACAATACCTAATCAAATGGAAAGGTTACCCCCCTGAGGACAATTTGTGGGAACCTGTAAGTAACATTCACGCCCCTAAACTCATAAAAGTATTCCATGACAAGTTCCCTGAAAAACAAGCCCAGTTGGGCATCCGGAGGCTGCCCTTTGGGGGGGGGGGGGCACTGTCAGGGACTCAGACGCCGCTGTGCAGCCTACAATCCATCTAGGCGAGTGCGCATGCGCGTGCGTCATGTCGCACATCGTACTAACCCAGCCTCCTCTTAAGGATCGCTCACCCTCTCATCCAGTGCTGGATTATCGTCAGCTTCCTGTTTCCTGTTGTGACCCCGGCCTGCTCCACGGACTTGTCTCTGCCTGTTTGCTTGTGTACCGACTCCGGCCTGCTCCACGGACTTGTCTCTGCCTGATAACTTGTGTACCGACCCCGGCTTGCTCCACGGATCTGCTTCTGCCTGATAACTTGTGTACTGACCCCGGCTTGCTGTTACTTGGACTGACCACACGTGTATGACCCCGGCCTGGCATTTACCACTGCATTGCTTGCTTTCACTGGAGCTTTTCAGAAGGGACCCGGATATCCCTCTCAGCCATCCACCTGCACCACCACAAGCATCCAGTGCTACCTGGGTCGCGTCACCTACTGTCTCACTTCCAGGGGTGATTCGCACCGAGCTGCAAGGGAAGCCCTCTCAGCACATCGGCCTCCACCCAGTGATCTGACACTTGCACAGTTTAGGTGATATTTAGAGTGTGTGCTTCCAATGACATCATCGGTGCATGCGCTCTGAAGGTACGGCTACGGCTCCGATCACTCACAGCACAGGAAGTAACACCCAGGAAGATGTCAGCCGTCTCAGTGGTTTGCAGGCACCCCTGAGACAGCTTAGTTTTATGGCAAGTATTTCATAATGAGCTAGTATGCGATACATACAAACTCATTATGCCTATGTCTTACAGGGTTTTTTTTTCCACCCAGGTTTACAACCTTTTTAAGGCTCCTAAAAAAAATATCAGAAAACTGTAGACTCAGTTTGAAGAAAAATGTAGCCATTTTTATTGATAGAACCCAGTAATGTCTGCAGAAAAAAATAAAAAGGTTACAGTTTGGCAGTGGCATTCCAATAAGCAGCGGAGCAGCCAGAGAGGAGCAAGGAAGTTACCATAATGTCACTAACTGGAAGTTCATTATGCCTTTCAAGAAATGTGAGCCATGGCACCCAGGTGTGTGTGATTAGGGCACAGGTCACAGCCGCCAAGCAGAAAGATGTCAGCATACAGAATGAAAAGGAAAACACAAAGGCCCGGACACAGTTTGACTAGCGGGATGCTCTCTCAATTCTCAGTTGACAGAGGAGGAGATCATGATTAGAGACTGCTTCCGAGTTTACTGCCAAGAGAAGCTAATGCCCATAACTCTCATGGCTATTTGGCAAGGAGATTATATCCAAACTGGTAGAGCTAGGTGTCCTGGGGTCTACAGTTAAAGGTTATGGTTGTGCCGGGATTTCCTATGGGGCATATGTGCTCTTGGCGAGGGAGGTGGAGAAGGTGGACAGCACCTCCCTCTCAGCGATGAGTGTTCAGTCCTCGTTGGTTATACATCCAATTGTCGCCCATGGGTCAAAGGAAGAGAAACAAAAATATCTGCCCAGATTAGCAAGAGGAGAGTTGCTGGGCTGTTTTGGCCTCACAGAATCAAACCATGGCAGTGCCCCAGCTGGAATGGAGACCAGCGCATGATTCAACCCAACTAGCAAAACCAATACATTTAACAGATCCAAAATCTGGATCACTTATTCCCCCATTGCAGACCTGTGTGTTTTGTGGGCAGTGCATGAGGATGGCAAAGTTCACAGCTTCCTAATAGAGATAGAGGAACAAAGGGTCTGTCTATCCCAAAATTGAGGGGAAAGTTTTCACCACTAGTAAGATTCTGATGGATGATGTGGAAATACCAGAGGAAAACGTTCTGCCCATCGTGCCTGGGATGGGGTGGGATATTTAGTTGTCTGAATAACACTAGATGTAGATACCTTGGGGTGTACCGGGTGCAGCAGAGTTCTGTTTCCATAAAGCTAAAGTGTACCGAATTCAGTTTGATGTACCACTTGCCAAGAACCAGCTAATTCAGAAGAAGCTGGCATGTATGCTGACAGACATCACCATCGGTCTGCCAGCCCCCCTACAGCTGGGAAAAAATTCTCTCTCTTTAAAAGAGGAACATATGTGGATTTGGATATTGCTTGTGAGAAGTACCACATAATCAGATGTTTTATGAACCTGGAGGCTGTGAACACATATGAAGGTAAACATCATGTCCATGCCTTGATCCTGGGATGAGCTACACCGGATAACAGGTTTTTCATTAGCTAAGCCATTTAAAGTACAGCAGGATTCCCAATGGACTTTGCCATAGTTCACATTTGAAAATGCAGTTTTTATCCCAAAATGTCATTAGGGACATGCAGACACAATTGATATTACTTGCTATTTATTGATTCTGATTGTCACTCAACTAGACCATAAAATTCTTTACAATCAAAATTGTATGCTTTTGTGTTAAAAATGTATCTTTCCTCCCTACATATTTCCAATTTCTCATCATCATAATCATTCTCCTTCTTATTTCTCCCTTCTTCGTCTTCATCCTTCCTCTCATTCTTCCCTCTCCTTCTGACTCTTTCTTCCTTCTCCTTCCCTTCTCGTTTTACCTTAGTGCATTGTGGTGCCATTTATAATGAATGGTACTACAATGTAATAATGTAAATAGGTTCTTGCTCGTAAGAACCTCTCAACATTTTACTGTATTGCAAGACTGTATTACAATTTTCTGGCATCTTTTAATGACCACGGCTTGCTATGCACTACAGGAGGAATGCTATAACTCTGACAATAAGAACCTTTACTGTTTTTCTGATTTCTCTGCTTACCAGTATTATCATGTATACAATACATGATTATTGTGCATAAATAAACCAGATTCCAAAGGTATAAAAGGAACACTAAAGATGTGCAAAATTGAAAATTTTCATTTACTTGTAATTTCAGAGGAAGGCAACATCTAGGTGGTTTTAGGTTTCATTGAGCTTAAAATGACTCTTGTTCCAAACAGCCCCTTATTAGTCTATTTTTTTGTTTACTTCACAGAAAGGAAAAGGGGAAAATTAAAAAAAAACTCGTGACACAGTGGGATCCATTTATAAAGGAGTGGTGTAGCCTTAACATGGCCATAGTGCTGTTTTTTTGTTGTTTTTTTTAAAGGGCATCCTTTTAAAGCACAGTGATATGCTTTATAGAGCTGCTTAGCATTCCACTAGCTTTGGGAATTCTTAATTTTATCATGATAGTTTTCTACATAAAATGTTGAATTCACAAATCTAAATATCACAAACGTGTGTAATCCTTATATTTGTGCATGAAATTGAAATGCTGAAGCCCTATTTTCTCATAATGAAGTCATATGGCTAAAAGTAAAGACCCTTATCCTAATGGCAAAGCTTTGTGAATTGGGACAATGTGGTGTTTTATCACCAACTCGAACAGCTTCATTACTTGCTTTTCTCAATGGAAAGGTACTTAAACTCACCGCTATTATTGGTCTGAAGTTCATGTTATTTTTTGATGTAATAACCTGTGTTGTAATCTTCTGTGAATTGATTTTGAATTGATTTTATTATAACAGCCATTAAAATAAATCTGGTAGTGGCTTACTAAAATTAGTATTGTTAAAACACCACAGAGCTGTTACAGAGCAGGAAAAAAAAGCGTTATGCACCTTTGCGATTTGAGCCTTTTAGTAATGTGATTTATGTAAGGTGCGATATCAAAAAGAAAAACAGCTTTGTGAATTGAGGCTTCTGACTTGTGAAAAAAATAAATTACCCAAGTTTATACGCATCCTTTGAATTTGACTGCTTGCTCCTTCAATTCACAAAGCAAAGCTTTGGTGTTTGTCCTGTTTTTAGCCCAGCATGTCTGTGACATTTGCTTGATATTTTGTCCTTGCTTGTGTTATTTTATAGTGGTAAAATAACACAACCATTGCTATTTTCAAGTGTGCACAATGCATAATGGGCCAACTGGCACAAAACCTTTTATTTTTTTATATCTTATCCCACTGTTTCTGACCTTGTAGTGGGCAATTGAATATATGTGGGAGACATATGTCAGATGGCTGATAGGTTTCCTAGGAAACAAGAAGAAGATTCCTGGGAAATACCTGCAACGTTACCAGGAAATGATAGGAGACTGTGGAGAACAACAAATACTTGCCAAAAAATATTACCAGGCTTGGAAAAGCTTGGTTCTCATCAGTTGGATAATCTAATATTAATTCGGTTCTTGGTATGCATAAGGTACTAGTGCAAAACACATTTACTACCTCAGTGTCTGCAAAATCTATAAAGTGCAGGTACTTAGTCCACATTTACCCTATAGTAGCAAATGACTATGCGCAAAATTGTGCTAATTTGCATGCTTTTACAATTTGCAGAAAAAAACTCAAAAGAATGCCAATCATTTTTAATGGCACCCCAAACAATTTGTGATTTTTTTCTGTTTTTTTTTTTTTTTTTGAAGAGCCTAAACGCAGTTCAAAGCTTGCAGATATAGAAAATGCTTGACGTTCAAATAGGTGCAACTTCTTTTCTGTGTTTGTTGTGTGTAGGGCACCCCATTTAAATAAATAGGCCATCCTACATGGGAAGCGTGGCAAGGAATATATATGCAACACCTGATATTGCGTGAAAGAGAACCAAAAACCGATTGTTATTATTAAAGTTCTCATCCACTACCTATAAAATGTTTGCATTTTTCAAATAGAACACTTGGAAAGGACTCCAGTAACTCCATAATCACCTCAGAGACAAAACTCACACAGTGCAGCTGCTATATATAATTACAGTATAAAGCTTAGAACAGTAAAATAACATAAGGCTCAGTCAGGAGATATTTATGAATTGTACCATTTAATTTCTCACAAAAAAATTCTATAATTAACTGATTAAATAAAATATGCATTTGTACTGTAGCTTTTAGATAGGAATCCAGAGGAGCGATTTTCATGCCTTGAAGATATTCAGGAGTTTCCTTGCTTGTCGGATGTTAACTGGGATGCAGTTCTAGAGAAAAAAGTTGTCCCAGCGTTTACACCAACGGTAAGAATTACAGGAAAGGGATTCTAATGATTCTGAAAAGTCACCTAAATTACATGTATCACGTGTAAAGTAACCAGTTAGAGGCATCCTATCTCATTGTTGCCCCACATTTTGGAATGTAAAGCCAAGTATATCTGGTGAGGTTCCAAATACACTGAACAAATTTATAAACGCAACACTTTTGTTTTTGCCCCCATTTTTCATGATCTGAAATCAAAGATCTAAAACTTTTACTACGTACACAAAAAGGCCTATTTCTCTCAAATATTGTTCACAAATCTGTCTAAATCTGTGTTAGTGAGCACTTTTCCTTTGCCGAGATGATCCATCCACCTCACAGGTGTGACATATCAAGATGCTGATTAGACAGCATGATTATTGCACAGGTGTGCTTTAGGCTGGCCACAATAAAGGCCACTCTAAAATGTGCAGTTTTATCACACAGCACAATGCCCCAGATGTCGCAAGTTCTTAGGACCTCCACATCCAGCATCTTCACCTCCAAGATCATCTGAGACCAGCCACCTTGACAGCTGTTGCAACAATCGGTTTGCATAGCCAAAGAATTTCTGCACAAACTATCAGAAACCATCTCAGGGAAGCTCATTTGCATGCTCGTTGTCCTCATCAGGGTCTCGACCTGACTGCAGTTCGTCGTCGCAACCGACTTGAGTGGGCAAATTCTCACATTCGATGGCGTCTGGCACTTTGGAGAGGTGTTCTCTTCACAGATGAATCCCGGTTTTCTTAGATCTTTGAGTTCAGCTCATAAAAAATGGGGGCAAAAACAATTGTTGCATTTATAATTTTGTTCAGTATATATTTTTGAACTAACAATCAATCAGTGGTATCTGCAAAGTACTGTTTGTTGCATAATTTGTGCAAATTCTTTGTAGATTTTTATCGAAGTGTTGGGAATTCGAAATTAAGGACACCACAACCACTGATTTTTTTTATCACTGAGTACTTGGCAATGGCAGTCTGCGTTTAGACAGTGCAGTTGAGTTCTGTTACAGTCTGCTCTACAATTAATATGTCTCTTGTTGGGCAGATTAATTTTAGGACAGGTGAAGAACAAAATTGTTTTATGATAATTATGTACACCTTTTCTTCTATTATTTTCTTTCCCATACACCTGTTTCTTAATTATACATTACAGGGCACATGATCTTAGTTTTAGACCATTGGGTTTTATGCTGCCTACAGGTTATTGTACAATGGCAAAGTTATAAGGACAGCCCCAAAATGGCCCCTCCTGCTCCCAGCAAGTCTCCTTGTTTTGAAATTGTCCTGTACAGAAGGCTTCTCTCTCTGCCTTAGGAGGAGCAAACCCTTGTTCTTTTTATCTGTAGTTGCCTATAGCCACTTTAGCCTCCATTTAGTAGTTTTCCAGATCAGTTGAATCCTAGCTGCTCCTTGAAGACCATACGTGAATCCTGCCAGGAAGAGGATGATCACTTTTCTTTTAAATTTGCCACCATTTTCCGCCATGTCACTCCTGCATAGGTCTTGTGTTTCTTCTTAAAGAGAAACGAGAGGTTGGGACTTTAAACGGAGCACAGAAAAATGTGCCCCCATCCCTAATTACTTGAATAGAGGAAAGGATCGGGACTTTAAATGAGGTGGAAACCAGAACGCTGGGAGATATGAGCAATGAAAACATTTTATTGCTATACACCAACAATTAACAAAGTACAACATATGAAATGTCAATTCATGTATAGTCAACACAATCAAAACACTTGGGTCAGTCTGATATATGTGCAGGTACACCAATTATATGTATATACCAAGAGTATAGGGACTGATGGCACTCCGTATATGCCACACAGTCCATAATTATTCCATTGTTGCCATATTATAGATAGTCTGCAGAGTACACCATGGCAATGAATGCTGAATCATCAACTTGCTGCAGCAGTCATGGACCTAGTTTGTATCGTGTATATAATAATACACAAAAATACAATAAACGTACAAAAGGTAAATAAGCATTAAAAAATGAAAAATAAGCCCTCCTATCTCAGTAGAAGTCCGCTCGGAAGGAAACGCGTCAGTGAGGAGGCGTGCCATCACTCACGACATACGCGGTCCGCACTGCAGGCGGCCACGGATACCAAGGGTATCTGGCAACAGGCTTTATCTCAGCTTATCGATGTAAGTGCATACTGCTATTTTATTTAATATAGTCATTAAGGGAATGCACTATTGGCCGCATTTTTCATTTATGGGGATAATCTGTGGAACATCATGGAGAAGTGCAGGAGTCAAAGAAGATTTGTTCTGAGATATCCCGGGTTGGTGTGCTGTTGTCGGTGGAAGGAAGGTCCCCCAACGGGATACATTCATGCGTTCTACAATATTCATCTGGTAAGAGGCTTGATATACCTGTCTCTATCACGGGGTGAATAAGAGTGCAGGATCGAGTCCACTATACAGAGAGACTCTGGGGGAGTTCATTGCACCTTACTTTTATCTGTCTGGTAAGGGGATACCCCGAAAGGTGGTGGGGTTCACTTGCACTTTATTCAGTAGTCATATTGAACATCACCTGGTTCACGTTTGGATTCACATTTCAATCTTCACTGAAGCATTTGTGTTTTTTATGCACTATGGACTTTTGTGGACTTCATTTAGGCATTTGTCATTATTAAGCTTTATTTAATCCACATGTATTTGGATCACGTTATTGGTTTATGCACAGAGATATCGTGTTTTTACACATCATAGTGTTTGGTCATACTTATAGCGCACCAGACTATTTGTTTAAGCGTTAAAAAATTATTGGGTAACGATGGAGTACTGTATGGTTGAAAAATTTATGACATCCTTGGTGTATAGCAATAAAATGTTTTCATTGCTCATATTTTCCAATGTTCTGGTTTCCACCTCATTTAAAGTCCCAATCCTTTCCTCTATTTGTGTTTCTTCTGTGCCTGCACACCCTCAATCCCGCCAGGACTGTGTAGGCTCTACAGCACAGGTTGTAAGTTATCCTTTGGGGTTGTCCTTTCCACATTTCAATAGTAGATCATAAGCACAGTGGGAATGGGTCAGCGGATTTTATCTGTTTTCACTCAGCTTACAGTTTAGATGGGAGTCTGCAGCATCAACCCCAGTAGCCTTGAAACTGATGCCAGAGCCTACAGTCTGAGGGATAAGGTCCAGTGGTGGGATTCAAAAATTTTAGTAACCAGTTCCGACTTTCCCAGCAGAATGACCAGCGTGCCCCCTTTGAATGTAGAATGACCAGCGTGCCCCCTTTCAATGCACAGTGACCAGCGTGCCCCCCTTTCAATGCACAGTGACCAGCGTGCCACCCTTTCAATGCACAGTGACCGGCGTGCCCCCCTTTCAATGCACAGTGACCAGCGTGCCCCCCTTTCAATGCAGAGAGACCAGCGTGCCCCCTTTCAATGCACAGTGACCACAGCATTGCCTCCAATGATTGCAGAGTGCCACATCATTGCCCTCAATCATTGCAGAGTGCCACAGCATTGCCCCCAATCATTGCAGAGTGCCACAGCATTGCCCCCAATGATTGCAGAGTGCCCACAGCATTGACCCCAATGATTGAAGAGTGCCCACAGCATTGCCCCCAATGATCATTGCAGAGGGCCACAGCATTGCCCCCAATGATCATTGCAGAGTGCCCACAGCATTGCCCCCAATAATTGCAGAGTGCCTACAGCATTGCCCCCAATAATTGCAGAGTGTCCACAGCATTGCCCCCAATGATTGCAGAGTGCCACAGCATTGCCCCCAATCATTGCAGAGTGCCCACAGCATGCCCCCAATAATTGCAGAGTGCCACAGCATTGCCCCCAATAATTGCAGAGTGCCCACAGCATTGCCCCCAATGATTGCAGAGTGCCACACCATGCCCCCAATGATTGCAGAGTGCCCACAGCATGCCCCCAATGATTGCAGAGTGCCCACAGCATTGCCCCCAATAATTGCAGAGTGCCCACAGCATTGCCCCCAATAATTGCATAGTGCCCACAGCATTGCCTGCAATAATTGCAGAGTGCCCACAGCATTGCCCCCAATGATTTCAGAGTGCCCACAGCATTGCCCCCAATGATTGCAGAGTGCCCACAGCATTGCCCCCAATCAATGCAGAGTGCCCACAGCATTGCCCCCAATCATTGCAGAGTGCCACAGCATTGCCCCCAATAATTGCAGAGTGCCAGCGATCCCCCCGCGAGACCCCTGCACTTACTTCACGGATGGTCACGCAGCTTCTCTTCAGTCCCCGGCTCCCCGCGTCTCCTCGTCCAATGGCACGGGGTTTGCCTTTCGGCCAATCAGGAAGCGGGAGGACCCGCTCCCTGATTGGCCAGGAGGAGGAATCGTGTGACAATAGCGAATTTTCATTCGCTATTGTCACAGAATGGGCGGGTCTGGGCGCACTGCTCTGCTCCCCGGCCGCCACGTCTGCGGCTGCGCGGTCCGAGCGCGGGACATTCCCAATTGTACTGCGCGTCCTTAGACGCGCAGAGGGATCAGCCAGGTTCTGCGAACTTGCAGAAAGTTAGTAACCGGTTATATGGAACCAGTGCAAACTGGCTGAATCCCACCACTGATAAGGTCCCTCCCTTTCCTGTTAAGGATCAGATCTGTCAATGCTTCATAGGCTTTCATGGGCTAATTTAAGACTAAGATCCTGTGTCCTATAATGTACTCCAAAATAACAATTTTACAGGTAAGCCAAAATTTCAATTTTTTTGGGTTTAGGATATAGGGGATTAAGCAAGGCTGCGCCAGTTCAGTCATCAGAATCTTGCTCTACATACTGTCTTCAAATACTGCAGATTTGCAGCTTTGGATTTAAGTATGTATGCAGCCATGATATCTGTCAGATATGCAGGAATTGTCTGGAATTTTCATTTTCTGGAATATTCAACTGATTGGGTATTCCATAAAATCTACATAAAACCTGTTTGTGGAGAATACCCATACCTGATTTAAACTCTGTGTAAAAATACATTTTATTTTCAAAACTTTGACCTGGAGTCTGTCTAACATCCTCACCTATTTACTGGTTGGCTGTAATACTTTTTTTGGCTGAATTTATACTGTATATGAAATGTGATGGTCTTTTGTCAGAACTTCTATAGGATTAAAACAAAAAAGAGTCATAAAGGACTTATATTTTAATTGTGTATTTGACTGGATTTTACACATTGCCTGTGTACATTATTTGCTTTCTTTGCAGTTTATTTTATCGCACTACTATTTGTTTTTTAACTATCTACCTTAAACTACCCTATAATAACAGAAGGGGCGTCTTAATTGTGACCCAACCTTTGAACTTGAAGAAATGATTCTAGAATCCAAACCTTTACACAAAAAGAAGAAGAGACTAGCCAAGAAAGTGAAAGAAAATGGGAAAAGCCCTTTTGCTCTGGTAAGAAATACACTTGCACTGTAGCTCTGTAGGCAGTCATAAAATATACTGCATATGTCTATAAGTCTGAACTTAAAGCTGCACTCCAAGAAACTTGAAAATTCTCCCTTACAGTGGTACCGTACTCACAACACATAGGTTGTACCATGTACTTGTATGAGAAAGTATCCTGATATCTTTGTGTTGCTTCTTTTTTGTGAAATCCCTGGTGTTCCTGTCAGTCTCTCTGCTTTCCTATGAAAAACTGACCCCACTAAGCAGGAGAACACATTGTAGTCAGTTCTCTAGCTATGCTGGGAAATCAGCCTGCTCTTCTCCAATGATCAGACTTGTCCTGACACACCCCACCTCACAGCCATTCACTGGAAAGTTCAATGTCCTGCTGCTTCTTCTTCCCCTAGCTCTTATGCAGCTGAGAACAGAGGGAAAAGAGGGAATGTGATTACTTATGAAAAAAGGGGAAAAAAGGTATTTATAATGGTTTCTTTATATCTATACACAAATGTTTTGCATGTCATTTTAATTTTAAACTGAATTGGTTGTTTTACAAGGCGATTGTTAACAATCACTTTAACTGCTTATTTAGGTCCACCTCCCAAAATATAATTTTTTTTCATTCTTGTGATGAACAGCCCTGGGGAGGTGCAAGAGCAGGGCCAAATGTGGTTTTATTGCTTACACTTTGAGGCCACCAGGGAGCTGTACAGGACTGACCATGCTACATATGTGCCTGCAGTTTAGGAAGTATAAAGAAATTTTTCCCTCCACTCCTCAAATACCCCTAACAGGTCATGTTTTCAGGATTTCCCTCAGATGAAATAGCTGTAGTAATTACTAAGGCAGTAAAACTGATCAAATCACCTGTGAACAATAATGGAAAACCTGAAAACATGACCTGTTAGGGGTACTTGAGGATTGGAGTTGAGAAACATTGGTGTAAAGCAAACACAGGTTCAGGCTGCAGAAATAGGAAGAGATAGCTCAGCCACCATACACCTAGCCCGGCCTGAGTAGTTAGCAGGTAAAAGTAGCCTCAGCTCTAATCATCCAGGTCACGTCTAGGCCTGGATGAATCGAGCTGAGGCTGCTTTTACCTGTTAACCACTTGGGCTGAGCAAGGTGTGCGACGGCTGGGCTATTTTTCTATAGCTGCAGTGTGCTTTCTGTCTGGGCGGGCCTCCCCCCACCTTGCACCCTCGCTGGTAAGCGGCATCCAACTCATCGGAATTTGATAACCTGAACAGAGACCCTTAAGCATTTATAGTAGGTCATGGGTTCAGTCTGCTCGTATAAAAAATTACAATCACAAAGTTTGTGCTATAGTTTGTTAGAAAAAAGGCCTAGACTGTTATTCCTTCCCCTGTGATAAGCATTGAGATGGCATCCTCCATTGCTGCCAGTTTCTTCCACCTCCTTCCCTCCATACTCCTAAACAGGAACATCTAGCCAAGCCAGATGATTTATTTTTTTACCCAACGATAAACAGGAATGCCTGAGGGCTATGGGAATGTGCTTGCATGTCCAACTGTCCTTTTACATACAGGTGTATCTAATACAGTAGAATATCATCAAAAAGTTTTTTAATTTCAGTAATTCAATTCAAAAAGTGAAACTCATATATTTAATATAGATGCATTATACACAGAGTGATATATATTCAAGCATTTCTTTCTTTTAATTTTGATGATTATGGCTTACAGCTTTTGAACACTCAAAGTTCAGTATCTCAGAAAATTTGAATATTACATAAGACCAATAAAAGAAATATTTTTTTAATACAGAAATGTACAGAAAAGTATGTCCATGTACAGTATAGTATGCACTCAATACTTGGTCGGGGCTCCTTTTGCATTAATTACTGCATCAGTAATGAGGTGATATGGAAGCCCAGATTGCTTTGATAGTGGCTTTCAGCTCATCTGCATTGTTGGAACTTGTGTCTCTCATCTTTCTCTTGGCAATACCCCACAGATTCTCTATGGGTTTAGGTCAGATGAGTTTGCTGGCCAATCAAGCACAGTGATACCATGATAATTAAACCAGGTATTTGTACTTTTGGCAGTGTGGGCAGGTGCCAAGTCCTGCTGGAAAATGAAATCAGCACCTCCATAAAGCTGGTCAACAGAAGGAATCATGAAGTGCTCTAGAATTTCCTGATAGAGGGCTGCATGTCAAAAGTTAGCCTGCAGTTTTTGCATGTATACTCATAGCTCCTTGCTGCAGTGTTTCAACCTTGCTTCCTTTCACATGTGTGGTTTGGCTGTGCTCACCTGTGGGTGTTGTCTGCTATTCTGTGAGCTCTTATTACCTGTCCCTTCCATCACTTCCTGGCCCATCTCCTAGTTGGCTTTCCTATATAAGACATGCTCAGTGTAACCCTCATTGCCTGAGCAACTTCACAGTTCTCTGGGCTGCCATTTGCATACCCCTTGACTACTGTGTCTGATTAACCGTGTACCGACCCCGGCTTCCTTTACCATCTGTGTTTGTTCGCTACCTGCCCTGATCTCAGCTTGTCTCTTGGATATCCTTTTGTGTGCTGCTTGTAGTCTGCACATGCCAGTGGTCTCCGTATTCTCGGCTGGGCCTACCTGGGGGCCGCAACCTGGTTCTAGCTTGCTGAAAACCCATCCCCTCCATCAGAGGCTCTGATGAAGAAGCAGGCTGGGGCTTAGACTCTGCACCCTTGGGAATCCTGAGCTGGCTATCTACAAGGGCTCACTACCACAGACTCCTGACACTGCGCTGACTTTGGACTTGATAAAACACAGCGGGCCAACACCTGCAGATGACATGGCTCCCCAAATCATTACGGACTGAATGTTCATTTGAAGAAAGCCATGACCTCTCCTGCTAGATTGCTTGATAAGCCCCTTAGACCCCTTTTCTACATGACCTCTACTCCATCCAGTTGGTAGGCAAGGTCCTCCCAGAAAAGTTATGGTCTCTTTTGTTGATTATCTGCCTAATAATGTCAATATCATTTGTTCACCCTGAGTTACAAGCAACTATAGTTCCCATATTTGTTTACTGACCGCATTGAAAATAGTCCTATTATACAGATTGCAAAAATAATTTAAAATAGCGCTCACCTAACTGTAAACAGTTTTCTATACTCCCTTTATTACTGAAGTGACTGCTGACACTGCTACTAATTACCTTCTGTGCAAATAAATTGTGCTATTTAAGCAATTTTGTTAACCTAGTGTAAGGTACCTGTGAAGGTTTAGTACAGAGTGGAGCTTTGGCGGGGGCATTAGTGTAGTCAGGCAGGCTGGGTCAGCAACAAGTCTTGACAGGAGTGCACAAAGTCAGAATCCAGAAGCGTGGTTGGGGACACACAGATGCACAGACTGGCAGAGTAATGTACGATTGTCAATTAAAGAGAGTAGTCCAGGAACCAGGCAAAGTTCAGTAGTTCAGTATATATGTTGATTTTGAGGCGCTGTTGTGATAAAACGTAAATGGTAAGTGATCTCCTAAAGATTTATATGATAATCCAAAGAATCCCAATTACATTCAATTTTGAACAGATAGATGCAAAATAACAACAATTTAAAAGTACATATCAGCATGAAAATCTTCAAATCACCACATGTAATAGGTGCTTTATAGTCTCCTTGAAAATAGGTGCCTAAAGGTAGTGCTCCTCCTCCCGTATAAGAAAGGGCCACCCACCAGATGACTAATCGCCACCAGGACCAAGCTCACTTATAACACTTATAATAGACTTTCTTGTCTCTTGTCAGCTTGGTAATCCTCCAGTATGGATATGCCAAAATCACTAAGTTGTCCCTTGGGCTAGTAGTATGAAGGTTGTATGCTCAATCCACAGCATAAGATATAATGGCAGGTGTTCCCCAAAATATAAAATAAAACAAATAATTGCGCAATAACGCTTTTTATTGTAAAAATAGATAAAAACAAATAGTGTACACTTACATATTCTTGCGCCTGCATTTAGTTTGGTTTTCTATAAAACTCTGATAATACTCAGATAATACTCCGATAATAGTAGGTGTGATGTCTCTTTTTTAATAATGTAACTCACAATGTTCAGAGGGAAAGGCCAGGTTTCTTGCCTGCAAGTCAATAGTGGGATTGTGAATTGATAGCCATGGAATTCCTAAGATAACTGGAAATTGAGGAGAAGAAATCAGATTGAAAGATATTAACCCTTGGTGTCCAGGCTCGATACCTAACTGCAGAGGAATAGTCTCATGAGTGATTACTCCGGATGCGAGTAGAGAACCATCAAAAACAGTGACAAATCACCAGTTCATGCACAAATCCAAAATTCACATCACAACAGGTTTATGGTCCTTTAAAAACAGCTCTTCCAATGTCAGGACGTTGTAGCTCTCTTGGGACTCCACTGGGCGGTGAACAAAAACGTTTGTACAAAGGATAAAAAACAAGAGCGCATGGCCGCCTTAGTATAATACAGTTTTATTGAAAAGAAACAGGAAGCTTAATAAAATGCAACTCACATTTGGGAGTACAATTCATGTATGTTGAAATTGTGGTATAACATCAACATCCCTCTACTGGATCGCCGCCATATAACGCAGACAGCCTTCACCTCCAAAAAAATCCAAAAGGTTTCCCCCATACATAGCCGCAAGAACCTCTACAACCTTCAGGCAGAGATATGGATATAGCCACCATGCCAAAGAGCTCAAGTCCTATCGTACTGCCTCCATGCATCTGACAAAAAAGCAGAGGGACACTATGTTTGCCTTTTTTTCTTTGCTCTAGGTAGCGACGATGCTCGCCAAACCTCGTACGCCTGGCCCGGACTGTCCTACCTACATAGAGCAAACCACATTGACACCTGAGTCTATATACTCCAAATTGAGTACTACAACAAATAAATTGCTGGATATTAAAGGACCACCCATCCCTACTAGTATGTCATGTACCTGGGTGTCCTTCAACCGGGAGGTTCCCTGTTCCATAGCTTGCAGCCTTATCTGTTGTGCCACAAAGAAGCTCTGGAGTTCTTGCAGTGATTTTCCAGCCTGATGCTTTACTTTTGGACTCACTAGCTCCACCTGCTGCCAGCTGCAAACACTGTACAATTTAACCAGCTGTGAACAATGTACAATTTACTCAGCCTTCAAAAAGCAGCACTTCCTGTTCCTCAATGCCCGTTTGTTTGGAATATCTTCCTGGGTGTGCTGCTTGCTCTTTGATAGACTTTCGAGTATGAACTTTTGCCTGTATTCTTGACCCCTCTTCAGCCTGCCGAATCTGTACTTCACCGCCAGCTTGTGTATGACTTCTCCCTGCCTGACCATTCTTTGGATTACGTTTGGATACCGCTTTGCCGGATCTGTTGCCGGCCTGATCCCTGACTACGTTTCCGCCTGAATCCTCAGCACTCAAACTCCACTTCAGACTTTACCTAACAGGTACCTAACATAGTAAAACTCTTTTTCCCAAGCCTTACATCAATTTAATTTGCATTTAAAAGATCCTACCATATTCAAAAACAGAGGGATATCTTTTGCCTGTCGTTGTTTATTGTGGATTCGGCTTGGTGCAACCATGTTCTTGACATGATTTGCTCGTCTGAAAACCACCTTGGGGCTTTTAGGAAGTACTCGACCTAGAGCAGTGTCCTACCCCAGGATCGGCCAATGTTTTTGGATGGCCTTCTTAATGGCCCAATGTTGATCATTGGACCTGGTGATGAACAATATGTCCGGAGGCTCTAGATTCATTCCATTGGACCTCTTGTTTCCACAGCCATCCCTATACCGATCTATTGCCTTTTGGATGTGTTCCTTGTGATAACCTTTTTCTAGGAATTTTTTCATCAAATCTCCTGCCTGGGACAGATACTCTGAGGTGTCCGTGCAGTTCCTGCGTAACTGATAGAACTTACTGTATGGTATGTTGTCCTTCCACTTAGATGACAACTATTTCGGTGTAGGTAGGAATAACCCACCATCTCCTTAAAGTGTGTTCTGGAGATTATGTTGCCCTCATGATCCCAAGACAACTCCAGATCCAAAAAAATGAAAACATGCAAATCCACTACATGTGTGAACTTTATTCCAATCTGATTGAAATTGCAGTAGGACACAACTTTGCCACTGTATCCAAATCACCATCCCAGATGATGAGCACATCATCAATATATCGCCCATAATATACCAAGTGCTGGGCAAAAGGGTTCTGGGTCCAGATGTGATACTTCTCCCAGAAACTCATAAACAAATTAGCATAGCAGGGTGCAAAATGTGCACCCATAGCTATGCCAGAGATTTGTCTATAAGGACCCATCGAATTGGAAGAAATTCCTTTCTAGATCAAACTTAGTACATTGGCAGACAAATTCTGATTGTTGGGGATGCATATACTCTGCTTCTGATAGAAAATGTTTCACAGCCCTTAACCCACCCTCATGTGGGATGGATGTATACAAAGAGCATACATCCAAGGATAACCACCGGTACCCAGGCTCCCAGGTATACTTCCACAAGGTATCCAAAAAATGAGAGGAGTCCCTAATGTAGGCTGGCAGGGACGCCACCAGCGGTTGAAAAAAAATGTCCACATATTGGGACAATCTGCTGGTGATCCCATCTATGCTGGCCACAATAGGCCTCCCTGGCGGGCAACCCAGGTCCTTGTGGACCTTCGGTATATGATAGAAGTATGGCGTTTTGAAATAATTATTAAGAACAATCTCTCAGATTTATTGATAACTCCATTATCAAGAGCCTGATTGACCAATTCCTGCATTTCCACTTTATACCCAAATTAAGGGTCCTCACTAAAGTTTTCATAGGTGGTGCAGTCGGATAGGAGTCTATAGGCCTCTTTCAGGCAATCTGTTTTATTTTGAATCACTATACCTCCTCCTATCATGATTTTTTCTCCAAGGCCACTCGTTCAGAATGAAATAGTTTGTGGGCACTTATTTTCCCTTTTGGTTGAGTACGTAGTTTATTGAAGTCTGCATATACCATAGAATAATAGGTTTTAAGAAATTAATTTTTAACATGGTGGGGGTAAAATGCTGATTTAGGATGGAAACTGGTATGAACAATATCATTACTGAACGGGGTTGAAACCAGATCATTAGGTTCCAAACCCGCCTCAATCAAATGTTCCCCAAAAATATTTAGGACTTCTGCATCTGTATCTGTTCTTGTGGACTCTCTATACTCTGCAACTGGCAGATGAATACTGACCTCAGATGTACTGTTACATTTATCCAACCTATCTCTATCAGACTTGAGACTATAATATCCTGTACTGTGATGTCACTAATGTATCTAAGTAGATCTCTGAACAGATCAAATAGATTATCATTGCAACTCGGGGTAAAGTTTAATCCTTTCTGTAAGAGGCTCAGCTCCCCTTCATTTCATGTATGTGTGGATAGGTTGAAGATCTTAACAGTGGAATTAAAAAATCTGTTTTCCCTCTTTTTGCTCCACTTCCCCTTTCCTCCTCTGACCCCTCTGGGCAGGGCCGGCGTTAGGGGGGGGCAAACTGGGCAAATGCCCAGGGCCCCCGAATGTCCAGGGGCCCCGTGTCACTGTCAGCCAGGGCCGGACCGGGCAGAATCTGATGACAGCGCTCAGAGTCATCAGATTCACTCACAGACACTAGAAGACATTCCCGGTGTACTTGCCAGCTACACCGACTCCGCGGCCAATCAGCCTTCTGTTCAGGGGGGGTGTGGGTCACACCCCCCCCTGAGCAGAAGGCTGATTGGCCGCGGAGCCGGTCCGGAAGTCAAG
This sequence comes from Pelophylax lessonae, assembly GCF_965119305.1. Taxonomy (NCBI): domain Eukaryota; kingdom Metazoa; phylum Chordata; class Amphibia; order Anura; family Ranidae; genus Pelophylax; species Pelophylax lessonae. The sequence continues at coordinate 342,619,758 of NC_138771.1, read as the reverse complement.
TAGTCAGTGTGTGTCTGTGTGTTCCTTCCCGCGCGGCCGCCGATGATCACTGAAGCCGCCGTAGATGGGAGCTCCTTCAGCCCGACTTCGGGCTGCTCGCGGGGGGGCGGCTGCGGGGAGAGAAGGTAAGTGACTGCCACTGCAGCCTGTGCTGAATAGGAGGGGGGTGGGGCGGCTCGGCTGCATATAGAGAGGATTTGATGTCTCCTTATGCCGCTGGATGGATGGATTCTTCTCCTCCCTTCTGCAGGCATTCTGCGGCTGCAGGAGAGATATGGAAATATCAATTTCTCTATATGCAGCTGAGCTGTCCCGTCCCCCTCCTATTCAACTTCTTTTACTGCCCCCCACAGTGATCTTAGCCCCCCCCGTGTTCTTAGCCCCCCCCCAGTGTTGTGATCGTAGCCCCCCTCCCCAGTGATCGTAGCCCCCCTCCCCAGTGATCGTAGCCCCCCTCCCCAGTGATCGTAGCCCCCGTCCCCAGTGATCGTAGCCCCCGTCCCCAGTGATCGTAGCCCCCGTCCCCAGTGATCGTAGCCCCCGTCCCCAGTGATCGTAGCCCCCCTCCCCAGTGATCGTAGCCCCCGTCCCCAGTGATCGTAGCCCCCGTCCCCAGTGATCGTAGCCCCCCTCCCCAGTGATCGTAGCCCCCCTCCCCAGTGATCGTAGCCCCCGTCCCCAGTGATCGTAGCCCCCCTCCCCAGTGATCGTAGCCCCCGTCCCAAGTGATCGTAGCCCCCCTCCCCAGTGCTCTTAAACCCCCTGTACTCTTTAGCCCCCCCGTGCTCTTCAAGTCCCCACAGTGCTTTTCATCTCCCCCTATGCTCTCTGGCTCCCCCAGTGCTCTCCACCCCCCTGTGCTCCCTGGCTCCCCCCTAAGTGATTTCCAGCCCCCCCCCCCATGCTTTCCATCCCCCTGGTTTTCCCTGCCCACCAACCCCCCCCCCCAGTGCTATCCACACCCTGCGCCTTCCAACCCCCCTGCAATGCTTTCCAAACCCCCCCTTAATTCTCTCCAGTTCCCCCCCCCCTTGCCCTTCAGCTCCTCCAGTGCTATCTGCTTTCCCTGTGCTCTCCAGCCCCCCTAGTGTCCTTCTATATTCTATCATGTCTGCAGTCTCTGACCTTCTCTTGTATCACATCCGCAGTCTCTGGACCATCTCCTGTACTATGTCTGCAGTCTCTGACCAGTTCTTGTATCACGTCTGCAGTCTCTGACCATCTACTGTATCACGTCTGCACTCTCTGACCATCTACTGTATCACGTCTGCAGTCTCTGACCATCTCTTGTATCACGTCTGCACTCTCTGACCATCTCCTGTATCGTGCCCTCAGTCTCTGACCATCTCCTGTATCGTGCCCTCAGTCTCTGACCATCTCCTGTATCGTGTCCTCAGTCTCTGACCATCTCCTGTATCATGCCCTCAGTCTCTGACCATCTCCTGTATCATGCCCTCAGTCTCTGACCATCTCCTGTATCATGCCCTCAGTCTCTGACCATCTCCTGTACTATGTCTGCAGTCTCTGACCAGTTCTTGTATCACGTCTGCAGTCTCTGACCATCTACTGTATCACGTCTGCACTCTCTGACCATCTACTGTATCACGTCTGCACTCTCTGACCATCTACTGTATCACGTCTGCAGTCTCTGACCATCTCTTGTATCACGTCTGCACTCTCTGACCATCTACTGTATCGTGCCCTCAGTCTCTGACCATCTCCTGTATCGTGCCCTCAGTCTCTGACCATCTCCTGTATCGTGTCCTCAGTCTCTGACCATCTCCTGTATCATGCCCTCAGTCTCTGACCATCTCCTGTATCATGCCCTCAGTCTCTGACCATCTCCTGTATCATGCCCTCAGTCTCTGACCATCTCCTGTATCATGCCCTCAGTCTCTGACCATCTCCTGTATCATGCCCTCAGTCTCTGACCATCTCCTGTATCATGCCCTCAGTCTCTGACCATCTCCTGTATCATGCCCTCAGTCTCTGACCATCTCCTGTATCATGCCCTCAGTCTCTGACCATCTCCTGTATCATGCCCTCAGTCTCTGACCATCTCCTGTATCATGCCCTCAGTCTCTGACCATCTCCTGTATCATGCCCTCAGTCTCTGGCCTTCTCCTGTATCATGCCCTCAGTCTCTGGCCATCTCCTGTATCATGCCCTCAGTCTCTGACCATCTCCTGTATCATGCCCTCGGTCTCTGACCATCTCCTGTATCATGCCCTCGGTCTCTGACCATCTCCTGTATCATGCCCTCGGTCTCTGACCATCTCCTGTATCATGCCCTCGGTCTCTGACCATCTCCTGTATCATGCCCTCGGTCTCTGACCATCTCCTGTATCATGCCCTCGGTCTCTGACCATCTCCTGTATCATGCCCTCGGTCTCTGACCATCTCCTGTATCATGCCCTCAGTCTCTGACCATCTCCTGTATCATGCCCTCGGTCTCTGACCATCTCCTGTATCATGCCCTCGGTCTCTGACCATCTCCTGTATCATGCCCTCGGTCTCTGACCATCTCCTGTATCATGCCCTCAGTCTCTGACCATCTCCTGTATCATGCCCTCAGTCTCTGACCATCTCCTGTATCATGTCCTCAGTCTCTGACCATCTCCTGTATCATGTCCTCAGTCTCTGACCATCTCCTGTATCATGTCCTCAGTCTCTGACCATCTCCTGTATCATGTCTTCAGTCTCTGACCATCTCCTGTATCATGTCTTCAGTCTCTGACCATCTCCTGTATCATGTCCTCAGTCTCTGACCATCTCCTGTATCATGTCCTCAGTCTCTGACCATCTCCTGTATCATGTCCTCAGTCTCTGACCATCTCCTGTATCATGTCCTCAGTCTCTGACCATCTCTTGTATCAGGTCCGTAGTCTCTGACCATCTCTTGTATCATGTTTGCAGTCTCTGACCATCTCCTGTACTATGTCCAGCGGGAACACTCTGCAGCCACACCGCACAGCACACCCAAGGTAAGTGGAGGACTGGAGAGAGGAGTGACTTCTACTTAGGGATTTATTTTGCAAATAGGCTGGGCTGGCACTGGCAGCAACAATTTTATTCAAAGAAATCAGGATTTCTTCTGCAAATATACTGGCACTGGCAGCAACAATTTAATTCAAATCAGGATTTCTTTTGCAAATAGGCTGGCCTGGCACTGGCAGCCAGGCATAGTACTAGTCTAGTACAATGCCTGCCAGTGCCTTGTCTGATCTGATGATGTCACTGCCAGGCTATTTGCAGAAGAAATCCTTATTTTTCCTCATTTTTTTGATCATGTGTCATGATGACATTGGTTTTGGTAATTGTCTGACTCTGATGCCAGCCTATTTGCAGAAGAAATCCTGATTTGAATAAAATTGTTGCTGCCAGTGCCAGCCTACCAGGGGCTGTTTTGAGGTGTGAAGGTGCAGGAATTGGGGTGACCTGAGGTGTGAAGGTGCAGGAATTGGGGTGGTCTGAGGTGTGAAGGTGCAGAAATTGGGGTGGTCTGAGGTGTGAAGGTGCAGGAATTGGGGTGGTCTGAGGTGTGAAGGTGCAGAAATTGGGGTGGTCTGAGGTGTGAAGGTGCAGGAATTGGGGTGGCCTGAGGTGTGAAGGTGCAGAAATTGGGGTGGTCTGAGGTGTGAAGGTGCAGAAATTGGGGTGGTCTGAGGTGTGAAGGTGCAGAAATTGGGGTGGTCTGAGGTGTGAAGGTGCAGAAATTGGGGTGGTCTGAGGTGTGAAGGTGCAGAAATTGGGGTGGCCTGAGGTGTGAAGGTGCAGAAATTGGGGTGGCCTGAGGTGTGAAGGTGCAGAAATTGGGGTGGTCTGAGGTGTGAAGGTGCAGAAATTGGGGTGATCTGAGGTGTGAAGGTGCAGAAATTGGGGTGGTCTGAGGTGTGAAGGTGCAGAAATTGGGGTGGTCTGAGGTGTGATAGTGCAGGAATTAGGGTGATCTGATTTGTGAAGGTGTGCAAAGCTCACTTGATTTCTTATTTATTCTATTTAATGTTATTTAATTAAAGCATATTTTCATGTAGTTGCATGTTTTATTTGGCTAAATGATTAAATGCGCCTATATTTTTGGTAGAATATAAAAAAATTTGGGGCCCCACTTTTAGGTTTGCCCAGGGCCACACTTTATCTAAAACCGGCCCTGCCTCTGGGTCTTCTATTTTCCTTTTTTATATGGGAGGGGGCCTAACTAAAAAATTCCCATTGGCACCAGCATAGCCAGTGAGTGGCAACTGAGGCTTACGTAAGAGAACCTGGAAGCCACTGCCTGGGGTTGGAGGCGAAGGCTGTTGGCGTTATATGGCAGCGATCCAGGAGAGGGATATTGATGTTATACCACAATTTCAACATGCATGAATTGTACTCCAAAATGTGAGTTGCATTTTATTAGGCTTCCTTTTTCTTTTCAATAAAACTGTATTATAGTAGGGTGGCCGTGCGCTCTTCTTTTTTATCCTTTAAGTAGAGAACTGTCCACTGTCTCCCTATATACTGGAGATGGCTTGGGTATTTGGGTAATGCCATTTTCTTCTGCAAACTTCATAACCATAAAGTTACCACCAGCCCCGAAATACAGCATTGCTGAGGTGAAGAGTAACTTGTCTTTATTTTTTAACCACTTCCATACAGAGCAGTTTGACACCCTTCCTGCCCAGACCAATTTTCAGCTTTCAGCACTCTCACACTTTGAATGACAATTGCTCAGTCATGCTACACTGTAACCAAACAAAATTTTTATCATTTTTTTCACACAAATAGAGCTTTCTTTTGGTGGTATTTGATCACAACTGGGGTTTTTTTTTTTCGTGATATATGCAAAAAAAGAGCAAAAATTTTGAAAAAAAAACACTTTTTTTTAGTTTCAATTATAAAATTTTGCAAAAAATAAATTTTTCTTCATACATTTGGGCCAAAATGTATACTGCTACATGTCTCTGGTAAAATTAACCCAAATTAGTGTATATTATTTAGTCTGTGTGAAAGTTATTGAGTCTAGAAGCTATGGTACCAATTACTGAAAATTGATCACACCAGATGTACTGACTGCCTATCTCCTTTCTTGAGGCCCTGAAATGTCAGGACAGTACAAATACCACCCAAATGACCCCTTTTTGTAAAGTAGACAGTCCAAGGTATTTAGTAAGAGGTATGTGGGTTTTTTGAAGTTGTAATTTTTTTCCCACAATTCTTGGGAAAATGAAGAAAAACATTTTTTTTTCTTTTTTTTCCCACAAAGGTGTCAATTTATAAGCTATTTCTAACACATAGCATGTACACAGCAAAAATTACACCCAAAAATACATTCTGCTACTCCTTCCGAGTATGGCGATACCACATGTGTGAGACTTTTACACAGCCTGGCCACAAAAAGAGACTCCACGTCCAAGAAGCGCCTTCAGGCGTTCTAGGAGCATAAATACACATAAAACTTTCTTACTACCTATCACACTTTTCCAGGCCCTAGAGCACCAATACAATGGAAACACCCACAAAATGACCCCATTTTGGAAAGAAAACACTCCAACGTATATTCTATGAGGCATTATGGGTCGTTTGAACATGTCATTAGTTTCCACAAGTTTTTGGAAAATGTGGGAAACAAATGAAAACCTTTTATTTTACACAAAGTTGTCAATTTATAGGATATTTCTAACACATAGCATGTAAATAGCAAAATTTACACCCCAAAATACATTCTGCTACTCCTCCTGAGTATGGCGATACCACATGTGTGAGACTTTTACACAGCCTGGCCACATAAAGAGACTCCACATTCAACTAGCACCTTCAGGCGTTCTAGGAGCATAAATTACACACATCATTTTCGGACTACCTATCACACTTCTGAAGGCCCTAGAGCACCAAGACAATGGAAACACCCACAAAATGACCCCATTTTGGAAAGTAAACACTCCAACGTATATTCTATGAGGCATTATGGGTCTTTTGAACGCGTCATTTTTTTCCACAAGTTTTTGGAAAATGTGGGAAAAAAATGAAAACCTTTTTTTTTTACACAAAGTTGTCAATTTATAGGATATTTCTAACACATAGCATGTAAATAGCAAAAATTACACCCCAAAATACATTCTGCTACTCCTCCTGAGTATGGCGATACCACATGTGTGAGACTTTTACACAGCCTGGCCACATAAAGAGACTCCACATTCAACTAGCACCTTCAGGCGTTCTAGGAGCATAAATTACACACATCATTTTCGGACTACCTATCACACTTCTAAAGGCCCTAGAGCACCAAGACAATGGAAACACCCACAAAATGACCCCATTTTGGAAAGCAAACACTCCAACGTATATTCTATGAGGCATTATGGGTCTTTTGAACGCGTCATTTTTTTCCACGAGTTTTTGGAAAATGTGGGAAAAAAATTAAAACCTTTTTTTTTTTACACAAAGTTGTCAATTTATAGGATATTTCTAACACATAGCATGGAAATAGCAAAAATTACACCCCAAAATACATTCTGCTACTCCTTCCGAGTATGGCGATACCACATGTGTGAGACTTTTACACAGCCTGGCCACAAAAAGAGACTCCACGTCCAAGAAGCGCCTTCAGGCGTTCTAGGAGCATAAATACACATAAAACTTTCTTACTACCTATCACACTTTTCCAGGCCCTAGAGCACCAATACAATGGAAACACCCACAAAATGACCCCATTTTGGAAAGAAAACACTCCAACGTATATTCTATGAGGCATTATGGGTCGTTTGAACATGTCATTAGTTTCCACAAGTTTTTGGAAAATGTGGGAAACAAATGAAAACCTTTTATTTTACACAAAGTTGTCAATTTATAGGATATTTCTAACACATAGCATGTAAATAGCAAAATTTACACCCCAAAATACATTCTGCTACTCCTCCTGAGTATGGCGATACCACATGTGTGAGACTTTTACACAGCCTGGCCACATAAAGAGACTCCACATTCAACTAGCACCTTCAGGCGTTCTAGGAGCATAAATTACACACATCATTTTCGGACTACCTATCACACTTCTGAAGGCCCTAGAGCACCAAGACAATGGAAACACCCACAAAATGACCCCATTTTGGAAAGTAAACACTCCAACGTATATTCTATGAGGCATTATGGGTCTTTTGAACGCGTCATTTTTTTCCACAAGTTTTTGGAAAATGTGGGAAAAAAATGAAAACCTTTTTTTTTTACACAAAGTTGTCAATTTATAGGATATTTCTAACACATAGCATGTAAATAGCAAAAATTACACCCCAAAATACATTCTGCTACTCCTCCTGAGTATGGCGATACCACATGTGTGAGACTTTTACACAGCCTGGCCACATAAAGAGACTCCACATTCAACTAGCACCTTCAGGCGTTCTAGGAGCATAAATTACACACATCATTTTCGGACTACCTATCACACTTCTAAAGGCCCTAGAGCACCAAGACAATGGAAACACCCACAAAATGACCCCATTTTGGAAAGCAAACACTCCAACGTATATTCTATGAGGCATTATGGGTCTTTTGAACGCGTCATTTTTTTCCACAAGTTTTTGGAAAATGTGGGAAAAAAATGAAAACCTTTTTTTTTTACACAAAGTTGTCAATTTATAGGATATTTCTAACACATAGCATGTAAATAGCAAAAATTACACCCCAAAATACATTCTGCTACTCCTCCTGAGTATGGCGATACCACATGTGTGAGACTTTTACACAGCCTGGCCACATAAAGAGACTCCACATTCAACTAGCACCTTCAGGCGTTCTAGGAGCATAAATTACACACATCATTTTCGGACTACCTATCACACTTCTAAAGGCCCTAGAGCACCAAGACAATGGAAACACCCACAAAATGACCCCATTTTGGAAAGCAAACACTCCAACGTATATTCTATGAGGCATTATGGGTCTTTTGAACGCGTCATTTTTTTCCACGAGTTTTTGGAAAATGTGGGAAAAAAATTAAAACCTTTTTTTTTTTACACAAAGTTGTCAATTTATAGGATATTTCTAACACATAGCATGGAAATAGCAAAAATTACACCCCAAAATACATTCTGCTACTCCTCCTGAGTATGGCGATACCACATGTGTGAGACTTTTACACAGCCTAGCCATATAGAGGGACCCAACATCCAAGGAGCCCCATCATGCATCCTAGCCACTTGCCTAGGCCTATTTTTGACATTTGGTGTTTACAAGCTAAAATCAGTTGTTTTTACTAGAAAACTACTTAGAACCCCCAAACATTATATATTTTTTTTTAGCAGAGACCCTAGAGAATAAAATAGAGATTATTGCAATATTTTTTATCACACCGTATTTGCGCAGCGGTCTTCCAAACGCAATTTTTTTTAAAAAAAATCACTTTTTTTAATTAAAAAATAAGAAACCAGTAAAAATAGCCCAATTTTTTTCCATAATGTGAAAGATAATGTTATGCCGAGTAAATAGATACCCAACATGTCATGCTTCAAAATTGCGCACGCTCACGGAATGGCGACAAACTTTGGTACTTAAAAATCCCCATAGGCGACATTTTAAAAATTTCTACAGGTTGCCATCTTTGAGTTACAGAGGAGGTCTAGGGCTCAAATTATTGCTCTTGCTCTAACGATCGCGGCGATACCTCACATGTGTGGTTTGAACACTGTTTACATATGTGGGCGTGGTTTCCGTATGCTTCCGCTTCTGCGCGCGAGCTAACGGGGACAGGGTGCTTTAATTTTTTTTTTTTTTTTTTTTTACTATTTATTTTATTTATTATTTTTTATTTTTACACCGTTTAAAAAAAAAAATTGATCATTTTTATTTCTATTACAAGGAATGTAAACATTTCTTGTAATAGAAATAGGCACGACAGGACCTCTTTTTTGTAAGATCTGGGGGTCAAAAAGTCCTCAGATCTCACAAGTACACTAAAAGATAGAAAAAAAAAAAATAAAAATAATAAAATAAAATGAAAAAAAAAAAAAGGGACCTTTAAGCTGGTTGCTAGGCAACAACATTTGCCGTAGCTCCGGTCCTCCAAGACCATAGAGTTGAGTGCGGGCAAGCTTGCCCTCACTCAACATCCTGTCCATGAGGATCCGGGACCGGATCGTTTTCCCCGCTGCCGGTGGGTCCGGTAAGCGGGGAAAAGGACCGGGACGCGGCGGGAGGGGGGGGTCACCTCTTCCGCCATCCCGGAAGGGTGATCCCGTGGCGAATCCGCCGCTGGGACCACCCTTATCGGAAAGCGAACTGTCCACAGTTTAAAAAAATACCAGGGTTATGGCAGCTATCTGCTGCCATAACACCGGTTTTTAGGTTTAAACCGAGAACGTATATATACATTGGCCGGTTGGCAAGTGGCTAGGGACATAAATCACACACATAAATTCCTGACAACCTATCACATTGTTGAAGGCCCCTAACACATAGCATAATACATACAAAATACATTCTGCTGAGCAAAGGATAAACAAAAAAATACCTGTGGTTTTAGCAGTGCAGTGGTTCAGGCAGCAGGCAGGAACGTAGACAGCGACAGTGAAAGGATTGTCCAGGCAGCAGGCAGGAATAGTGTCCATATTCAGTACAGGCAGCAGGCACAGATATTGTCAGCACAGCCAATGCATTGGTCCAGGTAGCAGGCAGGTCAGCAGCAGAAAAAGGATTGTCCATGCAGCAGGCAGGAATACTGTCCATAATTAGTACAGGCAGCAGGCAGAGATATGGTCAGTACAGCCCAATTATTGGTCCAGGTAACAGGCACATGTTCCATAAAAAGTCCTGGGTCAGTGCAGGCAGGGATATGATCAGCACAGCCAAAGTATTGGTCCAGGCAGCAGGCAGGACCATGAAGCTTAGGGCCTCGGTCGGCAAAGAATGGGGACAGGGGTAGAGGCTTCTCCCACCCAAATCGCTTTGAAGCCTCCGGACTCCAGACCCTGTTCTGAGTTTACAAACCCAGAGAAATCCAAAAACTGGTTTTCTCATATCAGAACGCTATATTCTGAAGCCCCTCACAAAAGTGAGACCCCTGTGTCATTTTGAATCCCACTACTACAGTAGCAGGGCGAAGGATCAGTTTAAGTGGCAGGCAAAAAACATGGTCGTAACAGGCCGAGGTCAGTGCAGGTAAAAGGCAGAAATAGACGGTAGGCTAAGGCAAAATCCATAAACAATCCAGGGTCAGTTCACTTGAAAGGCAGAAACATGGCGGATAAACAATGCAGACGGCAGGCAGAGGCATCGTCGATAAACAGTCCAGGGTCAGTTCACTTGAAAGGCAGAAACATGGCGGATAAACAATGCAGACGGCAGGCAGAGACATAGTCGATATACAGGCCAGGGTCGGTTCACAAGGAAGGCAGTAATATGGTTGGTTGAGGCAGCAGGAAAATATTCAGCAGTGAAATATGGGCTAAAAGTTTAGGGCAGTGTGATATATTTTGAAGCATTCTCCAATGCAAAGGCCAGGTTGGGAGGGACAATCGGGACAATGGAAACTGGTGTCTTTCCTAATTCCTCTTTTGCCACACACCCGACACCTTTTTTGGCGTCTTCTTCCGGTTTGTGATGGTGGGATACGGAAAGGGAAATGGCGCTCATGAAGTCTGCTGACACAATCCGAACGAATGATTTCTGGGGGGGGATCCTTGCTGGTAAATGAGGGCAGTGGCAATGTCTTCAATAAACTGGAGGAAGGGGATTGGTGTTGTTGTGGACTTTTTATAGGTGACAAAGGCATTGTACATGGCCAAATGGAAAAAATACATTGCAAGCTTTTTGTACCAAAAGACGGTCTTTCGTGTCGGGAGATAGGGCTGCAGCATTTGATCGTTTAAATCCACCCCCCCCCCCCCCATGTACTTATTGTACTCGTGGATGCAAGCAGGCTTTTGAACGGAACCGCGTCGTCTTCGAATTTCCACTGAGCTGTCATCGTGGATGGTGGACATGAGGTAAACGTCCTTACTGTCCCTCCACTTCAAAGCCATTACCTCCTCATTCCTAAGGCTTGCAGATTTCCCAATTCGTAATTGAGTGGTGATAAGACTCTGCGGGAAGCCCTTCCGATTTTTTCTTACTGTACCGCATGCCAGGGTTTTCTTCAGGTACAGGTGGCGGAAAAGGGGCAAACTGGTGTAATAGTTGTCCATATAAATATGGTACCCCTTTTGTAGCAATGGGAAGGCTAGGTCCCAGACAATCTTCCCACTTACTCCCATGTATGTTGGGCACTCAGGGGGCTGGAGCTCAGAGTCTCTGCCTTCGTACACGCGAAAGGCGTACACATATCCCGTTTTAACTTTCGCAGAGCTTGTTTAGTTTTAAGCCGTACCTAGCCCTCTTGCTGGGAATATACTGCTTAAATGCCAGCCGGCCTGTGAAGTGGACCAGTGATTCATCCACAGCGATCTTTTGGTCAGGGACATAGACTTCGGGGAACCGTCTAGAAAAGTAATCAATTAGGGGGCGAATTTTGTAGAGTTTATCGTAATTGGGATCATCTCGGGGAGGGCACTGGGAATTATCGTTGAAATGCAGGAAGCGCATTATAGCATCATAGCGGGACCTGGGCATGACTGAAGAATAAATTGGCATGTGGTGGATGGGTTGGGTGGACCAATAAGAGTGCAGCTCATTTTTTTTTGGAACCCCCATATTGATTGTAAGGCCCAAAAACACTTTGAACTCTTCCGTTGTTAGGGGTCTCCATTCAAAAGGACGGGAATGATATGAGGTGGGGTTGTTCAAGATAAACTGTTGGGCAAAAAGATTGGTTTGGTCCACGATGTTTTGAAGGAACTCCAAAGGGAAAAATAAATTAAAAAAATCAATCAGAATAAAATTTTCGGTGTTGACCTGCAAACCTGGCTGTGCTGTGAAGGGGGGGATTGTAGCTGACCCAGAGCTAGAAGGCAGCCACAATGGGTTTGCCAAGGCATCCGGAAGCTGCATTTGGGCTCTTCTTCTTTGGGGCTGGTGTGAAATCCCAGTACTTGTACTGGGCATTTCCTCCTGGGGTCCAGCGCCGTTGGCGTTTGCCGATTGGCCATTGGCGCTGCTGGTGTCTGCCTGATTTTCAGTGCGGCGTCTTCTAGGCCGAACTTCTTCCTCCTCCGATTCAGTGCCGGATGTAAAGCCTTCAAAGGGCTCAAATTCTGAACCGGATTCAGAAATTGTTTCAGCGTCGGAAGATGAGAGCTCCCCGCTGCCGTCACTCATCATGGATATCATTTCACAGGCCTCTTCGGCAGAGAAAACCCTTTTGGACTGTGACATGGTGGCTGTATGAAGGGTGACAGGTAATCGGGTACTTTGCTGGGCAGGTGACAGGCAGGTGATAGGTACTGATGGGTACTGATGAGTAGTACTGATTCTGATAGGTGTTACTGATGGGTACTGATCAGTACTGATACTGATAGGTACTGATGAGTACTGATGGGTACTGATAGGTACTGATGAGTACTGATGGGTACTGATGGGTACTGATGAGCAGGCGGCAAGTACTCGGGTACTTCAGGCGTCAGGTACTCTGATGAGCAGTTGGAAGGTACTCGGGTACTCTGATGGGTAGGTGGAAGGTACTCGGGTATGCTGATGGGTAGGTGACAGGTACTCGGGTACCCTGATGGGTAGGTGACAGGTACTCGGGTACCCTGATGGGCAGGGAAAAGGTACTCGGGTACGCTGATGGGCAGTTGACAGGTACTCAGATGGGCAGGTGACAGGTACTCAGATGGGCAGGTGACAGGTACACAGATGGGCAGGTGACAGATCCTCTTTATTTGATGGGGGCAATCAGGGCACAGTAATGGTACAGTACTCTCACTGGTAACTCACTGTTAGCTGATCTCCTCACACTGGATCGGTGTGTGAGGAGAAGAGCCTGGTAACAGTGAGTTACCCTCATCTTTGTTGACATTTGTAACCGGCTGTGATTGGACACAGCCGGTCACGTGGTAAAGAGCCAATTTCATTGGCTCTTTACCAAGATCGGGGATTGGCTCTGTCCAAGGGACGAGCCTCGTCCCCGATCGCTGCTCTGCGCGCCTCCGGGGGCGCGCATTGCAGAGAGAACGAGCGGCTCGTGCTTGAGCCGCTCATGTGATCGGCTGTGATTGACACAGCCAATCACGTGGTAAACAGCCAATTTCTATTGGCTGTTTACCTCAATCAGGGATGGGCTATGTCCGAGGGACGAGCCTCATACCTGATCACGCCGCTGTGCGCCGCTGGGAGCGCGCCGCCGGGAGCGTGCACTGGAGGCTAGAACGGGCCGACGTCATATGACGGCGGCCCGGATCTAGACAACCACTTTGCCCACGTCATTTAACATGACGCGGTATGGAAGTGGTTAAGCGTGACGCCTAAAATAAAATGCAGATGATGACAGGCAATCTCCTTCTCTCCTGGTGTTACGGAACACAAGGGTTGTGTAATGAATCCCACTTGCTCCCTAGAAGCGGACAATTCTCTTTGACCGGCCACTGCAATGGTTTGTCTTGTTCGTCTTGATTTATTTGGACACCTGAGAGCATAATGATCTGACTGACCGCAATAGAGGCAAAGATTCAGTTCATGTCTGTGTCTCTTTTCAGCAAAGGTGAGAGCTTCAGTCTGCATAGGTTGGGGTTCGGGTTCAGGTTCTGGGTCATAGCTGGCAAACGATTTAGCCGTTGGTTGAAGATTGAACGAGGAACTAAAGTCAACAGATCTTTGTTTCTCAAATTGTCTCTCTATAAATCGTCTATCGATCTTAATGCTCAATTTGATAAAGCCATCAAGACCATTGGGCGTATCTATTCTGGATACTTCATCTTTTAGAGTCCTTTTCTAAAGTGAAAGCGGGTTGCACTGTTGTTCCAAGTGGTATCAGTTACCCATCGACGAAATTCGGCAGCATATTCAGCAACAGGACATCTTCCTTGGCGCATGTTCAGTCAAAAAGTTTCAGCAGTTGCGCTGCGATTCGGATCCTCGAAAATTAAATTCATGGTTGTCACAAACCCATCAAAAATCTCCTAGAATCTCATGGTCTTGCTCCAAGTATGGGGAAACCCAAGCCATGGCCTCATCAACAAACAGAGATATAATAAAGCCTTGGAGCGTGTGGTTGCAAATCGTTAAGGTTGCAGCCGAAAGTGCAGTCGACATTGATTCAGGAAGCCTCTATAGAGTTTAGGATCCCCATTGAATTTATCAGACGAAGGGAAGTAGCTTGAATAACTGTTAGTAGCTGTTTGTTAGCGTTGCTGCGCAAATTGTGTTCGCAATTCAATTACTTCTCCTTGTAACTCTTGCACTCGTGTTTGTAAGCCTTGAACAACCTCAGTTAGTGAAACATCATGTTCACTCAGGGTTCGTTGAGTTGCGGCGGTCTCCATGTTGTGGCCAGATTATTAGGCGAATACCTGTAATGAGTGGAGACCAATGGCCGACAACATCAGGCAAGCTCAGTTCTCAGGTCTGTGAGAGATAGGAAAGTCTGAATTACTAGACTTTTACTTGGGGTAACAAGCCAAGTTCGGTGCAGGAGAGAGCTTTGTAGTGGATGTCACAAGCCAAGGTCGATGCAGGAGAAGAGTTATGTAGTCAAAGTTACAAGCCAAAGTCGTTTTCCAAACAGCAATAGAAGTAGCTCAAGTAGAATGCAAGATCAGACCACAATAATCTGGCGACAGAGGCAAGGCTTATATAGGAAGTTCATGGGAGGAGCAAGGCATTCAAGGTTCAATAGCAATCAAGACACGAGGCAGGGTTGTCCAATAGATCTGGCGAGATTATCCAATCATCCCAGATAGCTTAGCAAGGAGAATCAATACCAGACACAGAAGAGGTCCCAATTTTGAGCCCAGGTCCTGCCAGGCACTTTAAAGTCCTTTCCATTTTTATGAATTGTACTCCTAACTTGTGCAAACTTCACCCGTTGCAGGTAAACTCACATTGTACTGAGCTGCTGCCATTTATGATGTGGTGTCTTAAGATGGCAATTAAGCTTAGTTAATTTTTTATTTTTTTCTCAAAAAATGTAGCCAAATCAGTTTCTAGATACAGTGGGGACAATTTCAAATAATGCCAAATAATGCCAACATTAATTAAAATGATGATGATTTAGCATCCTTGTTATAGATGCTAACTCGAGGCTTTTAAATTCATGGTACTCTGCCAAGCGCTTGGGGGACCAGTTCCAGGATGCAGACTTTGATGAATAACACTTCCTCATGTTATTGAGAAAGTTTAAAATCCCTATGATAGATATGGAAGACACTTAACTTAAGTGGCTTTTAATGCTGTGTGATAAGCAAATTATTAATTACTCTGCAAATGTTCAGCATGAATTAATCAAACTGCAATCTTCTGCTTCTTAAAGCAGTCCTTACAATAAAATGCAAGGTTTGCCTATGTGACAGCCCCCCCATGCCCTGCTGTCAAACATCTACTTCAGGGAAATTTAAAAGAAATGCTTTGGTAAACATTTGTAAAAAGACTTACCTTATTCCCAAGCTTCTGATGGGCACACCTACTGTAGGTGAAGTGACGTCAGTAGTTCTTCTTGCAGGATTTTGGAAAGTTCAGGATACCAGATCCTGTGAGACCGTTACAATGCAGTAGTGTCTTCTTATTAGAATTGGGATCCTCAGGTTTCCCAAGATTGCACAGAAAGCATGCTGGATGTTCTAACCCAATTGCAGAGAGAACATACGCATCATACGTTTAATTTTTCGATCCTTCTCCTTCTGTCAGCACAGACCACTAGATGGATATATTATATAAAAGGCCACAACTTACACCCCAGTCCCTGCTCTGGAAAGGATATGAAACCCCCACATTCCCTCCTGCCCCCCTTTTATTTTTTTTGTCCTCTTCCTGCTTTCTCTTGCTACCTCTAATCATCTCTTTATGTTACCTTTAATCCTCTTTATTCTATTCCACTCCTCTCTTCCCCTTACACCTACCTCTTAACCTACTTCCCTGTTAACTACAATACCTCATAGTTGATTCGATTATGCTCTAACCATTTCCCTTTATATGCAGGCCATATAGAGATACATATTCATATTTTCACGATTCGAATACCAACATATGTCACTCACATTTTCAACTAAGGACACCTTAGCGAAATTTCGCTTGAGTAATGTACTACTTGAATATGGATACATTTTTCACATTTTTCATACTCGGAATTGCTTTGTTTTATGATATAGGTCATGACTGCTTGTCTTTTGTTAGTTAAAAGCGAGGGTTATTATAACCCAACTCTAGTTACACAACATGTTTACTTTGTTACAAAATAAGCCTGTTTTAACCTAAATGTACAAGTTGTTCCTAATTAATGTGAACTCTGTTTTTCCTTGTTCAAATTTCAAAAACTTTATGGAAAAAAAAAGCAGACAGAATCTGGGTGTAAAGTAATTATTTTGAATGCATTTTCTTATTATAATGTGTTTAATCATTATTTTTTTATTATTATTTTATTCCTGCATTGCAGTGTTTTGTCAATAGGGGATGGGGGAAGCCACAAATGTAGACTTTTAATTATAGATCTGCTTTAACATAAAATGCTGTATTATATTTATATATATATATATATATATATATATATATATATATATATATATAATATAATATGTCTACTTGATGTACAATGTAGAATAAACACATGATTGGGAGATACAGCTGCAAGAGACAATGTAGTGTCTCAGTGAAATACTGTATAAGATGACTGTGAACAAAAAGCAATATTACCATTGCACACGTTCCTGGGTTGGCCTAAGAAGTAAATGGGTCCTGAAACAGCTGCCAGCTGGAAACTGGTAAAATCACAGACTAACATATAGTTACATAGTTACATAGTTACATAGTTAGTGAGGCTGAAAAAAGACATCAGTCCATCCAGTTCAACCTATGATGTGTGTGTGTGTTTGCTTTTAACCGTACATTGTATACCCCTGTATGTTGTGGTCTTTAAGGTGCCCATCTAATAGTTTTTTGAAACTATCGATGCTCCCTGCTGATACGACTGCTTGTGGAAGAGAATTCCACATCCTTACCGCCCTTACAGTGAAGAACCCCTTACGCACTTTAAGGTCAAACCGCCTTTCCTCTAGTTTTAGTGAGTGGCCACGTGTCTTGTTGTATTTCCTTACTCTGAATAGTTTGTTCCTTATGCTAGGGTCGCCAGTACAGTATTTGTACATTGATATCATATCCCCCCTCAATCGTCTCTTCTCTAGAGAGAATAGGTTCAGTGCTTGTAGTCTTTCCTCATAGTTGATGTCCTCCATTCCCCTAATTATTTTTGTTGCCCTTCTCTGGACTCTTTCCAATTCCAGCACATCCTTCCTGAGGACCAGTGCCCAGAACTGGACAGCATACTCCAGATGTGGCCGGACCAGAGTCTTGTAGAGCGGGAGAATAATCTCTTTATTTCTGGAGTGAATCCCCTTTTTTATACATCCCAATATTCTGTTGGCTTTGCTTGCAGCTGCTTGGCATTGCATGCCACTGCCAAGCCTGTTGTCTACCAGTACCCCCAAGTCTTTTTCCCTCCTAGACTCCCCCAGAGGTTCCCCCCTAGTGAGTAGCTTGCTTTCTGGTTTCTGGTATATTGCCAGTACTCCCAGGATCTATTAGTAATGACCAAATGATTTATATAAAGTAATCACATCCCAGAGGAAGAATGCAACATTTCAGGGCCACGCAGGACTCTTTCGTCATTCATGTGATGATGTGATGGACATTATTTATAGATTCTAGGTGTGCTAGCATTAAGTACAATAACCCTTTGCTGACCGCCCCACATACATATACTGCACAAAATCAGGTACGGGCATATCATTTTGCACTTCCGGTTCTGCAGCGTGCCATTGGCAACCTACTCCTACTGTGATGTTGGACACGATGTCCACCGCGTCCCGCTAATTGTTCCTGAGAGATCCAGAACTGCAGTCTGCCTATGGAAACAAGGCAGATCACCGTTCTGGGACAAGGGAAGATAGAGATTCTGTGTTTCTGCTAAGCAGGAACACAGATTCCTGTCTTCCCACTCTTAGAAGCACCCCCCACACAGTTAGAAGCACTCCCCAGGGACATATTTAACCCTTTGATCACCCCTGATGTTAACCCCTTCCCTGCCAGTGTCATTAGTACAGTGACAGTGCATATTTTTTAGCACTGATCCCTGTATTGGTGTCACTGTTCTCCATGAAAGTGTCAAAAGTGTCACTATGGGCCTAATTCACTATAAGTTTGGACTAGAGCTGCTCACTTCTTCAAAACTAACTCCAACCTAAACTCATTAGCTTCTTAATTAGGTGAAGCTGCTGGAGTTAAAACATTAACTAGGTGCTTTAGTGAATTTGGGTTTGGAGTTAACCAAATTCCGTTTGTGTTTATCATAAAAGGAAATTTGTCTATTCTGAATCACTATTACACAGCAATGTCATCTATTATGGTTTATTTTATTTTTTAGATATAGTTATGTATCTTATGTGTTTTAAACCTTTAGATTTACTAATAGCAGACTACACAGCTGTCTAATTATCAATCTTCATTCTTTATTCATCTGAAACTTTCAGGCATGTCTGATTGTATTCAGCACTTTGATGTAGTGGTCTATGCTCATGGACAAAGATTGCTAGGTCATGAGTTCAAGCCCCAACCATTCTAACACCCTGTGTGTTCACAGTTGTGTGTGATTATTTTTTTCCACATAGTAATACATTGGCTACATCACCTAAAATTGCATGTCAATGGCCACATATAATCAAGAAACAGACATGCATATGTGCAGGGTGCAATTATGCATTTGCCAAGTTTCAGTATTTATTTACAGCTGTTTAAAATTTAAGGAGGTGATGGCATACTTGGGATTTGAACTCATGCTCTCAGTGTTTATAGATAGGAGCACTAACCACTAAACCATTGAGCTGAGCATGATTACCCTTGGAATATTTAGTCCATGTTTCAATAGTTAACCACTTACCGCAAAGTGACGTAGGGGTACGTCGGCAAACTTTGCGGTGTTATACCGGGGAGATGCCTCTAGCTAGAGGCACCATCCCGGTACCATGCTTTAGAGCCGGTGGACGGCTTTCCGATGCTCGATCGTTACCCGGGTGAATGGGAGGGGACGTCCCCCCCCCCTCCCGCCGCCTTCCACGGCTTTGCCCGGGTCTCCTGTCCCACCGGGAGACCTGAGCAACCAGCTGGCGCGTCCGCCGGCTGGATGGAGTCTAGATCAAAGCCGGAAGCGGCTTTGATCGGGTTTCCGATGACGTAACCCAGAGGCGGCGTCCATGACGTCACGTCCGGGTTACTCTGCTGCAAAAGGCGGCAGATCTAAAAAACGAATGTATTCAAAAATGCAGTTTTCAGCATTTTGAATACATGGAAGTGTAGTGGAGGGGTCTAGGGTCTTTTAGACCCTCGATCCCTCCATAAAGAGTACCTGTCACTGCATATTGGTGTCACAAGGGATGTTTACTTTGCTTGTGACCCGCCCCCGTCACCGTTAGCTCGCGCACGAAAGAAAACGTATACGGAAGTCGAGCCGCAAATTAAATCGCTGTTCAAACCACACATGTGAGGTTTTGCCGCAATCGCCAGAGCGTGAGCAATAGTTTAAAAAAAGAGCTACACTCTAACTCTAAACTGGTAACCATTAAAAAATTTTAAAGCGTCGCCTATTGAGATTTCTATTGACCGTAGTTTGTCGCCATTCCACAGGTGTGCGCAATTTTAAACCATAACATGTTGGGTATCTATTTACTCGGCGTGACATCATCTTTCACAATATACAAAAAAATGGGCTAACTTTATTGTTTAGTTTTTTAAATGCAGTGAAATGTGATTTTTCGTAATTTTTCCCCAAAAAAATGGCATTTTAAAGACCGCTGCGCAAATACCGCGTGACAAAAAATATTGCAATGACCGCCATTTTATTCTCCAGAGTCTTTGCTAAAAAAAATATATATATAATAGTTGGGGGTTCTAAGTAGTTTTGTAGGAAAAAATACTGATTTTAGCTTGTAAACAAAAAGTGTCCGAAATAGGCCTGGGGCTTAAGTGGTTAACCACTTCCTTACAGGGCAGTTACACCCCCTTCCTGCCCAGGCCAATTTTAATTTTTTTATGCTGTTGCATTTTATATGACAATTGTGCGGTCATGCAACCCTGTACCTAACACAAATTTATGACATTTTTTTCACACAAATAGTGCTTTCTTTTGGTGGTATTTGATCATTGCAAGTTTTTTTTTTGGCTAAAAGAAGACCTAAATGTTTGACCCCTAAAAAAATGTGTTTTAGTTTATGTAATAAAATTTGGTAAATCAATATGTTTTATGTTGCACTGACGAGGCACTGATGAGACACTAATATGCAGCACTGATGGACACTGATAGGCGGCACTGATATTCAGCATTGATGGACATTGATAGGTGGCACTGATGGGCAATGATTGGCACTGGTGGGCAGCACTGATAGATGGTAATGATGGGCAGAACTGATGAGGAGGGCACTAACAGGCTCCCTGAGCACTGATTGGCATCAATGGTGGCATGAGTGGGCATCCCTGGTGGCCATGGGTCAGCAATCCCTGGTGGCTCTAGTGGCATCCCCCAGGGGTCTGCACTGGTAATCAATGCTCTGATTACAAGCACAGACCCCCCCACCCCCCACACTTACTTTGCATATGAATGCCATTTCTTCACGGCTGAAAGTGGCCCTCACCATGATTAGCCAGTTGATTGTGACCACTTCCTGGAATGTGTGCAACCCAATTTGGTGTCTTTTCTGGTCCAGGGCGAACGCCTATGTGCCATTTGCAATTTATTTTAAAGGGATTTTGCTTTATTTGGTGCACACAGACAACTAAAATGTATTGGAAATGTTTTACCTAAGCCAGTGATGGTAATCCTTAAGATGTTTTTGCCCTACATTTCCCATAATGCTCATGTACTCTGCAGTGTAGGTGAGCATCATGGGAAATGTTGTTACAAAACACCTGTGTTGCCAAGGTTCACTATCACTGACTTAGGCCAACTAAAAAGGCGAGTCAGTCATGCATGAATACAGCGTTGTAGCAATCTTTTATTTAGTAATCATTTTTTATGATTTATTTAAAAAAAATTTTGGTTACATTTATCCACAGAGGCTGAATGGAAATTTTATATTATTCCTTTATTTATATATATTTTTAGCTAAATCTATACATACACACTTTTTTTAAATATTTCTTACAATTTGGCCCCACCCCCCCACCCCCCATACACACACACACACACCCCAAAACACACACACACACCCCCATACATACACCCTCCCATACACACCCCATACACACACACATACCCCCATACACACTTCGCTGGAGTACAGGGACGGAGCTATACACCTGCCGCTGTACAGGGAGAAACCATACACTTGCCGCTTTCCAGGAACAGAGCCATACACCTGCCGCTGTACAGGGAGAAACCATACACTTGCCGCTGAACAGGGACGAAGCCATACACTTGCCGCTGTACAGGGACAGAGCCATACACATGTTCATACTGTATATATATTTATATAAATATCTATATTTATATTTATTATATATATATATATATATATATATATATATATATATATATATATATATATATATATATATATATATATATATATATATTTATATATATGTATGCCAAAAAAATCAAACACACACATATATATGTAGTTTTTTCGAGAAACAGTTTGCAGTTTTTCAGAGTTTAATGTGGTTTTATATAGGAAACAACACTAATATGGCTCCCCACTCCACCAACAAATATATTCCTATATCAAAACACAGAAAAATGTGAAAATTTTCAAACTGTTTGAGTGTTTTTGGTTTGTTTAAGAAAGAAGTCTACCCAAGTCTACCCCCATCACAAATGCTTTCAAAAATGTCATGAGCACCAGGTGGCTAAATGGTTAGCAAATCTGCCATGCAACAGTGTATTTGGGGGTTCAAATCCCTGAACTACCTACAACTGTCTCTGTTGTTCTATATGACAAGCAACAATAATATCGCTCCCCCAAAAATAAAACATTTTATATGTGTGAAATTTATATATTTTTGGGTTGGTTAGATATAGGAAGTAACAATAATATATTGGTTTTTGCATATGCATATATATTGTAACATGGGGGACAATTAGCTCCGCGATAGATGCATTTCTCCAGTGATTCACTGCAGTCAGGTATACATTTTAAGGGCATGGTCTGTAACATAGGTTTTCCCACGCAGGGGTTCTTCTCCAGTTGATACAAAAACTGAAAATACCAGCCCACCTGGCTCTCACACTCTTGTGCAGTTTTCCAATAGCAGTACCCCTGCTCTTTTCACTGGTCCCCAGACCATGAACTCCATGAAGCTGGCTACTTCACTCTGGCCTTAGTCCTCAGGCCGTCTCCTGTCTCTTCAGACCCACACACACATGTGCTCCGGCTGCCACCTGCAGCCACTGACTCCCAGAGAGTATCGGAGTCCTCCTGACTCCCCACGAACAGACCTCCTGTCTGCTGGCTGAAGCAGTCTCCATCTGGGAGCCCTGATGTCTTCCTAGACCTTCATTATAGTCCTGCACAGAGCCAATGTGCACACTCTGTGTCCTTTAAATGACCAATTTCACCGTGACAGACTTGACCTGTCACAATATATACATATATATATATATATATATATATATATATATATATATATATATATATATATATATGTGTGTGTGTGGAAAAAAGGTGCACTGATCCGTGATAAAGCTGCTACCAGAAAAAGATAAAAAATGTGTAAAAAATTGTGGTGCGCTAAATCCAACTAAACATATTCAAATAAATGAAATGCAAAACAATGGTGACTCGGGACTCGGCAGTACACCGGCCGCCCGCCTGCCCAATCGTCTCTCCACTCCAGATCGCCTCCTCCAGTCGCCAGTGTTTGGACACAGAACCAGGACTATTTAATGCTTCTGGTGAGGACAGACCTTGGAAAGCCTGCTACACCCGGTTTTAGGGAAGGAAGCAGATTATTAACACAAGGGATGTTTCAGAGCGTGTTTAAGACATCGTTCTGGGAAGAGGCTACTTTGGTTCTTGCACCTGTGGTGAAGAGCACGGTCATTTTGGTGTGGTCACATGAAGAGTACATCTTGATTATTATATTTTGCACTTATCTACCGTCCGCCAGGTAAGCAGGAAATTCACCAGGTGGAAGGATTTCATCACTATCATTTGATAATATTAATTTGAACTTCACACCTGTTTTCAAATCATTATATCGCCGATTGAAAGAATTTATTCTTTGGACTGTGGGACTTTATGATCACCATTGTTTTGCATTTCATTTATTTGAATATGTTTAGTTGGATTTAGCGCACCACAATTTTTTACACACACATATATATATATATATATATATATGCATATGCAAAAACCAATATATTATTATTGCTTCCTATATCTAGACCAACCCAAAAATATATTAATTTCACACATATACAATGTTTTATTTTTGGGGGAGCCATATTATTGTTGCTTGTCATATGTATATATATATATATATATATATATATATATATATATATATATATATATATACACACACATAGGCAAAACAATGAAAAAAAATTATTATATATATATATATATATATGTGTGTGTGTATGTGTGTGTGTGTGTGTATATATATATATATATATATATATATATATATATATATATGTATATTGTAAGGGGTTGGCTCGGTAGCGGGTGTGGGTGACCCTTTGGGTCTATGGTTTATTCTTCCAATTTGCTGGAAACAAGTGCAAGCATACAAACAGCATAAATCAAACAAACATAAGATAAACCCTGTCCACTTGGGGCGTCTACCTTCACAACACAGGAACCTACCTATGGTGTCTGTCCCAACCTACTGCTGGGCAGACACTACTGGTCATACAGCAGAAAACCAATAGTCTATTTGTTTTCTTTTCACACAGAAAAAGTCAACACCACCTCACCTTCAGGACTCTTTCTCAGCTCACTGCTCTCCTTAACGCACAAAGCCTCAGGATGCAGCAATCAGTAGTCATCCTCTGGATAACTTATAGAGGCCTTAATTGCCTCATTCTGAATAGCTGAAACTTTCCAACGTCCTTAAACCTTTCTGGCTACCTCTGCAGCCGACAACTGATAGTAATTGGTGAATTGTCTAAACAAGGCAGAAATGTGTCTCCCGTCTGTGACAACACCCACAGATTTACCTGACTTCCTGTCACATACCCCCCCCCCCTCTTGTTTCAACCCTAGGGTTGGGACACAGGTTGCCAGGCACGCATGCACTCGGGACAAACCATCTGCATTCCCCATTTTAACACCGGGGCGATGCGTTACCACGAAAACTAAATTCCTGAAGGGCCAGGAACCACCTATTTATTCTCCTATTGGTCTCCTTGTTCTGTGCCATCCACTTCAATGGGGCATGATCCGTCACCAGTTCAAACTGTCTACCCAGGAGGTAGTACTGGAGAGAATCCAAAGCCCATTTCACCGCCAAACACTCTTTCTCAATGGTGGCATAATTCCCCTAATGGGTCTTCAACTTTCGGCTGAGGTACATAACAGGGTGTTCTCCCCCCTTGATAATCTGGGACAGTACAGCAGCTCCTAAACCCACATTTGAAGCATCTGTCTGAACCACAAAGTCCAATGAAAAATCAGGCGAATTTAAAACTGGCTGAATACATAAGGCCTGTTTTAAAGCCTGAAAAGCTGTTTCTGCTTCAGGAGTCCATTTGATCATGACAGACTCCTTCCCTTTGGTCAAATTGGTCAGGGAAGCAGCCTGTGAGGCAAAATGGGGAATAAAAGGGGCGATAATAACCTGCGATCCCCAAAAATGCACGGAGCTGTTTCTTGTTGGTGGGACGTGGCCAATCCTGAATAGCCTTAACTTTGTTTATTTGGGGCTTGATTAGACCTCTTCCAATGGTATACCCCAGATACTTCGCCTCTTCTAGCCCAATGGTAAATTTTTTTGGATTGGCTGTAAACCCGGCTTTCCAGATGGAATCCAACACAGCCTGAACTTTAGGTAAGTGTGAGTCCCAATCCTCACTGTCGATGAGTGGTATGCAGCAGCATAGGCTCGATGAGGCCGAAGGGTCTTATCCATGGTGCTTTGAAATGTGGCGGGAGCATTCTGATCTGTCTGGAGTTACAAATGCTGTTTTTTCCCTGGCCGACCCCGAGAGAGGAATTTGCCAATAACCCTTGGTCAGGTCTAACGTCGTCATGTACCGGGCAGTGCCTGGGCGATCAATCAGTTCATCTATGCGGGGCATAGGATAGGTGTCAAACTTAGTGATTTTATTCAGGCAGCGAAAGTCATTACAAAACCGCCAACTTCCATCTGGTTTGGGCACTAAGACAATGGGACTGGACCAATCACTATTTGACTCTTCTATCACCCCCAACTCAAGCATTTTTTTTACTTCCTCGCGAATTGCCTCTCGCCGGGCTTCTGGAATTCTATAAGGCTTTAACTTGACCTTATCCCCTGGTGTGGTGATAATGTCATGTTTAACTCCGGAGACCCAACCTGGCAGGTCTGAAAACTTCTCCCTATTACGGAGCACAAATTCTTTAACCTCCTGTTGCTGAGTTTTGGACAGAGTCTCCGCTATCCCAACTTCAGGGACAGCCAGGTTAAATGGAGCAGAAAATCAGGTAGTCTCAGCGACCAAGGACTCTCTATCCTTCCATGGTTTTAACAAGTTCACGTGAAGCTGCTCAGGTTTTCGTCTTCCCGGTTGGCTAATTTTATAATTCACCACCCCCAGTCTCTCCAACACTTCATAGGGACCCTGCCATTTGGCTAGGAATTTAATTTCGACCGTGGGGACCAGCACCATCACCCTATCACCAGGTGCAAAAGAACGGACCTGGGCCCCACGATTGTAAATCCTTTGTTGAGCCAACTGGGCTTGGGCTAAATGTACCTTCACAATCGGCATCACTTGGGCAATTCTATCTTGCATTTGTGCCACATGTTCAATCACACTTCGATGAGGGGAACTCTCACTCTCCCATGTTTCCCTGGCAATGTCCAGTAGGCCCCGGGGGTGCCTCCCATACGGCAGCTCAAACGGAGAGAACCCTGTGGTTGATTGCGGAACCTCTCTTATGGCAAACATCAGATAAGGGAGCAGATAATCCCAATTCTTTCCGTCTTTATCCACCACCTTCCTCAACATTTGTTTTAAAGTTTTATTAACCACTTGCAGACTGCTCACTGAGCTGCTACTGCGGCAAAGTGGCTCGATATCATCCAGCGGCGTAGACCTACGTCGCTGGACTCCTCCCCTTGTGGGCGGCGCGCGCGCCGCCGGAGACTCGCTCCCGCTGTATTCAGTCACAGCGGGAGTCGAACCAGGGGAGGAGCGGCGGTGATCACCGCCGCTCTTCCCAGATCGTCGGGGATCGAGTGTGGAGATCTGCCCGCTTGTGTAAACAAAGCGGGCGGATCTCCTAAGTGACAAACAGTGACAGATTGCAGAATTCAGCATAGCTGAACCTGCGATCTGTGCCTGTGTCACACAGTCCCCTCCCCCCACACACGTTAGTAAGCACCAGGCATACATTAACCCCTTGATCACCAATAAAAGTTAACCCCTTTCCTGCCAGTGTCCTTTTTACAGTAACAGTGCATATTTATAGCACTGATTACTGTAGTAATGTCACTGGTACCCCCAAAAGTGTCAAAAATGTCAGTCAAGGGTCCGATCTGTCCGCCGCAATGTCGCAGTCCAGCAAAAAAAATCGCAGATCGCCACCAGATCACCGCCATTACTAATTAAAAAAAAAAACGATAAAAATGACATAAATTTCCCGTAGTTAGTAGCTGCGATAACTTTTTGCGCAAACCAATCAAAATACGCTTATTGCGATTTTTTTACCAAAAATATGTAGCAGAAAACAAATTGGCCTAAAATGATAAAAAATTTTGATTTTTACATTTTTTTGGGGGGGGAATTTCATATAAAAAAAATGTGAAAAATATTGTTATTTTTTCAAAATTGTCGCTCTTTTTTTGTATATAGCACAAAAAGTAAGAATCGCACAGGTGATCAAATACCACCAAAAGAAATCTCTATTTGTGGGGAAAAAAAGAACATAAATTCAATTTGGGTACAGCATTGCATGACCGCGCAATTGTCCGTTAAAATAATGCAGTGCCGAATCGCAAAATTTGGCCTGGTCAGGAATGGGGTAAAATCTTCCGGTCTTAAAGCGGTTAAAAATACGCTCATTGAGAATTTTTTTGTCAAAGACATGTAGCTAAATACATTTTGGCCAAAATATATGACAAAAATTTAATATATTGGATATTTTTTAACTGTCAAAGTAGTAAAATATTGTTATTTTTTCAAAATTGTCGCATTTTTTTATTAATATCGCAAAAAATGAAAAGCGCAGAAGTGATCAAATACCACCAAAAGAAAGCTCTGTTTGTGGGAAAAAAGGGGCGTAAATTTCGTTTGGGTACGGCATTGCATGACCGCGCAATTGACAGTTAGACGTACAGCAGGAAAATCCTCCGGGGGTAAAGTGGTTAAACCTCTCCACTAACCCGTCTGTTTAAGGGTGATATACTGATGTACGTAATTGGGTCACTTTCAGGAGTTTACACAGTTCTCTGGTCACCCTAGACATAAACGGGTTGCCCTGGTCAGTTAGGACCTCCTTAGGAAGACCCACACGGCTGAAAACCTGAAATAACTCCTTGGCAATGGTTTTAGAAGAGGTATTTCGGAGAGGAATCGCTTCTGGGTAGCGGGTGGCATAGTCCATTATTACCAAGATGTGCTGGTGCCCTCTAGTGGACTTCAGTAAGGGGCCAACGAAGTCCATGGCGATCCTCTCAAAAGGGACCTCGACAATGGGCAGGGGTACCAACGGACTGCGGAAATGTGGCGTGGGTGCAGTAATCTGACACACTGGACAGGAAGAGCAGTACAATTCCACTTCCTTAGTGATCCCAGGCCAATAAAACCTCTGGGCGATTCTCTCCCGGGTTTTTTCTGCTCCCAAATGTTCCCCAAGAATGTGCCCATGGGCCAGTTCTAAAACCATCTTGCGGTACGGTTTAGGCACTACCAGTTGCTCAAGGGTGTCCTCTATCCTCTGTGACACTCAATATAACAGGTCCCTTTCAATAATGAAGTAAGGGAGGGCAATCCTCTCATCAGGGTTACAGTGCCTTGCGAAAGTATTCAGCCCCCTTGAACTTTTCGACCTTTTGCCACATTTCAGGATTCAAACATAAAGATATAAAACTGTAATTTTTTTGTGAAGAATCAACAACAAGTGGGACACAATCATGAAGTGGAATGAAATTTATTGGATATTTCAAACTTTTTTAACAAATAAAAAACTGAAAAATTGGTCGTGCAAAATTATTCAGCCCCCTTAAGTTAATACTTTGTAGCACCATCTTTTGCTGCGATTACAGCTGTAAGTCGCTTGGGGTATGTCTCTATCAGTTTTGCACATCAAGAGACTGACATTTTTGCCCATTCCTCCTTGCAAAACAGCTCAAGCTCAGTGAGGTTGGATGGAGAGCGTTTGTGAACAGCAGTTTTCAGTTCTTTCCACAGATTCTCGATTGGATTCAGGTCTGGACTTTGACTTGGCCATTCTAACACCTGGATATGTTTATTTGTGAACCATTCCATTGTAGATTTTGCTTTATGTTTTGGATCATTGTCTTATTGGAAGACAAATCTCCGTCCCAGGCTCAGGTCTTTTGCAGACTCCATCAGGTTTTCTTCCAGAATGGTCCTGTATTTGACTCCATCCATCTTCCCATCAATTTTAACCATCTTCTCTGTCCCTGCTGAAGAAAAGCAGGCCCAAACCATGATGCTGCCACCACCATGTTTGACAGTGGGGATGGTGTGTTCAGGGTGATGAGCTGTGTTGCTTTTACGCCAAACATAATGTTTTGCATTGTTGCCAAAAAGTTTTGGTTTCATCTGACCAGAGCACCTTCTTCCACATGTTTGGTGTGTCTCCCAGGTGGCTTGTGGCAAACTTTAAACAACACTTTTTATGGATATCTTTAAGAAATGGCTTTCTTCTTGCCACTCTTCCAGAAAGGCCAGATTTGTGCAGTATACAACTGATTGTTCTCCTATGGACAGAGTCTCCCACCTCAGCTGTAGATATCTGCAGTTCATCCAGAGTGATCATGGGCCTCTTGGCTGCATCTCTGATCAGTCTTCTCCTTGTATGAGCTGAAAGTTTAGAGGGACGGCCAGGTCTTCGTAGATTTGCAGTGGTCTGATACTCCTTCCATTTCAATATTATCGCTTGCACAGTGCTCCTTGGGATGTTTAAAGCTTGGGAAATCTTTTTGTATCCAAATCCGGCTTTAAACTTCACCACAACAGTATCTCGGACCTGCCTGGTGTGTTCCTTGTTCTTCATGATGCTCTCTGCGCTTTAAACGGACCTCTGAGTCTATCGCAGTGCAGGTGCATTTATACGGAGACTTGATTACACACAGGTGGATTCTATTTATCATCATTAGTCATTTAGGTCAACATTGGATCATTCAGAGATCCTCACTGAATTTCTGGAGAGAGTTTGCTGCACTGAAAGTAAAGGGGCTGAATCATTTTGCAAGCCCAATTTTTCAGTTTTTTATTTGTTAACAAAGTTTGAAATATCCAATACATTTTGTTCCACTTCATGATTGTGTCCCACTTGTTGCTAATTCTTCACAAAAAATTACAGTTTTATATCTTTATGTTTGAAGCCTGAAATGTGGCAAAAGTTTGCAATGTTCAAGGGGGCCGAATACTTTCACAAGGCACTGTAACTAACTCCCCATCTATCTTCACTACATTCTCCCGGGCTCTTAGCAATGTGGGGTCCCTCAATTGCTCAGTGATAAAATTTTCTCCATGCACCTCGAGGTCATCAAACCCTATCGGCTGCTGTTCCTCTTCTGAGGTAGCAGGCTCCTCCCTAGGGACTGGTGTTTCCCCTGCTAAGACTGAGAACGGAAACTCAGGAGAATCCTCCCAGTTACAGGATTCTGGAGTAGATGTTTCAGGCTCAGAAGAACCACCTACTGGGGAATCTGCGCAATCCCAGAGTTCCCAGAACTTTGGGAAATCCCTTCCGATAATGGCGTCATGTGGCAGTTTGGGAACTAAACCCACTTGGTGACACAAGTTACCGAGGGAGGTTTCAAATGAAACCGTAGTCACCGGATATTCTCGAGTGTCCCCATGTACACAAACTACAGCCATTTTCCTAGGATGTAAGGTTTTTCCCACCACTAGATCACTTTTCACTAAGGTGACCAGGCTACCTGAATCCAACAATACCACAACATCTTTACCATCTAAGCACATTCTAGAAAAAGGTTTCTCATTCCCCTTTACTGCCGTGCATGTGGTTGCAAAAAGGGACTGTCGTCTCTCTGTCAGAAAGTCACACTGCATGGGTACATCACCCGCTGGGCAAACCGCTGCTACATGTCCCTCTTCCCGGCAACGGTAACAAATCAACCTTCTGGTGCTTTCCTGTGGGATGGGTCTTCCAGGCCGTTCTCGCCAAACATTAACAGTAGTCCTGATAATACCTCTAGTTGCTCTTTGGTCCCTCTCTCCACCCCCATCCCTTGATGCAGTCTTACCCATAGGTGGGGAAGGTCTGGTCTTGGGGTGAAAAGTCTGTGCGTCTCTGGGGAAAGAGGTCAAATTCTCTGTTGTTAGGTACCTTTTGACCAGGTCTACTAGTTTGTCTGCGGTTTCCGGACCAGCATGGCTCACCCATTTCTGCAGGGTGTTAGGAAGAGACCTAAGAAATTTGTCCATGACTACCCTTTCCAAAATTTTTGGTCCGGACAGAATTTGCCAAATGGATGAGGTCATACTTCTGCGACCGAGGTGGCTTCCTCAGCTGATAACTCCAATTGTGGACCCGCTGAGCACGGACATCCAAGGTTACCCCAAAACGTGCCAATATTTCCTCTTTTAATCGATCATAGTTTTTTGCATCTGCAAGCTCCAAATCAAAATATGCCTTTTGGGCTTCTCCAGATAATAGGGGGCCACTAGTCCAGCCCACTGTTCTTTAGGCTAACTCTCTTTCTCCGCTGTTCTTTCAAACGTGGTCAGAAACATCTCAGGGTCATCATCTGCAGTCATCTTTGGCAATAAATGGCTTACCCGAAAAGTCGGTATGTTACTGGCCTGACTCCCAGCCTCGGTCTGCTGTCTCTGAAGCTGTTTCACAATCGCCTCCATTTGCTGCTGGTGTCTCTGTTCCATGCCTGCAATGCTCTCTTGGTGAGCCTGTTGTTGAGCTGCAAGGCTCCGCTGAAAACCCGCATTTGTCTGCTGTTGATTTGCATTTGCCTGCTGTTGATTTGCATTTGCTTGCTGCTGATTTGCTATAGCCAGTTGTTTCAGTATCTCCTCCATTTTGGGTTTACTTTAACTGCCCACGGCACTCCACCATGTGTAAGGGGTTGGCTCGGTAGCGGCTGTGGGTGACCCCTTGGGTGGGTTCGTTACACAGAGAGACAGCCGAGGAGTGGTTAAAAACAACAGTCTATGGTTTATTCTTCCAATTTGCTGGAAACAAGTGCAAGCAACCAAACAGCATAAATCAAACAAACATAAAAGAAACCCTGGCCACTTGGGGCGTCTACCTTCACAACACAGGAACCTACCTATGATGTCCGCCGGCCACTCGCGATCTCCCACTGGAGAGGGAGAAAGGCAGACGGCTGATGTAAACAAAGCGGCCTGTCATTCTCCCTGGTGTAACTGCAGAGACTATACGATCCTGATATGTAGGATCGTACGTCTCTGTGGCTACATCACAAGCCACGCCCCTTGACAGTTAGAATCACGCCCCTAGGGACACACTTAACCCCTTGATCACTAATAAAGTTAACCCCTTCCCTGCCAGTGTCATTTTTACAGTAACAGTGCATATGTATAGCACTGATTACTGTAGTAATGTCACTGGTACCCCCAAAAGTGTCAAAAATGTTAGTCAGGGGTCCGATCTGTTCGCCGCAATGTCGCAGTCCCGCAAAAAAAATCGCAGATCGCCGCCATTACTAGTTAAAAAAAGAAAAAAACAAAAATTACATAAATCTTTCCCTTAGTTAGTAAACGCAATAACTTTTTCGCAAGCCAATCAAAATGCGCTTATTGAGATTTTTTTTTTTACCAAAATATGTAGCAGAAAACAAATTGGCCTAAAATGTAAAAAAATTAGATTTTTACATTTTTCTTGGGGGGGAATTTCATATAAAAAAAAATGTGAAAAATATTGTTATTTTTTTAAAATTGATGCTCATCTTTTGTTTATAGCGCAAAAAATAAAAATCGCACAGGTGATCAAATACCACCAAAAGAAAGCCCTGTTTGTGGGAAAAAAAGGACATCAATTTCATTTGTCCGTTAAGGTCACGCAGTGCCGGATCGCAAAATAGGCCCTGGTCTTTGAGCAACCAAATCCTCCGGGGCTTAAGTGGTTAAAAAAGAAAAAAATCAATGCTGGAGGTATAGTAAATCAGGCCCTATGTGTCCGATTTGTCCACCACAATATCGCAGTCTTGCTATACAAAGAAGCATGGGGGAGCTCATGACCATTATGAGGATGGTTAGACACAGCCCCAAATGATCCACAATGGCAAAAGTGACATGGTCCAGAAATATTTAGACAGAATAAGGGTGGATAAAGCGCCTGGACCAGATGGCATCCACCCACGCATCCTAAAAGAATTGAGCGCTGTAATTTCTAAGCCTTTGTTTCTAATTTTTAGGGACTCGTTAAGGACTGGAATAGTACCACTGGATTGGCATAGGGCCAATGTGGTGCCTATATTTAAAAAGGGATCAAAGTCTTTGCCAAGTAACTATAGACCTGTTAGTTTAACGTCTATAGTCGGGAAGATATTGGAGAGTTTAATAAAAGACCACATAGATGAGTTCTTGCTGGAAAAAAATATTGTAAGCAACAGACAGCATGGATTCATGAAAGACAGAAGTTGTCAAACAAACCTGATTTCTTTTTATAAGGAGGTAAGTAAAACCTTGGACAGAGGGGTGGCTGTGGATATAGTATACTTGGATTTTGCAAAACCGTTTGACACAGTTCCTCATACACTGCAAATGTGTAAGGTAACGTCTACAGCCTTGGAAAGATCAGTTTGTAAATGGATAAAAAATTGGCTAAAAGATAGAATTCAGAGAGTAGTGGTTAATGATTCTAACTCTGAATGGTCTAAGGTTATCAGTGTTTTCCCCCGAGGCTCAAAGGTTATCAGTGGTGTACCCCGAGGCTCAGTGTTGGGACCCTTACTTTTTAATATCTTTATAAATGATATAGGGTCTGGGATTAAAAATTCAAAAAAAAACGAAGAGATTTCCAGTCACAACTTACCAACCAGCCAGCGACCAACCAAATTGACCTGTCTAACAGTATGCGTTAAAAACAGGGGTTTGGTTGCACACATTTGCAAATACATGCGTAAGCTGCAGGCCCCGACAAGGCACCCTGTGATCTGCAGTCCCTAACTCTACAATTTAAAGAGTCTCTACAATGAGAGCACATGCATTTAATGGGATAGATGGAGGACAGGTGACTAGAGGGAGTCCACCCCTCCTTAAAGGCACAGGGTCACACTAAACACCCAGCACATCGCACAATGGCGGCAAAGGTGTCAGTGCGTTGCCTGGCTCAATATAGATATCAATAATGCAAAAAGTGGTCACCGCCTCCATCTATAACTTGTCTTATTGGTAAGGAGCACTGGAAGGGCAGACGCAGATAAAAAAAAAAACGAAGAGATTTCCAGTCACAACTTACCAACCAGCCAGAGACCAACCGAATTGACCTGTCTAACAGTATGAGTTAAAAACAGGGGTTTGGTTGCACACATTTGCAAATACATGCGTAAGCTGCAGGCCCCGACAAGGCACCGTGTGATCTGCAGTCCCTAACTCTACAATTTAAAGAGTCTCTACAATGAGAGCACATGCATTTAATGGGATAGATGGAGGACAGGTGACTAGAAGGAGCCCACCCCTCCTTAAAGGCACAGGGTCACACTGAACACCCAGCACATCGCACAATGGCGGCAAAGGTGTCAGTGCGTTGCCTGGCTCTATATAGATATCAATAATGCAAAAAGTGGTCACCGCCTCCACCTATAATTGGTCTTATTGGTAAGGAACACTGGAAGGGCGGACTAAAAATATGCTAAAAATATGCACTGTTACTGTAATAATGCCATTGGCAGGGAAGGGGGTTAACCCTGTGGGTGATCAAGGGGTTAAATGTGAGCCTAGGGGAGTGATTCTAACTGTGTAGGGGGGTGTGGCTTCTGAGATGACCATAGAGACATGTGATCCTATATAGCAGGATTAAATGAACTCTTTCATCTTCCCAGGGAGAAGAACGGTCGGCTGTGTTTACAATAGCCAACCATCCTTCTTTCAAAGCGGAGAATGATCATGGGTCTGAGGTGGCAATCAGAGCCACCTGACACACGCATCGGCTTCCCCGCTAAGGAGCGGGGGCGAGATCGTGCCGCCAGTGGCACGCACTCACCCCCTAGACTCCCAAGAGTGAGCACCGTACATGTATGGCGATATGCCTGGGAGCCGCTGCCTGCCGCAGTACATCTGCGGCGGGCGGTCGTAAACTGGTTAAATAAACGCAGTGCTATATCGCAAAAAATGGCCTGGTCATGAAGGGGGTAAAACCTTTCGATGGTGAAGTGGTTAAAAAGTAGGCAGTGGGTAATTTTACCCAGCTGTTACCAGTCAAAACTAAAATAAGTGTACTATTTTCCTTTACTCATCTCATCCTTGTACCTAAATGCTTAGCACATACCTTTTCATTTTTGTGGACTATAACTATTGCCCAATAATCATTTGTCCTGTTATCTGAAATGTATTTCTTTAACTTAATTTTTTTTTCTTTTTTCCAACCTTTAAAACTACCAAAGAATGGTAACTTGCAGAAGCATCTGGAAAACGTTGAGAGAGACTTCCTTGTTTTCAACAGAGAAAAGTAAGTATAGCATGTCACCATGCCCTGTATTTCTGTGAAATTGATGTTCTGCTGTAAACTAAATATAAATCCTTAAATTAGATATACTGGCATGTTCAAGCTGTGGCAATGTTGTATGTAAAATGTGAATATTGTGGATATGGCCAGTTGCTTTTCGAAGGGGTGCAACAAAATAGGCCTGAACAGGGGTATAATTTTTATTTAACATAATAACAAATGCTATATACAGTATTTCACAAAGGTAAGCACACCCCTCACATTTTTCTAAATCGGTTATTTATAACTTTTCATGTGACAATGACACTTTGCTACAATGTAAAGTAGTGAGTGAACAGCTTGTATAACAGTATAAATTTGCTGTCCCCTCAAAATAACTCAACACACAGCCATTTATGTCTAACTGTCTAATGTCTAGCCATTTTCCAGTCACATCCCTAGTGTCATGTGATTTGTTAGTGTTGCAAGGTCTCAGGTGTGAATGGAGAGCAGGTGTGTTAAATTTGGTGTTATCGCTTTCACTCTCTTAATACTTGTCACTGCAAGTTCAGCATGGCACCTCATGGCAAAGAACTCTCTGAGGATCTGAAAAAAATAATTGTTTCTCTACATAAAGATGGCCTAGGCTATAAGAAGATTGCCAAGAACCTGAAACTGAGCTGTAGCTCGGCCAAGACCATACAGCGATTTAACAGGACAGGTTCCACCCAGAACAGGCCTCGCCTGGTCGACCAAAGAAGTTCAGTACGTGTGCTCAGGGTCATATCCAGAGGTTGTCTTTGTTAAACAGACATATGAGACTGCCAGCATTGCTTCAGAGGTTGAA
Organism: Pelophylax lessonae; assembly: GCF_965119305.1. Taxonomy (NCBI): domain Eukaryota; kingdom Metazoa; phylum Chordata; class Amphibia; order Anura; family Ranidae; genus Pelophylax; species Pelophylax lessonae. The sequence goes on along the minus strand of NC_138771.1, from coordinate 342,583,815 downwards.
GGGGTGGGGGGTCAGCCTGTCAGTGCTCCAACCATATGCCGCTCAATGCATCAAATTTCTCTGCATGGCTGTCATCCCAGAAGGAAGTCTCTTCTAAAGATGATGCACAAGAAAGCCCACAAACAGTTTGCTGAAGACAGGCAGACTAAGGACATGGATTTCTGGAACTATGTCCTGTGGTCTGATGACACCAAGATAAACTTATTTGGTTCAGATGTTGTCAAGCGTGTGTGGCGGCAACCAGGTGAGGAGTACAAAGACAAGTTTGTCTTGCATACAGTCAAGCATGGTGGTGGGAGTGTCATGGTCTGGGGCTGCATGAGTGCTGCTGGCACTGGGGAGCTACAGTTCATTGAGGGAACCATGAATGCCAATGTGTACTGTGACATACTGAAGCAGAGCATGATAGTTACATAGTTACATAGTTAGTAAGGTTGAAAAAAGACATCAGTCCATCCAGTTCAACCTATGCATCCAGTTCAACCTATGAATGCGTGTGTGTGTTTGCTTTTAATCGTACATTGTATACCCCTGTATGTTGTGGTCTTTAAGGTGTCCATCTACTAGTTTTTTGAAACTATCGATGCTCCCTGCTGATACGACTGCTTGTGGAAGAGAATTCCACATCCTTACTGCTCTTACAGTGAAGAACCCCTTACGCACTTTAAGGTTAAACCGCCTTTCCTCTAGTTTTAGTGAGTGGCCACGTGTCTTATTGTACCTCCGTTCTCTGAATAGTTTGTTCCTTATGCTCGGGTCACCAGTACAGTATTTGTACATTGATATCATATCCCCCCTCAATCGTCTTTTCTCCAGAGAGAAAAGGTTCAGTGCTTGTAGTCTTTCTTCATAGCTGATGTCCTCCATTCCCCTAATTATTTTTGTTGCCCTTCTCTGGACTTTCTCCAGTTCCAGCACATCCTTCCTGAGGACCGGTGCCCAGAACTGGACAGCATACTCCAGATGTGGCCGGACCAGAGTCTTGTAGAGTGGGAGAATAATCTCTTTATTTCTGGAGTGAATCCCCTTTTTTATACATCCCAGTATTCTGTTGGCTTTGCTTGCGGCGGCTTGGCATTGCATGCCACTGCCAAGCTTGTTGTCTACCAGTACCCCCAAGTCCTTTTCCATCCTAGACTCACCCAGAGGTTCCCCCCCTAGTGAGTAGCTTGCTTTCTGGTTTCTGGCACCCAGGTGCATTACTTTACATTTATCAACATTAAACCTCATCTGCCATGTAGTTGCCCACCCCGTTATTTTGTTCAGGTCTGCTTGCAAGGTTTCCACATCCTGCATAGAAGATATTGGCATGCCTAATTTAGTATCATCTGCAAATACTGAGATTGTACTAGATATCCCCTCCTCTAGATCATTTATGAATAAATTAAACAGGATTGGTCCCAGGACAGAACCCTGGGGGACCCCACTTTCCACACCCGCCCAATCCGAGTACTCCCCATTAATCACCACCCTCTGTACTCTCCCCTGGAGCCAGTTCTCTATCCAGGTACTCACCTTATGGTCCATACCTACCTTCCTTAGTTTGTACAGTAATCGTTTGTGGGGAACAGTGTCAAAGGCCTTTGCAAAGTCCAGATACACCACATCCACAGGCTTACCTTTATCTAGGTGGCTGCTCACTTCATCGTAGAAGGTTAATAGATTGGTTTGGCAAGAACGATTTTTCATGAATCCATGCTGATTACTACTTATAATACCAGTTTCATTACTAAAGTCTTGTATGTGGTCCCTTAACATCCCCTCCAAAATTTTGCAGACTACTGATGTTAGGCTGACCGGCCTATAGTTACCCGGGATATATCTCGGCCCCTTCTTAAATATTGGTACCACGTTGGCTTTTTTCCAATCAGCTGGCACCATACCCGTCTGTAAACTATCCTTAAAGATCAAGAATAATGGTCTGGCAATCACCTGGCTGAGCTCATTAAGAACCCTCGGGTGCAAGCCATCCGGTCCCGGGGATTTATTTATGTTAAGTTTCTCTAGTTTAGCTCTAAGTCTATCTTCTGTTAACCATGGCGGCACTTTCTGAGGTGTATTATTGGCCTTACAAGCTGGGTTTGTGTAGCCCCCCGATTCTTTTGTGAAGACTGAAGAGAAGAAATTATTTAACACTTCCGCCTTTTCTCTGTCCTCAGTGGCCATATTTCCCTTATCATCTTTTACGGGGCCAATGTGTTCTGGCCTCGCTTTCTTACTGTTTATATACTTAAAGAACTTCTTAGGGTTCTTTTTACTCTCCTCCGCTATATGTCTCTCGTGTTCTATTTTAGCCGCCCTGATTTCGTCTTTACATTTCTTATTACACTCTTTGTAATGCTTAAATGCTGCCAATGACCCCTCAGTCTTGTATTTTTTGAAGGCCTTTTCTTTAGCACTAATATACATTTTTATGTTGGAGTTTAGCCATCCAGGGTTTATTTTTGCTCTTTTAAATTTATTTCCCTTTGGAATGCACTGGCCAATCCCCCTGTTTAGTATGCTCTTGAAGCACTCCCATTTTTCCTCCGTGTTCTTTGTTTCCAGGGTTCTATCCCAATTGATATTTTCTAGCAGCGAGCGCAGCTTTGGGAAATTGGCTCTTTTGAAATTCAGTGTCCTTATATTACCCCTCAGCTTCCTATTACTGTAATTAATACTGAAACTTATTGACCTATGGTCACTGTTTCCTAGGTTGTCCCGTATTTCTATATCCGTGATCAGGTCTGTATCGTTGGTAATCAGTAGGTCAAGTACCGCATTGTTTCTTGTCGTCGGTGCATTCACCATCTGACCCATAAAATTGTCCTGCAAAACATTTAGGAACTGCCTAGCCTTGGCTGAGTGCGCGGTTCCTTCTGCCCAGTCAATATCTGGATAATTAAAGTCCCCCATTATAATGACATTTCCCATCCTTGCTGCCAATCCTATCTGTAAAAGGAGGGCCGCCTCACCCTCCTCCCTCTGGTTGGGGGGTCTATAGCATACGCCCAATATTAACTTCCCCGCCGTGCCATCCCTTTGAAGCTCTACCCATAGGGATTCTGCCTCATCCATAGCTCCATTATTAATATCATCCCTCATATTTACCTGTATGCTGTTCTTAATATACAGACATACCCCTCCCCCTTTTTTACCTTCTCTATCTCTGCGATAAAGGGAATACCCCTGAATGGTCGCCATCCAGTCATGGGAGCTGTCAAACCAAGTCTCAGTTATCCCCACAAAATCTAAGTCCTCCTCAAACATCAGCAGCTCCAGCTCTCCCATCTTGTTGGCCAGGCTTCTGGCATTGGTATATAAGCCTCGTAATTTTGATGTTTTTAGGCTGCTCTCTTGATTTTTCCCCGTACCCACCCTGGGTATAGGAGCTCCGAACACCCTACCGCTAATGCCCCCATTTCTGCCCTCTGAAACTTTCTTTCCACTGGCTAATTCTACATCTGTACCCTCCCCCCCATTCCCTAGTTTAAAAGCCCCTCTAACTTTTTGGCCATCCTCGCACCCAGTACGGCTGCACCCACCCCATTTAGGTGCAATCCGTCCCTACCAAAGAGCCGGTGACCGACTGAGAAGACGGCCCAGTTCTCCAGGAACCCGAAACCCTCCTTACTACACCAGCTCCTCAGCCACTCGTTAACTTCCCTAATCTCCCGCTGCCTCTCTGGTGTGGCTCGAGGTACAGGTAGTATTTCGGAAAATACTACCTTGGAGGTCCTAGTCCTCAACTTAGCGCCTAAGTCCCTGAAATCATTTAGGACTCTCCGTCTTCCTCTACCTATGTCATTGGTACCCACGTGTACCATGACAGCTGGGTCTTCCCCAGCCCCACCCAATAATCTGTCCATCCGATCCGCAATGATCCCCTCCCTTCAGAGACTAGGCCACAGGGCAGTATTCCAACATGATAACAATCCCAAATACACCTCCAAGATGACCATTGCCTTGCTAAAGAAGCCGAGGGCAAAGGTGATGGACTAGCCAAGCATGTCTTCAGACCTAAACCCTATTGACCATCTGAGGGGCATCCTAAAATGGAAGGTGGAGGAGCGAAAGATCTCTAACATCCACCAGCTCCGTGATATCATCATGGAGGAGTGGAAGAGGACTCCAGTGGCAGCCTGTGAAGCTCTGGCGAACTCCATGCCCAAGGCAGTGCTGGAAAATAATGGTGGCCACACAAAAAATGTACACTTTGGGTCCAATTGTCACATAAAACTGTGGAGGGAAAATGGCTAAGTGGGCCCAATTTGGACATTTCCATTTAGGGGTGCACTCACTTTTGTTGCCAGTGGTTTAGACATTAATGGCTGTGTGTTGAGTTATTTTGAGGGGACAGCAAATGTACACTGTTATACAAGCTGTACACTCACTACTTTACATTGTAGCAAAGTGTCATTTCTTCAGTGTTGTCACATGAAAAGATAAAAATCCCAAAAAGTTGAGGACTGTTGTTAAAAGAAGAGGATGCTACACCATAGTAAATGTGGCCCTGTCCAAACTTTTTTGAGATGTGCTGCTGCCATCAATTTCAAAATTACCTTTTTTCTTTAAATTGTACAATTTCTCAGTTTAAACATTTGATATGTTTTCTATTGTAAATATGGGTTTATGAGATTTTGCGAACCATTGCATTCTGTTTTTATGTACATTTTACACAGCGTTCCAACTTTTATCTAAACTCAGTCCTCTTTGTGTTTGGGCCTTTAGTCTTTGGTGGGGCGCTCACCTCTCCATTCTGAGGGTACGTGTATTCACAAAGGTCAGAAAAATCAAGCAAAAACAAATCAATAGAAGCCTCTCACCATGCTTACTGGTTCAATGATGGCATTAAACGTACCCTTCCAGTAGCTCTGCTACCCTCCCCTGCAGCAGCCTATTGGCACCACATGCTGGCACGATACTGGAACAGCTGGAACAATAAGACAGTAGGAAAACTGGAACAGCAGTTTAGTCCATGCAGCATATGGTCCTCTTTCAGCAGGCAGTCTCTCCTACAGATAGTATAGTCCAGCACAGTAGTACAGTGATATATTTACAACAGCACAGAATAACACTGCAGCAGCACAGTCCCTTGCTCCTCTCTGCACAACTTGGTAGTGGCAGTAGCAAATTGTCTAGTGCCAGCTTCCCCTATAGTCAGCACAACAAATGGCCTTCTAACAGCAATATGTGAGCCTGGTCTTGCACCTCACTCTCTTTTTACTCTCTGCTGAAACTGCCTGCACAGTACAGTTCACTCTGGCTTTCAGCTGGAGACAGCCTCCCCTCTGCAGCATAGTAGGCTCTCAGCCCAGTACTCAGGCTCACAGTGGCACTGTCCTGGCTCACTTTGCACACCCAGCTACACACAAAAACTCCCAAGCACCTGGAAAACACTTCTACCATGCTTTCTAGTCTCACCCACACAGATGCTCTGCTCTATATATGCAGTGGATGCTGCTAACCACAGTCACAACCAATAGTGACACAAGATACCAGCAGAGAAAATCCCTTCCATGCTGTGTCATTTAGAGGTCTTTCTGTGGTGATGGTTTCTTCACAATGTTTACCTTTTGAGAGACATTCTGATTCCATTCAATCTCTTCCCTAGTTCTTTTGTTCCCTCAGAAGCTGGCTCTGGTGTCTGTTATTTCAATCTGACAACAGTAAATATATTCCTAATAACACCACTCTTCAGGGATCTCATCTTCTGCATGCCACACTAAAAAAGAGGATGAAATAGGGGCAACTAGGTTCACTTTCCTAATCAACAACTGAGCCTGTAATTTCACTGGAGAGTTAGGGACAGTGACTGGGATTTTCCCTCAACTTCTCTGTAGTACTTTTGTTGATCTCACTGCAGGGATCAGCTCTGTTCCAGCATCTTTCAGTCCGTCTTGGTCTGTCTCTAAGACAACATAATACCCAGACTGGCTCCATACTCTACTGAAGGTTCAACGTTTTGACGACTGTTGAATTTCCTTGGTCTACTTCATGCAGCTTAGAATGTAAACCCCTGGATGAAGAGTCAGACTTGCAAGAGATGGGAGCCAGAAGCCATCCCACTGGATCTAGTTTTGTCCCCACTATCAAAGAGTTTTTGGTGGTCCCCCAGGGCTAGGAACACGCAATAGATAGAACATTGGAGGTCTCTGGTGCCCAGACAACCAAAAGGCCAAAGGAAAACTTGATCTGCAGCTATCCATTGTAGGATAATGTCTCTGCTCTGATTCTCCAAATCTTTAAATTCTTTAGCTCCCACAAGGGTCACATCAGAGTCACTTGTGCCCGTGAGGAGGTGCTTCCACTTGAACAAGCACCACAGGACCTATCACTTTGGCAGGTTGGATATATGCATTTTATTTCCAGCAAAACTTTGGAGGCTCGTAGGACTGTTTCTGTAGGGTATCAGCTGGGGATCCATAGGCCCTGGCCTTACCTTCTTCAAAGGCTTCTTCTTCAAATGGGAGCTGGTGATCAAGCTCCTAACTGGCCCCTGCTACTGCAAGACCTCTATGATCTCTTTGATTGTTATGTGGAACTGATCTTTTCTATGGACATCATTACTTAGAGTCTGGCTTCTCCACAGCCAAAGCATCTAATCTCAGCAAGTTGTACAGTGTTATGCACTTCAACTTCTCCTGAAGCCAACTCGTTTAAGGCCAACCACAGTCATTTCAGTATCTGTGAAAGACCACATCTCTGCAGGATCTCATCAACTCCAAAATTATAATCAGATTTCTATTTTTTTCAGGTCAAACAGTTTCTCTATCCCTCCATACACAGCATATAAGACTTAAAGATTGTCTAGTGCTGTGTAATCCTGTTGTCTCAGTTTTAGGTTGTGGATTGCACCAGCCATAGGATCCTCTTAAACTTTTGGAGATTCTCTGCCTCTACCAGACAATGTTTAATTTCCTATAGTGCAGCCTTTCACAACCAGGGTTTCCAATATTTCTGGGGTTTCTCCTGAGGTGAAAAGTTCCTTTAAAAGTGAGCAATGGCAAATTGATCTCCCCTAATGCAAGGCTCACCTGGCCATATAACTTACAATCTGATATATAAGGATGTACCCTAGACAGTCCATTCAATTTGAATCAAATCAGGCTGGCTCTTGCATTACATGAGATCTAAAGAGATTGTACAATTAAATTTTATAGTGTCATTTCTACACAGACTAATGATGTTGGGGGGACGCAACAACTTCTGCTGACTGAATTTTTTTGTCTGTATTATTAGTTTCAGGCTTTTTGCAGAAAATAATTTTATTGTATAGAGCAGGAGGGAAGTTAAAAAAAAAATGAGTGTCAAAAATGCTATGTAGTCCAGATTAAAGATTTTTTTTAATAAAATGTTTTACAGCTTATTGATCATGCTAGTATACCATAAGTTATAGTTATAATAATTTTTTAACAGGGGTTCCGCAAGACCTGAAAGTTATTTCAATGGCTGGAAAAGGCCACTTTAATGGTATAAAAATGTAACACTGTAAAGTGCATTAGCACACCATTTATCTTTCCCATCCTTTGGACTTTAAAATTGCTATTAATTAGAACACTGGCACTGGTTTCAGATAGCTAAGGTTGAGCTTGGGAATCACTGGAGCTTAAGGTTTCCCACTGTTAAATGTTAATATTAACATTTGTATTGTTTTGTTCCATTTTTGCAGAAGCCAAAAGGACCTCCAGGAAAACCAAGAGAACATAACTATGGTCCAAGCCAAAGAAGATGAGGATGGACAAAATAATAACCTACAAACCATGTGATTTCCACATGTAATCTTCCTGCATTATGTAGCACTTGATATGCTGGACTTTATGAAGCAAAGGTTATAAGCGACATGTCTCTGATATCTAGGAATCCTAGCAAACTTTGCATTTATTTTTGATTGTGAGGTGTATGGAGGTTGTTAGAGACAATCTGCTTCATGAATCGTAAAGCATTCATGTATAATAAGATGACTCTTCCTTTTGATTCATTCAATTTCAAGCTTATTTTTTTGTAGAGCTGAGCGATAACACGTTTTGCACAAACTTCAAAAAGAAAATATATTTTAGATTATATTTTTTAGAGCATTAGGAGTTTTTTCTAGGCTGTTTTTGTTTTCCTTTTTTTTTATATAATTTATTACATGCCTGTAGCATACAGCAAGCAACGTGTAATAAAATTACCACAGAATAGTAGTTGCAAGATTGATATAAATGTATTTTGTTCAAAGGCTGATGATGAAGTCCTGTCACTGATATTCAGCTATGCTGTTAGAATTAAATATATGTACATTGTGTTTTTGTGTAATCTGTTATCCATAGTCATCTTATAAGGGAAAAGACGAGGTCTGCAAAACAGTAACTGAATGTGGGTGGGCCCAAAGCTCTGAGCCATTTCATGAAAACAGGGTTAGAATATAGTTTAAATATCCAAGCCTGGGTATTACAAAAAGCCAAAAATATAAATAATAAAGCCAAGAAGAAGGGATGATCATTAGAATGAGCTTGGATAATTGCAGGAACAGGGATAAACCTTTTTTTAATGATGTTGGTGTATGTTTGTAAGGGCCAAGAAAATGGCCACGTCTCCAATACAGCTGCCTAAGAAATGGGTCACATCTTAAGTAGTGCATGGCATTAACATACATGAAGACAACTCTGCAATGAGCTTTTTTACTGTCCAAACATGACTGCGGCAGCTTTTGGACAACTCAAGATAGCTTCTGAATTTACTATTCTATTCAGACCTCAGTTTTTTGGAGATTTTATATAGAGACCAAAAAATAAAGGGAGGTATGGAGAAAAACAATTGTTGCCTTTTATGTTCATAATTTTTCTTTCTCCACTGTTCCTTAAATATAATTCATTTACATTCTTTGTTCAACTGTATAGAATAAAATGGAAGGGGATTGCAGCTAATGTAGTATTAAAAACAGGAAATTTAATAAAGCAACCAAAGTGCACTAACCAATCTGTATGGTATCGTTTTCTTTATTTGTGGCAAAAATTTTAAATATTATGAATAGTATGAATGATAGAGCAATAATAACCAACAATTGTAAGCAATTCTAGATATTGAATGTAAAGTACAACGAAATGTCAGGTGCCCCCAAACACCCCATCTGGGAGCAAACTGTGCCTTGGGGGGGGGGACAAAACATTTTACTCCATTTTGGATACAGTGGGCGAGGGTTAAAGCCACTATCAGATCTTGTTTTTCCACCTGTGTCTCATTTGAGAGATATATGTAATAGTAAGGGAGAGGATATCTTTCCAATAAAATATTTTCTTAGGCAGTTGTCACAGGATTCGCACTGGAATATTTCCCCTCTATTCTTGTTCTTATACCATGGAATATTTCCCCTCTATTCTTGTTCTTATACCATGGAATATTTCCCCTCTATTCTTGTTCGCATACCATGGAAGATTTCTCCTCTATTCTTGTTCTCATATCATGGAAGATTTCTCCTCTATTCTTGTTCTCATACCATGGAAGATTTCCCCTCTATTCTTGTTCTCATACCATGGAAGATTTCCCCTCTATTTTTTTTCTCATACCATGGAAGATTTCCCCTCTATTCTTGTTATCATACCATGGAAGATTTCTCCTCTATTCTTGTTCTCATATCATGGAAGATTTCCCCTCTATTCTTGTTCTCATACCATGGAAGATTCCCCCTCTATTCTTGTTCTCATACCATGGAAGATTTCCCCTCTATTCTTGTTCTCATACCATGGAAGATTTCCCCTCTATTCTTTTTCTCATACCATGGAAGATTTCCCCTCTATTCTTGTTCTCATACCATGGAAGATTTCTCCTCTATTCTTGTTCTCATACCATGGAAGATTTCTCCTCTATTCTTGTTCTCATACCATGGAAGATTTCTCCTCTATTCTTGTTCTCATACCATGGAAGATTTCTCCTCTGTTCTTGTTCTCATACCATGGAAGATTTCTCCTCTGTTCTTGTTCTCATACCATGGAAGATTTCTCCTCTATTCTTGTTCTCATGCCATGGAAGATTTCCCCTCTATTCTTGTTCTCATACCATGGAAGATTTCTCCTCTATTCTTGTTCTCATATCATGGAAGATTTCCCCTCTATTCTTGTTCTCATACCATGGAAGATTTCTCCTCTATTCTTGTTCTCATATCATGGAAGATTTCCCCTCTATTCTTGTTCTCATGCCATGGAAGATTTCTCCTCTATTCTTGTTCTCATACCATGGAAGATTTCCCCTCTATTCTTGTTCTCATGCCATGGAAGATTTCTCCTCTATTCTTGTTCTCATGCCATGGAAGATTTCTCCTCTATTCTTGTTCTCATACCATGGAAGATTTCTCCTCTATTCTTGTTCTCATGCCATGGAAGATTTCCCCTCTATTCTTGCTCTCATTCTCATACCATGGAAGATTTCTCCTCTATTCTTGTTCTCATACCATGGAAGATTTCTCCTCTATTCTTGTTCTCATGCCATGGAAGATTTCCCCTCTATTCTTGTTCTCATACCATGGAAGATTTCTCCTCTATTCTTGTTCTCATATCATGGAAGATTTCCCCTCTATTCTTGTTCTCATATCATGGAAGATTTCCCCTCTATTCTTGTTCTCATTCTCATACCATGGAAGATTTCTCCTCTATTCTTGTTCTCATACCATGGAAGATTTCTCCTCTATTCTTGTTCTCATGCCATGGAAGATTTCCCCTCTATTCTTGTTCTCATACCATGGAAGATTTCTCCTCTATTCTTGTTCTCATATCATGGAAGATTTCCCCTCTATTCTTGTTCTCATATCATGGAAGATTTCCCCTCTATTCTTGTTCTCATACCAACTCAAAATGTTGGATTTATCCCTTCTTTTATTCCTGGTGACACTGTTGGCACTTTATCAGGACAGTAAGTTAAGATGAATCTTTGGGAATACACACAGCAATACAAACCTGACAGTGGTTCTTACCCCTTACTCTCCTTTAGTTATAGTTTTAGATATTGTATTCTCATAGCTGGACAGAGGAAAGGTATGATATTAAAAGGAAGACCTGCTAGGGAGTCCTTGCTTCATTTCCATGAAAGGTTGGAAGGTTGGTGGTCTACTTCTCTACTGCTCTTTAGGAGAGAGATTGATCTAGACACATCTAGTATACCAATTCAGCAGTACAAACCTGCCTTAGTTTTGACCCCCCCCCCCCACACACACACACACACACTCTACTAAACAAACTTGTTTTTGTTGCTATCTGTTTTACCATGAAAAAGCTATCCCATCACTTCCTTGATGCATTGCCAACCTAACCTATTTAGCAGTAGATTACAGCTAAACAGCAGCAGACAGAAATTTGTATTGAAGTTTGTTAAAAACCTTGATTTTTTCCTAGATAAAAGTAAAGACGTATATTAATTTCCTGCTTTCAATAAAAATTTCTGAAAGAAAGGGTCATTTACCGCACAGATGTTAATCATATGTGGAAAAAAGATTGACATTCCCTGCTTTCCTACCAATTTCTCCTCTTTATTCGTACACTGTAATAGTTATTAGGCTATTAATTTCAGCTATGGCATGAAGCCAATCCTATGAAAAACATAACATTTAACCCCTGATAATATGTTTATGCCAGCCAGCTCATATTTGGAAAAAAAAATATGTTGATCAGACAACCCTTGGCAGAGACAAGGATGCCATCTGGACTCCAGCAGTGAACAGCCATGTACTAGGTGGTAGGGCACAGCTGGGAATGAGTTTTGCAAAGGTCATTAAAATGAGGTTCAGAGAAGGCTGAATGTATAATCAGAATGCCAATTTGCTTTGGTCACATCATTTGTTGGCTGTTGCTCAACTTCCTGTGTTCTGGTAGGCATTAATTAAATTAAGTTTAAACAACTAATCCAAAACAAACATCTTTAGGTAAGTCGTTAACTGTTAATTATTTGTACTGTACTTTTTTACACAAAATTTGAAGACGTCATTAAGCTAATAACACTATATTTGGTAAGAAGCATATACAAAAAGGAAGATAAGGATATACCTACAGAAACAAAGTATAATATTGTAGTCTATATAGGGGGGCAGACTAAACTAATCTCCAATCAATAGTCCAGGTAACAGAGATGTTATGATGTAACAGTCTGTATTGCTAAAAGTTCATTCACTGATGGCAGCCACCAATGTGGAAACAGAAGCAGGTTCCAGCAAAAGTTGAGAATGAAACAAAAAAGGAGAGGCGCCTCTAAGTGTAGGAGTAAAATGTGGTTTAAAAGGAGTTGTAAAATGGCAACTCAAAAAGGATAGGAGTAAATCAGACAAATCTATGTGGAGTAGTGTTATCCCGAAAGGTTCTCACCAGTGACCGTTTCATTGTCCACCGGCTCCCGCCATGTGTGTCATTGCTCGCTTGTAGGGAGTTGGCCGTAAGGTGGAATCAGTTCCAAAATGAGGCTTGGGGCGCAGATGGAGGGCAGCATAGAGTGATGACGTCACTGAAATGCAACGCGTTTCTGAGCTGGCGAACTGTAAATGACCCAGCAGTCGCGCTCCTTTTTCAAAGCTATCTAAGAAGCATTCGCTTCTAGGTAAAAAGGAAATGCAACTCATTGACCTCTCTACAGACCTGGTCAAACCTCTGCTAAACCAGTCCATCTGCTGTAGTGATTCTTGAGCAATCACAGCTGTACTTTTAAAAACTCACTGCTTTCAAACTGGCATTTCAGTGTATGCTTAGAGATATAGGAAACCACTCTGGACTTTATATCTTCAGCTAACCCATAGCTGGGACTGGCAATCAGTTTACCACATCCATACTGACTTTTGTAATAAAAAAAAGAAAATACAAATTTAGAATACTTTACACAGGAGCTCACCTAATGTCAAATTTTTTATTTGATTGATTTGTTAATTCATTTTGAGAGTTTTTGTAGCTATTATTTTTTGTTTTTTAATGTTCCCCAGGCATTGTCAGGGGAATTGTCAGGGGAATTGAGGACTTTTTCATACCAGGACAGTCCAATGCAGTATGTTTACCAACATGTATACCACATTAACTTGCTTTACGTTAAAGCATCCTATTTGTTTGAATGGGCCAACGATGCACCACAGCAGACTCAAAATAAAACCTGCACCGAGTGGCTAGCTAAGCGCACAGCAATGCACAGAGCATCCATTACCGCAGTGTACTAGTTTGAATGAGCTCTTAGAAAAGACTGTGAGTGTGAGGCCTCCTGGTCTCAGCTACTGAGCAAAGCACTCTACATCCACAGTACATTGATGCAGAGAGTGTCACTCATGTCAACACGTCAGCCCCAATTTCTTTGTCATCCAAAGCCAGAAGACATCTGAAGAAGATATGGAAAAAAAAAAACATATGATATCAGAGAGTAGGAGAAGGGGGCTTTTGGAGGAAAATGGGTAGACTGTAAGCCCAGAGTTGAGCTTTGACAAATGTATCTGAATTTTCAATATAGTAAGACTAAATTGTCCTCCTGATTTGGTGGCGCCAGGCTTTTCTAGTAAAGGAAAAATTAATTCATATTTTAGCAACAGATGTATTAGATCTCATTGCTCATCCAGTCAGAGATCATCTTGGCTCCGTAAGTGCCAGAAAATCTAAAAGGACAGTCTGTAATTCTCAGCTTGTAGAAACCTTATCATTGTTACATAAATAGGTCAAAAGCCCTTTACAATGAGTCATAGAGATCTGGAAAAAATGCCCATACAAAATAGCCACTGTCCACTGCAGCTAAACGTTGCACTGAGCATCAGAAAACCTGCAGAATGAGCTACTGTACGTATTTGGCTTTTCTTGTGTGCGAGGAAATGTTTTATAACTTCAGGCGACATTTTCTTAGAATCAAAAAATGTTCCACAAAGAGCGTGGAGAAAAAGAGGTTATAAGGTCGGTTTCATCAAAAAGGCAGAGAGACCAAATAGGTTATTTCTGTCAATTTAATAATTGTGTTGAAACATGTGCAAATACACGGAACATGCAGGTACTAAAGTGAAAAAATGAAAAAGTGACATAAAACACTGAAGACAAGACATAGCAAACATATATACAAAAATTCCAATGACCAGCTGGTGTAAAAAAATATCAATTGTCCGGAGTGAGAAAATTCCACAGCATAAACTGTATAGATGTCTAATAGTAACAATATACTCCCTGACAAAAATCCCCTGGGAAGCTCGAATCTCACGAGGAAGTCCAGACACTCATAGGAGTGTGTATAGAAGGCAAGGAATGGTATAAACCAACTGAAAGTCAGAGAAAAGTAAAACATAATAAGAGTACTAATGCAAATGAATGCGTGACATCCTTGAAACAGAACTACAGAATTGTCTATGAAACTGTTTCACTGTTTGGGGAAATACTCACAGAATACTGTGTAGAGGGTGCACTTGCTACTCTTGATTATGAGAAAAAATCAGGTGCGAGGTAATAAGGATGCGAGTGCCAAATTGTTACATGTTAGATACATTTTCTTGAGAGTCTGTTGGGAGCACAGATAGCACTGTATAGGTGGTCGGGTTGAACTTACAAGTTGATGATCTCCTGACTCTGTAATATTCCTGATACCATTCCTAATGCAGCGGTGTGTCCCCCGTAAGAGATATTAAGTCTGATTGGATGTATGGCTGCAGCTGTGTTGCTTCCTTAATGGCTATGGGTAATCAAAAGGTGATTTCCTGTGCTGTATGAGTAAATCATGTACACAGTCCCAGGCATAGACATTGTTCATCAATTATATGCATAACACTCTTTCACCTCATAGCCGCACTGAGTACTGTTCATCTTTTCAGTTTCTTTCCTCCTGTAAATGAAGATGCAGAGTCACTTCCTTGTATCTTGGGGGGGATGTTTGCTGTATTTGCTCCAGTTAATTCCTTGCACAGTCGCTGTTATCTGGACTCTGCTGGTGGTTCACCATCCATAGGGGTTTAGGACTGAGACACCGCCGTTGATGACGTCACGTCAACGCATTTCACTATTGGATAGCGTAGGTTTGTCTGGATCATTTTCTTAGAAATTGAAAACTGGAATGAAGCAGTATCCTAGAACATGGGATGTGTAAATCTATAAATATATATATATACTGTATGTAGCACTGCCCCCTAGGGGACTGCTGAGAATTACACTTTCTGGATTTCCCTGGGTTACCCTTAGCAACTGACAGCAGACAACCAGCATGGAAAGTCCTTGGCTCAGTCAATAATCAATCCAGGGGATGTTGGTTTTTGTGTTTTTATTTGGAACTGGGATAGGAGAAGGGATGAGTTGGATACTCCAACTATGAACTATGCACAATCTTGAGGACAACTAGCTGTAGTGTGCGGCAAGACTGCTGCTTCACCTTGCCACCGAAGTGAAGATAAATAATGTGTTCCTGCTAGAATTACTCTTCAGGGTTCTAACGTGGCACCCCCTTTCTCACTTGCTGTGTGTGCTTACACCTGTCCACTTACTCTTCACTGGAGAGGTCCCCTTCCTGGGCAGACCCCTGTCAAGCTTCCCGGTACTCACTGACACTGATTTTCCCAAGGTTTCTCTGCCTCAAACTCCACCAATCAGCTTTCCTGGACCTCCTGGCTCAGCTCCACACTCCTGGATCACAAGGCTGACCCCCTGTGACCACCATCCACAGCAGCAGAAGGAGAGATAAATGTCACCCTCCTTCTGGGACCTGGCTTCTGGCCCAAAGACACCCTGTCATATGTGCCCTTGGCTTTTATAACATATCCCAGGATGCACCACTGTTTGTGCCAACCCACTGGGATGGTTACAAAAGCATGTGTGTCACTGGCTAGGTTTCCTCCACTGTCCAACAGGCTCCCTTATTGGATGCAGTGGGGACAATCCCTCAGCCTAGATGAATCACACCCTGGGCACATGCAACAGGCATAACTATTAATTAGGCTCCCCTGATATGCAGATGGAGACACTAGGCTTTACCTACCTAGCACCTACCTAGGAGGGTGCTACATATATATATATTCATATATATATATATATATATATACATTCATATATATATATATATATATATATATATATATATATATATATATATATTTATATATATACAGGGCCAGCACTACCTATAGGCAAGGTGGACGCCGGCCTACAGCGCACATCAGCCGGGGGCGGAGGTCAGTGATGTTGCCATGGGCAGAGGTGGCTCCCTAATTTGCCCAGCAGGTGCCACGGATCCCCCTCCCACTTGCTCTCCCCGCTGGCATGAGGAGAAACTTGCTGCCCCGCCCCCGCTCGAGCCGCAGCTATCTGTTTCTCCGTCTCCTCCTCTGTCTCCCTCCCTCCTTCGGTCAGCAGCAGGGAGTAGAACAGCAGGAGATCAGAGCACTGTGTGGAGAGAGCAGCTGTGGGCTCTTCTTTCCCCCTTCCATCTCCTCTTCCTGCTGCTGTACTAGGGAGTGACAAACAGTCACCAATGTTTCTCCCCTCTCCTACCTATTGGCCAAGAAAAAATGTAAAAGGAGCAGAGAGGATCATGGGACATGTAGTCCCTAAGACTGGGGGAAACTGCAGCCCCTAGCATGCCCAGCTGAATGGGAGAGAGAGAGAGACAGGCTATAGGTGAAGTGGAACACTGCAGGCTTCGGGTGGCAAGTGGCAAGCTGCATCTGGTGGCAAGTGACACGCTGCATCTGGTGACAGGCAATAGTAACACGATGCATCTGGTGAAAGGCAATGGTGACACGCTATATCTGGTGACAGGTAATGGTGACACGCTGCATCTGGTGACAGGCAATGGTGACACAGTGCATCTGGTGAAAGGCAATGGTGAAACGCTACATCTGGTGACAGGTAATGGTGACACGCTGCATCTGGTCACAGGCAGACATGCTGCATCTGGTGACCGGCAGACAACAGTGGCAAGCTGCATCTGGTGGCAGGCAACAGTGGCAAGTAACAAGCTGAATCTGGTGATAAGTGACAAGCTGCATCTGCTGGCAGGTGACCGTGGCACGCTGCATCTGGTGGCAGGGGACAGTGGCAAGTGAAAAGCTGCATCTGGTGACAGGCAATGGTGGCAAGTGACAAACTGCATCTGGTGGCAGGCGATGGTGGCAAGTGAAACGCTGCATCTGGTGGCAGGTGACGGTGGCAAGTGACACTCTGCCTCTGGTGGCAGGCGACGATGACAAGTGACACGCTGTATCTGATGGCAGGCGATGGTGGCAAGTGACACTCTGCATCTGGGGACAAGTGACACGCTGCATCTGGTGGCAGGCGATGGTGGCACGCTGCATCTGGTAGCAAGTGACAAGCTCAGGGCTCCCACTGATTCTGCATTATGGTGAGTTTAATTATTTTATTATATATTACAATATAATAATATAAATAATGTGCTTCAATCATCCTGACACCGTATAACGCATGATATCAGGATGGTTTAAGTGCTAACACCAGCCACTCGCCCGACAAATCACCCTCCACTGAATTCCCTGTCAACCCCAAGACTACATCCCCCCCCCCTCCAGTCCATGGCAAAATGTTATTCCATGCAGCCGGTCCCCTATGCCAAAAAGGTTGGGACCGCTGCTCTAAGGTGACATCACTTCCTACTAGCGCTCTTTGCTATAGATAGACACGCAGGAGAGAAAGGAGTGACAGATGCCATGTTCAGCGAGGGTTTTGAAATCATCTTTTTTTTGGGGAAGATGGGGGGGGGGGCGGGGGGGGGTCCCTGAATAGCAGTTTAGAAACTTGGTCACCTTAAGCTGATGAGCGTGAGTGGGGCCTTATGTCTAAGTTTTTTGTCGTATACACGGGCAGGGCAAAGGGGGTGGAGTCTGGGGTGGAGTCAGTGGGGCAGCAAAATTAGGTATTGCCTAGGGTGTCTAAAACCCTTGCACCAGCCCTATATATATATCATTTTCTTTTCTTTTTTTGGGGGGTTGGTAGATGACAGTAGAACAATAGCAGCAAGCACAATTGGGGGATGTAATTATAAAGTTTGTTTTACAGAAAGAAATGTAGATTTATTCTGCTTGCATTTTAAAACCAAAATTGCTCATTTTCTAAATCTTGCAGCTGGATAGCATGGTGACGAAGACTAGCTTAACAAAGAAACTTAGGAAATAAAAATGCTGGTGAAGTTGTAAAAAAAATTTTTTTTAAATTCAGCCTTCTGCACCAGATAGGCTTTTATTGGATGAAAAGAGTCAAATGATCATGGCCAATGGAATCACTAATGAGAAAAAGGGGAACATGTATAATACCCTTTTACCTGACTTGTTCTAGTGTAGTGCCTCTTATCTGCCTGGCACTATCCCCCATTCTGACCACCACAACCACACCAGAGCTTCTTATGGCCCTTTATAAATTTCTGACACCGCATTTTATATTCCCGTCAGTATGTTTCATTAGAAAAAGAGAAAAAAATACATTAAAAAAAGAAAAGGAAATAACTCAAGAAAAGTAAATGAGGGTGAAAGTAAGAAACCAAGACAAGACAAGACAACATGTTTGTATTTTTTTCTGCATTGGAAAGCACTGACTGCTGTGGTCTGAGGATTGCACAGTAAGTACCAAAGGGCCACATGAGGCCATCAGGCTGCAGGTTCAGCACCAAGGTACTACACAGGCATTCAGGAATAGCTGTTGAAATCCAGCATAACATATAATTAAGCAGATTATTATACTTCTGCAGAGAGGTACTACACCTCTCTAGCACATCATGGTTTACATGTAGTATACTGACAAGGATAAAAAATATATTACATAATGGGCACTTGGTGAGCACCAACATTTATTCAAAGATGTAGTTCTTCCTAGATGATTTCTTTATAACTCTGCTGCACCATAGCCGTACCATAGACATAGACAAATCTCAGGATTTGGCTCCTCAGAAGCTGCCCTTTGGGCCTTTCAGGGATATTTCTTTGTCTGGCCTTACCTGTAAGGTGGCCTTTTTTTTGGCTATCACCTCTGTGAGGAGATTCTATGAGACGGCAGGCTTATCCTGCGAGGAGTTTGTTGTGTTACACATTTGGGCAAGTTTGTCTTGGAGGCCTAAGAACTCTTTCCTCTTAAAGGTGGTCTTCGATTTTTCACCAATCAGGATATTGTCCTTACTTCTTTATGTAGTGCTCTGAACATCCTAAGGAAATTTCACGTCACTGTCTGGAGGCCAGGTTACCTCTCAACTACTGTTGCTTTTAGGTAATCAGATGCACTCTTTCTGCTTCCTGAATGTTTCTTCAGGTCTATCACTCCACCATTTGCTAGGTGGATCAGACAAGTTATTATAGGCCTGTAGTCTAAAGGATAGAGTTTTCCCCTCCTGGTTAAGGTAGATTCTACTAGATCTGTTAGTGCTTCATGGGCTTATCTGCAGATAATGCAAGATCATGCCGCCTGGACTTCTGTTCACACAAATGTTGGGTTGTACTAGGTGGATGTTCAAGCCATCTCTAATGCCATTTTCAGGTGAAGGTACTGTAGCCCTGTGGATTTTACACAGGCTGTATTATCTGAAATGCCCAGTAGATGGCAGATGGACTCAGTATGCTCTTAATAAAACATTGAGCATTGATCACAGGACTTGGCCCTTTCAGTCACATGATTTGTGGCATCATCACAGTGTGACCAGGAAGTGGTGTGTGAGGAGATGAGAAGACTGAGGGAGATAGACACCAGCTCTGGATGACTTCTTATCCTTCTGCTCAGGTTTTATCACCTATTAATGTCCTGGGAGGACTTCCTGCACAGCTCTGAGGAAGGAGGTCATGGAAGACTTCTAGAAGTTACCACATGCTCAGCCAGAGAAAGGACATGCTACTAGCTGTGAAAGACTGCAGCACAGAGATAGAACCCTGCTGAGAGAACTTGCTTCACCCAAGAGCACACCAGCTGAGAGAGGGACCCCTGGCAAAGGCAAGCACTGAGTCCAGACGTCTGGTGAATCCAGTGAGAGGAGACTGCAGCGGACTGACCTGGTTAATTGCGTTGTGAGGGTAAGCCAAGCCTCTCCCTGTATCACCACAGGGCACCTGTCTCCTCACTCCCAGTAAAGACTCTGAGGTCCAGAGTGGACATTGCACAGCTCAGGCTGCTTCAGTGACCCTGCGGAACAGGACTTATAAGGGCCCCAACTCTCCTATGTGCACCAACGGCCATTAGGGTGAAGATAAGGGGGTGGGACGCAGGTGTGCTAGTGGGTGGGTGAGAAAAATCCACATTGCATTGTTATCTGTGTTACTCTATTGTATTTTCCCATGTATGTTGGTTCATTTGCTACTTACTATATAAAGTTAGTTCCAGTTAGGCTGTGTCAGTCTCATTGCACCAAGTATGTTCCCAGTGGGACCCCACATCCCTACCCCGGATGCCCCACTGGGTGGAGGCACTGCCGCAGACATGTACCCCAGCTCCCAGATAGCGGAGGCTCAGGATCCGCCTGTCAGGCATAGTGAGTTAACTAGGTTTAGGGTCCCCAAAGACACTAGGGGGCGCCCTCAAAACCCTGTTACATATGGAGGCACTGCTGAGATCTATTGGGGTACAACCAGTGAGAATAGGTTAAATCCTCAGGCCACTCCCTCCTTTGCAAAAGAGTGGGCCCAGCAAAGAAATGTACCATTACAGCAAGCTGTGATGTTATGCAAAGTCCCCTCCTGCTGTGAGATGAATCACGTCTTCTTGTGTATAGAAATTTTATTGGGAATAGAAATGGCAACCATCAGGGATATCCTGCAGGATTCTGAATGCCAAACTTACATGTTAATATATTGTCATATGGACTTGGGAGACCATGAGATGCCTACCAACGTTCATTTATATGGAGCCCCGGATGAAGGATGATCCTTAGTGTACGCTCTCCTTGATAAGAAAGAAAGGGTCTCACTGCAACCACCCTTTAAATTAGAACAGAAAGACTATGTCACAGAAAATTATTCTAAGCTCCTGACTCCCATCTCCGGAAAGGCCGGAGCCATTCCTAAACAAGCTGCCCATCCTATTGCAGGACAGGGGATGATTACTCCTAAAGCAGAATTTCATCCATCTGCAGCATTACTGAAACCAGACAACCCTGAAGTACGCACCCTGCCTACAGGAGGTAGTGATGTATCGGACATACTACAGAAACTCTCAGAAGCCATAGTGATGGGAACCACACCCATAGTTACCGCAAACTAAAGAAGTTTTCTGGGAATCAACCTGTTCCTGCAGGAGAAGAGCCTTTTGAGGTCTGGAAGGATAATGCTATGCAGTTGTTGGAGGAATGGTCTTGTACGGATACCATAAAGAAACAGCGGTTGGTAGAGAGTCTTCGTTTTCCCGCTACAGACATGATAAGACTGTACAAGGGAGTAAATGGGCAAGCTACTGTGCACGACTATCTACGAGTCTTACAGGATGCTTATGGGAAATCAGAAGATTTGGATGATCTGTTGGTTAAGTTCCTAGCCACTAAGCAGAAGGAGCATGAAAAAGCCACTGACTATATCAACCGGTTACAGCTATCGCTAGGAAAGTTATTCCATAAAGGAGCAGTTACTGCCTCTGAGTTGGATGCTCGGCTATCTAAGCAAATTCACAGAGGTGGTTTGACCAATAATCCAGTTATGATTCTGCTGAGACCCCAGTTGGATGATAACGTTCTGCCTTATTCCACATTAATAAATACAGCCAGGAGATTGGAAGACCAGATGTGTCCACCCCTACAGAAGGAGAAAGAGGATACAGAACTGTCAGCTTTTAGGAAGAAGGTGGCTGAATTGGAGCTCTTATGCAAATCACCACCAGAGAGAGCAGATCCTCCCCCTGGAAGTGGGGGGCAACACAGGAAGACTCAGAAAAAACTGTTTCCTGAGGATTCACCCCGCCGAGGGGACTGCTTTAAATGTGGAAAGTCAGGGCATTTTCAGCGGGATTGCCCTGTGAATTCCATGGAGGTGGATGTGGAGGTGCTGGCAACCGAGCTCGAGGAGACTCAAATGACCAGGTCTTACAAGCGAAGGAAGACCCGGCCTACATATAGTCTATCTGTTGGGGCCAAGATTGGGCCTAAATCTTTGATACACGTGCAAGTAGAAGGAATTCATGCTTCAGCATTGCTAGATACAGGTTCTCAAGTCACCATTATCTACAAAGACATCTATGAACGTCATTTGAAACACATTCCTATGGAACCTGCAGGAGAGTTTCAGCTATGGGGCATTGGGTCTCAAGCTCAACCTGTGGAGGGATGCATAAAAGTGACCATAACTATTCCCCAGTTAAACACCGGGATGATATATCCTATGGAGCTGGAAGCTTTGATATGCCCTGCAGCCAAGAAAGTGTGTGCCCCAATGGGTACTAATGCAAAGATGGTACAGGATGTATTCAGGGCCTATCTGACAGAAGTGGGAGATGTCTCTTTAGACCGATTGATGGAGGTCAGCCCTGTCCTAGGAAAAGAGTGTCAACGACTAGCCCTTGAAACAAAACCAGGGTTGTGCCACTATTCAGGAACAGAACCTGCATTTGTTAAGCCTGGTGAGACCAAAACTTTACGAGCCATAGCCTCAATGCACCATGAAATGTTGGGGGGAACTGGACAATACCTTATTGAGTCTCTGCCTGAAGAGGATCAGAAGAAGGGCTGGACTCTCATACCTGAGGTAAAAGATTGGCAAAAAAGGTGGTGTCGGAGCTTTCCTGTGATGGTACAGAATTTAACCCCCACAGAAATCCGGATTGATCGTCATCAGAAGATTGGTGTGATACACCTTTTAGATCAAGTTTTGTCCATCATGTCTGTGAGTGCAGAACAGAAGGATCATGTGAAAACACCTTTAGATTTTGATCTAGAAGATTCTCCTCTACCACAGCAGTGGAAAGACAGCCTTCGTTCAAAACTGGCCACCCGAGAGGGAGTATTCTCCAGAGCAGAGATGGACGTGGGGTGTTCTAAGAGTGCCACCCATGCTATAAGACTTGCTGATTCTACTCCTTTCAGAGAAAGGTCAAGAAGAATACCCCCTCGAGATGTGGAAGATGTCCGGGACATACTCCAGCAGATGAAAGGAGCAGGCATCATCACAGAGTCCTGGAGCCCCTATGCCTCACCTATTGTGGTAGTGAGGAAAAAGAATGGTTCAGTTCGGCTATGTGTGGTCTACCGTACTTTGAACAAGAGGACTGTGCCAAATCAGTACACTTTGCCCCGGATAGAGGATCTCCTGAACGCCCTATCTGGCAGCCAGTGGTTCAGTGTGCTTGACTTGAGGTCTGGATATTATCAGGTACCCATGAAGAAGGAGGATCAGGAAAAGACAGCTTTCATCTGCCCTTTGGGGTTCTTCCAGTTTACCAGAATGCCACAGGGAGTCACAGGAGCTCCTGCTACTTTTCAGAGGCTGATGGAGAAAACTGTGGGGGATATGAATCCCAAAGAGTGTCTAGTGTATCTAGATGACCTAATTGTTTTCAGGAAGACGCCAGAGGAGCATGAACAAAGGTTGCTAAAGGTGTTGGATCGACTTCAAGCTGAAGGCCTGAAGCTATCAGTGGACAAATGCCGATTTGCCCAAAACTCTGTCACTTATGTGGGGCACATAGTCTCCGCTGAAGGAGTAGCCACAGATCCTGCTAAAATTGAAGCAGTGTTGAATTGGCCAAGACCAAATAACATCAGTGAGTTGCGGTCCTTTCTCGGATTCTGTGGTTACTACCGAAGGTTCGTAAAAGACTACTCAAAGATTGCTCGAGAGTTACATGACCTGCTGAAGATTACCTCTGACGTAAGGGGTGCTAAGGCACCATATCCTAAAGACCCCTTTGGAGAAAAATGGACTTCAGGAGGTGAAGACGCCTTTCTGACATTGAAAGAAGAAACTTACAGAAGCTCCTGTCTTAGCCTATGCAGACCCTGAGAAACCATATATCCTCCATGTGGATGCCAGTATGGAAGGCCTAGGGGGTGTACTGCACCAAAGTTATCCAGAAGGATTGAGGCCGGTGGCTTACATAAGCAGAAGTCTTACAGGTACAGAGAAGAACTATCCAGTTCATAAATTGGAATTTCTGGCACTCAAGTGGGCCATCGTGGATAAGCTGCATGACATATGGAGCAACATTCGAAGTAAGGAATGACTGCAATCCACTTACCTACATACAGACTACAGCTAAGCTGGATGCCACAGGACATAGGTGGTTGGCTGCCTTGTCAAGCTACAGTTTCAGCCTGAAGTACAAGCCTGGGCCCAAGAATGTCAGCGCAGATGCCCTGTCCCGCAGACCTAGACTCCCTCCTCACCGAGAAGAAGAGGAGTGGGAAGAGATCCCTGGGCCGGGGGTAGGAGCCTTTTGTCAGATGTATGTGGTGGCCGAGAGTCAAGAAGAATTTGCCGAGCTAAGAGGGATAGACTCCATTAGCCACTCTCCAGAAGCTGTGCCTGAGGTGTTCCATGCTCCAGTCATGCTTCAACAGTGGTCCAGTATAACCACAGGAGACAAGAGGAAGGCTCAAGCACAGGACTGGTATATTGGGATAGTTATCAGAGCAATAAAGACTAAGAATCCTAAATTGCTGTCTTCTCTACCTGTGAGTCAAAGAGAATTATACCGAAGAGAATGGAGCCGACTACATCTCAAAGATGGAGTACTCTATAGGGTCGTGAAGTATCATGATCACCCTGACAGAAAACAATTGGTACTACCGCACAGATACCGCGGCATGGTCCTGAGAGCTCTCCACGATCAACATGGGCATCTCGGGGTGGACAAGACCTATGGCCTAGTACAAGATCGGTTCTATTGGCCTCGCATGAGGGAATATGTCGAGCAACATGTACAGACATGCAGGAGATGTACCCAGAGGAAGACCCTGCCTGTGAGAGCTGCCCCTATGGGTCATCTGAAAAGTACGGGACCCATGGATCTTGTGTGCATGGACTATCTCTGCATTGAGTACGATACAGCGGGAATTGGAAATGTGCTGGTGGTAACGGACCATTTCACCAGATATGCTCAAGCCTTCCCCACTAAAGATCAAAAGGCTGTGACTGTAGCCAAAGTCCTTTGGCAGAAGTATTTCATTCACTATGGACTACCCAATCGGATACACTCTGATCAAGGTAGAGACTTTGAGAGTAAGTTGCTCAAGGAGCTGTTGGACATGTTGCAGGTGCAGAAGTCCAGAACCACACCTTATCATCCGGAGGGCGATGCACAGCCAGAACGGTTCAATAGGACCCTCCTAGATATGCTAGGGACTCTCAAGCAAGTCGAGAAGCGGTCTTGGAGTAAACATGTGGAAGCCATGGTCCACGCATACAACTGTACAAGGCATGAATCTACAGGGTTCTCACCCTATTTCCTAATGTTCGGAAGAGAAGCTCGATTGCCGATAGATGTCCGTTTGGGAGTGTTTCCTGATGGAACAGATTCAACTTCACACTTTCAATATGTGATGAACCTCAAACAAAACCTTCATCGGGCCTATGAGTTGGCCACCCAAGCTGCAGCAAAAATGGAAGAACGGAACAAAAGAAGGTATGATGCTAAGGTGAGATATTGGGAGATTCAAGCAGGGGATAAAGTTCTTCTCCGGAATCTAGGTGTGCCTAGAAAACACAAACTGGCTGACAGATGGAAAGATATCCTGTTTGAGGTTGTGTCCAAGCTGGAAGGGCTGCCAGTGTACAACATTAGGGGCCCGGAGGGCCCAATAAAGGCTTGGCATAGAAACCATCTGCTTCCAGTTGTGTATGCTGAAGAAGAGGAGGAGAGTAGTGAAGAACTGAGGGAAAACCCAGCAGAGAGTCCTGGAAATGGGGCAGAGGAGACCCCAGGAACTCCCAGTGCAGAGGATCAGTGGTGGTCATCACCCGCTGAAGAAACACAGCAATTGCCTCCTTTAACTCCTGTGGTTTCACAAAGTTCTCCAAGGTTGAATCCAGAAAGTCCATGTTTTGTGCCTGGAACTTCCCTTAGAGACTCTAGTTCGAGGGCAGGAGTCGAAGTTCCACAGTTGATGTCCCAAGATCCTCTCCCACAGCGAGAACTGAGACACAGCACCAGAGTGCGGCAACCCCCTAGGGCCCTAGTTTATGATAATATAGGAGAGCCCAGTTATGCCCCGCTGACACAAGCGGCATCTAAAATGGCCACTTTCCTACATGCACTAGCTGAAGTGGTAAATGTTAATGACTCTTTACCCTAGATAACTAGCTAGCTAGGATGTTACTGTGCTAACTGTACTGTATGTATGCTAAACCTTTTTCTGTTGAATTTTTGTTAAGCCCCCTGGCTAGGACTTGCCAGTGGAAGGCAAGTATTTTTCAAGGGGGAGCATGTAGCCCTGTGGATTTTACACAGGCTGTATTATCTGAAATGCCCAGTAGATGGCAGATGGACTCAGTATGCTCTTAATAAAACATTGAGCATTGATCACAGGACTTGGCCCTTTCAGTCACATGATTTGTGGCATCATCACAGTGTGACCAGGAAGTGGTGTGTGAGGAGATGAGAAGACTGAGGGAGATAGACACCAGCTCTGGATGACTTCTTATCCTTCTGCTCAGGTTTTATCACCTATTAATGTCCTGGGAGGACTTCCTGCACAGCTCTGAGGAAGGAGGTCATGGAAGACTTCTAGAAGTTACCACATGCTCAGCCAGAGAAAGGACATGCTACTAGCTGTGAAAGACTGCAGCACAGAGATAGAACCCTGCTGAGAGAACTTGCTTCACCCAAGAGCACACCAGCTGAGAGAGGGACCCCTGGCAAAGGCAAGCACTGAGTCCAGACATCTGGTGAATCCAGTGAGAGGAGACTGCAGCGGACTGAGCTGGTTAATTGCGTTGTGAGAGTAAGCCAAGCCTCTCCCTGTATCACCACAGGGCACCTGTCTCCTCACTCCCAGTAAAGACTCTGAGGTCCAGAGTGGACATTGCACAGCTCAGGCTGCTTCAGTGACCCTGCGGAGCAGGACTTATAAGGGCCCCAACTCTCCTATGTGCACCAACGGCCATTAGGGTGAAGATAAGGGGGTGGGACGCAGGTGTGCTAGTGGGTGGGTGAGGAAAATCCACATTGCATTGTTATCTGTGTTACTCTATTGCATTTTCCCATGTATGTTGGTTCATTTGCTACTTACTATATAAAGTTAGTTCCAGTTAGGCTGTGTCAGTCTCATTGCACCAAGTATGTTCCTAGTGGGACCCCACATCCCTACCCCGGATGCCCCACTGGGTGGAGGCACTGCCGCAGACATGTACCCCAGCTCCCAGATAGCGGAGGCTCAGGATCCGCCTGTCAGGCATAGTGAGTTAACTAGGTTTAGGGACCCCAAAGACACTAGGGGGCGCCCTCAAAACCCCGTTACAGTACTACTATCTGCTCTCTGAGTTTGTTTAGCCTTTCTTGTTTCCTGTTTGTTATGTGGGCCTGTTGCCATCTTTTGCTGTGTTGCCCACTCCTCAGCCTGACTTCTTTTAGACTTCCTAATCACAGTGATTTAAAGAAGTGTGTTTCCACTGATATCCATTTCTTGGAATACAGTACAGGGCACAGAATTCTTCCCTCTTTACTTATGATCTCCCTATTTGCTTTGAAGAAATACTGAGGGTGGAGGGTTATATAGGAGGATGTCCCTGCAGCGTTTCAGTGTCCAATCACCTGAAGGTAGTCATGAATATCCCAGTCATAATCACCCCAGTACCAGCTTGTTTCACTCCCTTCATTAGCAGGCCATTTTACAGTTCATTCCCTTACTTTCACCACCTTGAAGAGACACTAAAGCAGTGGTTCTCAACTCCGGTCTTCAGGACCCACTAACAGGCCAGGTTTGCAAGATAACTGAAATACATCACAGGTGATATAATTTGCTGCTCAGTGATTAAAGTACTCTAGTCTGCATCTCCCCAAAGTAATACTTCAAATCTGGCCTGTTAGTGGGTCCTGAGGACCGGAGTTGAGAACCACAGCCCTAAGGTGACCTGATTAATTGCCACAATATTTTGGAGATTAGGAAAAATGCTAGTATTAAGGGGTCCATAAAATGGGGCTTGGTAATGCTACACTAGATACATTAAATGTACAGATCATACACAAGAGGAAACAGAGGATAAATGGGTTAATGTACAGTTCACATGCAGTGGGAGGATTGAGATGAAGGTGTTAATGTACATATGTGTAGGATAAGGGGCATGAGGGGTTATTATACAGATCGGAGACAGGATGAGACTGACATATATTATAGATGGGAAAATTTGAGGGGTGGATTTTATCATTTGGTACTGTTACTGGTTGGCACTGGTGCTCATCGGTAGTTAGGAGACTTTTGTTTCTCTCACACATTGATTAGTGTATGAGAAAAAGTAGGGCTTCCTGATCACCAGCCAGTAAGTGAGACACGGCTGCTAACAGCATCCTTCGTTTACCTTCTGTAATACTGTGATTGGTCACAGCGATCACATAATACAGAGTTATTCTCATTGGCATTGTACCTTTTGCCTGTGCTCCTATGTGTGCAATTACAGTGCAATCACAGGAATGCAGTTCCTAGAGGACATACTGGTTTGTCCACCCTGAACAATAGGGGTGCAGACCAGTCATTTATGTACAGTGGCCAGTCTGCAAGAGTTTAAAGATTCCTGTATCCTGTACTGTACTCCCAGAAATGGATTTTACTGGTAATTCAAAACTCCTATTTTGGTGTCTTTCTTATTGTACCTTCTGTAGGTTTTATATGTTGTTGGACTTAATATATGCTACACTGATTTTCAATACTTTTTTTCTTAATTTAATATAATTTAACACCTGGGTATCAAAAACAGAAATGCTATATTCTGTGTTCATAAAGCACAATCATAGCACACATATAGAAAATATATCATGGTCAGCTACAGAACTTGCATAACAAATATTTTAACTTCTGGCTAAACATTTTTCATCTTAGAACCCGCTGTGTCCCAGTACAGGAATTGTTAAATTGGACCGAAGACAACCACTTTGAAACTTCCAGCCTAAAGTCTCACCCCTGCAGTGCCTGTTCAGCTTAAAACTGATCTGCATATAATTCATAGCTTTAACATAAAGTAATCTAATTTGCATACTTGGGAATTCACTCTGAAAAAGGCCTCTCCAACTGCCACAGATCTGTGTTGGCTGCGCTTCTAACCTGTCTGAAACATGCAAAGAGATCAGACGTGTACCAGATGAGAAATAAACCTTCTGTAAAGGTTTTATCTTTTTTTTCTAGTTAAATTTGCTAAAGCTTTTACTACTATTTTGCCTTTGAAAAGAAATTGACTGTCGAACAGTATTTTTTGGATTCTAGCAGATGCCTAACTTCACTAAAGGTCCATACACACAATAAGAAAATCTGAAGTAAATTTTTGTCTGACGAACGATCTGCCGATTTTCAGATCGTTAGTATAGTGCTTTCGACAGCCGATTAGGAATTTTCCGATGACAAAATCTGGATGTGCAGGCTATACAATTTTTATCGTACGTCAACACAAAGTCTGATTTTTGTTTTTCGTCCAAAAAAATCCTAAGAGCAAGACTTTGCATGCTCAGAAACAAACGAATACATACAAAACAATTCAACACATGACATCACATGACATGACATCAACATGAAGTTGAATTCTGTCGTACGAGAACTTTTTTATGAAAGTAAACTCTTAACTTTCCATATGAGACTATCATGCAACAAAAAATGGATGAAACTGAAGTCTAGCCTTTATAAGCTTGCCAATCCTTGTAGTGTCCTTGAACAATTACTATATTTAAGTATGTTTTTGATTGATAATTAGAAGAGTTTAGCTGAATTTTTGATAGAGGACAAAGCTTTCAAGAGGAGACTGCAAATACTAAATATTTTAATTATTTAAAATAGAGCTGAATTTTGTTATGTAGAATATAATGATGCCTAACATTCATTTTAAAGAAGGCTGAATTTAACATAAGAAAGGCGTATGCCTGGGGGCATTTTAGTGGCCGCTGTGGTGCCTAAGGCAAAAAATACATCAATGACATTGTAGAAACACATCTCACTGTCATATTAAAAGTGCACTCCAATTAAGTTTTAAAATGCTGTATTTAAACTGACTGAGAGACAGAGCCTGTGTGCTCAATGTCTATAGGTTTTCTGCTACCAAATATCTTTTGATTATTTCTACTCATACATACAGTATATCCAGTATACCTATCTTCTGAGTTAGGTGCCTATTTCCCCCTGAGCTCACTACAGTATGTTCAACACAGAGGCTGTAGTCCCATTTAGAAGCTTGCAGCATCTGTCTGAATTGAATTTTGTAAAACTTACAGTAAAGAGACTTTGCATTGTATATAATCATTATAGCACAAATTTTGTACAGTAGGTATTGTTGCCCTGATCTGTCATTTGAACCTCCCTAAAACTCCCTGAAAGTAATTGTTTCCAGAAGGCTGGCAGCCCCTGACTATAATAGTGTTCAGGCAAGTAGCCTCTCAGGCACCAAACATTGCACTGTGGGAGACGGGGCACATTGTTTCTTGAGGCCCTGGCTGCACTGTTGAAACACCCGTGTCTGACTTTGCTGGTACAGCCATTTTTTTGCTTGAGTATAGACTTAAAATGTATCTAAACTCAACTATTTCAGCTTACCAGCCCTTAGATGTGGTGGCTTATTTTTTTAAGATTTTATTTTTGCATGTGTAGCAAGGTTTCCAGGCCTATGGCCTGATATGGGTCTGCCATGGGTACTGGAATCCTCTCCAGCCCATGTGAGCTGAGTCCCTGGGTGTGACAACTGAAGCAGCGACAACTCCGGCATCTTTGTTTGTTGTTTTTTTTTATAAATTATGGGGATGGGAGAAGGGAATGAGTGGGATACTCCTTTCAGCTTGAACTAACTACAATTGGGACCTCGATCCTGAAAATGCCCGTTGGAGCTTCCTTGACGCCAGTCGGCTCCAGCCAATGCTCACTGACTCTGAGAACACTCTGTATAACAGAAGAAGTGTTGAATCCCCGACCTATAGTCCAGTAGATCTAAGACTGAGAACTGTAGAACTCCTGACACTGTGCAAGTCTCTGAATACTTTCCCCCGCCTGGCACAGCTTGAGGTAGTATTTTGTAGAACTCCGAATAACTATCACTGTAACTGGCACACGCAATACAATTCAGGGCCCAGACTGCAGATGCCCCCTTTACTCCTTGAACTCTTCAGGGTCCACTGACTATGTACCCCCTTTACAACGTCAGAGTCCTGAACCTAGGTACCCCCTTTACAGCTAGCTGACACTGGATCCCAGAACCTCTTCCGGAGTGGTCCCCTCTGACTCTATGCAGACCCCCAGGGGCAGCCCGTAGTACTCATGACCTGTGTAGGCTTTCCTGGGACTGGACCCCTCTCTCTCTCCGCAGGCTCTCGGCACACCGGATCCCCTCAGCTCAACTCATCACTCTCTGGATTCTCAGGCGACACCCCAAGATATCCACCTTCCTCAGACAGGAGGAGAGACAGCCGCACTCTCCTTCCTGGGACTCTGCTCCTGCCAAAGACACCGTGCCGCGCACTTCCTCCCAAACTTATACCCACTCCCAGAATCCCTTGCAGCATAATCTGCCTTCTGGGGTAGTTACAAGCTGGGATGTGTCCCCCTGATTGGGCTTCCCACACTGCCCTATGAGAAGCCTCCCACAGGAGCCAGTGGGGATATTTCTCCCTTCAGCAGGCACATCTGAAAGCCCTGACACCTTAACTAGATAAATCACAGCCCTGCTGTTAGGTAGACAAGGCCCACTATAGTTTTACCTAGCACCTACCTGTAGAGTGCTATACATGTATTTGCACCTGATAATTTTTCCATGCCTCTAGGTCAAGGCACATTTCTCTTTCCCCTAGAAAAAGGCTATATTTAGAGCTCTGCAGAGTAGTGGGTGGATGGATAGTTGCTAGGGTTTCACAGAACAGTGCAGTGCAGTCTTCTAGCTGTGGGCATGCCTGGGATCTTTCATGGGGAATGTCGAAAAACCCTTCTTCAGTTGGACTCAATCTAGATAGGGTAGGAGTGAAGGCATACCCTAAGTTGGTAAGAGCTGCGCATCACTGTTTCATGCTACAAGTTTTTGGATGTAAAGAAGTATTACATTTACAGTAAAGCAAACAAAAATCAAGATCTGGATTCGTCTTTTGTTGTGTGCTTGTCTGTGAACTATACCTGGAAATTAGGTATACACCTGGCTTGACCAACATGGGCTGGAAGAAGCTATGGGAAATATAGTCTGAGACTGTTTGTGTTACTACTCCTTTGGGAAGTGGGGGCCCAAACTGGTCAATTGAGACCTGTTGTTGGTGCTTGAGACAGAACCATAGGATGAACCTTAGTTCACAACTATTTTTGAACAGATATAACAAAACTATTCCAAGGGTATATTTAACAGACCAAAAGGGAACACATAAGAGAAGACCGATGTTAGGGTTAATACACCGTTAACCTGACCTTTTCACAGTTGCCATTTGATTCATTTTACTTTCTGCTTGGAGTTATGTTTAAAAATAAATGGTTCAATTCACAGCATGAACACAGAGATTTGAATTTGTATTTAAAGCTGAACTTCAAAAAGGATCTGTATTACATACTTATATTGGTCCAGCTTGACACAATGTCAGCATGCATATCCCAAAGCTGATGGGCCACTGGAGAAGCTGGCAATCACTGTAGTAGTAGTAGTACAGTGATAGCTGCAATTGTGTAGGATCCTGTGTTGGACATCACCTAAGCTCTGCAGGATATTTACTTCCAGAAAGGTTTGGGAACTCTCCTTGTGATAGGTTGAGTAACCTGGCCTCCGCACTGAACAGTGCACATCCCTGGCTGCACTTCCTCCTTTACATCGCATTTTTGATCTCTTCAGTCCTACTGTTTCCTTTGGATCTAGTGTTTAGATGCACCAGTCTGGGTTATGGTATACCCTCATTCCTGCCTGGGGAGGGGACGCACTGGTTACCTTCACTGCCAATGTGCTTTTGTTGGGTGTCCAGTTTGTCCCTATACCTTTAAGGAGGGATGGGCTCCCTCCAGGCATACCTGCCCTTAATCTATCCATTATTATATAGGTGCTCCAACTTGGGAAACTCTCAAAATTATAGAGTTAGGATTGCAGAACACGGGTGCCATGACGTGGCTATTCAGCTTTGGCATTTATTTGCAAATGTGTGCAAACTAAACCCTTGTTTTTTTTAATGTGAACTGTCAGACAGGGTCAATTTGTTGCAGTCTGTCTCGTAAATGAGCTGGGAATTCGCCCTTCCACATGCTCCTTGCTGCATAGGCTAGGTCAAGGCTGGGGTGGTTGCCATTTGTTTGTACAGTTGGTAAATTGGTGAGGGAGCACATTGGATACCTTTGCTGTCATTGTGTTTATGCTGGATGTGCAGGGCTTCCCTATACTTTTAAGGAAGGGTGGGCTCCCTCCAGCCATACCTGCCTTTACTCTAGCCATTATTATATGTGCTTCAACTTGGGGGATTCTCAAAATATAGAGATGTACATTGTTATCTTGTTGTGAGATTTTTGTTCATTAGGCATCTCTTGTCCTGCACAGCGGACAGGAGATCACTAGGGCAGAGAAAACCAAGGAGGCACCCATTTGGATAAGGTTTTTACTTACGGTCAGTGGTACTGTGAATGCTGGTTACCCCCTTGTGGGGAGCTTTATTCGGGGAGTGGAGCAAGAAAGGGGGGCACAAATGAGACACAGACACACAGTTCGATTGCATGTAACGATTTCACCTTATATTATTTTTGATTTTTATTAACTTGATTTCAATACTTGTCACTTTATATTGAATCACGTACGTTCTGTACACGGGATCACAAATGGATTCATTCATTAAAGCACCTTTTTTAGGTTGTAACACTTTAAATCATGAATTATTTGTATAGTAGCACTTTGTTTGATTATACCTGCTACAGATGTTCATTAATTAGGATTACAATTTAATTTGAAGTACCTATTGCACGCACCTAGCACTTTGCCACATTGTTGTTTTTTTTCATGTTATATATTATGACATATTTTAGCACATTTATCACTAGCAGTGTCAAATCCACCTACCCTCTTATTTCCCACATCAGGCAACTTCTTTTCTCATTATGAACCCTCTTTTTGACTGCTTGACTCTTGTCTTCCTTGTTGACTGGCAGGTTTTTTCTCTTAAACTTTTTTTTCCAAACTTCCTTCAAGGGTCCAGTTTTTTTTTTAGAGACTTGGTCCAGTAAATTATTTTCCGTTGATAATGGTTCCTTGTTGGTCTGGTTTTCTCTTGTTCAGGTAGGGTGTTACTCCTCCTGTTGGTGGTGGATTGATTGTTGACTGTCCAGTCTCTTGCTGGTTCAGGCCTATTGTTCCTTCAGGTGGAAGTTCCCCCTTGGTGGTGGTTTCTCTGTTCCTCTGTACCTCACCCTCATGGTTGCTGCTCTGCCCCTGTCTTGCAGATGGTTTCACTTCATATGGCCTTTATTTGAACATCCTTCAGAATACCCCTGAAATGTGGATGGTCCCGAATAATTTTTTGGGCCCATCAGTAGTTGTTGACACCCCTCTCCCCTCCCCCTTTAACTTAAACATCACAATTTTTTTCTTAATTTCATTGTGTTCCTCAATGATTGATTGAGAAAATTTGATGTTTACTACCTACAGTAAAATCTTTCTTCTAGTTCATAGGGACTAGTCTAGGGACACAAGACCTTCCCCTTCTGTATTTTTACTGGCTCTGTGTACTGTTTGCTCACAAAACTGAGGTATGCTGGATAAAGGAGGTGCTATACAAGAGCTGGCTTATGACTGTTTTCCAGTGTCCTAAGCTAATATGTGTGGCAGTATAATCTTACTGATTTTACAAAGTACAAAAATCTTAATTTTTTTAACTAAAACATCAGAAGAAGATTCCAAAATTATAGCATATTTACTGCTGTGTGTTTTGTCTTGAGTTTTTTTTGGTTTAATTATTCAATGTGGTTTATGAAAGTAGATGAAAACCCAACCCCCTTGTGTTCCTGCCATTAAAGACTTTGTTCAGGCATGTCCTGGTATAGGACAGAAAAATGTTTGTCAAAATTCAAGTGCAATAATCAATATGCTCATTAAATGTTAAACCAAGTCCAAGTACAAAAAGGAAATAAAAAGTGTAGTCCAAACGTGAACAGTAGAAAGGTAGATGTGGGACTTACATCACTGATATAAAGGAAGATACTTGGTGTACAGTAGATAAAATCTTCTACCAGGTGACACCATATGGGGCTTACCAGATCACAATGACCATCTAGTTAAAGATAGATCAAAGCAAGCATTAGGCATATGGCATCATGCAGGTCATCATAGGCGTTGTCATCAATAGAGAAAAAACTTCCTGAACTGATCATCTCACAATGTGTATAAGGGAAAGACACCTCATTCAGAAATTCATCCCAGTATGATACATTAAAGCTAAAAGTGTAAATTCCTCAAAGTGTAAACCATAAAATCACTTCTTTAATAATAAAACATAGAACACTCACATATTGTAGGAATAAACAGGGTTTTAGCTTTAAAAAGTTCTGTCTAGGAACATACAAAATGGTTTCTTATCAACTTCCGGTATGGCATCACAGCAGGCTCCTCCCTACATGTTTCGTCATATCCAGATGTATATCACATAGTATGTTTGAGCTTTTTCCTTATAATAGTACTGTATGCACCCTAAGCGCAGTTTACACTCTTTTTGCCATTTGTTATGTCTTGGTTTAAGGTGACAACTGGGTGTCTCTGCCTCCCCCCATATTTTCTTTCAGTGTCACCCTGTCACATGGTCTTCCGAAGCAAAACTACAAATGGCCATTTTAACGTACAATCGGTGGGCTTGATTTACTGCTGTCACCATTAGGAAGCTAACACTGAGAAATACAATGCAGTCATTGCTGGAGTGCATGTACAGTATGTAGACAGGAAGTGGCTGCAGGTGATTAGCAGCACTGAGATTATAAAAGATAAAAAAATAATAAAAATAAAAAACAAGCATTCTATAAAAAAAACAAATATTTCTTATATTTCTTTATAAGCTTCTGTAAACTAATTGTCATGGGTACCAGATTACACATACCAGGATGTAAGATTGTGGCATCGTTATGGCATCTTAAGAAAATAATGTTAAGCATTGCGGTACGAACGCTTCTAATATATGTTTTTAATTAGATGCCTGGAACAGCATGTGTGTGTGGCTGATGTGTTCCTCAGTCTAAGCAATGAGTAATGTGTGGTGCAGGCCTGTGCTTGTACAGTGCATTGATTGTCAGTGTAAGTCACGGCCAAGGGCATAAGCAGCCTGGGGCATTTTCACATCCATCACTTCATGCTTAACTCAATTACTGCATGTGAAATTAGTTTTAACTAAAAGTGGAAAAAAAGAAAACCATTTATTGCCATACAGCAAAAGTTTAATAATCTACCAAGATAGATCAAGAGTAATAATATTAGCAAAATATTTTCCTCAACAGAGTGCCCCTCATACTATTTAGATCATATACTTGTAATTTCATACTACACATACATGTTGCACACATGTGTTCTGTATCTTTCTTTGACATTTAGGGATGGTTTAAAAAAACTGGATAAAGGAAAAAAAGGCACCGTTAGCCCTGCAAACTGATCTGAATTAAAACATGACATTTCATTGGTTGATTTTATCTTTTCTCTGATTTGATTAAATTAGTATCCTTTACAGAATAAGAATTTTAATATGAACTTTCAGAGAAATGGTACTCATTTCTTATAGTGAGCAGAAAAAGCACCATTTTACTATATACTGCATGAAAAAAAGTTAGGATAGTCCAATTGGTGACTTGCATACCCCAGGCAGCCAATGTGGCCCTCTTCTGTTGTCATAAATGCCCTTCCTGGTGGCCTTCCCTGCCACTCTTGCTGGCAAAATGACAGCCGGAACTTGCCTATCACACAACTTTCATGCATGTACTATGCAGGCTGTGAAGCATTTTTTAAGTAATAGCAAACCCATTCCTCAGCCATGCGGCTTCTTGGCTCATGCGGCGCATACGCAAGATCAGAAGGGATGTTATTGGAGGGCTCTCTGTAACCAAACAAAATTGTTATAATTTTTTTTAAAACAAATAGAGCTTTCTTTTGGTGGTATATGATCACAACTGGGTTTTTTTTTTTTTTTGTGATATAAGCAAAAAAAAAAAAAGCAAATATGTTGAAAAAAAAACTTTTTTTATTTTCTATTATAAAATTTTGCAAAAAATGTATTTTTCTTCATACATTTGGGCCAAAATTTATACTGCTACATATCTCTGGTAACAAAAATAACCGAAATTAGTGTATATTATTTAGTCTGTGTAAAAGTTATTGAGTCTAGAAGCTATGGTACCATTTACTGAAAATTGATCACACCTGATGTACTGACTGCTTATCTCCTTTCTTGAGGACCCGAAATGTCAGGAGTCAGGAAAGTACTAATACCCCCCAAATTACCCCTTTTTGGAACGTAGACAGTCCAAGGTATTTAGTAAGAGGCATGGTGAGTTTTTTGAAGTTGTAATTTTTTCCCACAATTCTTGGAAAAATTTTGAAAAAAATGTTTTTTTCTTTTTTCCCCCACAAAGTTGTCAATTTATAAGCTATTTCTAGCACATAGCATGTACATAGCAAAAATGACACCCCAAAATACATTCTGCTACTCCTCCGGAGTATGGCGATACCACATGTGTGAGACTTTTACACAGCCTGGCCACATAAAGAGATTCAACATCCAAGTAGCGACTTCAGGCGTCCTAAGAGCATAAATTACACACATCATTTTCTGACTAACTATAGAAACGCCCACAAAATGACCCCATTTTGGAAAGCAAACACTCCAACGTATATTCTATGAGGCATTATGAATCTTGTCATTTTTTTCCACAAGTTTTTGAAAAATGTGGGAAAAAAATGAAAACCTATTTTGTTTTACACAAAGTTGTCAATTTATAGGATATTCCTAACACATAGCATGTACATAGCAAAAATTACTATACATAGCAAAAATGACCAAAATACATTCTGCCACTCCTCCTGAGTATGGCAATACCCCATGTGTGATACTTTTTCCCAGCCTTGCCACATAGAGGGGCCCAACATCCAAGGAGCACCATCATGCGTTCTAGGGACATAAATCACACACAAAACTCTGATGGGCAGGTGACAGGCAGGTGACAGGTACTCGGGTACTGATGAGCAGGTGGCAAGTACTCAGGTACTTTGATAGGCAGGCGGCAGGTACTCTGATGAGCAGGGGGAAGGTATTCGGGTACTCTGATTGGAAAGTGACAGGTACTCAGGTACTCTGATGGGCAGGCGACAGGTACTCGGGTACTCTGATGGGCAGGTGACAGGTACTCGGGTACATTGATGGGTAGGTGACAGGTACTCGGATACTTTGATGAGCAGGTGACAGGTACTAGGGTACTCTGATGGGCAGGTGACAGGTACTCGGGTACTCTGATGGGCAGGGGGCAGGTACTCAGATAAGCAGGTGACAGGTACTCTGATGGGCTCACAGATAGGTACTAGGATCAGTGTGGTGACAGGTCCTCTTTATTTGGTCGGGCAATCAGGGCACCGTAAATGGTAACTTACTGTTTCCAGATCTCCTCCTCACACACCGATCCAGTGTGAGCAACCCCATCTTTGTTGACATTTGTGACTGGCTGTGATTGGACACAGCCGGTCACGTGGTAAAGAGCCAATTTCATTGGCTCTTTACCTTGATCGGGGATGGGCTCTGTCCGAGGGACGAGCCTCATCCTCGATCGCCGCGCTGCGCGCCTCCGGGGGCACCCATTGCGGCGAGAACGAGCGGCTTGCACTGGAGCCTCTCATGTGATCGGCTGTGATTGGACACAGCCGGTCACGTGGTAAAGAGCCAATTTCATTGGCTCTTTACCTTGATCGGAATGGGCTCTGTCTGAGTGGCGAGCCTCATCCCTGATCGCCCGGGGGCGTACAGTAGTGGTGAGAATGGGCGGACGTCATATGGCGGCCACTCGGATAGATGAAATGTTCCTGCCGGCGTCATTTTACTATGGCCCAGTAAGGAACTGGTTAAAGGGTAACTCCACTTTCGTGGGGGGAAAAAAATAGCAGATAAAGAAAAAGCAATATAGCATATAAAATTGTGATTGAATGGTATTAAAAATTACCTTTGCTTTTCAATCTGCAGCTGTTGTAATTTTCTGAAATTGCAATGCAATATGGCTACCTGGAGCTGTTCTGTACACAGAACGTGTGCTGACCACACCCCAGAAACATAATTTCCTGCTTGTGTGATTGGCTCACCAATTTTCCAAGAAGTCTGCCTAAGATACAAGTCAGATTTCTGGCATCCCCTGCAATAAAAATGTAATTTTTGGTGAGATACTTTCAATAGGAACACGTCTAAAGGGATGCAGGCCTAGCAGCTTTCCTCATTAGAGCCCTGCAGCTGCCACAGCTGGTAGATAATTATGAAACCACTCCCATTAGACCCACTCAGCACAGAGGAACAAACAATAATTTCTTCAGAATAACAAAAGGTAGGAATCTGCAACAACGTTTGGTAAAATCCATGCAATGTACAGAGATCACCCAGAGGGGAATGTTTTTTTCTCAACTATAGTGGAGTTACGCTTTCAGCAATACTTCTGATAATTTTTTTTTCTCTTACTTTTTTTTATCTATTTTTTCATATTTAACCACTTAAGCCCCGGAAGATTTTACCCCCTTCCTGACCAGGGGGTATTTTGCGATTCGGCACTGCGTGACTTTAACGGACAATTGCGCGGTTGTGCGACACTGTACCTAAACGAATTTGACGTCTTTTTTTCCCACAAACAGAGCTTTCTTTTGGTGGTATTTGATCACCTGTGCGATTTTTTTGATCATGCGCTATAAACAAAAAAAGAGCGTCAATTTTGCAAAAATAACACTATTTTTCACATTTTTTTATATGAAATTCCCCAAAAAAAATGTAAAAATCTAAATTTTTTAACATTTTCAGCCAATTTGTTTTATGCTACATATGTTTGGTAAAAAAAATCGCAAAAAGCGTATTTTGATTGGTTTGCGCAAAAGTTATTGCGTTTACTAACAAAGGGAAAGATTTTTGTAATTTTTGTTATTTTTTTTAACGCGTAATGGCGGCGATCTGCGATTTTTTTTGCGGGACTGTGACATTGCGGCGGACAGATCGGACCCTTGACTGACATTTTTGACACTTTTGGGGTTACCAGTGACATTTCTACAGTAATCAGTGCTATACATATGCACTGTTACTGTAAAATGACACTGGTAGTGAAGGGGTTAACTTTTTTTGAGAGGGAGGGGTGGTGTGTGTCCCTAGGGGCGCGTTTCTAAATGTGATTGGCTGTGGCTTGAGCTGTAGGAACAGTGATCAACGGTCCTACATAGTAGAACCGTATGATCACTGTTTCTACACAGGGGAGAATGACAGGCGGCTTGTTTACATCAGCCGCCTGCCTTTCTCCCTCTCCACCGACGATCGCCGAGTGATCACTTTGCCTGTGAGGGGCTGACCGCCGCAGTATATGTACTTGCGGCGGTCGGCAAGTGGTTAAAAATATACATTTATTTCACAGCTATCATAAAGTAGACCGACCAATACCACCTTGGCAGCTGCAGATTGCATTTCCCTAACTTTGTTCGACCCAATGCAGAAGATTAATATTCAAGGAAAAGTGTGCTTAAGCTGCTCAATTATAACTTTATTAACAGCTAAAGAGGCACAAACATTCATTACATTTTCATTCTGTTTGTTCATTATTGATCTTAAAGAACTTCACAAAATTGAAAAGAAAATATTTTGTTAGTAATAAAATGCCATGTACCCAACTATATATATACTTTTATTTTAACTGAATTGACGATAGTTTAAACCTTAGAACCCATTCACACCATCTTTTTGTGGTAGTGAGCAGTAACGCACGTTATGTGTGTTGAAGTGATGCAGTCCCATTCACTCTTTCTGAATGGGGCCCCAATGCA
This sequence comes from Pelophylax lessonae, assembly GCF_965119305.1. Classification (NCBI taxonomy): domain Eukaryota; kingdom Metazoa; phylum Chordata; class Amphibia; order Anura; family Ranidae; genus Pelophylax; species Pelophylax lessonae. Next base: position 342,542,831 of record NC_138771.1, on the reverse strand, counting down.
CGTGTTGATGGATGTGATTGTGTGTTTAGGAAATTATGTGGAATGGAGTGAATCTAAGATGCTTACTGTGACAATGAAGTATCATCCCTATATAGCACCCTCCTAGGTGGGTGCTCATGAGAGAGTATAGTTTTTGGCTCTGTCTGCCTATCAGAGGAGCAGCAGGGAAATCTATATTGCTTTCTACCTACCAGAGTGCAGGATCTGTGAGTTAGGTCTGCTCAGTGTGCTCAGGGGTGTGATTCATTGAGTCTAGATAATGTTTTCACACTGGTCCAATAGGGAGGCATGTTGGACAGTGGGAGGAAACCTGACCAATGAGTAGACAGGCCTTGATACAGTCCAAGTGATTGGTAGAGACTGGCTGTCTCAGTGCATTATGGGATACTGTATAAAAGCCAGGAGCACATGTAATTCAGGGTCTTTGGCTGGTGAGCAGAGTCCCGGGGGGGGGGGGGGGGGTTGGTTTTGCCTTCTCCTCTGTAGCAGTGGCACGTGGTCACGGGCAGTCAGCCTGGGGAACAGAGGAGGGGGACTGAACCCAGAGGTCCAGGAGAACTGACTGGAGGGGTAAAGACCCTGGAGACCCTCAAAAAAACAGTATTATGAGTACAGGGGATCGTGTCTAGGGGCCTGACCTAAGGGGGGCCACCCTGGTGTAGGATAGTCAGAGGACGGGTGTCAGTCTGTGGAGTGAAAGAGGATACTAGGCAGGTATCCGAAGAAAATCTACCTAACTAAGTTGTCTGAACAGAGACTTGGCCTAAATTCATCTAGTGGCAAGGTGAATCTGCAAACTGGCTGCATCTTCAGATAGGAGTCCTCATCCATTGTGAATAGTTAAATTTGGAGTATCCCACTATTCCCTTCTCCCATCCCTATTTAAAATAAAACACCAAAAACAACTACATACCCCTGGACTGATCATTGACTGAGCCAAAGCAGTAAAGTGTTAATTTGTGAATGCCAATGTTGCAAATGGTAACCCAGGGGGACCCAAAGGTGTGTTATCCAGCAGTCCTCAAGGGGGCAGTGCTACACCTAATTTTGTTGAAAGGCCTAGAGAGAACATTGGATGCGGGACATTGAGTCTACTTCTATTGTCACATTAATCAAGAGAGAGAAAAAAAATAATAGAAATGAATAAAAACTGATTTTTGTAAAATCTTACCGTAAAATCCTTTTCTCTTAGCTCATTGACAGACGGAGTCCTCGGTGATTCAACACCCTCGGGTTATGCTGCCCTCCACAGGAGCAGGACTAGACAGGAAAGAAAATACTCTGGCCACACCCTAGGGGCAGTCCCCGAGGGTATATCCTCTCTCTCTCTGCTACAGCAAATCAGTTATGTCACAAAGCAGTGTTTAGAGAATTTAACCAAACCCAACTCAAAAACAGAGGGGCGGGTACTACGTCTGTCAATGAGCTAAGAGAAAAGGATTTTACGGTAAGATTTTACAAAAATCCGTTTTTCTCTGTCGCTCATTGACAGACGTAGTCCTCGGTGATTCAACACCCTCGGGACGTCCTAAAGCAGTACCACAAATGAGGGGTGGGAAAATGGAAATCAAATCCAATCTAGAAGGCCCAACCGGTGCCAACTAGAAGTTTACAATGCTCATCCTCAGTGATGACTCAACAGAAATTTTTCAACAGAAAAAAACCCTCGAGGTAGACCACCGGTCTCCTCAAATTGCGGCCTGCAAAACCTTGCGGCCAAATGAGGCATCCGCCGATGCCATCACATCAATCTTGTAAAATTTTGTAAAGGTATGTACCGACGACCAAGTGGCCGCCTTACATACCTGGACTACTGACGCCTGATGGCGGAAGGCCCAGGAAGTACTGAGCGCTCGAGTGGAGTGCGCCCTAACAGGGAACGGAGGATTCTGACCCTTAATAGAATAAGCCTGTACCACCGTCTGTCTGATCCATTTGGAGATAGTCGCGGCAGATGCAGGCAACCCCTTTCTGGGGCCATCCGGGATCACAAAAAGTGAATCCGTCTTACGGAACGATTCCGTCGCCTTCAGGTATACCCTGATTGCCCGAACCACATCCAAGGAATGCAACGCATGTTCCCGATGATGATTGGGCTGAGGACACAAGGAAGGTAGTACAATATCTTCATTCAGATGAAAATCTGAAACCACCTTTGGAAGAAAGGATGGCTTAGGATGAAGCACTACCTTATCCCTATGAATCACTAAGTATGGGGACTGGCATGATAATGCAGCCAGTTCTGACACCCTGCGAGCAGAAGTGATAGCCACCAAGAAGGCTACCTTCTGGGATAAAGTAAGCAAGGGAATCTCCCTGATGTTTTCAAAGGGAGGTTTCTGTAGAACCGACAAAACCAAATTAAGATCCCAGGGCGGTAAGGGCGCGCGGACTGGTGGAGCCAGGTGCCGCACCCCCTGGATGAAATTCCGCACCAAGGACTTAGTAGCTAAAGGCTTCTGAAAGAAGATTGCTAATGCTGAAACTTGACCCTTGATGGTGCTCAAGGCTAGTTTCTGCTCAACCCCTTTTTGCAGAAAGGCCAATATTCGGGTCACCGAATAGGTACGTGGAGGAATCCCTAAAGATTCGCACCACGCGATATAAGTCTTCCATGTGCAATAATAGACCTTGCTGGAAGTCGCTTTCCTTGCTTTAATAAGGGTAGGAATAACTGAAGCTGACAACCCTCTGTCCTTCAGTACCTGGGTCTCAATGGCCAGGCCATTAAAACCAGCGACTGTAAAGCACGATGGAAGATTGGTCCTTGAGACCGCAGACACTCCCTGAGACGAAGTTCCCAAGGAACGTCCGCGACTCGCATGTCCAAGTGACGAGGCCAGCCTAGAATTTCTAGGACCACTGGCGCTGACTGGATCTGAACCAGGCGGCCCTAGAGCTATCTGGCCCCGACCATCCGACAAAGTCTGATCGTTCTCCGTTCCCACACATTTATCAGACACCTGATTCCTATCAGGAACGGTGATCTCTCCTGGTTGAATCTCAGGGACCGAAGTCACCCGGCTAGAGGCTTCTTGGTCTGTCTGTTCAACCGGATCCGATTCTTGTGGGGAACTGAGACTAATCTTTGGAAAAGGTAAAGAAAAAGATCTGTTCAGGGAACGGTAACTACCGCTCCCTGTAGTACTTAAATGTTGGAAGGGAAGAATCGCACCGGTAGCAGTGGTCGATGCTCGATCTAATGCCCTGAATACCGGTGAAAACGTCCCCCCACCCTCAAGCCGGGTGGGGGCACACCTTCAGGCTGTGTAATCCTTTGTTTCAGGTTTGGCTGAGTCGGTCTTTTGTTTGTCCGACCAGCCCTTCTTGAACCCTCCTGGAGGAGCCTTGCCCTTCCCGCTTGCAGCAGTCGGGCGCACAAACCCTTTATGGGCGGTAAAGAAAGGTCCCCGCTTGTTACGAGGTCCTTTAGCTTTAGCAGCCTGTGGCAAGAAAGTGCTCTTGCCCCAGTGGCATCCTTAATGATCTCATCTAGGGTGGCCCCAAATAGGCGATTCCCCTGAAAGGGGAGATTCGTCAAGGTCTTTTTGGAACCTAGTTCTGCTGACCAGCATTTTAACCACAGCACACGTCTGAGGATTACCGCTGACATAGATGCATGCCCTAATAGGGGGGTAGCATCCAAAGCTGCGTCACAGACGAACTGTAGTCCTTGTATGATCTGTTCCATCAATTCAGATGTTCCCTGGGGGATATCTTTCCCCTTCAGGTCCTGGCGCACCAATCTCGCCCATTCCGTTAGTGTATGGGAAACTAGACCAATGACAATTACTGGTCTAAAGGCTGACCCTATCAGGGAAAAGATAGTGCGGGACTCCGCTTCTACCTTCCGATCCACCGGGTCCTTAAAGGACGAAGTGTCCTCCACTGGAATAACCGTGGCTTTATTCAGTCTGGAAATAGGTGGATCCACCACTGGTGGTACCGTCCATTTCTTAATGAGGGATTCCTCAAACGGATAGCGTCTAGCAATACGCTTGGAAATAGTAAAGGTACGTTTAGAATGCTCCCATTCTTCTTTAATTTTATTACCAAAACACTTGGGTACAGGAAAAACCTTCACCGTTTTGGTGGGTTTGTTAGTACCAAAGGGAATCTCTGTTTCAGTTGCCTCTGCCGGTAAAACCTCAAGTCTTAAGGTTTCTCGAACTGCCACAACTAGTGCGTCCACCAATGCTTCTTCCCGAATTATGGCGGAAGCATGAACGTCCTCCTCACTGTCTGAAGGAACTTTACCTGAGACAACAGCCCTTGCAGAGGGACCTGCAGCTGCAATGACCATCTCAGAATCTGAGTCTGAAGTGTCAGATGATATAGGGGTAGGTGGGGGTCGCTTTCTTGACCCCCGTTCCTGACAGGCCGTCTCCACCCGAGCCACAAAAAGACTCCAAAACTGCTGTAAATGCATCTATACTCTGTGCACCGGCGGGTCCCGCAGCCCCCTCGAGGGAAACAGGTGGGGTTACCTGTGTGGCAGGGTCCATGATAATTCCAGTTACTACCTGGAAAACAATCAATCCAAAAAAAAAATAAACTTTTTCTTTTTTTTTTTTTTTTCAGACCCCCAGCGCCACAAAGCCCCTCAATGTTACCTGCTTAGGGACCCCTATCGAGCGAGAGAGAGAGAGATAGACCCCTAGGCTCACCACTTGATGCTCAGAGTTTACTGCAACTTGTCTCAGCACTGTCTAGAACAGACAGGAAGTCTCTTAGCTGGCTGCCCGGGAAGAAAGGAGGCGGCTCTGCCTCTCTGTACGCCTTCCGGCGCCTCCCCTAGCTCCACGAGGTGTTTGAGTCACCTCAAACATGGCCGTCCCCATGCTGGAGACATGAGGCTACGCCAAAATGGCGGCCTCGTGCGATCTACCAAACAATGGCGGCGGCCTTTTACAGGATAGCGGCGTGACTGCAGAGTATCTCGGCATCAATAAACCTCTCTCTACATGGTGATCTGCGTGGCCAGCGGTACCGGACCCTGGCGGACCGCGTGGCCGTCGGGAGGCATGCTTTTGCTGGAGGAATGACCTGGAAAGCAGTATACATGTCCTGTGGCTTCTGACAGGTAGGATACCATATCTATCACAGTAAGATTCTAGTACTGCCACTGATTACAATCATTTAAACATACTTGCAATTAGATTGTCAGCTCCCAAACCAAGCCTCCTGGCTTTTTGTACACAAAAATCACACTCAATAGGAGAATCTGTGCCATGTTATAGGATAGAGGGGAACCCATCCTTACCATACAGAGAGGGGCCCGCGTTCACCACGAGACCCGTCAGGGGAAAGGGGGGAACATACTACTCACCATACCGGAACCAGGCGGGCACCAACTCCTGACAGTACCCCTCTCCACCGGGGTGGGAGGGCTGTCGACCAATACGGATGCCGTGACTCATGGTCTTTGGCGTTTCAGCGAGACGTTTAACTCGCAGGGTCAGTCCCCGTCCAGTGGAACTATGTCGCGGCCGACCCAGCGCGGAGCTATGGCCTGCACGCGCTCGCAGGCTGAACTGGTTTGCTGTAGCAGAGAGAGAGAGGATATACCCTCGGGGACTGCCCCTAGGGTGTGGCCAGAGTATTTTCTTTCCTGTCTAGTCCTGCTCCTGTGGAGGGCAGCATAACCCGAGGGTGTTGAATCACCGAGGACTACGTCTGTCAATGAGCGACAGAGAAAAATATGTAGCATTTATGTATCTGTTGGGTACAACTTGTTTCTGTATTAAAGACATTTGGTCCTGAAGAAGCGGATGATCTGCGAAACGCGTTGACCCCTATTCTTAAGATTTTATGCCTTCTTCATTTAGCTGTAATGTATATTGCAATGTTTACAACACAATGCTTTTAAATTGTATTAAATAAAAGTTATACATTTTTATTACTTTCTATTTTTTTTTCTCTCCCTTGATTAATATGACAATAGAAGTACAATATACCCAAAGTCCTGCATCCAATGTTGATGGATGTGGTTGCATATTACAATAACATGCACGTTACCACAACAACATGGCACTTACAGTGGTCAACGTAGAAAAAAAAGAACCCTTTTTGTTTTTTTCAATTATTATTTACATACTTTTGCACATTCAGTTTATAACAACAGGTAAAATTGGTTACACCTAAAGTTTCTTTTTTTCCAATCAATTTTTAAAAACAGAAATTGTTAGCCAATAAAAGGAAGTTACATATATCTTATTAGGGAATACAGAAAAAGTTTATGAACAGAATATCATTATTTTCTTGTTTAGGGTAATATTTATAGCCAGCTCTGCATTGATATGCTGTGCAAATGCCAAGCAGAGGCGTATAAGACACAGTAACCTGAAAATAGAAATCCTCAGTGCTTTGTGCTTGCTATTACTTGGTCTGTCATCTACAGTATATCTCTCCTCCTGAGTTTCTGTGTACCATTTACTGACAATAAGCACAGAAGGAAATGGCAAGGGAATGTTGGTTGCTGTCTGAAGGAAGTCTATAGAGAAACCTGTGGTGCACTAAAAACTCAAATCCTTCAATTACTTTACGTTAGAAGTAGGTTGACTGTGTTTTCTCTGACTTGCCTGTAAGACTTAAAACTAGGGAGTTACTCTAAAATATGCATTGGCTTCCCAGGCACCAATTCATGAATTAAAGTGGACCTGTTCTCAATAATTGAAAATATGCTGCGTTATGCAACGTTAATTGTGGCTAAACAGTAACTTGCAAATATCTATCACACCTATACTTCTTGACATGTGCCTAGGCATTCCTTTTCCCATAATCTCACAGCTGAATATTTGCAGTGTTATATCATCTAAAGCATATCCTCTGCCACTTCTGCCTCTGAAAACTTAAATACTTATGCCCCGTACACACGTGCAGATTATCTGAAGACTTTTGTCTGCAGACTTACCAAAACCATATAATATGAGGTCAAATCTAAACACTTTCAATTTGTATGCAATCCGGCAGGCCCTTGCACTACATAGAAAAGGTAAATCTGAAGACAAAAGTCTTCAGATAATCTGCACGTGTGTACGGGGCATTACAAAATGTGTAATGTCTCCTGGAGCACAGTTGTGACAAGTGGTTTGTTTATAAAAAAAAAAAAAAATTGCATAATCATTGGTTTTATATATATATATATATATTTTATTTTTTCTTGCTAATTCACTTTAGTGTTCTAAAGAATTGTTACATTGCATCTCTTGTTTCATAAATGTATGTATTTCCAAATTTCAATCTAGTTGCCATAATGCATTGCTCATAATGAAAGAACATTCATTCAGAAGAGAAAATAGCGTAAAGAGTATTCATTTTTGCCCAGTTTGCACATTTAGATTTGCTGAAAGATTGGTTGTGCAAATTTTTTTTTTTTTAAATAGACCACCTGGTTATGTACGGTAACTACTGTGCTGCTTATTGTTTTTCTGAGGGCTTGTTGGAGAGGACACTGTACCTGAGAATCTGCAATGCAAGGATCTCCTTGCTCCCACTTTATTAATGCACTGCCTCCCGTGGCCAATTGATCCTTACAGCAGACCACCCTCCCTACCCACTTTCCTTTTACTATCAGATATATATATATATATATATATATATATATATATATATATATATATATATATGCTGTGTATATTTATACTGTGTGTATACAGTGGGTACGGAAAGTATTCAGACCCCCTTAAATTTTTCACTCTTTGTTATATTGCAGCCATTTGCTAAAATAATTTAAGTTCATTCTTCTTCCTCATGAATGTACACATAGCACCCCATACTGACAGAAAAACACAGAATTGTTGACATTGTTGCAGATTTATTAAAAAAGAAAAACTGAAATATCACATGGTCCTAAGTATTCAGACCCTTTGCTGTGACACTCATATATTTAACTCAGGTGCTTTCCATTTCTTCTGATCATCCTTGAGATGGTTCTACACCTTCATTTGAGTCCAGCTGTGTTTGATTATACTGATTGGACTTGATTAGGAAAGCCACACACCTGTCTATATAAGACCTTCCAGATCACAATGCATGTCAGAGCAAATGAGAATCATGAGGTCAAAGGAACTGCCTGAAGAGCTCACAGACAGAATTGTGGCAAGGCACAGATCTGGCCAAGGTTACAAAAAGATTTCTGCTGCACTTAAGGTTCCTAAGAGCACAGTGGCCTCCATAATCCTCAAATGGAAGACGTTTGGGACGACCAGAACCCTTCCTAGAGCTGGCCGTCCGGCCAAACTGAGCTATCGGGGGAGAAGAGCCTTGGTGAGAGAGGTAAAGAAGAACCCAAAGATCACTGTGGCTGAGCTCCAGAGATGCAGTCAGGAGATGGGAGAAAGTTGTAGAAAGTCAACCATCACTGCAGCCCTCCACCAGTCGGGGCTTTATGGCAGAGTGGCCCGACGGAAGCCTCTCCTCAGTGTAAGACACATGAAAGCCCGCATGGAGTTTGCTAAAAAACACCTGAAGGACTCCAAGATGGTGAGAAATAAGATTCTCTGATCTGATGAGACCAAAATAGAACTTTTTGGCCTTAATTCTAAGCGGTATGTGTGGAGAAAACCAGGCACTGCTCATCACCTGTCCAATACAGTCCCAACAGTGAAGCATGGTGGTGGCAGCATCATGCTGTGGGGGTGTTTTTCAGCTGCAGGGACAGGACGACTGGTTGCAATCAAGGGAAAGATGAATGCGGCCAAGTACAGGGATATCCTGGACAAAAACCTTCTCCAGAGTGCTCTGGACCTCAGACTGGGCCGAAGGTTTACCTTCCAACAAGACAATGACCCTAAGCACACAGCTAAAATAACGAAGGAGTGGCTTCACAACAACTCCGTGACTGTTCTTGAATGGCCCAGCCAGAGCCCTGACTTAAACCCAATTGAGCATCTCTGGAGAGACCTAAAAATGGCTGTCCACCAACGTTTACCATCCAACCTGACAGAACTGGAGAGGATCTGCAAGGAGGAATGGCAGAGGATCCCCAAATCCAGGTGTGAAAGACTTGTTGCATCTTTCCCAAAAAGACTCCTGGCTGTATTAGATCAAAAGGGGGCTTCTACTAAATACTGAGCAAAGGGTCTGAATACTTAGGACCATGTGATATTTCAGTTTTTCTTTTTTAATAAATCTGCAACAATGTCAACAATTCTGTGTTTTTCTGTCAGTATGGGGTGCTATGTGTACATTCATGAGGAAGAAGAATGAACTTAAATTATTTTAGCAAATGGCTGCAATATAACAAAGAGTGAAAAATTTAAGGGGGTCTGAATACTTTCCGTACCCACTGTATATATACTATATATATATATATATATATATGTATATATATATATATATATATATATATATATATATATATATATATATAAATATATGGACTTTTTTCTAAATATGCCCAGTGGGATGGCCTGATTGCTTTTGCACTGAAACAGGACTGCCGCGCTGTTCGCCATACCTGAGCTTGAATATACACTGCTCAAAAAAATTAAAGTAACACTTTTTAATCAGAGTATAGCATTGAGTCAATTCATCTCCTGGGATATTGATCTGGTCAGTTAAGTAGCAGAGGGGGTTGTTAAATAGTTTCAGCTGCTTTGGTGTTAATGAAATTAACAACAGGTGCACTAGATGGGCAACAATGAGACTACCTCCAAAGCAGGAATGGTTTTACAGGTGGAGGTCACTGACATTTTTTTCCCTACTTATCTTTTCGGACTGTTTTTCACGAGTTTTTGCCTTTGGCTAGGGTCAGTGTCATTACGGGTGGCATGAGGGGATACCTGAACCCTATAGAGTTTGCACAGGCAGTCCAATTCCTCCAGGAAGGCAAATCAATACGTATCATTGCCAGAAGGTTTGCTGTGTCTCCCAGCACAGTCTCAAGAGCATGGAGGAGATTCCAGGAGACAGGCAGTGACTCTAGGAGAGCTGAAGAGGGCCGTAGAAGGTCCTTAACGCATCTGCAGGACTGGTATCTGCTCATTTGTGCAAGGAGGAGCAGGATGAACACTGCCAGAGCTGTACAAAATTACCTCCAGCAGACCACTGGTGTGAATGTCTCTGACCAAACAATCAGAAACAGACTCCATGAAGGTGGCCTGAGGGCCTGACATCCTTTAGTGGGTCCTGTGCTCAGTGCCCAGCACCATGGAGCTCGATTGGCACTTGCCATTGAACACCAGAATTGGCAGGTCCATCAATGGCGCCCTGTGCTATTCACAGATGAGAGCCAGTTCACCCTGAGACGTAAAAGGGTCTGGAGAAGCCGTGGAGAATGTTATGCTGCCTGTAACATCGTTCAGCATGACCAGTTTGGTGGTGGGTCAGTGATGGTCCGGAGAATCATATCCATGGAGGTACACACAGACCTCTACAGGCTAGACAATAGTACCCTGACTGCCATTAGGCATCGGGATGAATCCTTGGACCCAGTCAGATCCTACGCTGGTGCAGTGGGTCCTGGGTTCCTCCTGGTGCACGACAATGCCCGACCTCAGGTGGCGAGAGTTTGTGGCCAGTTTCTAGAGGATGAAGGAAATGATACCAATAAATGGCCCCCACGCTCGCCTGACCTAAATCCAATAGAACACCTCTGGGACATTATGTTTCGGTCCATCCGATGCCGCCAGGTTGCACCTCAGTCTGTTCAGGAGCTCAGTGATGCCCTGGTCCAGATATGGGAGGAAATACCCAAGGATACCATCTGTTGTCTCATTAGGAGCATGCCCCAAGCACATGAGGGCAATACTAACTACTGAGTACCATTTTGAGTTGGTGCGATGAAATTTCAGCAAATGGACTAGCCTGCTGCATAATTTTTCACTTTGATTTTCAGGGTGTCTTTAAAATCAGCCCTCTGTAGGTTTATAATCGATTAATCAAACAATCTGGCATCCTTTCATTCCTAACACATTACCCAGTCCATATCAGTATAGATATTCAGCATGAGGCTTTTCCCCATTGAGATCTGATGTGTTTTCAAAGTGTTCCGTTAACTAAATGATCACGTAGGGGTGTACTCACTTTTGTTACCAGTGGTTTAGACATTGATGCCTGTGTGTTGTGTTATTGTGAGGGGATAACACATTTATACTGTTATACAAGCTGTACACTCACTACTTTACTTTGCAGCAAAGCGTCATTTCTTCAGTGTTGTCACATGAAAAGATAGAATAAAATATTTACAAAACTGTGAGGGGTGTACTCACTTTTGTGAGATACTGTATATATATATATATATATATATATATATATATGTAGCACCCTCGTAGGTAGGTAGTAGGTAAATTCATAGGTGGCCCTGTTTGCTTATCAGGGGGGGGGGGGGGGGGGCTGAATTGCTAGCTAATCTGTCACATGTTTCCAGGTGTGGCTTGTTGAGTCTGAGGAGTCTCCCCACTGACCCAATGAGGGATCTTGTTGGGCAGTGGAGGAAACCTGGCCAATAGCACACCAGGGTTTATGACTGTCTCAGTGGGCCGAGTTTTCCGCAATGCACCCTGGGATTGGAAATAAATCCAGCAGGAGCATGTGACAGAGCGTCTTTTGGCGAGAGCATCAGTCCCAGGAGGAGGTGACGGCTGTCTCTCCTCCTGTCAGGGAGTGAAGGTGGCCCAGGCGGTCGGCCTAGGGGCCGGAGGTTGAGCTGGGCTGCAGAAAGGGATCCAGTGTGCTGACTGAGTGGAGCTGCTGGGCAGAGACCTTCAGGAAAAACAGTGTCGTGAGTACTCAAGTTCGGCACCAGGGGTCTGCCTTAGAGAGGGGACCACTCCAGAAGGTCAAGGGGATCCAGGAGCCAGCTAATAAGTAGTTGTGGCAGTAAAAGGGGAGCCAAGTGTAAGAGCCCTGAAGATAGGGGAGTAAAGAGGGCGCCAGGAAGGGCCCTGAAGTGTTCGGCAGTACAGTCAAAGACATTAATCAGCTACCTCAGGAAGGAGTACCACAGGGAGCTTGAAGGACTTTAGCGAGTGAAGGCCAAAGTCATAAAGTCAAGTCAGTGTGAACAGGCATCCAGCCAGCGTTAAGTCAGCATTAACAGGCATCCAGCCAGCATTAACCAGCGTCAAGCCAGTGTTTTCTAGAGTCCCTTCCTAATTGTGCATAGTTCTGTTGTTGGAGTATCCCACTCATCCCTCCTCCCATCCAAGTTCCTAAATAAACCCTAAAAAACAAACAAACTGGAATGGTCCTTGTCTCAGTGCTCACACTTGGAGAAACTTGCTCTAAACGTGCTGTTGTTGCTAGCGGTGACCCAGGGGGACCCATATCCAGCACCATGGCTGGGAATTGTGCTCTATATATATATACTGCTCAAAAAAAAAAAAAAAAAGGAACACTTTGAAAACACATCAGATCTCAATGGGGAAAAATATCATGCTGGATATGTATATTGGGTAATGTGCTAGGAATGAAAGGATGCCACATTGTTTGATGGAAACAGGATTAATTCAATATATAAATAAAGTGATACAGCGCCATTGATCCCAATAAGGTGCAACAAGCAAAAATGCAAATTGTGCAAATGGGTGCCCTATATACGATTGCAAATCAAAACCAAATATTGCTATATATAATTGTAAAGTGCTCACATCATTAACCACTTGCCGACCACTCACTGAGCTGGTACTGCGGCAAAGTGGGGCGTTATCGTCCAGCGACGTAGACCTACGTCGCTGGATCCCGCCCCCTCTCTGCGGAGCGCGCGTGCTGCCGGAGACTCGCTCCCGCTGTATTCAGACACACCGGGATTCGGGCCAGGGGAGGAGAGGCGGTGATCACCGCCGCTTTTCCCCGATCGTTGGGGATCGAGTGAGGAAATCCGCCCACTTGTGTAAACAAAAGTGGGCGGATCTCCTATGTGACAGACAGTCACAGATTCCAGGATTCAGCACAGCAGAACCTGCGATCTGTGTCTCTGTCACACAATCCCCTCCCCCACACAGGTCAGTAAGCATGAGGCATACATTTATCCCCTTGATCACCAATAAAGTTAACCCCATTATTACAGTAACAGTGCATATTTATAGCACTGATTACTGTAGTAATGTCACTGGTACACCCAAAAGTATCAAAAATGTCAGTTAGGGGCCCGATCTGTCCGCCGCAATGTCGCAGTCCCGCAAAAAAAATCGCAGATCGCCGCCATTACTAGTAAAAAAAATAAGCAATAAAAATGACAAATCGTTCCCGTAGTTAGTAAACGCGATAACTTTTGCGCAAACCAATCAAAATACGCTTATTGTGATTTTTTTTTACCAAAAATATGTAGCAGAAAACAAATTGGCCTAAAATGTAAAAAAATTTTGATTTTTAAAATTTTTTGGGGGGAATGTTATATATCAGAATGTAAAAAATATTGTTTTTTTTTTTTTCAAAATTGTCGCTCTTTTTTTAAAAAATTAAAAATCGCACAGGCGATCAAATACCACCAAAAGAAAGCTCTATTTGTGGGGGGAAAAAAGGACATAAATTTAATTTGGGTACAGCGTCGCACGACCACGCAATTGTCCGTTAAAATAACGCAGTGCCGAATCGCAAAATATAGCCTGGTCAGGAATGGGGTAAAATCTTGGATTGGAATCCTGTTCATATTATTCTGTGTTTTCAGTACAGGGACAGTGGTGTTATTGTGTAAATCATTCTCTTCTCCAAGATGTCAAAAATTAGCAGGTAAATACATAGCTACCCAGTTTTTCTCCACAACTGACCCTTTTATAAGTCTGACCTCTGAGTTGTGTATATACTGTATATTTGTATGTGTATATGGGAGGCTCCTATCCCCTGGATAACAAGTGCATAAAGCAGATCCTCTACCCCTGGTCTTAGAAAACTGCCAATGCTAATTTGTTGCATGTAGGATATCAAGCCCATTTTTAGTAGCTCGCTGCTTTCTTTTCCATACTCTACTCATCCACAATGCATGTCCTCTGGATCCTGTGCCACCATTTAAAAAAAAAAAAAAAAAAAAAAACACGTTGTTTTGATGACTTGGTTTTTTTTTTTTCCTTTTTCTTTACAGATCCTCAAATGTCTTTGTCTGCTCTCACTTCTTGCCAAGATCTCATTTCCTTCATGCCTTGCTTCCAAGATCTTTCGAGATTTTGTGAAGTCTCATAGTTTACTCACAAGCTCACCTGGAAGGTACTGGTGATGGAGCCCTCCCAGGAGCTCGCTGTGAGGACTGTCACCAATGCATAAGACCAGGAAACATTATATATAAAATAGTAAGCTTATGAAGCATGTTTTTTTTAACCACTTAAGCCCCGGAAGATTTTACCCCCTTCCTGACCAGGGGGTTTCTTGCGATTTTTTACTGCGTGAATTTAACGGACAATTGCGCGGTCGTGCGACGCTGTACCTAAACGAATTTGACGTCCTTTCCTTCCCACAAACAGAGCTTTCTTTTGGTGGTATTTGATCACCTGTGCGATTTTTTGATCATGCGCTATAAACAAAAAAAGAGCATCAATTTTGAAAAAATAACAATATTTTTCACATTTTTTTATATGAAATTCCCCCAAAAATGTAAAAATCAAAATTTTTTAACATTTTCGGCCAATTTGTTTTATGCTACATATGTTTGGTAAAAAAAATCACAAAAAGCATATTTTGATTGGTTTGCGCAAAAGTTATTGCGTTTACTAACTAAGGGAAAGATTTTTGTCATTTTTGGTGTTTTTTTTTTAACGAGTAATGGCGGCGATCTGCGATTTTTTTTTCAGGACTGCGACATTGCGGCGGACAGATCGGACCCTTGGCTGACATTTTTGACACTTTTGGGGGTACCAGTGACATTACTGCAGTAATCAGTGCTATACATATGCACTATTACTGTAAAAATGACACTGGCAAGTTGGCGTTTTTTCACATGGAAAAAGAGAGAGGGGAGCCCCATGAAGTATTAAGTACAAGAATTGCTGGGAAGTACGTAGCATACACTCACTGTGAAGCAGCTTTCACAGTGAGTGTATGCTACGTACTTCCCAGCAATTCTTGTACTTAATACTTCATGGGGCTCCCCTCTCTCTTTTTCCATGTGGAAAAACGCCAACTTGTGCCTTGTTGATCGCGGAGGGGGACCCTCGGAGATACACATCAGCCTGACTTTTACATGCTGCAGGTTGTATATACAGCGCGACACCTAGTGGCCACACAGGTGACTGCAGCTGCCATCTTACCTTAAGGGATTTTTTTCCCTGGTTTTCACCACTTTACCACCAAGTGTTTTTCCTTTATTGGCATGTTATGTTCACACAAGTAACTAAGCCATATTTATTATCCACTACACTATTTATTTACCTTTGCACTGTATAATTTATTTATTTATCACTAAAATAAATCCACCAGTCTATGTCAATTGATTTTATTTTATTGCACTTCAGCACTTTTTGGTTGAACCTACCACATATTAGGAGATTCAATCGGTTCCATTTGAATCTACCTAAAACATCGTATTTATTTTACCTCTTTTATGGTATTATATTATATTTTATGGGTCTCACCCCTTTATTTATGCGTTGTTTGCATTTTATTGCACCTTAATTTTTTTTTATTACACAAAGGTAGCGCCGTTTTCAACCTTTCTTGCACTTTATCAATATTTTGTGTGGCCACCATTATTTTCCAGCACTGCCTTAACCCTCTTGGGCATGGAGTTCACCAGAGCTTCACAGGTTGCCACTAGAGTCCTCTACCACTCCTCCATGATGACATCACGGAGCTGGTGGATGTTAGAGACCTTGCGCTCGTCCAACTTCTGTTTGAGGATGCCCCACAGATGCTCAATAGGGTTTAGGTCTGCAGACATGCTTGGCCAGTCCATCACCTTTACCCTCAGCTTCTTTAGCAAGGCAGTGGTCATCTTGGAGGTGTGTTTGGGGTCATTATCATGTTGGAATACTACCCTGTGTCCCAGTCTCCGAAGCGAGGGGATCATGCTCTGCTTCAGTATGTCACAGTACATGTTGGATCCCTCAATGAACTGTAGCTCCCCAGTGCCATGCATCCCCAGACCATGACACTCACACCACCATGCTTGACTGTAGGCAGGATACACTTATCTTTGTCCTTGTACTCCTCACCTGGCTGCCACCACATACACTTGACACCATCTGAACTAAATACGTTTTTCTTGGTCTCATCAGATCACAGGACATGGTTCCAGAAATCCATGTCCTTAGTCTGCTTGTCTTCAGCAAACTGTTTGCAGGCTTTCTTGTGCATCATCTTTGGAAGAGGAGGCTTCCTTCTTGGACGACAGCCATGCAGACCAATGTGATGCAGTGTGTGGCGCATTGTCTGAGCACCGACAGGCTGACCCCCCCACCCCTTTAACCTCTGTAGCAATGCTGGCAGCACTCATACCTCTAATTCCCAAAGACAACCTCTGGATATGACACTGAGTATGTGCACTCATCTTCTTTGGTTGACCATGGCGAGGCCTGTTCTGAGTGGAATCTGTTCTGTTAAACTGCTGTATGGTCTTGGCCACCGTGCTGCAGCTCAGTCTCAGGGTCTTGGCAATCTTGTAACACCAACGAGTCACATGTCACCAGGGAGGGAAAATGGTTAATTGGGCCCAATTTGGACATTTTCACGTAGGGGTGTACTCACTTTTGTTGCCAGCGGTTTGGACATTAATGGCTGTGTGTTGAGTTATTTTGAGGGGACAGCAAATATACACTATTATGCAAGCTGTACATTACTTTACATTGTAGCAAAGTGTCATTTCTTCAGTGTTGTCACATGAAAAGATATAATAAAATATTTACAAAAATGTGAGGGGTGTACTTTTGTGAGATACTGTGTAAATATATATATATATCAGGGAAACAAGGCTAAGCGAATCAACTATGCACAAAAACATAGGAACTGGGATGAAGAAGAATGGCAGCAGGTGCTCTGGACTGAGGAGTCAATATTTGGCTGTAGCAAAATATTTTTTTGCGAAGGGACGATAGAATAATGAGTGTCTGCAGAAAACAGTGAGGCATGGTAAAGGTCCCTAGCAAGTTTGGGCCTGCATTTCTGCAAATGGAGTTGTAGATTTTGTTAGGATCAATGGTCTCTGCAATGCTGTGAAATACAGGCAGATACTTATCCATCAGGGAGGTGTGTGATTGGCCCCAAACATATTATGTAGCAGGACAACGACTCCAAACATACAGCCAATGTCATGAGGACCTATCTTCAGCGTAAAGAGGAACAAGGTGCCCTAAAAGTGATGGTTTGGCCCCCCACATAGCCCTGATCTCAACACCATTGAGTCTGTCTTAAATAACATGAAGAGACGGATGGATCTGAGACAGTCTTCATCCACAGAATATCTGTGGTTAGTTCTACAAGATGTTTGGAACAACCTACCTGCCAAGGTCCTTCAAAAATTGTATAAAGGGCAAAGGGTGGTCACTGCAAAAATTCATTTGGTTTGGATTTCTCTTCTGTTCATTTACTTTCCATTTTGTTAATTGATAAAAAAAAAAATGAACTATTAATACTTCTATTTCTGAAAGCATTCTTACTTTACAGCATTTTTTCACACCTACCTAAACATTTGCACAGTAATATATATATATACTGTATATATATATATATATATATATATATATATATACAGAATTTAAGGCTTTATAGCCTATTCTCCAAGACAAGAAAAAGAGTGTTTGGAGTCTATAGATTTTGATTACTTTTTATGTACTTTAACCACTTGCCGACTGCGCACAGTATATTTACTGCGGCAGTCAGCCCCTCACAGGCAGAGTGACGTAGGTCTACGTCGCTAGCCTGTGAGGGTCTAGGGAGCGAGCGCGCACCCCCGGAGGCCCACTCCCGCGTGGTCACGGACCCCCCAGCGTGTGTGACCGGCGGACCCGATGTCCGCTGTTCACTCTGCGATCGTCGCTGCAGAGGGAGAAAGTCAGGCGGCTAGTGTAAACAAGCCGCCTGTCATTTTCCCTGTGTAGAAACTGTGATCACACGGTTCTACTATGTAGAACCGTTGATCACTGTTTCTACAGCTCAAGCCACAGCCAATCACAGTTAGAATCACACCCCTAGGGACACACACAGCCCCTCCCTCTCAAATAAAGTTAACCCCTTCACTACCAGTGTCATTTTGCAGTAACAGTGCATATGTATAGCACTTATTACTGCAGTAATGTCACTGGTAACCCCAAAAGTGTCAAAAATGTCAGTCAAGGGTCCGATCTGGCCGCCGCAATGTCGCAGTACCACAAAAAAATCGCAGATCGCCGCCATTACGCGTTAAAAAAAAACCAACAAAAATGACAAAAATCTTTCCCTTTGTTAGTAAACGAGATAACTTTTGCGCAAACCAATCAAAATACGCGTTTTGCAATTTTTTTTACCAAACATATGTAGCATAAAACAAATTGAACGAAAATGTTAAAAAAGTTTGATTTTTACATTTTTTGGGGGGGAATTTCATATTAAAAAATGTGAAAAATATTGCTATTTTTGCAAAATTGACGCTTTTTTTGTTTATAGCGCATGATCAAAAAATCGCACAGGTGATCAAATACCACCAAAAGAAAGCTCTGTTTGTGGGAAAAAAAAGGACGCCAAATTCGTTTAGATACAGCATCGCACGACCGCGCAATTGTCCGTTAAAATCACACAGTGCCGAATCGCAAAATAGGCCCTGGTCAGGAAGGGGGTAAAATCTTCCGGGGCTTAAGTGGTTAAAGGAAAGCGTGTCTACTTGTGCCTTGTAATTTTAAATAGATGAAAAGATAATCATTTATTTTTTTGGTAAATTGACAGTTTTCACATTTTGAAGTGATGCCTAAAGCTAGTACATCTGACTAGCAAATAACAGAAGCCTGGCCATTGGCCCTTCTCCTGATTATTCACCTGATGTTTAGTTACACTGGTACATATTTAGTCAGGTTGAAAAAAGACAGAAGTCCATCAAATTCAACCAACCAAAAATAATAAATAAACCCAAAACCTCCATATATAGTGCTCTATACCCACAGTTGTGCACAAAGCTGTTGTTTAGTGGGCTCTGTTGGTTGTTTGTTTGGGGGACAGACCCTAAATGGTCAGTTTAGGTGGGTCCTTACAGAAAAAACATGAAACCTTACCGTCTCCTTAGACTGACTATTCTGCTGTGCAAAGGTGTCTGCTCTGCTGCTTCATCCAGATGAAGACACCCTAAGACAGGAAGTGGTGGAGCATAGAGGAGACTGTGGATGGTAGATGGTGGACTCTTGTACAGCCGAGAGGGTGCAGTTCAGTGTGCTGACTGGGAACCTGTTGCCAGGGGAAGTTACCCTCTTCAAAAGTTGGGACTGTTTGACTGCAAAAGCAGCTCTGAACTCTTCAAGTCAGTACACTTGCACACCGTTTTTAAAAGATCACAGCAGGTATAAGAACCACTAAGGAGGATTTGGCTATCCGCTGTGTATTATACCTTTGATAGTTTTGGAGTTTGGAGAGTTTTATAAGGCTGCACTTTTCCCCATGAAGATCCTCATCTGAGCGGGTCTTAGTGGTCCCATAACAGCTTGCTGCTGTACCCCCGCCATTCTCTGGTAAGAGTCAGTGTGTGGTGGCTGGGATTTCACTTTTGCTGTGTACTGATTGACTTTGTGGTGACTACAGGATGAACACTCTATCATACTTCCTGTGTTAATCGATGCTGACCATTCTACTGCATTTTTGTGATATAATTATGGACTTTGTGTCATCGTATGTTTACAGGATGTTCAGCTTTTTGTATAATTAGCACTGCTTTATGTATTTTATTTCCTTTTAAACTCTCCAGGGTTTTATATATTTCTTTTTCTAAGACAGGAAGTGCATTACTGGCAGGAGCGACAGGTGAAATAAAGGAGAAAAAGCCTATATAGAAAACGAATGTACCCACCACATCTAACGTTTGGTAAGCTGCAACATATACATTTTTGGTTTTGGATTTAATACTGCAAAAAGCCCACTTGCTGTCTGTATACTTATTTTTTGTTATTATTTGTGCTTTGATTGCTCAGATGCTTCCCATGTCCGATTCCATGCTGGCACTAGGTTCCTGCACTTTATATTTATCCACACTTTTTTTTCTAGTTAAGTGAGAGAGTCAATTTCAATTTTAAATCTGACTAAATGATTACATATACAGTAGCATGTGTGTTTATAGCAGCACGTTCAACTGATTTATACAGTATATCTTTTTTTTATTTTGTATGATGTTGGTCATTGTGGGTATCCAAAAATTCACAAAAAGGTGTCTTTTCATCATAAAATCTAAAGCTGGATACACACTATACAACTTTTGTTGTTAAATTTCTTTTAGATTTACCTTCAACTATGTAGTGCAAGGGCCTGCCTGATTGCATACAAATTGAAAATGTTTAGGTTTGACCTCATATTATATGGTTTTGGTAAATCTAAAGGAAAAAATCTAAAGGGAATTGTTAGTGTGTATCCAGCTTTAATGGTCTGTTAATGGGGGGTTAACCTCCCTGGCGGTATGATTATGTCAGGAATTACATACCAAAAGCGGTACAATTCTTTTCATGGAAATTTGGCGTTATGTATTATAGGCCTATAATTCTTAGTAATTACTGACTTAAACCTGACCAAAACAAGACTCTAGTAGACATCCCAGATGTGATAAATTTGAAACACAAACGCATGAATTATAATCGAATCAATAATATTATTTTATTATTTAATATATAATATATATAATAAAATTATATTATTGATTAGATTATAATTCATGCATTATATATTATATATAGATATGTGTGTGTGTGTGTGTATATATATATATAATATATAACGCATGAATTATAATTGAATCAATAATATAATTTTATATATATATATATATATATATATATGCATGCATATATATATATATACATATATATATATATATATATATAATCTAATTATAATATATATATATATATATATGCATATATATATATATATATATATAATATAATATAAAGTGTGTTTTGTGCAACGTTTTTTTTTTTTGAATTTCCCTCCCTAGTTCCGCTCCCATGCAGCATTGCTGCTGCAGGGAACGGAACTAGGAAGTGATCGTACCGACGGAGGGACGGAGGAGCGGCGGGACTCTCGGCTGGCGGTCGCAGCAATGAGAGATCATCGCTGGATCGCCAGGATAAGGTAAGAGAAGCTCCGCTGCGCTCTCTGCAATCCACCCCGAGCGTGACTCGGGGTTACCGCTCCTGCAATGAAAAATCAACCCCGAGTCACGCTCGGGATTACCGCTAAGGCGGTTAAAGGATGTCTCTTTTACCAAAATTTATATTCAAACGAAATGCTTTTCCTCTTTCTATTTCCGAAAGGTTGGAATGCATGTAAAAGCAGATATATAATATATGTTCATCTCAGCCTCTAGTGCTCTAGAAGGTCTAAATCATCGAGTCGTGTACAGTATCAAAGTAAATGTAGTTTCTCTGTGTTCTGAAATATAGTTATATGAACTGATAACAAGACAACTTAGAGGGAGCAAATTGAATCTCTTGTGCAGACATGTTATGTGTGAACACTGTGTGAGGCTTGATTCTGCTACAACACAGAGCCCCCTTGGTGCTTTCATTTTTTTTTTTTCGTTTTGACATAACGTATTTAGCAATATATTCATATATTCAGCATTTAACTATGCATGCAAAAAGTACAGCATATATCGTGCTGTATTCCAAGTCACTGACAAATTACGATTTCTTTCCTGCGCAGCAGGTTTAGAAAAGTGAAAACTGATTTTGCTAGCATCAGTTAGGAATTTCTTATTTATTCAAGCATCTAATCAATTTTTCCACCATTTGCTTTTATTTTCCCGTACTTTTGCCCAGTTTTTAAAAAATTTTTTTGGTTGTAATTTTTTACCCTTATCACTTGTGTTCTTTCATTTCTCACTTTATTGGACCATGTCCTTTTGCCTGTTTTTCATTGTAATTTACATGGCTGTCCTTCTAATTGAGATATAACACAAATGAAAACAGGTTCTATTGGGCCCAAAGGTAAATTATACTGTACGTATAAGCTAAAAGTACATTGCTGACTTTGAAGAAATATCGGGAAACTGAGAGGATGTTATATTTGCTATGTGTGTCATTTCAATGCACTTTTTTCCTGTTACCTACTTAGTGACAATTGGAGATCCAGTCAACTGAATATGAATATAGTTCAGAGATCTACTTTGTGGCACAGTCTATAGAGCTAGCATCTTTATGAAATAAAATATGACAGAGATACTCTGGTTTCTTTTCAGATCGAATAAATCTTTCGCCTTTTACTAAAGATTTCCGTGGAGAGGAGCAATTATGAGTTTTCAATAATTTTTTGAGGCCTGGTCACTGACCTGGCTACTAAAAAAAAAAAAAAAAAGAAATAAAATATGAGATAATAAATGAAATAAATATCAGCACTTGTGTTTGTACATCTTTATCTATTTCCACATATTATTAAAAATGTTTCCACCTTTGTAACAGTGGTAGCAGCTATAAAAGGCACTTCTAAGCATCTTTTGCCCCCTTGTGGTGTATATGTAGTACTACATGTTATGAGTATCCTTGCAGTAATGAGAACTGTACCTGTGCACTGTTATTGAAAACTCAATTCCACAATTCACTTTGAAAGCAGGATACCTAAAATAGCATTTTTTTATTTCTATATTTTTTTCGTCATATTAAGCCAGGAATCTTAATTCAGTAGAATAAATATTCAGGACTGGAGCGATTTATCAGATGATATACAATGCTGTGCTGTATTACGATTGGTACAAGGCTTACATAACATATATTTTGGGGAAGATTTACTAAAACTGGTGCACACAGAATCTGTGCATAATAACCAATCAGCTTCTAACTTCAGCTTTTTTTAGTTAAGTTTCAACAATAAAGCAGAGAAGCTGATTGATTACTATGCTCAGATGCACCAGATTCTGTTTTAGTAAATCTCCCCCTTTATGTCTATAAACATCTCCTGAGCTGCTAAAACAACAACCGGCAGACTGAGCTGGCTGAAGGGGGAAACCTTATTACTGGTTTGGGTTTTCCCAGCGAATTACTACTATTACTCCTTAGATAGAGCCGGGCCCAGAATCTGTTATACACAGTACATAAACATTGTGTGCATCACTAATATGAATATGTAGGTTTATGTACTGTAATCCCAAACTGTACCTACCCATATCTTTGTAAATGTAATATACCCTAGTTACTGGGGTTGTTATATCAAAGGTTGTTCACTTTGCAAAGGAATTCCCCTTTAGCTTAGTGAATGGGGTGAAGCTCTGCAGACTTCCTTCATCCGATCACGCGCAAGCAAAAATACAGTTTTTTTATTTTCCTTCTATGTGGGTATCCTTTTCAAAGTGAAATTTCACCACATTCAGTAAGCACTGGGGAAAATGAAAATTACGTTGCAAAGCTAACAGCCTATTTGCCTTTAGTCTCGCTGGGCCAACCCCCACATCCCTCAATACAAGCCTAGCACTTGATCAACCAATAGTTATATAGGTGGAGCAGTTAATGCATATGCAAAAAAGCAATGGAAGAAAATACTGGATAGTGCTACTACTTTATTTTGTGCAACCCATAGGTTCACATTACAATTGACCTTTACAGTACCCATCATATACAACCAGGGCCCACAAAGACATCCACAGTTCAACAAAGACTCTCAAATGCAGCTACAAGCTCCCTCTATTTACTCCTTTGCAGAAAGGCAATGCTAAGCACTAGCTGAGAGCAGGGAAAGCATTATACTTCACTCGGCAAGTGAATAAAGAGTTCAAGAGTCTAGGAAGTATATGCTGACCCTAGATAAAGCCTAAACAAACATGGCACCAGCCTTGTGGAAGGAAAAGAAAATCAAGACCTTGTCAGGAAGGATTCTGTGATCTATTAGATAGCTAATAAATACATCTTGCAATACCTATCATGGATGCGCATGTAAAATAGATCTGATGCAAGAATCACTTAGGACTCTAAGCTCTATTTATTTCATGTCTCACCTTTCTGCTCTTCTATAACTAGGTGTTCATTGTTAGAGCTGTCATTCCCCATCCCTTCTTGCTATACCTAATAGGTTCCCTCTACACCAGTCTTTCTCTAGCCGTTCAAGAGGAACCCTTGAAATAATTTTCCTCAGGGAACCCCTGCTAAAAATGACTATAAAAAAGGACTATATCTACAAATCACGACACATTAGTGTGATGGTCAGTGAAAAGAATGCTCCTTACACTTGTGGTCATTGAGAAGAATTACCTCCTTACAGATAGCTAATAGATCAAAGGTGTCAGTGGGAGCTTATCTGACAGGCAACCTGTGGAGGAACCCTAGGGTTCTATGGAACCCTGGTTGAGAAGTCTTGCTCTACATCTACATCTTACCTTGAACTGAGATTATTTGACAGCCCAAAAGTAGGCTGCTTTGTAAGATTTTGCCCATAATGGCATCAGGCAAAAGACTTTGGCTGGAGAAACACCTTTGCAATCTTGTCTGAAGCCTTTCCTTTTGACATAAATGAAAATGCATATTGACGTGTGTTTTGACAAGTGTTGACGTGTAATGTAAAGTGCATTGCAATGTGCATTAAAACACGATTAAAGACATGTTGGTATCAATGGTAGGCGCATCAGGGAAAGGCGCACAGACACATTTTGAAACCCCTGATTTCCTAGTCCCAGCTAACCTGAAATCTAGACAAATTAGGCCCCTCCTAACTTTCCAACAACCCAGGTACCTGCTAAATGGTTACACGTTGCTTGATTTCTTTCCCAAGTTAAAAAATAATGTATGCTATGTGATCATCATGTGACCACAATCCATAAATCTCCCCGTCACTAATTTTTATGGTCTGACTTAAACCCTCCTTCTCTGTTTGGGGCTTCTGTAAATGTTAGGACTGGTCAATGAATAAAAGAGGTAAGTCTATTGCTAGAGGTGCCATACACTCTTGTCATCTTGTGTATCATTCCAATCATTTACTGGTTTACTGGCCTTTACTGCTATTTATGTGTTGTTGTGTTGTACTGTATGACTCATTGTTTTGATGTAATTATACTGCATGACATCAGTGGGCTGGAATAAATCACTGCACACACTATTGGACAGTCTTGCTTTAACCTCTTCATGGCCAGGGTTATTACAAACATTAACGCCCAAGCCTGATTTTGCAACTTTGGCATGTGTTAGTAAAACTGTACATATCATCACAACTACTTAAGAGTGTCAAGGTAGATTTTCCTTTTTTTTTTTCAGGACAGATTGGGCTTTCATTTGGTGGGAGATGTTAATGGATATTTAAAGATTTTCTTTATTATTATTAAAGGAAAACTGTCCTTGGAAAGAAAAATATTCATTTTATTTAAATGAATATTTTTATACCATTACCATCTACCACCACCAATAAAAACCTGCAAACTAAATTCTCCTAATGATCGCAGCAATAACATGCATGTGTGTGTGTGATTTGTTCTTTGTACCCGTAGTAGGGTCCAGAAACAAAAGTACATATTTATTTTTTTTTTGTTTTTTTTTTTGTCCTACTTAAACACACTGACAATAAATATAAAACCGTTTTTTTCTTACCTAAAACACACTGATGCTAACCCTGCCACTTATACAGACACGAAACACTAACTGACACTATCTGTCAATTACACTGACACACTGCCATTAACTGATATTTACACTGCCACCTACACTGTCACTAACACTGCCACCTAAACCTTCACTGACACCTACACTCACTAAGCTAGGTAAAGCATTGAACTAGTTCATCTTTATTTTTTTTTTTTCAACAGGCTTTTTTTTTTTTTTTTTTTTGTATAGGGGTCTCCAGTGAAGAGGAACAAATACAATGGGGGAGGTTTACTAAAACTATAGCACACAGAATATGGTGCAGCTGTGCATGGTAGCCAATCAGCTTCTAACTTCAGCTTGTTCAATTAAAGAGGAAGTAAACCCTCCTCTGGAACTTGTACCTATAGGTAAATCTATGATAAGGCTTACCTATAGGTAGTGTAAATATCTCCTAAACATGTACCGTTTAGGAGATATTTACTTTGCATGCAGCCAGTAACATCACTGGCACACGTGCTCTGAAGGATCGGCCGCTTGTGCCATTCCTCCAGAGCCCTGTGCATGCGCAGGAGTGACGTCATCACGGCTCCAGCCAATCAGATGGCCGGATGCCGCAAACCCCTAAGAAGGGCGACCGAACATGTCATCCGTGAGGGAGGTGAGCGGTCGCCACTGCGGAGCTTCATTCTATCTAAGGTAGGTATTTCATAATAAGCTAGCATGTGATGCATACTAGCTCATTATGTGTTTGTCTTTCAGGTGTTTGTTTTTCTTTTCTGAGGTTTACAACCTCTTTAAGCTTTGTCAATAAAACCTGGAAGTTGATTGGTTACTATACATGACTGCTCTTCATTATGTGTGAGACAGTTTTAGTGAACCTCCCCTAATGTATCTTTTCCTCCTCCCTAGCAGAGAATTCTGTTGTCTCTCTACTTCACAGAGAAGAGAGAACACAGACATCGGCTGCAGAATGATCGATCACTGTGATAGCCAATCAGAGGCTATCACAGTCATCATGTGATTGGGTCCCGATCGTTAGTAGAGACCTGGAGCTGTCATCGACAGCCCAGCCCCAGTGCTGGGAGTGCATGATTGAGCATGCTCCCAGTACAAACAAAAGGACACATACTGTATATGCGGCGCCCAGGTTTAAAGCCCATTTCGAGGACACCGCATATATGTGTTACAGTGTCGTAAAGGGGTTAAAAATGTTCGTGTTTGTTATGCTTATTTTTGTTTGAAATTAAAAAATGTCTCGCAATGTGTGGATGATTTGCTGTTTTTCTTCTGTTACTCAGAATTTTGGCAATCATATTCTACGGGTTGTCTCCATTTCTAAACCTCATCACACAAACAACAGTTTTTGTGGGACCTCCATTTTATTGCAATTCTTGTATAAAAACAGAAAAGCTTGGTGATAAAGGAAGATCCATCATGTTTCACAACTAACTGTATCCACCAAATATTTGTTTTCAATGCCTTATTTAAAAAAAAAAAACAAAAAAAACAAAACAAAAAAAACATAATATATAAAATAACCACATGAGAATGTAACCTGATCAGCACCCTCTGGTAATCGGAACTGCATGCACTGGGTTGAAATTAAGGCTATGCAATTATGAAGAAATAAAACAGCAACACTTTTAAAGCTAGGTAGCAAAAAGCATTTGTAAAATGTAAGGCCTGAAGGTTAACAAATCTTCAGATTGGACTTGGTTTCAACTTAATTTTTTTTTTTATTAATTTTTTTATTTATTTTTTGCCTGTCTGAAACACCAATTGTACCATTTTGGTTTCCCCACTCATTTAGGTTTCTTGGCTGTTTAGCTGAGAGATGTTATATTAGAACGTCCACCAGGGGGAGCTACGATTCTCCTGCTGCCACGAAGGCCACTCTCATCTGACTGGTTTCCTGCAAAAAGTAATACAAAATTTGAAGAAGAAACAATGAAGAGACAACATTAAAGCATAAAATACCAGGAATACACTGAAAAAGTCCCAAATGTATGCATGCAATCAACATAGAATTCCCTTGTTTGCGAGCTATCAAAACTATCATTTCCATATTTCACCTATATCCCAACCCATCAATGAAATTGTTTTTTTTAGAAAACATCCATAATTCCTAAAGCGAACAACTGTAATTCTAGGTTTGGAGTGCTTCAAACAATGGGGTGAAGGTCCCAATGACGTAAGAAGGAAATTAGAATCCTCACATTACTAAAATTAATTCTAGAATCCTAGGTGTAGAAGATTTCTTTTACTGCTTGAAGGGTGACAGAGTGAAATTTATACTCCGGACCTAATTTTTGTTCACTCTACCCTAGTTGTGTAGCCAACCTTAGTTTCACACTCAAAAGATCAGACACCAAGGCTACAGGAGATACATCGAGGAGGAAAGCAGAAAGACAATCTGCCTATTCACTGTCATTATACAATACATAGAGCTGACACAAAGTAGTGCAACAATTGCCCTATTCAATATCAATATTAGTGATCGAAAACCCTTCCTCTGCCAAGTTTGGCTGTTTTGAATGCTGTAATTTTTTTTAATCTGGTGCTGAGTACCTGGAAGTGCTGTCATGACATCACTTCCAGGTTTTTACATGGAGACCTGATCAGAGCCGAATGCGGCTTTGATCGGGTCTTTGGCGGCCATGCAGGCTGGTTGCCCGGGTCAACCGGTGGGAAAGGAGACCCGGGCGAGCCGCGGAAGGTGGCGGGAGGAGGGGGGGGGATGCATCGGTTGTCATTACAAGACAGCCGACCATCGGCTATGGACGCCAGTACCAGGGTGATGCCTCTAGCTGCAGGCATCACTCCGGTACAAGCACTTTCCCGAAATATCGGCAATATCGGTCACCTTGGTGGGCGATTGCGATATATCGGCAAAAGTGCAGATCGGCCCTCGATATATCGTCTTTGCCGATAATCGGTCGATCACTAATTAATATCATGGATAGCATGGATTTTAATGGGGAACCAATGGCAAAAACAAAAAAGGCATGAATTCTCCCCAAAATCCATACCAGGCCCTTATCTGAGCTACTAGCACTAGCTACTAGCACTTTATGGCATAAACCACCTGAGGGCCGGTTTAAAAAATTAAAAAAAGTTGCGTTTAATACTACTTTTATAATCCCTAATCCATACTGCATTAAATCCATATTTAATTTGAAAGCAAAATCGTTGTGATGCTGCTTGTGGTTGAATAACAACTCCTAGCTTCTCATTTTTTGAGCAGACATCAAAGCTGTTCACTTGCAGCACTGCTGCACTCCATATGTCATATGGTTTACAGACTGCAGAAAGTCACTGTGCTCTACATGTGATAATAAATGTGAAAACTAAATTAAAGCCCCATGTGCCAAATGTGTAATATTCTATGCAGCAGTGCTTTGGAACCTTAATTTTTTCACACAATGCACAGAGATCATCTTTGATACTATTGCCATATGATGTCTTGATAAGGCATTTATGCTGCTCATGCTGTACACACAGAAAATTTCCTAGCAATTTTAAAAACATTCAATCTTTCTATTGCAAACGTTATTGAACAGACAAATGCAATCTACCATCATTCATGCAATGTAAAGATATAACCAACTGTTGCTAAGTTGCCTTAAACCAAAACTGCTTGAATTTGCTAGAAAGCCACCCTCTATATGGTAAGGATTAGGCCTTACCTCTGACACAGAGGACACTGGGCTTCAATTATACAGTATCTCACAAAAGTTAATACACCCCTCACCTGTTTGTAAATATTTTATTATATCTTTTCATGTGACAACACTGAAGAAATTACAGTTTGCTACAATGTAAAGTAGTGAGTGTACAGCTTGTATAACAGTGTAAATTTGCTGTTCCCTCAAAATAATTCAACACACAGCCAATAATGTCTAAACCGCTGGCAACAAAAGTGAGTACACCATTATTTTCCAGCACTGCCTTAACCCTCTTGGGTATGGAGTTCACCAGAGCTTCACAGGTTGCCACTGGAGTCCTCTTCCACTCCTCCATGATGACATCACGGAGCTGGTGGATGTTAGAGACCTTGCGTTCCTCCAACTTCCGTTTGTGGATGCCCCACAGATGCTCAATTGGGTTTAGGTCTGGAGACATGCTTGGCCAGTCCATCACCTTTACCCTCAGCTTCTTTAGCAAAGCGGTGGTCATCTTGGAGGTGTGTTTTGGGGTCATTATCATGTTGGAATACTGCCCTGCGGCCCAATCCCTGAAGGGAGAAGATCATGCTCTGCTTCAGTATGTCACAGTACATGTTGGCATTCATGGTTCCCTCAATGAACTGTAGCCGGCAGCACTCATGCAGCCCCAGACCATGACACTCACACCACTGTTGACAGGCTAGACACACTGTAGGCAAGATGCACTTGTTTTTGTACTCCTCACCTGGTTGCCGCCACACATTCTTGACACCATCTGAACCAAATAAGTTTATCTTGGTCTCATTAGACCACAGGACATGGTTCCAGTAATCCATGTCCTTAGTCTGCTTGTCTTCAGCAAACTGTTTGCGGGCTTTCTTGTGCATCATCTTTGGAAGAGGCTCGCTTCTGGGACAACAGCCACGCAGATCAATTTGATGCAGTATGTGGTGTATGGTCTGAGCACTGACCCCCCACCCCCTTTCAACCTCTGCAGTAATGCTGGCAGCACTCCTATGTCTATTTCCCAAAGACAGCCTTTGGATATGACACTGAGCACGTGCACTCAACTTCTTTGGTCGACCATGGCGAGGCCTGTTCTGAGTGAAACCTGTCCTGTTAACCGCTGTATGGTCTTGGCCACCGTGCTACAGCTCAATTTCAGGGTCTTGGCAATCTCATTATAGCCTAGGCCATCTTTATGAAGAGCAAAATTTATTTTTTTGGATCCTCAGAGAGTTCTTTGCCATAAGGTGCCATGTTGAACTTCTAGTGACCAGTATGAGAGAGTGAGAGCAATAACACCAAATTTAACACACCTGCTCCCAGTTCACACCTGAGACCTTGGAACACTAATGAGTCACATGACACCGGGGAGGGAGAATGGCTAATTGGGCCCAATTTGGACATTTTCACTTAGGGGTGTACTCACTTTTGTTGCCAGCGATTTAGACATTAATGGCTGTGTGTTGAGTTATTTTGAGGGGACAGCAAATATACACTATTATGCAAGCTGTACACTCACTACTTTACATTGTAGCAAAGTGTAATTTCTTCAGTGTTGTCACATGAAAAGATATAATAAAATATTTACAAAAATGTGAGGGGTGTACTCACTTTTTTGAGATACTGTATATATATATATATATATATATATATATATATATCTATATCAGGGAAACAAAGCTAAGCGACTCAAAATACAAAAATATGGAGGGGTGTACTCACTTTTGTGAGATACTGTACATGTCTACATTTCAAATAATTTGTAAATGTAATCAGCGATTTTTAGTGGGAATGCAACATTGCGGTGGATCGGACACTCAGTGACACTTTCTGGGGACCAGTGACAACAATACAGTGATCAGTGCTAAAAATATGTTACTGTATAAATGACACTGGAAGGGGCCACCAGGGGCAATCAAAGGGTTAAGTGTGCTCCTAGGGAGTGCTTTCTAACTGTGTAGGGAATGAAGAGAAGAGACAGATCTGTGTTCCTGATTAGTAGGAACACAAGATCTCTCTCTTCCTCTCTGACCGAACAGCGGTCGGCCTTGTTTACATAGGTAGACAGCCATTTTGTCATTCTCCTAAACAATCACGGGTGGCCCCGCTGATTGGCTCCCGATGTGTCCAATCACAGCGAGAGCACAGCTGCAGCGCCCCCTAGAGCCTTTTTAAAAATCACATACAGATATGTGATTTTGTGCTTAAGGGCCGCCCTGCCACAGTAAATGTACATAGGGCAGTCCTTAAGGTATTAAATACAACTTAAGGTGTCTTTATATCGAACATCCAGGTACAGAATGTAGATGACTGTACACTTACCAGCTAGACTAAATGCAGAGTGGTGCAAATTTCGGACTGGTGCGGACTGCCTTGTTGGAGAACCTTTAGCAGACCCTGCAGGAACACCAGCCTTGGGAGTTGATGACAAATCAAAGACTGGCCCATCATACATACCCCGAGGAACTGCATGTAGCTCTGCAATCTAGTAACAGACAGAATTACATTTCAGTATTAAAATATTAAAATATTACACAGTATAACACATTTGTAAAGTCAACAGCCTTCAACTATTGCTGTTAATTGACACTACCTACATACACTAGACTGGATGTGTAAATACACACTGGCCACCAAATAATCATTACTATAAACAATTATTATCAGGAAAAAGGAGAGGAGCACTGGGGGAAAACAGAAATTTGTGGAGAAAAATATCTCAGCCAATCAATTCTTCCCCATCAGGCATCATCAGAGGAGTCCTAAAGACCTGAATATTCTCCATCCAGCCATTGGAATAATGACATGCTTATTATAGTGCACAATACAATAAGAGTCCATTCACACTGCCGCGACTTGTGAGGCGACTTGTGTGCCCTCAAGTCGCCCCCAAGTCGCTTGACATAACAAAAGCAATGTTAATCAATCAGTGCCGTCTTAATTGGCACTACTGAAGTCGCTCCGACTTCAGAAAAGGGTCCTGTACTACTTTGAGGCGACTTGTATCCGACTTGTCCCATAGACTTCAATGGGAGTCGCCTCCTTATCTTATTTGAAGCGACTTGTGATCCGACTTTCCATTAAAATGGTCCTGAACCAGAAAAAAAGATAATTTTTCTTAGAATTTTTAGTAGCGCAAGGGATGGGGCTCCGCTCCGCGTTTTTGTTGCAGGCGTTTATCTGGCATTTTTGGGCGTCTTTGGAGGCAGGCATGACATCTGAACTTCTGTGTAGGGGTATATATACACACACACACACACACACCTATATGTATATATACACATACACACATATAGGTGTGATAGGAGCGGAGCCACAACCCTACAAATAATTTCATTAGCGCAGGGATGGGGTTCCGCTCCTATCACACCTGTATGTGTGTATGTGTGTATATATATATATATATGTGTGTGTGTGTGTGTGTGTGTGAGTGTATAGATACCCCTATACAGAAGTTCAGATGTCATGCCTGCTTCCAAAGACGCCCAAAAAATGTCCAATAAATGCCTGCAACAAAACGCCCAGGTGTGAAAGGAGCGGAGCCCCATCCCTGTGCTACTAAAAATTCTAAGAAAAATGATCTTTTTCTTCTGGTTCTGGACATGCTACAGAGCTGAAACTTCACAGGTACACTTTTTAGACCCCCCCCCCCCCTCCCAGACACTAAATCCAAAGAAATCTCTTTTTTTTTTTCAATAATTTTTTCAATAATTGGCTCTCTATCAAAAACGACAATTTTTAAGAACTTTTTTTTGTGTGATTGAGCATGACCCAGAACCATCATATTCTGATTGGCCAAATACAAAGTAGTACAAAGTCGTCTATCATACAAGTCGCGCTGAATTTGCGCAAAGTCGCGCTGAAGTCACGCTGAAAGTCGCGCTAACAAGTCGCCCCTTATGAGGCGACTTTCTTGTCGCGGCAGTGTGAATGGGGTCTAACCCTAAGCTACCCTCCAGGTTTCAGTTTTCTGTAATCAGGTCAATTATTGTATCTTCTTGATTGCTGCGAGAGCTACACTACACCCATTATCACTGTCTTTCGCATCTTAGTGAAAGTATCTGTAGTTATAGATAGTGTCATGACATATGGAAGTGTACTTATCACCAGGGAACTGAATCTGCAGGACTTTTTTTTAAAGAGAAAATTTTCTAGTAGTGCAGCCAGATCAGATGAAAATGATCACAAATATTTTTTTCTTATCACACTATCGGGTCCTAGAGCTTTGCATAACATCAGTTAAAAGAGAAGAAAAGAGAAAAAGAAAAAAACTGTGGTCTCCTACACGTATGTACTTAATTATAACTGCATGTGCACTTACTAATTTTCTTTAGTCCCCCTGCAAAGCCCCACAAATACCTGATGATGTTGATAGGAAAATATTGCAGGGGGTGTGGCTGTCAGCATTGTCTTAGCTAATTCACAAACCTGTAGCTGGTCAATCAGCAAACAATATGCAGCTTTAAGATAATATCTGAAATACCCCATTGTAGTGTACCCCCACAGTGCAGGATCTCCCATTGTTCCTTATAGACCTCTGAAATCTTGCTTATCTTGAACATAAGGTGTGGCGAGTGAGTCCAAATCAGGTGCCAGCATCCCAATGTATAATAAACAGTGAGGGAAAAAAGTATTTGATCCCCTGTTGATTTTGTAGGTTTACCCACTGACAAAGAAATGATCAGTCTATAAATTTAATGATATGTTTTTTTTTTTCACAGTGACAAGAAAAATATCCACAAAAACTAATTTCAAGTTGAATGGCATTTTAATGAGTGAAATAAATATTTGACCCCTTTGCAAAACATGACTTAGTACTTGGTGGCAAAACTCTTGTTGGCAATCACAGAGGTCAGACGTTTCTTGTAGTTGGCCACCAGGTTTGCACACATCTCAGGAGGGATTTTGTCCCACTTCTCTTTGAAGATCCTCTCCAAGTCTTTAGGATTTTCGAGACTGAAGTTTGGTAAATTGAACCTTTAGCTCGCTCCAGATATTTTCTATGGGATTAAGGTCTGGAGACTGGCTAGGCCGTAATGTGCTTCTTCTTGAGCCGCTCCTTTGTCTCCTTGGCTGTGTGTTTTGGGTTATTGTCATGCTGGAATACCCATCCAGGACCCATTTTCAATGCCCTGGCTGAGGGAAGGAGATTCTCACCCAAGATTTGACAGTACGTGGCCCTGTCCATTATCCCTTTTATACAGTGAAGTTGTCCTGTCCCCTTAGCAGAAAAACACCCCCAAAGCATATTGCTTTCACCTGCACGTTTGACAGTGGGGATGATGTTCTTGTGGTCATAGGCAGCATTGCTCCTCCTCCACACAGTTGATGCCAAAGAGTTCGATTTTGGTCTCATCTGACCACAAAACTTTCACCCAATTCTCCTCTGAATCATTCGGCTTTTCATTAGAAAACTTTGGACGGGCATGTACATGTTGTTTTTTTGAGCAGGGGGAGCTTGCGGGCGCTGCAAGATTTCAGTCCTTCAAGGCGTAGTGTGTTACCAATTGTTTTTTTTTTTGGGGACTATGGCCCCAGCTGCGTTGAGATCATTGACAAGATTCTCCCGTGTAGTTCTAGGCTAATTCCTCACCATTCTCATGATCATTGAAACTCCACCAAGTGAGATCTTGCATGGAGCCCCAGGCTGTGAGAGATTTACAGTTATTTTGCATTTGTTCCATTTGCGAATAATCACACCAGCTGTTGTCACCCTCTTACCAAGCTGCTTGGCAATGGTCTTTGTAGCCCATTCCAGCCTTATGTAGGTCTACAATCTTGTCCTTGAAATCCTTGGACAGCTCTTTGGTCTTGGCCATGGTGGAGAGATTGGAATCTGATTGATTGATTGCTTCTGTGGAGAGGTGTATTTTATACAGGTAACAAGCTGAGATTAGGAGCACTGCCTTTAAGAGAGTGCTCCTAATCTAAGCTCGTTACCTATATAGAAGACACCTGGGAGCCAGAAATTTCGCTGATTGATAGGGGATCAAATACAAATTTCACTCATTAAATAGCAAATCAATTTATAACATTTTTGAAATGTGTTTTTCTGGATATTTTTGTTGTTATTCTGTCTCTCACTGTTTAAAATAAACCTACAAATAAAATTAAAGATTTATCATTTCTTTGTCAGTGGGCAAACATACAAAAATCAGCAGGGGATCAAATACTTTTTTCCCCCTCGCTGTATATATATATTAGGTACTAATGGAAAAACAGGAATTTAACATAGAAGTCCAGGCTATTCCTTACTATGTCTAAACCTTCTCCCATCCCCTTCTAAATCCTGTTCTAACTACCCTGTGAAGGTAAGGTGCCTATTTTTACCTATTCTGAGGGTGCTCCGGTCCGGTCACATGATCAGCTCCCAGTGGCGGCTTTAAGGGAGAGGAGCGACAGTCGACAACGGATGTCTCATAGCAAGCCTATTGGTGATGTCCCTGCCTAGGCATTGCAGCCATTGTCAGTGCTTTCTCCTCTGCACTGAAGCTGGCTGCTGGAGAGATAACGTGACCGGATTGGAGTGCCCTCAGAATTGGTAGGTATAAGCATCTTACTTTCACAGGGTAGTTAGAATTAGACTTAGAAGAAGGATGGGAGCATTTTTAAACATAGTTAGGAACAACTTGGAATTTCAATTTCAGGATACCATAATAAAAATACACAGATATATAAAAACTTAACTGACTTTTTTTTAATTCAAAGAAAAAAATGTTAAAAAAAAAAAATGGCTGATCAGACAGGTAAGATAGTCACTCTCATAGATACTCTAGATCTTGGTTATCAGCATAGAAAAAAAATGAATTTTGGCTAAAGCCACATCTGAATTTGGAAAGTACAAAAAAGATATGGTGCCAGTAAAGTCAGAACCCATCTACATAGCCAGATTTACAGGGCTCTGCATGGGAGACACAACAAATGTATAAAAATATATGAATTTTTATTGTACATATTTAAAAAACAAATGCATAAAAACAATGGTATATCAGCCAAAAGATGATCCACAAGGTACTGTTGCAAACAGACTCTACTAGGGTACCAGAAAACTGGAAACAAATCAATAAGTGTAGATATTACATTGCAGCAATGTGGAGACTGTAAGTTTTCGGTAACCAATCTGCTAACTATTGTATATATGCTATTGTTTTTATGCATTTGTTTTTTAAATATGTACAATAAAGATTCATATATTTTTATACATCTGTTGTGTTTCCCATGCTGAGCCCTGAAAGTCTGGCTATGTAGACGGGTTCAGGTTTTACTGGTCCTGTATCTTTTTTGTGGTTGTCAGCATATTACTTGTCATTTTACCTCCATGTCTTACCTTAGTCCTTGCTTTGATTCTCTTGTAGACATAGTCAGAGAAAGGAGTACAAGGAAT
Source organism: Pelophylax lessonae (assembly GCF_965119305.1). NCBI lineage: Eukaryota > Metazoa > Chordata > Amphibia > Anura > Ranidae > Pelophylax > Pelophylax lessonae. Next base: position 342,506,184 of record NC_138771.1, on the reverse strand, counting down.
GAAGCGCCCTGTTCCCTGGGTCGCGTGAAGGGTGCCATCCTCAAACATGATTTTGCCTTGGCAGATGACCACAAGTGGTGCTCCTCGGAGCTCCATGCCTTCAAAGATATTATACTCTGCAGCCTAGAAAACATACTATGCTTTATTACAGAGGCTTATTCTACGTTTCAACCAATTCTATGCTATCCACAAACACTATAATGTACTGCGTCTAGTGCTTATTGTACAGGTTAGCTGGTGTCTATAAACTCATACAAAATAGACAACCATATGTTTACAATCATATTAAAACACAAACGATAAAATAGGTTTGAGATGTTTTATTTACCATGACTCAGTTGTTATTTGCTTCATAAGAGTATGATTGTATGTGATGTTTTCAGGGGCTGTCCATGGGTTTGTTCTTGGTATTGATGAATTCACCATATACTCTTGTATATAAAATTATTTTACTCTCTACTAAATAAATAATGTGCATGCTATAGGTGTGTAAAATATTACAGAATAAATTCTAAAAAGTTAGATAACTAACTTTATGAAAGTATTTCTGCTATACTCTACCTTCAGAAACAAATGGCCTGCTACACATATTGTACACATATTGATGTACTAACACAAAATCTATTAGGGCCTATTCACTATGTGTTTTGCCAGTGCAGGTGCTTTGTCTGCTACTATAGTAGTGTGTGGAGGAGTGGTACTGCAATGCTAAACACTACATTAACGTGGTATAATGAGTGTTTTATACACAAAGAGTGAATATAAATGGGCCAATAAGAATTGCATATGATCCCATGGGCCACTTTCTCACAAATTTTTTATCAGACGATGTCAATAGTTTTATCTTAACCACTTGGAATGAAGTGTTTAGGAAGGTTTTATTTTTTATGACCAAGTCATTTTGTGCTGTGCTGTGTGGCACTGCGCTACTTTAACTGACAATTGCACTCGGTCATGCAACGCTGTACACAAATTAAATTTATGTAATTTTTTCCTACAAATAGAGCTTTCTTTTAGTGGTATTTTATCGCCACTAGGTTTTTTGTTGTTTATTATATAAACGAAAAAAAGTTGACAATTTTGAAAAAAAAAAAAAATATATATATATATATATTATATATATATATATATATATATATATATATATATACATACAGTGCCTTGCGAAAGTATTTGGCCCCCTTGAAATTTGCGACCTTTTGCCACATTTCAGGCTTCAAACATAAAGATATAAAACTGTAATTTTTTGTGAAGAATCAACAAGTGGGACACAATCATGAAGTGGAACGAAATTTATTGGATATTTCAAACTTGGTTAACAAATAAAAAACTGAAAAATTGGGTGTGCAAAATTATTCAGCCCCTTTACTTTCAGTGCAGCAAACTCTCTCCAGAAGTTCAGTGAGGATCTCTGAATGATCCATGAATCATGAAGAACAAGGAACACACCAGGCAGGTCCGAGATACTGTTGTGGAGAAGTTTAAAGCCGGATTTGGATACAAAAAGATTTCCAAAGCTTTAAACATCCCAAGAAGCACTGTGCAAGCGATAATATTGAAATGGAAGGAGTATCAGACCACTGCTAATCTACGAAGACCTGGCTGTCCCTCTAAACTTTCAGCTCATACAAGGAGAAGACTGATCAGAGATGCAGCCAAGAGGCCCTATGATCACTCTGGATGAACTGCAGAGATCTACAGTTGAGGTGGGAGACTCTGTCCATAGGACAACAATCAGTCGTATACTGCACAAATCTGGCCTTTATGGAAGAGTGGCAAGAAGAAAGCCATTTCTTAAAGATATCCATAAAAAGTGTAGTTTAAAGTTTGCCACAAGCCACCTGGGAGACACACCAAACATGTGGAAGAAGGTGCTCTGGTCAGATGAAACCAAAATCGAACTTTTTGGCAACAATGCAAAACGTTATGTTTGGCGTAAAAGCAACACAGCTCATCACCCTGAACACACCATCCCCACTGTCAAACATGGTGGTGGCAGCATCATGGTGTGGGCCTGTTTTTCTTCAGCAGGGACAGGGAAGATGGTTAAAATGAATGGGAAGATGGATGGAGCTAAATACAGGACCATTTTGGAAGAAAACCTGATGGAGTCTGCAAAAGACCTGAGACTGGGATGGAGATTTGTCTTCCAACAAGACAATGATCCAAAACATAAAGCAAAATCTACAATGGAATGGTTCACAAATAAACATATCCAGGTGTTAGAATGGCCAAGTCAAAGTCCAGACCTGAATCCAATCGAGAATCTGTGGAAATAACTGAAAACTGCTGTTCACAAAAGCTCTCCATCCAACCTCACTAATCTCGAGCTGTTTTGCAAGGAGGAATGGGCAAAAATTTCAGTCTCTCGATGTGCAAAACTGATAGAGACATACCCCAAGCGACTTACAGCTGTAATCGCAGCAAAAGGTGGCGCTACAAAGTATTAACTTAAGGGGGCTGAATTATTTTGCACGCCCAATTTTTCAGTTTTTTATTTGTTAAAAAAGTTTAAAATATCCAATAAATTTCGTTCCACTTCATGATTGTGTCCCACTTGTTGTTGATTCTTCACAAAAAATTACAGTTTTATATCTTTATGTTTGAAGCCTGAAATGAGGCAAAAGGTCGAAAAGTTCAAGGGGGCCGAATACTTTCACAAGGCATTGTGTATATATATATATATATATATATATATATATATATATATATATATATATATATATTAGTTTCTGCTATAAAATATATCGCATAAAAAATAAAAATCAAATCTCTTAATACATTTTGGCCAAAATGTATTCTGCTACACGTCTTTGGTAAAATAAATCCCAGGTGTATATTGACTGGTTTGTGTGAAAGTTATAGCGTTTACAAACTATGGGATATATACTGGAATTTTTATTTATAATTTTTAGTAATGGCAGCAAACAGTGACTTAAAACGGGACTGCAATAGTGCAGTAGGCGATCTGACACTAACTGACGCTGGGGGGAACTAACTGCCACTGACATCACCAGTGACATTAATTCAGTAATCAGCTAATAATATGCATCAAGGGGTTAAATGTGTGCCTAACAAGTGTTTATGTGTGTACTGTGTGCTGCTTTTACTGGTTGTTTTCATTCCCTGCTTAGCATAGAATGAACAATGAGATCCCCTGTTACTTAACACATCTCTGTGTTGTTTACATTCACAAAGCTGTGTTCAGTGAAGCTCAGAGCCGATCAAGGGGTGCCAACAGTCAATCATTGGCCAGGACCCAGCTATCAGCATGTGCTGTGACGAATCACAGCACAGTCGGGCAGGCGGTCATGCTCGCGCCCCCTTACCCGGAAATGCAGAATCACGTATATATATATATATATATATATATATACGTGATTTTGCTCACAGCGGCCACCCTGTAACAGTAAATCTACAGAAGGCAGTCAGCAACTGGTTAAAGGCCACATGACTACAAACAAGTAGAAGAAAATCCAAGAAACTTTGTAAAAAGAACATGCTTTGAAGGGTCAGTCCATGACAAATGTATATTTCAGTTTTTATTTGATATTTGAGTTGAACCATCTGACTATTTCTTATAGCTTCTGAGTTCCTGGGATTGCTCACATGCTGTATCCAATATAACATGGCCCCACTTTTGTTGTATTTTGCATTTATTTTATAGTATGGAGATAGCTCTGGGAGGTGGCGAAAAAAAAACTGATGGGTTGGAACACCCAAAACTCCCAGGTGGATAGAACAAAGACTCGGAAAACATGACAAAGAGATCTTGTTATGAAAGAATAAAACATATAGAAGCCAGGGGCTGACGTATCCCACCAGCGTCCATCTACGACGAAAAAAAATAATTTTTGGGTAGACTGAAGCTTTATAAGTACTAAAAAAAATGTGAAATGTATTCTGAGCTACAATAGCGCTAGTGTTTTTGATTTTTCTTCTTTATTTTATATATTTTGTATATATTTTGTTTAAAAATAAATGCCTTTTGTTTTATTACTCCCTGTGTATTATGTCATATAAAAATACTGTCCAATAATGAGGTGTTGGCATATTCACTTTCATTATCTGGCCCTGACATTGTTGGCTTTTCACCCTCTCTGCTGGACAGATCCAAAAGAATGTTGTCATCCAATTGGATCACCGGTATTTACCACCTCAGAAGCCAACACTATAATAATGCTCTAACTCATTCTGTGTTCCGTAGCTACAGGTCATACATTCTTCCTATCAAATATCCTATCTTCTGCACATTTCAAGTTTGACTTACAGATTGATGACTTTTGGCAGAAACGATTTTTACTGCATCAGGATCCCAGATAACCAGGTCACTATCTGATCCGACAGCTATTCTCCCTTTCCTGGGGTAGAGGTTGAAGATCTTGGCAGCATTGGTACTGGTGACAGCAACAAATTGATTTTCATCCATTTTGCCTGAAGCCTAAAGGAAAAAAAAATTATTATTTTCTAATTCATTTGTGTACCAACTTCTATTTGCATCACTGCAAAGTTATAACCAGTGGTCCAGTGTGCCATTAAGTGATTCAGAATAACTCTCATTAATGTCAGAAGGCAATCAAAAAATGCTAAGGTGCATATACAGATTACGATCCTTAGAATAATCTTTCAGACTTGTAAAGTTTTTGCTATATGTATCCCTGTTGAGATTTTCTCTCATGTCCTGTGCCTGAAAAAGGAGAATGGGAATTCCCCCCACATCAGTAGACAGGATTAAGCTTTCTGTATCTCTTTTTGGGGGGGGGGTCCTAAAATGTCCTGTCCCCATGACCACTTAATCTCTTCTAGAGAAAGTACATTCCTTAAGGCAATATTAACATTGACTTAATAGTTATTCCCAGAATAGTAGAGAATACCTAATCAGGTTAAAAAAAACACAAGCCCATTCAGCTCAATCTACAGAAAAAAAACCCATACAAATCAAAACCTCAATTCTATATCCACAGTTGATCCAGGGGCAGATAAAAAAATCCCAATAAAGCATAATCCAATTTGCTCCATATCAGATACAAAGTGGGTTGATTTACTAAAACGTGAGACTGCAAGATCTGGTGCGACTCTGCAAAGAAACCAATCAGCTTCTAGATTTGTTTTTGCCAAAGCTTAATTAAACATGCTGAAATTAGAAACTGATTGGTTTCTATGCACAGCTGCACCTAATTTTGCACTCTCCAGTTTTCCAATATCTTATATGTAGTTTGAACAATTGTTTCTCAACAATTGAAAAAAAAACATAAAAACTGTAAAATATGGAAGACGGATTGTTAACTCATGCACCATATTTGTCAGGTGCAGAAGCACATTATGGATTCTTACCACTGCCTTGTCCCAGATGACGGACATTCTTTCTTCAACACCATTTGTCCCCTCAGGAATTAGGGTGAAATTATCCTTTCCAACTGCCTTCTGAGCAGTGCTGAAAACAGTGTGAGCACTGCCAGTCACTTGCAAGTCACCGCTGTAAAAACACAAAACAAAAAAGTTAGGCACATTCATTTTTCTTTTCAATTTTAAATATTCTATTTAACATTTTTAATAAAATACAATATGGGGAATATTTGCTTTAAATAACAATTATTATCATTAAATGATCATAATATTTCTTACTATAGTCAGTCGCATCCACCATACCCTCCAGCCAACTTGGGTGTGAAGTACTATGTGCTTTTGGTCTCCTGCACAGAGGCAGATGCCTCATGTACCCAAATTTTTTCACTTGGTCAATATGGAACTCAATTGTTAGTCACAACGAGGTTAGGTGCTAATAAAAATTGCTGTCTTAATCCACATTATAGTTAAGTACCAGGAATTACCTTGCTTGCAGTTCAGGTTAATTTTAAATGAATTGTAAGCATGTTACTCCTGCTTACAAGCATTTTAAAGAGGTGGTGGGTTTAGCATTAGGTGCAATAGGCCTATGGGTATAGGTACCAGAGGGAAAGTAGCTGTTTTTCTCTTGGTTGGTAAGCACACGACACATTCCTGTTGGTGCACTTATCACATTCACAGAGTTATATATGTGGTTATTTATGCAAGCTACTCCAGCATGGCCATAGTCATTTTTGCAAGTATTTAATATATAATTGCAGTAAAAGCCAGTTATCACTTTCTCACATTTGTTCTTCAATGTATAAATTAACACTGCAAACTGCTAAAGGAAAAGCAGATCCTTATGGAACATCTGGACTGGAATGAAAGCCATAGTTTGTGGACTGGAATTAAAGTAATACTATCTGAACTAGAACTAAAATGATGTTCTCTAAATTGGATTTAAAGTGATAGTTACTATGACATAATTCAATATGAAGCATGACTTGGGTATACTAAATACACCTAATGTATTAGGAAACCTCTGTTTTGAGTCAATAAATGTAGTACTTCATTTCCAATCTTTTTAATGTTACTAATGACTGGTCATGCTACAGCAAAGAACACCGTTAATCTGATGACATGGACCACATGCATCATATTATTATTAATATACAGGATTTATATAGTGTCAACAGTTTGCGCAGCGCTTTACAATATGAGGGAAGACAATACAGTTAAAATACAATTCAATACAGGAGGAATTAGAGGGCTCTGCTCTACTTGTCACACTGTGCACACCGCATAGGTTTTCTTGGGTTTTATGATGAAATAGGATTTTTGAACTGTCCATAAAATCTTGTTTTTAGGGTTCATTAAGGGACAAAGAAATACATCTACTGTTGGGTTATACTTCTGTCTACAGGAGACACTGGTACACAAAAAAACTTTAGGCCAGTCCAGGATAAACCCTTCCCTTCCCTGCATACCTTAGTTTGTATCAAGCAGTAACAAGAGCATGAGCTTATACACAGAGGGATTTGTCCTGTGTACCTCAATACACTTGAAGCGGATGTAAACCCTCACATGTATCCAGTCAAGTGAACAGCCTCAGATGATGCATAGAGATCAAACAAATCTCCCTACGTAAGGTTTACATATCTGCTGTATTCCGCTTTATATATTATTTAGAAAGTGCACATTGTGTTAGAGATTTTCTCTTCCTGTTCAGCACTGGGAGAGTAGTGAAGCCTTACACTTTGTGACAGCTGATTGGAGGAAAGGCACACACCCCCACTCCACCTAGGCAGAAACACTACACAAATTTCAGCCTGGTTTTATTTCAGTTGATGGAGAACTTGTCAGACGTCCTTATGCTGATAACAGAAGAACAGAGCAGGAGAAAGCCACTGGACTTATGGCTTTGGAGAGAGATAAGAAAACACTACAGATAGAATTTGATGAATCAGGTTTACATCCACTTTAAAGAAAAGGATTTTACAGTGAGTACAAAAATCCTATTTTCTTTCTCAATAATTGAGGGTAAAAAAGAAGTAATTTACGGTCAGAATGTCCAAAACCAGTACAAGTGAGGAGCGGGCAAACAGCAACAGTCACTATCAGGCCCAAAAAAAAAAAAAAACAGAACTGGGTACTTTCATCAATGCAAAAGCTGAGCAGGTGGGGTTCAGGGCGCTTTCAGTTCACACATAAGAATACCTTAACTGTAGTGGAAAGGTCTATGGAACTATAGGGGCTGGGAAATCAATAGTGCATTAATATGGGTTAAAATGGTTTCTTCTACATCTGACTTAATTGCAGGAGACTGTGATTGCCCATAACCAATCTCACCAGAGAGAGACTGTGGGGACCCTAAATCTGAGTCAGATATTGTCACTGTGTCCACTGGCCTGGCCTCTCTAAGTCTGCAGGAAAGTCAGAAATTGACTTTGCAGGGGAATGCAAAGAAGGGCGCCTTAAATTTGGTTACATTTTTTGTGATTGCCGTAGAGGCACCTGATGACAGGTCAGGGGACCTTTGCATACCTGACAGCACTAAGGGGGAATCCGACGAGGTAGAACTAAAACCATAGGTTCACCGGATTCAAAACTTTAGTGCCCACAGAATAATAGTTCCTAGAATCTGGCAGTGATGCCACTAGCTCAGGGGACAAATCAAGGTCTTGGGCACCCACAAACGCAGTCAGCCGGTAACCCAGGGTCAGCAGGCCACAGATGACCAAAGTCAGTGTAGACGGGCAATAGAAATGGACCAGGGATTGGCATTCCATGTAGAAAGCACACGCAGCAGTAGGGCAATGCTTAAATGGCTGTGAATGACGGGAAAGAGAGTACAGAGTGCATGTGCACAACATTATACCTAGGGAATCAGGTCAGCGTTCCATCCCTCTGCATTAACTACTTCTACGATAAATTGGGTAAAAAGCGGGAGATTTATTGGCACCCATTGGTGCAAATAGTGAGATGCCAGTGCTTACCATGAATGGCCTACTCACATAGTGAGACAGGGCAAACCAGTGGCACTCTGGAAAGCATTCTGAAAATGACCTGTTACCAGAGGGGGTTTAGAAAGCACTTAATGTGGAATCCAGTGCCAGAAGGTCACTTCCAGGCTGTCCCTGGAATGTTCAGTATAGTATGGAAAGCATCTAATGTGTAACCCAGGTCCTGATGGTCACTTCCAGACTGTCCCTGCAATGTCCTGTCTAGTGGGATCTTGGTACAGCACTCCAAAGCTAGGCAGACGAAAGGCCGATCCGGACAGCCCCAAATAGAAACCAACTCAAGCAGCAATGTAGCAAGTAATCTTGATTGAAGAAAAAGCAATTGAAGACTCAAAAGAAAAAAGCTAGCAGAAAAAATGTTAGACTTTTTGCAGCAGAGCACAAGAAAAGATGTGCATTCTCCTAGGACACTAGGAAATGACTGAGACATGCTAAGAAAAGGCATGGATATCCTGGGCTGGCCTAAAGATTTTTTTTTGCCAGCGTCCATTCCTCATCTAGATGGCAGTATAACCTGACAGTAGATTACTTTGTGTATCCTTCAAAGGATGAAAGAGCAAACCACAGTAATGAAACAAGTATTATATGTAACCACTAGGTGGCAGCGGAGCACTGATTAATGTTCACACTAGCCTACTTTGTGACTTTGTACCTACTTTGGCCAAATGCTGCAGATGTACAGGCATCCTCCAGAAATGATAAACATGCATCAGATTTCTGCCAGCAAACAATACCTCATACCCTGTTCTCAGAGGAACTGCACGACTGTCTGTTTTCTCACTGCAGACACTAATTTATAATGATGTAATTCACATTCCACCAGAAAACTTAGTAAATTGATATAACCCAGGAACCATGAGCTTTACATTTAAATTAGTTTTAATTTTTCATCATGTCTTCTACTTTAAATGCATACAGATTAGATTTGGAGCTTTTCAGGGACTGATAGATTTACATAATTTCTGTTAATGAACATCTAAAATAGTAAGTCAGCTATAAAAAAAAAAAAATCATAAAATACTAGAGCACAAGCGTGTGTGCTTGGCTAATTATCTTTAATTGGTCCCCAAAATGTTCTATTGAGTCAGCTAGGCTTTCTGTACCTGTAACTTTTGTCTGCTTTGTTTTACCTGTAAAGTGAACCTGTGGAGAATCCACAACAGCACAGAGTTCTAAGAACCCCATGTGTAAGCTTCAAGTCTCTCTGGACTCCCTGGTTGTAGTCAGACTCCCAGAGCTGAATCTTGGAAAGAAGCAATGTGAGTCACATGCTCTCCATATCTGGAAGTACAGATGTAGATACAGGCTAGCAAAGGGAAGGGGAGTTTATGCTGCAAGGGGGGTGGCATGCAAGCAGTGGGGGCGAACAGGCGCTGCTTCCCCTATCCAAGCGTCTGGCCCCCTTAATCTACACACAGGGCGCCAAATGCATGTATTCCAATGAGGGTTTTTTTTTTTTAACCACGTGATTAGTGCCAGAGGCTCTGATAGGCTTAAAAAAAGGGTGGGCTTGGGGTGCTGCGCCCTGAGCCCACCCAGTTGTGTGACAATAGCTTATGAATATTCGCTATTGCCACACTGATTCTCCTCCTGGCCAATCAGAAAGCGAGTCTTGAGACCTGTTTCCCGATTGGCCGAAAGAAGAAGCCTTCCTATTGGGGAAGGAGGAGGGAGGAGACAGCTGACATGATGGCAAGGAACCGCAAGGGAATTTTGACCAACAGAGGGGTGACAAGGAGGAGACCAAGGGGGGAAGCTGCTGCAGCCTCCACATGTCAGTCCAGGGGCAGTACAGGGTGAGTGAGCCGGTGAATGGGGTGAGGGGTGTGTGTGTGGGGGTATGGTGAGTGAGCTGGTGAATGGGCTGGAGTGACGGGGGGGGGAGGTTAGTCTGTGGTCAGGTCCGTCTAACCTCCCCCCCCCCCGACCGATGGAGCCCTAACCCCCACCTTTGCTTTGACCTGCACTATAATGAGCAGTTCCACCAGGGAACAAGTGAAATCAGCAAATGCTGATTTCAGTTCAGTTTTGAGTGTAAAGTGTGTTTAAATGTCAGATTTTTATCGGATCTCTGCAATTTTTGAAAATAAATTACACTTTTTAGCAGTGAAACAAACATTGCATGTCCCTCTGTAAAGCAGGGAACACCACTCCAAATGCACAGACTATTCATTTAAAGGGTAGGCCCAATATTCTTTAGCAAATCCACATTATAAAAACTATCACTACTTTTTGTATTTCATGCTAATCATACTCTCTCAGTCACTGTGAGATTCATTTTCTGTATTCTGCAAAAAACCTGGTTGATCCTGCTGCTCTTTATCTCCACCTTCTGTTCATGTCCCCAATTCAGCTAAGTCTTTTGCAGCTGTGGGGCCAACTCTGCACATGCTCAGTTTTTAGTGAGTTTCTATGCTGAGCATTTCCTCCCTATCACATCTGAGCAGCCCATTTGACTATAGAGTCGCACGTGGGCGTATACAAAGTGGTAAATGAAAGCCCATTCCTCCCTCCTTCTCCATGCCACCAGCTAAACATACAAATTAATGGAGGCTTCACCTCCTTCTTTTGCTAAGACACCGGATGGTGGGGTGTGACAAAGCTTGTGACTGGCAGAAATCTGCCCACACCATGCCTTTGACAAAAAAATCATAAATATTTGATTTCAAATATATATTTGCATGACAATGTAAAACAGTTTATTGATAATTAATATTTATTTTTACTCTGTATTCTAAAGGGTGTTTTTTTTATTTTTTTTATTTTGAACATGCGACCAGCAGCAGAGGACTAAAAGCTCCTCCTGCTTATGTTTCCCTGCAGACAGGCTGGGAACGATCTGGGTCATGTGACAGCTGTATATCAATTAGAAAAAAGGTATTTAAATATGTTTTTCTATTTAAATGATAACAGTGCCATCATCCACATATAGAAATAGAAGGGACGATGTAAATTAAACTGTGTGTGTGTTTAGTATCATTTTGAAACTCTTAGCCTGGGTTCACACTGCAGCGCGACTTCAGCAGGGCTTGCATACGACCCCTCTAATAGAAGTCAATGCAAGTCTTCCCCAAAGTAATGCAGGAACCTTTTTCTAAGTCGGAGCGACTTGAGTCACTCTGATTAGAACGGTTCCATTGCACTGAATGGAGCGTGACTTGTCAGGCGGCTAAGTCGCCTGACAAATTGCCCCAGTGTGAACCCAGGCTTAACCCCACCTCACACCATGGTATTTCCAAAAAATAATATTTAATTTCAAATATATATTTTCATGACAATTTAAAACAGTTTATTGATATTAATTATTTTTTTTTTGCTGTATTCCAAAGGCTGTTTTTTTAAATTTTGAACAAGTGGCCAGCAGCAGAGGACTAGAAGCTCCTTCTGCTTCTGTTACTCTGCAGACAGGCTGGAAAAAAGCTGGGCCATTTGACAGGTGTATATCGATTATGGAAAAGGGTACTTAGATGTTTTTTTTTTATTTAAATGATTACAGTGCCATCATCCACATACAGAAATAGAAGGGACAATGTAAATTAAAAAGTGTGCGTTTAGTATCACTTTGAAACTCTTAACCCCACCCCCAACTCACCCTTCCATCCCAGATTCTAGTGATCCTCTGTAATTTCTGCTTCAAATAAGAGAAATTTGACCTGATTACAATTTCTCCTCATTTTCCTACAGTGCGCATAGGTTTTTGCTACTGGTGAAGAGCTACTAGGGATAAAACCAAGATCCTAAGAGTTCATTTTTTATTGCTTGCTATTATCTTGCCCTCTAAAACAAAACCACAGTTTTATGTATAATGCAAAAAAATCTCATTAGGACACCTGCACTGCACTTAGCAAGGAACCCCACAAATCTCTGCGCTGCTCCCACAATGACCTGCAAAATGCTGACCTGACCCTTTACATATATCTGACCTCTGCTCCTCACTCAGAACTGGAAAATAGGAAGATAAGATAATTGTATTTGTGAACTTTCCAAAGAAATGTAAGCATACAGATACATAATCTTTGCAGCTCGGCTCGGGTGCCCCCATAGCAAGCTACTTGCTGTAGGGGCACTCAACAGTAGGGAGGGGCCAGCAGCTCCAGCCATAGACCCGAGAAGAGGAGGATCGGGGTTGCTCTGTGAAACCAACTGCACAGAGGAGGTAAGTATAACATGTTTGTTATTTTATAGGAAAAAAACAAGACTTTACACTCACTTTAATGGCAGGATCACCAGGTGAAAATAAGAAACCTGAGTATTCAAACGACTGCAGTCATCACAAGAACGGTCAGGCTGCATTTGATTAGTTTTTTGTTATTTAGATTCAATGATTTAAACACTCAACCATGGTCAGCTACCTGTTTATTTGCAATTATAGCTGTTGTGATGCATTTCAGAGTCTGGTAGTATCTCAAACTAGCATAATACAAGATTGAAGGTTAGTAAATATGTTTGATCTGAGCTGGTTTTTACAGGGATATAGGATTTGGTTGACCTAACACTGATTAGCAGTGAGTCTACGTTTATAGATTGCTGTTATGTTGATATTTAATTGCATAATCTTCTCTCATACTGTACATGCACCCTATAATGCTGTCAGCTTGCTGTGCTTTGATTTCCTTTTAAAGAGTGGCTATGTAAATTCTGTATGGTCCCATTGTATGTGAGAACATAGCCACCCTCCTTTGCTTGCTCCCGAAAGGGACTAAAACCCTACATGCAGATATACTCAATGCTATCACATGACATCACAATAAAGTGTTTGTAAACGTCAGACATGAAATATGAACAAAGCATATCCCTCTGTAGTGTGTACTTGTCTCTAATAAGAGCAATAAGTGTCACTTTTGTCTGCTGCTTCACTCCTCTATCAGCATGAGTCACTTCTGACAAGTTTTTCTGACACCAGGAGAAAAATAATGACAGGGGAGGGAGCTCCAGTTGATTGACAGCCTCAGCTCTGTTCCTGTGTGAAGGGGGTGTGTCTCTTCTCTCCAATCAGCTATCAGAGCTCTCCTCACTGTCATCTGCAGAGTGTAACTTCGGCTTCCCACACCCTTTTTCCGGAACTTTCAGAAAAGCTTTATATTTCAGTGATTTGAATAGATGTAGAGAGGAAACGACTGTAGATAAACAGGTACAGCTTATGTAGGAGGATTTGTTTTATCTCTGTGTATCACCTGAGGCCAGTCACTTCACTGGGTAAATGTAAGGCTTTACAACCACTTTAATTCTCCCCTCTATGTAATCACCCATCCCAGGCTCCAGCATTAATGAAGCTGAATCTGGCACATACACAATAAGAAAGGAAGGCCCAAAGATCTAAGAGAGCAATGCACTTTACAGCAAGGTATGTGCACTGCTTGTTCAAATAGGAAGTGAAGGGGAGAAAGAGACATCTGAGTGTGTGGGAATCACTGAAAAACACAGTGGGGTTTATTTACTAAGGCAAATCCACTTGGAAGTGCAGTCACTGTAGATCTGAGGGGGACATGCAAAAATAAAAAACAGCATTTTTTCTTGCACACGATTGGATGATAGAAATCAGCAGAGCTTCCCCTCATTTTCGATCTTCCCCTCAGATCTACAGAAACTGCACTTCCAAGTGCACTTGCAGTGCATTTATAGTACACAGTGGATTTCCCTTTAGTAAATCAAACCCAGTATGTAATCATCTGAAGCCAAAAAGATTACAGTGGTGGGCTGTCGGGTATGTTAAGGGGTCACAGCTCGTGTAAAGTGTATGGTTTACTGTCACTTTACGTATTTTTCTTCTTTTACAGTGTGGTATTCTATTTATTATGTGTAGTTGCTGTCAGGGTTGCTTTAAACAATCAATTTAGCAGTATTCTGTATAAGAAGGTAAATCCTTAAATTTCATGCAGGTTTTTGCTTCTTTTAATACCACTGGCCCACTAGTACCTGAATAATACAAGCGAGGTTCTAATGGCACTTTTCCACTGCAAGTACCGGCTCGGCTCCACTCGTCCCTGCCTGGCCCGGTTTGGTTTTCCACTGCATGGTACCGCATGGTACGGTGTTGGAACGGTTCAGTACGGTTTGGTATGGTTTGCTTTTCCTCTAAAGTAGTACTAAAGTAAGTGGGTGGGATAACAATGATTCTCTGACCAATCAGTGGCTAGTAGTGGCAAACAGTCAAGGCTGCATGAAAAAGGATTGTGGGATATGGTACCGGTACGGCCCTGTTGGAACCACAACTGAAGTGGTACTGTTTAAGCGAGCCGTACCGTTCAGTTCCATGTAGTGGAAAAGCGCCGCTGTACCGTACCGTACTGAACCGTTCCTACACCGTACCATGCGGTACCAGCAGTGAAAAAGCACAAAAGCGAGAGCGAACCATTCGCTTCCATTCAGTGGAAAAGCGCCATAATAAGAGATTTACTACTGGGGTAAGCAAAGTTTCTCTATTTTACATTATTTTATTATTCTTTGCTGCTTACTCCTTCATATGTTGCTGAGTGGACTTTAGTTAGGAATGTTTTTGCATTGTTTTGTTTCACCTTGAGCCAAGGTATGCCCAGAGGCTCTGTTTTATACTACTTACCTTTTCCAAAACCAATAAAAAAAAAAAGGGCTATTCAACAGGGCGAATTAAAAAAAATATTTCATTAGGGGAATTGTTAATAATTGCACAGCAATGTAATATTTATGTATGTAAATCAACCCCATAATGAGAAAAGCCCAGCATTCTGCTGAATCTTATACAGTTATTGGCTTTCAGCCTTCCTGCAGAACTCTCATTGAGTTCCTTTCTAAAGTATCAGCAGCCTAAAAGAAAAAAGTGTCTGTAATACCTCCAGAAAATCTAAAGTGAGGTTTACTGAAATCCTTACAGTATTTGTACAAGATCGAAGACGGAATTTCTTTTTAGGAATGAAATGCAGCAATTCATTTTTATTACTGCTGTATTGTGAAATATCAGTGATTTGTGCCACAGTCAGGTTTTTGTACAATGGGTATAAGACTCATCCTTGTCAGTGCATGCATGTGTATGAACCTGCCTAAAAGTAATAATAGAATATTCTTACCTAGCCAGCAGGGAGTTGATGTAGTCTGGAGTAGTAGGATCAGGGCTGAGGGGTGGAGAGGTCACAAAAGCAGCAGCTTTGGCCCAGTTCTTGCTCCAGTAGTGGGTTCCATCTATTCCCAGGCTAGCTGTGATAGGTTCACCAAATACAACATTGCCTGAAAATTGAACAAATGTGAGTCCTAATTTGCAGGCTGCAACTTGATTAATAAAAGAAGAGAACAGAGTCTTGTTTAGCAAAAGAAATGAAAAAGATTTATGCCAAGATGTAATTTACACATTGAGAAAGCAATGGAAAATGATGGTATTCTAGCATTTATGTAAAGATCAGTATTAAAGCTTCGCCATCTGCTGGACGTTACACGGCACTGCAGCCTAAGTCTGCTGTGCACACCAGCTGTTAGCTGCCCTCATTAGTGGACTTTAAAGAGAGGCCACAATTTCAAATCTGCACGTTTACTGGCTTTTATGTTAGCTCATGCCCTGGATAGTGGTCTGTCTGTCTCTGACTTCCCTCTGACTCTTCATGCCATGAATTGTTCCTGTGTATTGTTTGTACTGTATTTGTACCCAACTTTGCTGTATTTGTCCTGATTATGGACTTAAAACCTCTGCTATTGTCCACCATTGTTCTGTTTACCTTTCTAGAACCTGGACTTTGTTGTCGCCACCTAGCTGACTCTGCAACTGTCTGCTCTGACCATTTGTCCGAGGACTATACCATGTGTCCTGCCTGTTGTTGGCTGTTGCCCCTGGCAACAGAGAGGGTCTGCCAAACTCCATGATGATGTGTATAAGTAAAGCTATATTTTAAAGCTTTACATACATGTATATATTAAAGTAATGAGTCAATGGTATTCTTAGGTGCTAGCCATGAGAATGAGGACTGTCAGCGTAAACTATATTGTTTATGAAGCTCTGGAAGTAACCCATGTAAATAAGACGATTAATAAGGATTAACCTGCATTATACATCTTCTTCACATATAATATGCAAGTTTTAGTGGTTAGATAATACGATTGTGCTTTTTTTAATAGGTCACCTTTTTTCCTGGCTTGGGAAATGAGGTCTACAGAACTTTTGCTCATCACTTTGGTCACATATAGTGGACAGTTTGTTTGGCTTGCAATGGTAATGGCACGGAAAACAGCTTCTGCTTCCAGCTAAAAGAACAAAAGACTTGGAATGATGAACAGCACTACATCATATTAACAAGGGACACATTTGATACCAGATAAGATCTAGACAGTTCCAGACTCACAACACATTACAAGAAGGCAGCATATGCGCTTCCATCTCACTAATTTACAACTTGACATATAACAAAGTGGCTTCATTACATTCAGCAGTTACATCATGTGTCACACTTTTTAGCTGGCATGTGGTAAGCATTACATAAAGCATATAGTCATTTTTAGCTACATATAACAGAGTACAAATTACATGACATGAGTTAATGACATTCAAAGTAACTATCTGCTTGGAAATTTGAATCATTCCCTTTCCCTCAGACATATTTAATGCCTATTAGTACTTTAAAATATAGAGGACATTTCGAATTTTCACAAGTAAATCATGCCTGGATAATGAAGTTTAATTGGTCTTGTGTTCCGGGCCTCCAGTTTTCAGCCATTTTAGGATTTATGATGGGTTATTTAATGAAAATTATTAAAAAGGAAAACTGTTTCAAATAGTCTTACAAAAAGTAGTAACATTGTGCATTAAGGCCTCATGCACACTGTGTGTTTTCCCAGCTCCTCTAAATTCCTTAGAAACGTTAAGGGCTTGGGCATTTATTCATTTAATTAGCCAATTTATTATGGCCACTGAAAGGAATGAACACCCATGTGGACACATATGCTAACATTGAGGGACGTTTAGAAAATAAAAATGCAAGATGACTCTAGAAGTGGCATTTAAAATGACCTTCTACATTGCAATGCAATTGTACAGTCTCCTTTAGATTTACCAGCAACAATTTTTTCCAATTTAATAAAGTTGTTCTGATTGTTTAGGCCATCCCAATAAATTGTTTTGATAAAAAAGATTAAACGATCAGGTGGTGACAATTACAGTATGGTAATCTTTTGTCAGCCAATTGAAGAGATAGCAAGACATATGGTTGTCAATAGATGGCCATCATGTCTTCCAAAAGACTGCTTGTAAGAAGCTCTTAATGAGCACTCTCCATGATGGATGTTTGACACAAACAAAAATATGTAAAAACCGCAGCTGTCATTCTCACCCTTGACCAGTGTACTCCATCATTGTTGGATGATCATGTATCTGTAGATGCCAGTTGATATAACTTTTTGAATACGCATATTCTATTGATGTGGGGTGATAGTGGTTGGTAACTGTTGGTGCCACATGTGTATGCCTATGATCCACTACATTCCCCGGGTCATAGAAGAAGGCAGACGGGAACAGCGTCTCTCACTATACCACCACGATACTATTTTTCCAGTTGGAGCAATCATATATGTGGCCTTTTGAAGGTGCATACATGCACCTGTACATGTGAGTAAGATTGATTTTTTATAAATAAATATTTTAATAAGGATTTCAGCACTATTGTGAGTTTTTCTTACATCTGCATATGGCGCTGTATTGAGGGATACGGTTTACCAGCCAAGTGGTTTCGATTGGGAGGAGCCATACAGATCCAGATGGGCGCATACTGAGATCCCCTGCATATACGCTTTTTCGTATATATTTTAAGGTGAGCACCCACTGACAAGGGGGTGCACGGTTGCCATTTAGCTGTGACACTCTGGTCACTCACCATTGGGAAGCACTAGCCACTTCAAGGTGGCCTGATCACTCGTATAGGATTGTTGTTTTACCACCAATATTCACGAGGACTATAATATATTGGACTTTTTTGTATTTTGCACATCGAGTCACTTTGCACTTTTGCATTTATTTGTATTTATTGCATGTCTATTTATCACTCTATCCATCTACGTATATAATTTTGTGACACTCATTATTATTTTTTCACTGCTTGGTAGTTATTTTATTATTTATTTATTTGTGCAGCGCTATTTATTTAATTTAAACTACATGCCCCTGCTGTTCTATCATGTTGCTGACTCACCGGAACTCTGTTGTACAAGACAAGGTCTTTAAACACTCTTTTTATATACTAACCCTGTTCTGGATATCATATGTGTTCACATGTGCTCCCAAAGAAGAAAGAGAGTGTTTTTGAAATGTGTTGAGTTACTTATGTGGACCAATTTTGGAAAAACAGGCATATTCTCTGTATTATAGATGTGAACTTTACCTAGGTACAGTGGTACCTGTGGTTATCACTATGTATTTTTTAACTTTTTTTATAATAAATTTGGAATTTTATGTCATATATTTTTATTTTGTTGGTTTTGAATAAACTACAATTGCATCTGATGGGTTGTGCTACCATTCCTTAACTTTTCTCAATGCATGACGTGAACTGGCAGCCTTCTCTATTGAGCCAGTCCACATATCTGCAGGCCGTTCATTAGGCATTTTTTAAAAGAGACCTGTGCATTTTTCAGTCCAGTTCAGGTGTGATTTCAAGTAAACCTTTGCATTCAAATCACACCTGAAGCAGTGAACAAAACCATTTCAGATTCCTTTTAAAAGTAACAATGAAACCGTGGCTGGACATATGTGAACCAACATTCCCCTTTGCTACAACACACATTCTGGTTTATATATTAGTGGGATATGAGCATACTAGCATATCTTCTTCCCCTATTGAGATTTGTAAGAAGCAAGATTTCTGCAGCTTTGATAAAAATAAAATAATTGTAACAGCCAGTGAGTCTCAATAAAAATATTTCCTGTATTTAGGCTCCGTTTAAGCATTGCTATTTTTACAGGTGCTTTACAGGTTTTTTCGGACTTTTTTATTCAGGCGTTTTGAGTTGACACGTGGCCAATGAAAAAAAATGAATCTGCCAAGAAAGAAGCTTGTGTACTTTTTTGAGTGAGTGACGGGCGTTTTGCTTAAGGCGACAGAATGCTGAGATCTGAACAGGGGCCATTGAAATGAATTGGATTTGTGTTGTTGGGCATTTTTAGAGCAGAGGCTTGGAGCAGAAAATCACCCACAAATGCCTAGATGTGAACGGAACCCTAAACTAAACTAGGAAATGGGTCTTAAAAATAAAAAAAATCAAGACAACTTTATATTTTTTTGGGGGGACATTACCCCAGTTTGGATTTAGCATGGCCGATATGAAAATATTCAACATTTACTTATGTGCTGTATATGAATGCCTGAATAATAAGATAATGAACATCACTTAACTCCACAGATATAGCATTTATTATGACTTTGAAAGCATTCCTCAACATTACGTGTAGCTGGTATTCAGCCGATTCATCCCTACATAAATAATATCATTTATGGAGCTGTTTCCAATCAGTGCCATGTTCTACGTCCATCACATTCGCTTTGCTGTATTGTGTGCTTTTATGGTTTGTGTCTGTGAACACAGCCCAGGATAATAGCCTTGTGCATCTCTCTCCCATTACATCACAGCCAGAAAAGACTTCAGGCTTAGGATATTCAGTTCCTGGCAAATGTACATCCAAATGGTTGAGTAAGAAATACAAGCGTTTCCTGTCAGTTGAATACTCTGGGCGTTATGCTGCTCTGCTCCGTATGCACATCTTCTCCTCATTACATGTAACTTCCTTTCCCATTACTAAAATAATCATTACACTCTTGTTGGCACTGGCTCAACCACTGGCGTAGGCTAAGAAGTATTCTCTGTTTTATGATCTAAATGGAATTTTTATCTTGTGTGTATACTTTTCAACTTAACAGTTAACATTTGCCTTGGTCACCTGTATATTTGGCGAACATCTATTCTTTTTTTTTTTTATTCTGCTTGCTTACATTCCCCTGCATTTGTATACATTGCTACATCCTTTATTATGAGCTTAATGGAAGCCCTACCTTTTATGTATAGTTTGATCTGCATTGTTTACCCACTTGAAAGTATTATGTTTTAATAGTGCCAATCAAGCGGTAGGAAATAGTTCATCAGCACTGGACACAAACAGGGGAATTGCACAGCAACAGAATTAAAGTGTTTGTGTTTTAAAATGGCTTCAAAAAGCCATAATTGCTCACAAGCCCCGTTCTGTATACTGAACCATTTATTGTCTCATTACTGCCTCTACTTTCTCTAGAGAAAATATATCATGTCAGGCACAGTTAAAGGATATGAAAACATTAACAATGAACTTTGCTTATTTGGTCCCTTTTGGTTTGTTAAATAAACTATTGAAAGTATTTTGTTATATCTGTTCAATAAGCGCAAAGCGCAGATCCAGATTTTGTGAGCTAGTAACTTCCTGTGCTCTTTGCATCTGCTTCATTCCCATTTCCAATTGCAGCTCTCTGTGGACTACAGAACACAGGGCCAGATCTACAGTGGTGCTGGGGTAGGCTGTTACCCCCAGGTTCCATTAATGCCTTCCCCAGGACCAGTGATGTCAATGAGGGGCTAGGGGGCATTGCATAGCTGTGGCAATGCAGAGTCGGCATGGGTGTACAGTGCCCCGCCCCTATCCGCTGCAAAGAATAATTTATTTCCATGGTACGGGGAAGCCAAACTGGATGCAAAGAGTATGTTATGGTACTGATGGCCAGCCTGCCCACACTATAGAAAGCGATGACATTGATGCAAGGGTATTCAGAAACTGTTCAGAAATGCTCTGCCTACCATCCTCTCCCATGATGCCACAGCTGCGATGTAGATACGAAGGTAGGACTATTGGTAAATGATGGACTGTGGACTCTAAGAAGGGGTAGGATCCAATATGAAAAGGGGCTCCGAAGTGATGAGGGTACTCTGGGAGTGAAGGGGGGAGGCTCTGATTTTATGGGAAGGACTCATATGATGAGTGAAGGGAAGGGAAGGGAAGGGAAGGAAAGGATTCTATTGTGATGGCCTCAGATGTGAAGGGGGATGCTGATGTGATGGAGAGACTCTGAAGTAATTTGGGGGGGGGGGGAATCCCATGTGAAGGGGGGTGGCTATGAAGTAATGGGAGGACTCTCATGTGAAGGGGGGATGCTGATGTGATGTATTTTTAAAGGGTGCCATGACTGAAAAAAGGTTGAGAAACACTAGCTTAAGGTCCCGATCACATCAAGAGTTTTAGGATCGCAGGCAGAATCACCGCGATTCTGCCCGCAATTCCAAATCGCACTGCAATAGTGTCAAAATGCACCACGCAATTTTGTGTGCCATTAATTTTTATTGGCACCTCAAATGTGGTGCGGTTTTGTCATGATTGTCATGGCGTTTCTGCCCATGATCCCAAATCGCCAGATGTGAACAGGGCCTAATAATACATTCACTCTATGACTCATAGAGACCTAGAGAACTTCCGTTCCTTGTTCACTCCTGCGCCATCTCTGCACTCCCTAAAGTAATGTCAGATGCTCCTTCCAGGTCATGACTCATGGTACAGAGGGGTACTGATTGAAGAGGGAATACTGGTTCCCTGCATCTCTGTTACACTCTCAGAATGTCAGTGACTCACAGTGCCAGTACCAGTGGGAAAAGCTGGAGAGACAGAAAAAGAGAGAGCACTAGCTAGAGAGGATAAAACCCAGGTGTGTTTTACAGTATGCCAACCACAACAAGAGAAGGGCGCACCGACCTTGTGCATTACCACTAAAAATGTTTAATAAAATCCGAAAAAGCAACATACATTATACTCACAAACATATGATAGTTGCACACATGTAAAGATATTGGACCCAATCGTCTCCAAGACAACCAAGATGTTCCTATGGTGCTGGATGACGTGATGGTATCCGTATATAGCTGGCTGACGCGTTTCAAGGGAGGACCCTCTTCCCTAGAGCCAAAACATGCTACTCTAGTATACATGCTGAGTAGCATAGTATACATGCTGAGTATACATGTGGAGTTTACATGTGTGCAACTATCATATGCTTGTGAGTTTGATGTATGTTGCTTTTTCGAGTTTTAATAAACCTTTTTAGTGGTAATGCACAAGGTCAGTGCGCCCTTCTCTTGTTGTTGTTTTTCAGTGTATTTGGATACCCTTGGTCCTGAGGGGACGGCAAGACCTTAGGTGGTGTCAAAGACCACACACCTTCTTGCATACCACTCAAGCACAGGAGAAATATTTTTTTACAGTATGCCTCCTGACCTTTTTACTGCATCAAACAAGTAAAATCTCCTGCGCTCAAATGCTGTGTTCAAGGGACAGATATATTTTTTATTATGGGGAGACTGCATGGATTCTGGATATGTTTGGGGCAAATATATCATTATATAGCAGCAAAAAGGTTAAGCATACACATAAGAAGCCCACTGTTCATTATTAGGCCTTTCATCAAGCTCAGATAAAAGCTGTACAATGTATGAAATACCTAGGAGACATGTGAATCTACCCTCTGATAAAAGCTGAACTGGCCTGTTCTTAGACAATTTAACTTCTTTTCTCATTCTGTAGTAAAGTAAAGAGAAAAACACTGAATTCACTGGCATTCATGGAACATGCCGGCTCATTGTATGTGTTATCTAGTAAATGGTCTAAAGCTTGCCCTTCAAGTAATGACTGTCACCTGATCTGGCCAAAATAGAAGATCATCTTGTGTCTTCTGGGAGAAGCGCACAATTGCAGCCAACTGATCCCTGAGGGCAAGATTAGTTGGACAAGCCTAAATACATGGATCGAAATTCAACTGGTTTAGAAGGGAACGGGCAAATTTTGATCCATGTATGGGCAGGAAGGTTGTACAGAAGTCAATCTACTGATTGAATTCTGTACAACCGCCCAGTTGGATTTTCCCCACTCAAGCTATAGCCGGCAGTGCTGTTCTAAATATTCTGATGAAGGGGAAGTCTCCCTACTGTCAAAATACACTAGCTCGGGGAGATTTACCTATCCACCTTGAATGTGTTGATGGGCGAATTGGGTCTGTTTTTTTGTTCAACCAGCAGGTTCAGTGAAGAAAGTGAATCCATCTATGGGCTTCCATAAAATCTTGTGTAATCTTTACTGTTCATTCTACAAAAAGTGTCACTAGGAGGTTTCTGCCAACACTCCTTCTACCCTTCTAATGCAGGGTATAAACATGTACGCCTAGGAAATTGGATGTGCATGTCTGATATGGTGAAAAAAAGCCGCCCCCAGTTTTGGGATCGTGCATACACATCTGACTGTCACCTGATGTCTATTGTCACCTTTATGAAGACTGAATTACTAGCTTAAAAACAATAAAAAAATAAAAGCCACCCCCTGTTTTGGGATCTTGCACACACACATCTGACTAGTCACTTTTTACAGAGGTTGGATTACTAGTCAGCATGATAAAAACCTAACATGCTGCCTCTGCCTTAGAGGTATGATCAGTTGTAGACCTAGTCAGGGGCATGGTATATATATGTGCATTGATATTTCCCAGCATCAGGTGGGAGAATTTACAAAAAGAGTCTGGGTTCCATTATTGCACTGTAAAACTTCTTGACATGTGTCAGCAGTGTAGCCTTGTAGTTGAATTCCTCTTCTTTCTAATGATGCTAGAAAGTTTATTTACAGAAAAAAAATTTAATAAGTGGAATATTTTCCAGCACCAATCTTAATTTGTTTTTTTATTTTTTTACCCCCTGCCATAAGCTACATAGAGATGGACATTTCAAAATGGATATGTAAATAAGGCGCAATGGGTAATGGCAAATGAACACTAACCTAAAGCAACCAGTTTACTGTTTGCTTGAGCCTCGTACACACGATGAGAATATCGGAGGAATAATAATTTGTTCTTTTGAAGTCTCATATTGAAAATGAAGAGGTTACTAATGTTATGACAATTCTAGTACGAAAGAATAAGAATTCAGTAGTGATGTAATGTGTTGTATTGCATTGTAATGTATTCTGAAGTTTCCGAGCATGCGTGGTCTTCGTATTTTTTTCGGACGAATACTGCACTGATTAAATAAAAATTGTTTGTTTTGGTATAGTACGAGAAAAAATTTCGTGTTTGTCCCTTCGGATAATTTTGCATGAACTACTCTCCAAAGCTGTGTCCTAACGATCAGATTGTCGTATGATTTCTTTGAAAGCGGTAATTTTTGTTCATTTTTCTCATTGTGTGCACTAGGAATTAACATCATTGCATTCTGCTCTTACTGAAAACATATCTGTGTTAAACCTGAGATGAAATTAAAAAAATACATGAAAAAAGTCAGGCTTGATTATACATCTATATCAGGGTTTCTCAACCATAAGTAATCTGCTAATGATTGCCGGCTGGTCTGCTGGATGGTCAGTTGTTACAGCGGTGCCGGTCCGGTGCTGGTCCGCTGTCTAATACATGCTTCCCGCTGCCACAGGCATTTGGGAAGCTGTGCAGGCCTCCCGTGTCCTGCCAACCGATGACGTCATCAGTTGCTATTGGCGGGTCGGGCGCACAAGCAAGGGCTTGCTGGACATTAGAGCAGGGAGACGCTGGCTGTTGTGAGAGGAGAGAAACCAGGAAGAAGGATCTTCTGTGCCTGCATGTTAGCTCTGTGAGGTACACAGGATTATGTGGCTTACCTTTTTTTAATATTTTACCCTACTTAATAAATGTACTGCTTGGGATTTTTGACCTACCCTTGAACAGTGTTCCTCTCAGCTGTTTTCATCTCCTTTTGTTAGTACACAAGATCACCTTGATGATTTCTTTGTAAATGTAATATATATGTAATTTAAATATAGGTGGGTATATAAAAAATGTTTGCTTTAATTATTGTATTACTATATTATACTGATAATGATAACAGTACATCTTTTTTTTTTTTTTTTTATATATATAATGTATTCTGCTTATGTTTTTTTTTTTCCTTTGTATTACACTTGCACGACTGCTGCAGTTTTGCCGTCGCAGAGGTGTAGCACAGGATACCCGTGGCTTTCATGTTCGTTACCTGCGGTTTCTGATAAACTTCTTTTATGTCCCTTATTTTTGGCATGCTTTCAAAAAATGCACCAAAAATGTAGGCGTGCCTCGGGATTCTGCCAGATTGTAAAGGGTGCCTTGGTTGAAAAACACTGCTCTATATTATGATAAATATACCCTTCCTGCAGTACCTTTCTGCCATAAAAACCTGTAAGAGCTCCTCTTAAAATTAGCAAGTATTTAAATCAGTGGAGGAACTAAATTAGATTACAGTGGAGCCAAAAGTACTTTTCTAACTGCTGATGTCAAGAAACAACAAGACCCTGCAGAAGCTTTGGTGGGGTCAAGTTGATGCATCCTGTTCTAGATTGCCAGCTAGGCAATACCTTCTATATAGAGTACAGTGGCACCACTGTCTGCTCTTGCTTTTAGTATCCAAAGCATGTACACAGTCTGCACATGCACTGTGTGTAGCTAAATAGAGTCCTTTGTATTCAAAAGGTAATTGTTTCTGAATAACCAGTTTCCCTTTGCATTAATTTTTTTTATGTGCCCCAATATGTGCTGATTTTATATATATATATATGCATACACACACAGTATATCACCGTGTTTCTTATTAAAACATTTTGTTTAATTTTTTTACCTTGACATTCACATGAATTATATCTGATTGTGGATCCCATGGTATTATTATTTATCTTACCTCCTCAGGTCGACTCAAAACATGGCCCTCTGGTCCTGTAATACCCATTTCCAACATTCTTTGTTGCTCCTGAAAATAGAATTATTTACAGTTTATATTAAATGCAAATTGGACAGGAAATGTGTGAAATAAACATTTGCCTAGAATAAAAACATGTCAAATTCAGAATAGAAATAGCAAGTCAAACTGCCAAGTATTGAGACTCAATTTGTGTTAAAAGTGACCACACACACTTCAATTCTTTTTATGCGATTCGATCAAAAAAACTGAATCCGGAAAAAAATTGAATAGTCATAACTTCCCTTCCGGTCAATTTATAATCAATTTCAATCAAACTTAATCATATTGACTGGGTGGGCGGAATATTTTAATTTGCTCTGGATCAATTGGCAGCACTTAGATACTTAGTTGATGAATATGATCATAATTTGATTGATTAGGTTGAAAGATTACATGGTGGGAACAGAGATGTGACTGATAACTTGCCATTGTAAGTTATGAAATGTACATCCCCATGTGTGGTATATCGATCGAATGGGTTGTCAACTAAAGATCGTTTATTCCTGGATAAGGTAAATCAGAAAATAAATTAATCATTTATCGAAGCATGTATGGTTACCATAAGGGCAGGAACTGCACTTCTATTATATATTTTAAAATATTAATTTTCAAACAACAAAACAAATACCCCCTTTTTACATGGGAGTTCAGTCTAGATGTGTCTGTCAGTTTTTAGATGGATGTAGACTAAACTACAATGTATGTCTATGGGTGCTGCCTTGCATGAATTGTTTAGGGGACTCTAATGTGCTGCTGCCATGTGTGGACAATTTATGGGACACTAGTGTGCTGCTGCGGTGTTGTGTGGACTGTTTATGGGCCTCTAGTGTTCTGCTGCTGCCTTGTGTGAACTGTTTATGGGGCTAGTGTGCTGCTACTGTTTTGTGTCGACTGTTTATGGGACACTAGTGTGCTGCTGCTGTCTTGTGTGAACTGTTTATGGGACTCTAGTGTTCTGCTGCTGCCTTGTGTGGACTATTTATGGAACACTAGTGTGTCGCTGCCTTTAGTGGACTGTTTATGGAACACTAGTGTGTCGCTGCCTTATGTGGACTGATTATGGGACTCTAGTGTGCTGCTGCTGTCTTGTGTGGACTGTTTATGGGACTCTAGTGTGCTGCTGTGTTGTGTGGACTGTTTATGGGACTCTAGTGTGCTGCTGCTGCCTTGTGTGTACTGTTTATGGGACTCTAGTGTGCTGCTGTGTTGTGTAGACTGTTTATGGGACTCTAGTGTACTGCTGCTGTCTTGTGTGTACTGTTTATGGGACTCTAGTGTACTGCTGCTGTCTTGTGTGTACTGTTTATGGGACTCTAGTGTACTGCTGCTGTCTTGTGTGTACTGTTTATGGGACTCCAGAGTGCTGCTGCTGCCTTGTGTGGACTGTTTATAGGTGGGTGAATGTAAGTGGATGATCATCTGTTTTCATCCACCCACATCTGTGTCCTTTCAGGTCCGATCTTTTAATTGGAACAGCCAACATCCAGATCCGCTGAAACTAAACAGATGTAAACGGATGCCACCCGTTTACATTCATTTAGTTTATGTCCGTTTTTAGGCAAGAAACATTTTTTTTTATACTTTTGTCACCTCTGACTGGTCCCTGCAACAACTAAGGCCCCCTTCCACGTGGGGGCGGACACTGCCAGGAATCTGCTTGCTCAGCAGGGAATCTGTCCGCTGACCCCCAGTAAGCAGGTAGATGGCTGGTCTGTGTCCGCTCACAGACACAGCCTGCTCTCCTCTATGGGCAGTCGGATGTAAACAGACCGACTTTTCATTTACACCTGACTGCCATCTGATCCGCTAGACGGAAGGGGAATGGATCCCCATTTGTCTGTTTTTAGCAGATCGGATTGGATGTAGGAGGATGTAAATGGAGGGTCTGATCGGGTCCATCTGAAAAACAGACAAAAGCGGTCCGTTTGCATGAAATGGGCCTAAGAAAAACAGATGTAGACTGATGTAAACTGAACTCAACTGATATAAACTAAACTGAACTGCACTGAACAGAAAACAGATGCCTAAACTGAATCTGTTTTTTCTTTGAAAAAAACGCGACTGAATAGATGACATCCGTGTAAAAGGGGCCTAATACTCGTGGAAGCCAATAATCTCAGGAGATTCCAGCAAACCTCCTGTTCTGGGTCAAATCTAAAGCCAACCATAGACAGAGTGATTTTTTCTTCTACAACTATGGTTTGCAGGAAAGGAAATCGCTTGATTCACTGACTGTGTTGATGGGGGAATCCTTCCCGTGGAGCTATTGTGTTCTCCCAGCAGGGGGGGAGGCTGTCACCGCAAGGAGAACACAGTGATTACTGTTAGTGACTATAATAGCCGCTAGCAATAATCGCATGTAAAATCCGACAGGTTGGTTGTACCCAAGTTGATCGATCAATCAACTTGGGTATATTCAGCCTGTCCATACATGGGTCAAAACTCAGCCGCTCCCTGCTGGACCGGCTGAGATTCGAACCGCCTATGGCTATCTTTACACTTTGTAGATCAATGGATTCCTCTATAGCCTTAGGGAATACACAAAAGCATTCTGTTAGCCTAAACCAGGAATCCTCAAACTATGGCCCTTCAGCTGTTGCAGAACTACACATCCCATGAGGCATTGTAAAACTCTGACATTCACAGGCATGACTAGGAATGATGGGAATTGTAGTTCCTGAACAACTGGAGGGCCATAGTTTGAAGACCCCTGGCTTAAACGCCTGTGCTTAAACTAATCACTTTCATACATAGTATATAAAACACCAAGGGGCCCATTTATTAAATACAAGAACAAAGAAAAACTTGCTTAAAAACAAGTAATTCAAATAAAGTTTTTTTTTCTTAAGGCAACGTTCACATGTGGGCGTAGCGGATCACGGGCAGAATCACCGCGATTCTGCCTGCGATCCGGAAATCATTGCAAATCGCGGGACGCCTGTGCTTTGCATTGATTTCCAGATCGCGGGCAGAATCGTGGTGATTCTGCCCACGATCCGCTACGCCCACATGTGATCGTAGCCTTAGAGTTTGAAAGGGTTAGATACCATGCTGCCTGTGTTACCATTTGACTCGTTTCCTCTCACTTCCTGTCCAGTGCCCATGGGTGTCAGTCAAAACAGGAAGTGAAGAGAAAGGTCCACTGTAGAGACACAAGAATGATCTACAATCTGACAGAAATTCGAACCCCTCCACACACTAAAAAAGGTTTTGGCTCGACTTGGGTTTTGACAATTTTAATTACGGAAACAGCAGTGACTAGAATTTCAGTCAGTAAACATTTTCCTTTTTTTTCTGTTTTTCTTTCCATACAGCTTTACACTTGGAGATGGCAATCTTTTTGTTGGACAATAATTCCAGCCTTCCACAGAAGATACATTGTCCCCTTTCTGGGGCACAGCAGCCTTTCCCCTCTCTGACTTCATCATCTTCATTTTGCATTCTTGACCTCTAAATAACATTTTGTATCAATTAAAAAGGAAACATGACAGAGAGCCAACAGATGCAGTTCAGAGGCCTGGAAAAGATTCTGGTTACGTTTCTACTGACACACAGGCGAATCAGCCAAAACATACTCCATCAGTACAACGGCTGGTTAGGAGACAGAATCAGGGCCCCATAGCAGAATTCTGGGACAGTATGGTCTCTCAACATGAACTTGAAAGCCTTTGCTTTAGGGAAAAGATTTCCTGAACAAAAATACCTTCTGCAGTATGAAACCATGCATTTGCTTGTGCTAAAAAAAAAAAAAAAACACTACAGTGAACCCTCGTTATATCGCGGTTCAGATTTCGCGGTCCCGGTATTTTGCGTTTTTTTTCTGTAAGACCTATTACTATTGTTTTATTAATTAAATCATTGTTAATTCAATATTTTTGTGTTTTCATTGCTCTGTCTCTCAGTATCTTTTGTGTGTTTAAATGTGTTTCTATTGTTTTAAAAGTGTGTTTAAAGACCTTAAAATGCTTTTAAAAGTACAGTGAAAGTTAAAAAACATGCCAAGGGTGTATTTAAAGCAGAGTTCCACCCTGAAAATTTATTTTTCACTTTCCACTTGCTCAAAATTACCTATAAAACAATTGGATCATTAAATTTTTTTTTTTCACTTACCTTGTTTTTAAAGAAAATATACTTACCTTCCTTCCTCTTCCTCCCTCTGTGGACATGGCCGCTGCCGTCACTAACTCCTTTCGTTGACTCCTGGGAGCTGAACGTCATCGCTCCCAGGAATCAATGCGCCTGCACCGGCCCCGCTAGTTAGTTCCGGCGCAGGCGCGTCATTCCCTGCTAAACAGCTTCTGGGCATGCCCAGTAGCTGTGCAGGGATGATGCGCCTGCACCAGAACTGACGAGCGGGGCCGGTGCAGGGCATTCTGGGACCGAAGAGGACACCAAAGAGGACGCCCTGGCTTCAGCTGCCCACACCTGAGATGGCAGCGCTGGACAAGAAATTTTCAAGGTAAGTATTACTTCTAAAAGGTAAGTGAACCCGGGTACAGTTCAGAGGCTATCATTGCTGAAATGCACTAGCCCTGACTGTCCCGGGGGTATTTTTATCATTTTTTTTTTTTTTTCAGGCCGGAACTCCGCTTTAAAATAGGGTATTTCTATTTTTCAGATTTTCACTTATTGCGAGTGGGTCTGGAACATAACCCCAGCGATGGAGGGGGGTTTACTGTATTGTGCTGTTTAATAGAAGTAAACAGCAGTCAAAAACTGGCCATACATGGTACAATGTTCTTATTCAATTTCCTTTAGATTTACCTTCAACTATGTAGTACAAGACCCTGCATGATTCCATACAAAATGAAAGTGTTTAGGTCTGACCTCATAATATATGGTTTTGGTAAATCTAAAGGAAAATTGTATAATGTATGGCGTGCCTTACAGTTTGCATAGTTGAAAGCTAAGTTCACCTTTGTTTTCTTTTTCTTAATTTCAGCTCCCCTATGTACCAATATAGAATTAATGTACTTATTTTGCAAAAATAAAACAGCTTTCCAACAATTCTACACATGCTTACCGCACTCTCTTCACTGCTCAATTACTTCTGCCTTATTTTTGGTCAGACTTTAGGCCATGACACAGGAAGGAGGTGACCAGCTGAGGGTAGATGATGCAGGGTGTGTGTTCTATCAGAATACCGCTACCTATTAGATTCTGCAACTGGAAGTGACGTTCGGACAAGAACAACAACCTACTGCGCATGCACCATGCGCTCCAATAGGTTTCCTAATGTGACAGAACACGAAGCAGAGGTGGACATCTTCTTACACCCACGCAAGTCTTGAATAAAATAAATTTTACGTTTATTTTAGCAGTAAACTGACCTTATATACTGAAATAGACTATTTCACAGTGACCAAGTAAAATAGTCTATTTCACTATATAATCAGTTTATCGCTGAGCAGTGCGGAGTGTACCAAGATGGCCGTTGCCACCTTCTACATGCAGGTTTCTCGCTCTACTTACTAGAATACAAAAATAATACAAATGTAATACTGTGATTCAGTGTATAAGCTGAGTTTACGTACAATACAATTACAATAAATGTAGAATTCAAGACTTGAGGGTGGGTGTAAGAAGATGTCCGCCTCTGCTTCATGTTATGTCACATTAGGAAACCTACTGGAACACATGGCGCAGGCGCAGTAAGTTGTTCTAGTCCATTCGTCACTTCCTGTTGCAGAATCTGATAGGTAGCGGTATTCTGATAGAACAGTGTGTGCTAATGAGATCAGCTGGTCAACTCCTTCGTGTGTAATGGCCTAAAGTCTGACAAGGAAGTGAGGCAGAAGTAATTGAGCATTGTTTAAACTGCTACGAAGAGAGTGAGGTAAGTATGTGTAGAATTAATAGAAAGCTTTTTGATTTTTACAAAATAAGTACAATAATGCTATATTGGTACATAGGGGGTTTGGAATTTAAAAAAAAAGAAAAGAAAAGAAAGGGTGAACTTGGCTCTTAGCCTTTAACCCTTGTTTATCCTGGTGACTATTGTCCCCCAGAGAGAGAGAGTGATGGAAAACCAAACTAGCACAGACACCCTAATCCAATCACCATAGAATGTGTCAAAGCAGATGTTAATGTGGTTGTAAAGCCACTTGTCATGTCCCTACAATCCACCCCGTTAGGTAACCGTATGTGCCCCACTGCATGTCCTTTATTTAAAAAAAGCAGATTTCTACCTTATTTCAGAGTGCATCCTGTCATTTCACATGGCAGGCTCTCTCCTCTCCCAGTCTGACAGGTACAGCGGGAGGGGCTGAGAACTCCCACTGACATCAGCCCGGGAGGAGAGGAAGAGAGAGGCAACTGGTCACGTGAGCGCCGGGAGGCGCTCTGAAATACGGTAGAGCAAGGAGCGGTGACTGTTAGACTCAGGTTCTCTGCTCTTCCCTCCAGTACTTACTGGAGCACTGGGCTGTGGAGGGAGCATGAGCGGCTGGTTCAGGCTCTCAGCAGATCACTGAGAGGCTGAGCCAGCTGTCGGTTCAGGCTTCTGGGTGGATTCTGACCATATGGTTTCACAGTCTGGACCAGCTGAAAACGGATGAACGAGCTGCACTCCTGTGATCCATAGGAGAAGTATAGCCAAAATAGCTTTCTCCCTTAACATGTCCCTTTTCCCTAAGATGTAGGAAAGCTGTTGCGTCTTGACCTGTAGGGTTTCCCCCCATTATATTGTCTCCCCAATATACAGGTCTTCGCATTCTTAATTAATGTCATTTTAACATCTCTAACTCAGCGACTTGGCAAAGATTAACAGGTTTAGCTGCATTATTTAAGATTCAACAGGTGTGGCGTGTGCAGACTCCCTACCTCACTAACTGTCGTCCTCCTCTTCCCTCAGGAGATATTTGCCAGTTAAAAAAAAAAAATGTCTGACATTCGGCCCGTGTGTATGTCGGTCTGTCGGACGTGCATGCTGGAAAACCAGCAGCTGATCGATTCCTGATCAGCGTTCAGCCAATGGCAGAGAGCTCTGATTAGTGTTCTGACAGGGGGACCGTCCCCCTGTCAGAAGACAACAGCTCAGCGGGGGAGATCGCTATACTAAATTTACATAGTTAGTAAAGTAACTCCAACCAGAGTTGACAGTTTTTTTTCGTTCAACCTACAGGTTGAACGGAAAAAAACTAATAGTGTGTATCAGGCTTTAAACTGGCCAAACACAGTTCAATTGTTTTTAATTTTTCTGCAAGCTGAATGGAAAAACTGAACAGACTCCTCCATCCACCCATTTGAAGTGCATGGAGGATTCCCCCCCCCGCTGTGCTTTTGTAGTCTGACAGCAAGGAGATTCCCGCTTTGTCAGAATATAAA
Organism: Pelophylax lessonae; assembly: GCF_965119305.1. Taxonomy (NCBI): domain Eukaryota; kingdom Metazoa; phylum Chordata; class Amphibia; order Anura; family Ranidae; genus Pelophylax; species Pelophylax lessonae. The sequence goes on along the minus strand of NC_138771.1, from coordinate 342,472,771 downwards.
GATCAGCACTGCAGCCATCGGCTCCAGCTGCTGATAGAGCGGATTTTATCCAACAGGTTGAACAGAAGTAGATCGATAGCTGTGGACACACACGGATTGAAATTTGGCTGGGCTCTGCTTTCTATGGTCACCTTCACCTTGCTCCATGTCACCTCTCCGGGCTGTCTCCAGCTCTAGCACTGCTCCCCTCACTATCTGCATTCACAGCAAAATAGGCTCCTGTTGCTATCAGTCAAACTTCTGTGAGGAAAGAGCAGGGTAATGGCTTACTGCCGATGTATGTGTCTATGGATGTACACAGCTCAACAAAGGACCCAATGGGGGCTAGCATGCTTTGTTGCTTCCTTAGAACCTGGCTTGCTACAGGAGGCGCCTTAAGGGCAGGAGCCTAAAATGCTAGAGGGGACTGCAAGAAAAGAGATGATGACGTCAGCTCTGACGAAACGCGTCGTGCACGATTACGTCACTTCCGCCCTACTGGAACGCAGATCCGGCCGCTGAACCGCACGGTGTCCCGGAAGTGGCCGCTAGCGAGGAACTCGCGGCCCCTACTGCTTGATTACCTACTGTCTTGATTATTTATGTGAGTACCTGACTTATTTTAAATTTAATAAAGCACTTTATATTACGGTACATCACTATATTGGCACTTCTTTCTCTCATCATCATCGTACATATCCAAGAGGAGTCTTCCATTACCTGGTCTAAAGTGGGGGTATCCCCTCCCCCCATCCCTCTACAGGAGCCATACTGACTACGCTGCAATAAGGCCCATTACCCCTGTAGGGGTACCTACCTTCGGTGAGTGCGGGAGGAATAAGAGGGGTGCACCTGCGTGTCTCTGCCCACCACCCACCCCTCTCCTTAAAGAGAGCACTCAACACACTCTATTTTTTCACTTGAATATTTATTGGTGATCAACTTTATATATTTTAGTCACGGATTAACTCAGCAATTTACTAATCGATGGACTGTTTGTTTTTGGTTCATTGCACGAGCACTTTTTAAAATTGTTTGTATTTATTATTGTTAATGCACTATGTTTTCAATCCTACTATAAGAACCACTGTTTTCATCTTCATAATTTGGATTTCAACCAGTATTATATAGTATATATATTATTTTTTGTGCACACTTGCACTTTACTACTTTAGATATACTCTTATCAACATATTTATTTAACTTGATATTTTAAAAGACACCTTATTAATTAGCACCTTTTCACGTAAAACAACCGCATTTATTGTAATTTTAGATCACTAGGCAGCGCCACTTTACCTCACCATACCTACATGCAAGAAAAGAGATGTTTCGTGTTTCTGTGCAGTTTCATTGCACAGAGCAGGTGTTACCTTTTTTTTTTTTTTACATTTTACTGGATGACAAGAAAATACACTTACAAGGTGCACAATCCACACCCCAACTACTTTATATACTGTAAATGTAATACATTTTATAAACAGATTGTTTAACAATGCTCGATGCTTGAATGGACACAATTCATAAAACAGGAAGACCTTTTTAATTTAAACAGTTCAGGGCCTCCCTATAGCAGTTTTACTGCTACAGGGCAGCACCTGTGCACGGATCACAGATATATACATGATCCGGCTCTTGCTGGTAGGGTGTGCGTGTGATCACAGCGGGAGCCCAATAGCGGGTACCGCAGACTCTATGTCCACCGGTACCTGTCATTGATCGAGGAGAGAAGCAGAATGGTGATCTGCCTATGTAAACAAGGCAGATTGCCGTACTGTCTGTAGGGAAGGTATGGCTCCTGTACTGCTGCAAAGCAGGAACATGGATCCATGCCTTTCCCTAGTAAAAGAACCTCTCACAGTTTAGAAAAACACAGGCTAGGCACACATTTAACCTTTTGATCGCCCTTGATGTTAAACCCTTCCCAGCCAGTGTCATTAGTACAGTGACAGTGCATATTACTTTTAACACTGATAACTGTATTATTGTCACTGGTCCCCAAAAAGTGTCCAAATTGTCTGGCGCAATATCGCAGTCCCACTGTAAGTCACTAATTGCCGCCAATACTAGTAAAAATAAAAGAATAAAAATATCCCATAGTTTGTAGACGCTGTAACTTTTGCACAAACCAATCAATATACACTTTGTGATTTTTTTTACCAAAAATATGTAGCAGAATACATATTGGCCTAAATCTTTAAATAAATTCGATTTTGAGGCTGGGTTCACACTTAATGTGGGTCACAGCAGGGGTCCAGTGTGTCCCTGTTCTCCTGCCTGGATTCAGACCTGAAACGGAGCCAAAGATGTACAGGACCCCTGTGCAAGCCGCCCATTGAGAGCCGGGCACACTCTCCTGTCATGCGAATTGGATGCCTTAAAATGTTTTTATTGGATATATTTTATAACAGAAAGTAAAAATATTGTTTTTTTAATCAAAATTGTTGTATTTATGGAAAAAAAAGGACATCAACTTTAATAAGGCTTACCAATAGGTACTGTAAATATCTCCTAAACATGCAACTTTTAGGAAATATTTACTTTTAATGCAGCTGATGACATCATCGGCGCATGCGCTCTGCCGTGCCGTTCCTTCAGAGCCCTGTGCCATGAACGACAGCTCCCGCGCGCAAGCGTGGGAGTGATGTCATCGCGCCTCCGGCCAATCAGATGGCCGGAGGACACGAACCAGGAAGCAGAACATGTTGGCCGTGTCACCGATGAGCGAGCAGCACTGCAGGGGCTTCGTTCTAAGATAATTATTTCATAATGAGCTAATATAATTATTATTATACAGGATTTATATAGCGCCGACAGTTTGCGCAGCGCTTTACAATATGAGGGAAGACAATACAGTTACAATACAATTCAATACAGGAGGATTTATAGGGCCCTGCTTGTTAGAGCTTACAATCTAGTATTAGTATGCGATGCATACTAGCTTATTATGCCTTTGTCTTACAGGGTTTTTTTTGGGGGGGGGGGGGGGGTTTACAACCTCTTTAATCAACTCCACTAACTGTAAAACATCATTCTCTTTGCTGGTGTATCAAAAACCACCTACAACCACCTTACACACACACAAACACTTTATAAAGTTATTTTCTATTTTACCTGGGCGATGATATCTCCATTCTCAGCATGAACCTGAGCAATCGCACCCAGTCCTCCCAGGAAAGTGAAGATCTCATAGAGCTAAAAGAGAAAACCATTGAACATCAACGTTAGCACATCAGCCTTGAACCTACAATCCTCGTGTTTCGTAAAACAAATCCCCTAAACCCCCCCGGTCCTTGTGAGACAGCTGTGCTGCTCATGTTTGAATAAATGATATTTCACAGAAACGGCACAAGTCTTATATTATTGGATAAAAACTTGTAAACACATTGTAATTCATCAGAACATGGCCTCGCTTCAAGCAGAGACAGACCTGAAAGGCAAAAAACAGTTCATTCCATTTGGACTTTTGCCCAGAAGCAAAGGAAATATAAGATAATTTACCTCAGTGTTGGACATCTGATAAAAATCTTTATAGGCCATGTAAACCATGAAGGAGTTAACACCTGGGAAAAGAAATAAAATGGAAAAGTCAGTGAGGAAATTTTCCTCTGTTCAGAAGCAGGGACATGTGATAATTATTACACTCTTGTCTTGTGGAATGAGAGGATTTGGCCAGAAGAAGTTCAAAATGGAGGGATAGGTCTTGTTTGGCATCATGACTGAACATTGCTCTCTATAAAAACAGTGCTAAGGAAACGCAGCCGAGGTAGGAGAGATATAACAGATTTAATGTTCTGGTAGAAAAACACTAATAAATAAACATGGTGCAGAAATGTCCTCCATAAAAGCCAGCTTAAAATAACACATTTATGACAGAACATATAAGTCATTTTCACCTCCTTAGCTACAAGGCCTATATGCTTGGAAACAGAAATGCTGGGCACCATGACAAGGAAAAACACAGGTTCATTCATCCAGAGCAGACTGGTACTGCGACCAAGTGGTTTGTCCTAATATTATAAACTTGGAAATAGCTTCTGGGATGGCAGAGCCAAACAACTGGGAATACGTATTAGAACATCTGAGTAGTGCAATGTCTGGCCCTCTAATCCCCCGCAAATAATCCCAGAAGCAGTGCCTGGAAAAGCAAGGACATATTTACAGCAGGTACTACTGGTGAACCTTATTTTTTCTTCAAAAAGGAAAAAAAAAATGACTTCAGATAAACTACTTTCTGTAAGCAAAACATCTTCGTGAGCGCTATGGGGCCTATCTGAACAGGATGCGTAGGACATATGGAGAAGAAACTATGGCTTAGCATCCGATCCTGCCCATTGTCTGGCTGCACAACAATAACTCTTATGTAATCCTTAGGGTATAATTAGAAGAACGCTAATGTTCACATACAGGAATTCATTTATAAACACATTAATGCTCCATTCACACTTATACGACTCCAAAGTTGGGCAGACTTTAGAGGGCAACTTTGGTGCAAATTTGGATGGGGGCACCTCGGATACGACTTTGGCTTTGAGCAGTGATATTGGAGAACTGTTGCACTGTATAACATTCAGGAACGACTTTCACGCAACTTTTGAGCGTTAACATTGAAGTCTATGGCCCTCAAGTTGCATGAAAGTCAGACCAAAGAAGTGCATGAACTACTTTAACCACTTAAGCCCCGGAAGATTTTACCCCCTTCCTGACCAGGGGGTATTTTGCGATTCGGCACTGCGTGACTTTACCGGACAATTGCGCGGTCGTGCAACGCTGTACCTAAACGAATTTGACGTCCTTTTTTCCCACAAATATAACTTTCTTTTGGTGGTATTTGATCACCTGTGCGATTTTTTGATCATGCGCTATAATCAAAAAAAGAGCGTCAATTTTGCAAAAATAACAATATTTTTCACATTTTTTGAAATTCCCCCCCAAAAAAATGTAAAAATCTAAATTTTTTAAAATTTTTGGCCAATTTGTTTTCTGCTACCTATGTTTGGTAAAAAAAAATCACAATAAGCGTATTTTGATTGGTTTGCGCAAAAGTTATTGCGTTTACTAACTAAGGAAAAGATTTTTGTCATTTTTGTTGTTTTTTTTTTTTCTTCAACGAGTAATGGCGGCGATCTGCGACATTGCGGCAGACAGATCGGACCCTTGACTGACATTTTTTACACTTTTGGGGGTACCAGTGACATTACTACAGTAATCAGTGCAATACATATGCACTGTTACTGTAAAAATGACACTGGCAGGGAAGGGGTTAACTTTATTGGGGAAGGAGGGGTTAAGTGTGTCCCTAGGGGCGTGCTTCTAACTGTGCAGGGATGTGGCTGTGTGTGTGTAACAGCACAGATCAACGGACCTACATAGCAGGACCATTAGATCAGTGCTTTTACACAGGGGAGACTGACAGGCGGCTTTGTTTACATTAGCCGCCTGCCTTTCTCCCTTCACAGCAGACGATCGCAAGTGACCGGCGGACATCGGGTCCGCCGGTCACGCGCATGGAGGTGTCCGTGAACGAGCCGAGGCGGGAGCGCGCCTCCGGCGGCGCGCGCTCGCCCGCTATTGGCTCCCAGGCTAGTGACGTACCCATACGTCACTTTGCCTGGCCGGGGCTGACCGCCGCAGTATATGTACTTGCGGCGGTCGGCAACCGGTTAAAGTCACTGCAACCTTAAGTCACACATATATAATTGGTTATCATTGGAAAACATGGGGAACAACTTGTCATGAGAATTTGAGTTGTATGACAAGTTGCACAAGTGTTAGGGGAGCCTAAATGAACCTATTTGTCACTTTTACCAGTTTGGTGTATAAGCATGTAGCATGATGTTTGTCACAGTTATTTGTATAATGGAAAATGAAGAGTCAGAAGGCTTTATAAAAGTTTTTCTATGGAGATACTTTTTCAGTAAGGTTTCTGTGACAGACCCAACTGGGACAGGGGCTTTTGGAGGGGACTGCAGAGTAGCCTATTGCCTACTGACTATGGACCCTGGCTTTTGAGGGGGCTCTATTCCTTGGGAGGTGTGTACCTGGGGGACCTTTAGTGTGGTTTTGATTCAGATTCAGGTCCATGTCTCCCCAAAAACACACAGACTCTAGGAACCTAGGACCTGGATACAGATTTGGGGCCTCTGTGCCCAAACCAGCATTGATTGCTTCATCCCCCCCCAACTCAGAGATTCAGGAGGCAGATGAGCATGAGTACGCTATAGTAGGCCCATGTGAACAAGGCCTTAAACTTCATTAAAAAATAAATAAATAAATAAAATCAGCTTTAAATTCATGTGTTTTCAACACAAGACAAAGGATTCTCTAAGCAAAAACCTTTAGCTATAAAGACAGCACAGCAGACATGCTTCCTTGAGGCATGACTGATCCACTTAAAACTCCAGTCCAATAAGGAATAAATTACTGTTAATTTATCAAAGAAGCAAACTGGCAGATTTAAAGTCTTAGAAAACCAAAACTTTTTTTTAGTATTGGCTATAATAGAGAAGGGTACAATGAATCTATGCACTTAGGAGATTCGCCCTCTCTATGTGTCCCAGTAACCAGTGTCAGTGGGACAGAAAGCTATATTCTATACATATATATATATATATATATACACACATACATATACACAGTATATATATATATATATATATATATATATATATATATATATATATATATATATATATATATATATATATCATAGCTACCCTACAAAAAAGGAAATATTTTATAAAATGTTATATTACAAATAGCTGGGATAGAGGGGTAGGAACCATGTAAAGAGTTTGGGAGGAAAATGAAAGGATCGAAATGCGGTGTAGAGGAAAGAGGTTGCAAACCAAGTGAGGTCAAGTAGGCTAAAAATTAGCATGGCTTCACTGTAACAGCTGGACTGGAATGTCCCCGAAACCTGTATGCTTTTATATTCAAAATGTCAAGGACTGGAAGGATAGAAAAAGTTTGACCAAGTAAAAGAATAAATGCAGTTGTATAATGCATATATAGTAAAACACACAGCAGTGTAAAAGTACAATACGCAGTACAACACCTTTTTGCTTGATAAGGGTTTCCACTTCTTGCCTGACACTGTCATTCCAATGCGTGATGTCAACGTGCAGAGAGTAGTCACAGCAGGCTTTCCCATCAGCCCACTCTCTCCACTTCTCAAAGGCTTCAATCAGGCTGGACTCGGGCTCTGGGACCACATGGTCAACTATGAATAAAGCAAGCATAAATAAACCTCAAATGCACTTTGACGGCAAATTAAAATGGATCTATTAGAAAACAGCTAAAACAGCTGAAAAACATACAGGATTACCGTTTAACCTGTCAAATAATTAGCAATTCTATAAAGCTTATACAAACTTAACCTTCATTTTTACTTAACCACTTAAGCCCCAGAAGATTTTATCCCCTTCCTGACCAGGGCCTATTTTGTGATTCGGCACTGCGTGACTTTAACGGACAATTGCGCAGTCGTGCGACACTGTACCTAAACGAATTTGACGTCCTTTTTTTCCCACAAACAGAGCTTTTTTTTGTTGGTATTTGATCACCTGTGCGATTTTTTGATCATGCGCTATAAACAAAAAAGAGCGTCAATTTTGCAAAAATAGCAATATTTTTCACATTTTTTTAATGAAATTCCCAAAAAAAATTTAAAAATCTAAATTTTTTAACATTTTCGGCCAATTTGTTTTATGCTACATATGTTTGGTAAAAAAAAAAAAAGTCGCAAAAAGCGTATTTTGATAGGTTTACGCAAAAGTTATCGTGTTTACTAACAAAGGGAAAGATTTTTGTAATTTTTTTTTTTTTTTAACACGTAATGGCGGCGATCTGCAATTTTTTTTGCGGTACTGCAACATTGAGGCGGACAGATCGGACCCTTGACTGACATTTTTGACACTTTTGGGGTTACCAGTGACATTTCTACAGTAATCAGTGCTATACATATGCACTGTTACTGTAAAAATACACTGGCAGTGAAGGGGTTAACTTTTTTTGAGAGGGAGGGGTGGTGTGTGTCCCTAGGGGCGTGATTCTAACTGTGATTGGCTGTGGCTTGAGCTGTAGGAACAGTGATCAACGGTCCTAAATAGTAGAACCGTATAATCACTGTTTCTACACAGGGGAGAATGACAGGCGGCTTGTTTATATCAGCCGCCGGACTTTCTCCCTCTGCAGCGACATCGGGTCCGCCGGTCACACGCGCGGGGGGGGGGGGGGTCCGTGACCACGCGGATCACGTAGATCTACGTCACTCTGCCTGTGAGGGGCTGACTGCCGACGTAAATAGTCGTGCGGCAGTCGGCAAGTGGTTAAAGCGTTGTATACCCCGCTTTGTTATTTTTATCTACAGGTAAGCCTAGAATAGGGCTTACCTTAGGTAAAATGAATATCTTCTAAACGTACACTGTTTAGGAGATATTCACCCTGCATGCAGCCGCTGACATCAGCGGTGCATGCGCTCTGAAGGTCCGGCATGTCGTGCTGGAATTTCAGAGCTTCTTGCCGGAACCTAGGGCTCCCGTGTGCATGCAGGTGAGTGACGTCATCGCGGCTCCGGTCACTCACAGCGCCGGAGCCCACGAACCCGGAAGAAACACTGGGGGAAACATGTCAGGTCCCTAAGCGGTGACTGGGTGCCGCTAAAGGGGCTTTGCTCTAAGGTAAGTACTTCATAATGTGCTAGTATGCGATGCTAGTTTGTTTAAAGGTATACAACCGCTTTAATGGTCTCTATATGTGTATACATTAGTTGATTATATTCTTATTATGAAATTCTGCTATACAGTAAGTCTTTACTTTGTTAGTGATACTATGCCTAAGAAATGAGAATAGGAAAGCAAAAGACAACCTCTGCAATTCAAATTCGACAACTGTGGCTAATGTACTGTATATATTATAAATAATTTTATGAAAGCTGGAAATCTAGCCATGGTCACTACTGAATGCATACATTTTTTCCCTCAGTCATTTTTATTACTTACTTATCAATGTGGTTCCCCCAGCGAGAGCAGCTTTAGTCCCTTGGAAGAAATCATCGATTGTCGTCATCCCTCTATAGGGCATCTGTAGGTGAGTGTGTGTGTCAATGCCTCCTGGGATCACCATCTTCCCATTAGCTTCAATGGTTTTCACACCCCCTGGTACTATCAAGTTGTCTCCAATCTGCCTGGATAAACAATTATAAGTGCAGTTAGTGTGGCTGAACAAAAGATGAAGACATGGTACATTCTGACACATCATCTAAGCATTTTAACACCATCTTGTTACTCTTATAAAGTGTCACTGTCAACTGTACATAGAAATGTGCCCATTTTTATTTCTGAGCTTATATTTATTCAATCAGGTTACTAAGATAGTTAAAGAATATGTAAACCCAACATTTCATATTCCCGATATGTGCCTGCTGTACCATGTATCCTTTTCCCTTTGTATTGCTTCCATTGTGAGAAATCCCTAGTGTTTCTGCCAGTCCCTCTGCTTTCCTATTAAAAACTGACCACACTAAGCAGGACAGCACGGTATGGTCAGTTCTCTAGCTATGCTGGGAACTCAGCCTGCTCTGTTCCATTGTCCTGACACAGCCCCCCTGCACAGCCTTTCACTGGAAAGCTAAGTGTCCTGCTGTTTCTCCACCCCCAGCTCTTATGCAGCTGAGAACAGGGAACAGGGAACAGGAGTAGTGCTATCTACTAAGCCACTTATAGCGACCCATTCCTGCACCCTCCGCAGCCTGTCATTGCAGTGAGCACTGGAGTGGCAGTGCAGCAGAGCAAAGCTCACCAGCTCTCTGCTAACGGAAGACTGAGAACCAAGCGATCAGCAGTCTTTTATCGCTCAGTTCTTGATCTTAGATGCAACATCAGACTGGTCCTGCATCCGCCTAGATGAGTAAACGCGTTTGCTTTTTTTTAAATCCTGAACTTATTGAGGCTAAACTTTAGACCAATATAAATGACAACTTAATTCAGACGGGCTTCTGGTGCCTCAGATGCATGTTAAAACATTGAAAAAAATAAAAAAACAACTATAAAAGATTGGCTGTCTTGAAACAAATGTCACACAACACGATGCAAATCAATGTTCTTTGCTGCCCTGTAAGATTTAACTCATATTTCCGCCACTGTATTTGAAAAGCGTTAAACCCAAGTTAAAGTCTGCTTTTTTTATTACTGTAATGCACTTAGCTTGTATAAACAGTACTAGATGTGGCCTTTTTTTATATTTTTATGTGCTATTGTGCTGCTGATAGAGTTGAAATAATCTGTGCTGGCAGCAATTTTAAGATCAAGACCGATTCTAGCACAGTGGTCCTGATCTCCAGCAGTCCGGCACATCCACTGCACAATATTTCAATGTAAAGCTGTTACGCTCTGTATTGAACAGCAGTACAGATCTCCATTTTTGTACTTTAACATAAAAACCTTTGAGGAGTCTATTGAGGGAAACAGGAATTTTAGAAACAGCTGGGTTATAGTGCCATCTACAGCACATTAGGACACTGGCAAACAGCCAAATTGTACAACAGCCCCATCCATATATCCCCTCCTCCACACAACATGCCTCAGTTTTGTAAAAAAAAGTGGTACCAAGAGCAAGAACAAAAACACAAAGGAGTGGGACCTGTTTCCCTCAATGGACTCTAAGAAAAAGATGTTATGGTATGATAATGTATAATAATAATCTTATTTTCTTTCTTTCCAATGATGGACAGAAGAACTTATGCCTCGTACACACGCATCGATTATTGGCCGGCAATTTTAGGCCAACGTCCGATCGGCCGATTTTCGGCTTGTTAGTATGATGCTTCCGACAACCGACTCCGACTTTTCGGCCAAAAAAAATCTGGTGTGCAGGCTATAAAATTGTTGTTGACCGTCAACACAACGGCCGATTTTCCGTCAGTCAGTACAGATTTCGGCAGACAAAAATCTGATGAGCAAGACTGGGCATGCTCAGAGAAGAAAAAACACACGGAAAGTCAACCAGCACATGACATCACTTCTGAAGTTGTTTTTTGTTGGCCGAGAAAATTCGTGTGCAGTCTGGACAAAAGTCGGACGATCGGTCGGCCGATAATCGTTGCGTGTGTACGAGGCATTAGAAACAGTCCAAAAACAGTCCAATTGAGTAGTGGGCAACAGCCCATAAAGTGAACTGGGAACTGTCTGCAACTCTAATCTACCTGAAGGACCAATGCCCCCTGCTAGACAAGGGAACTGCCATTAACCAAGGAAAGGCCCCAGAGGATCAACCTGATGTTTATAACCAGGACAGAGGAGATTACTGCCATGATGAATAACTCCACCCAAAAGGAAACTGGGCCGGAACCAGCAAGAAACTGCAAAACAAAAACCCATTAAAGTAGATAGAAAATCATAAATAACTGCTAAGGAGGAAAAAGACCAACAACATGATGTGGTCAGTGGAAAAAAAAAACACTAGGATAACTCAGGAGAACAGGTGCCCAGAGTAGACCTTAGATAAAAACAGGACTGCAAGGAAAGACCAGCCAGTATTGAAGTGTTACTAAACCCAGGACCCTGTATTCACTATATATGGTCTCCCGCAGTACACAGAACATGGAAATGCAATTATTTTAGTAAATATAAACTGCTAAATACCTTTTCTCATCAGCAGTTTATAGCAGTCTTGTGACTTCTATCAGTGTCTGCTTAAAGCTAGTAGGAGGAGTTTTCATTCTCCCCTGACCATCTGTCTGGACAGTGCTGATTGGCCCTGTGCTGATCACATGCACTCTCCCGAGAAAAAAAAAACTCTCTAGCAATACACACCAAACTGAGCATGCGTGGCGTCATTCCATAGACTCTGTAAATATCAGGTTATTTTTTGGAGTCAGTGGAAGAAGATACTCAGCAAAGACAGGATCAAACAGCCTTAGGAAGATACCCCTTAGGATCCACAGTGACTATAACAAGCATGCTTTACTGCATATACACACTGATTTTACTGTTGTGGGTTTAGTAACCCTTTAAAGTGATGGCCTCAGCCATACACTCCTAAGGCTACGTTCACATGTGGGCGTAGCGGATCGCGAGCAGAATCACCGCGATTCTCCCCGCGATCCAGAAATCGTCTGTGCGATGCCCGTGATTTGCAATGGCACCCCAAACGCTGTGCGATGTTGCCGCGATTTCCGTCTGCCGAATCGCGGTAAAATCGCGCAAACAGAATCCCAGGACGCATGACACACAAAAAAAGCTCTTGTACCTTTTTTGGACGTCATGCATCCCGCAATTCTGTTTAAGAAGAATAAGGTTGCCGCAAGCGAGATATCCAAATGTGAGAAAACATCATCACATTATATCCCAAAAGGATAGTTGAGTGATCCCTAAAGCTTGTAGAGAACTCAAAGCGGTAATAAATCCATAAATAAAAAAAAATAAAATTTCAATTAAAAAATGCCACTCATTCGTCTTCTTTCATTATTTTTTTTTTCCTTAATTTTCTCCCAGTGATCCAGCCAGCAAGTCTGTTCTTTTTAAACTTACTTTAACAGACCAAGCTATCCAGACAAAGTAGCAACTAGAGGGCTGAGACAAACCATTTAAAACTGATAGGGGTGCTTACAATAGTCAGCTTGTATTCATTTATGTAAAACCTTTATCCTAACTGCTTAAAAGTGTTAGCTGGAGTTCATATTCAAATTGTTGGTCAAGTCCATCTAAATCTGCTAGTCTAACACTACCCTTCCCAAGACTGGCAATGCTGCTGTCCAAAAAGGTATTTGCTTTGATACATCATCCAGAATGCAGACACTCTAAGACAGAAAGTGTGATACTGGCTGAACTAGCAGGTGAAATAAAGGGAAAAAAGTAATGCAGTCACCACATCTAAGAATTTCTAATCTGTAATATATTACATTTTTGTTTTTGGATTTAATACCTCTTTAAGACAACCAACCTGACTAAAAAAATAGGGTAAGGTGCACACGAGGTATCTCTACAAAAGGTAGACAGAGATGAAAATCATACTGTAGCCCCAGTGGACTGCAAAGGAATACTAGAACAAGAGGATGGGCATACACTTTAACATCCTAAACTTAAAGCGGTAGTATCCCGCTTTTTTACACTTTTACCTACAGGTAAGCCTATAATAAGGCTTACCTGTAGGTACAATTAATATCTCCTAAACCTGCACGGTTTAGGAGATATTTGCAGTGCATGCAGCCGCTCACGCGAGCGGCGCATGCGCTCTGAAGGCCCGGGGGGACCTTCAGAGGAGGCGGGCAGAGGCGGGGCAGAGCGCGGACTCCAAGAAATCCATCCCTGAGTACAGCTGGTGCCAGTGTAATAATGCGAGATCAGAATCGCCTAGTGACGTAATAACCTATAGGCGGCCGGACCTGGAAGTGCGGATGAATAAAGAAGAAAAAAAGGTATTTCCTTGCAAAAAAAATAAATAATAGTTTACATTGGTAAAAGCATTTTTAAAGGGGATTACGTACATCTAAAATTATTAAAATGGGTGGAACTCCACTTTAAAGCGGTTGTAAACCCAAAAACGCAAAAAAAAAAAAAAAAAACCTGCAAGACAAAGGCATAATGAGCTAGTATGCATCGCATACTAGCTCATTATGTATTACTTACCTTAAAACTAAGCCCCGACACGGACCCCCGGACATCGCTGCGGACGCTGCCATGATCCCTCGCCGTTTCTTCCGGGTTCGGCGGCTCTGGCCAATCCCAGCGCATGCGCACGGGAGTGATTTTCCGGCAAGCTCCCGGCAAGCAAGACCCCTTCTGGTGTCTTGGCTCAACGAGATCCGTAGATCCAGGGATTGCGGCCGCCCATCCCATTCGGTCAGAATCTCCGCCTGGAGACCCCGCGTGTGAAACTGGGCAAAAGGTATCGCCTCGAAAGACGAAACCATTAGACCTAGACATCTCATGCATGTCCGGAGAGACGAGTGTCGGTTGTCCCTGAGGGACCTGACCTCGTCCTGAAGAGTCCGGAGCTTGTCCTCCGGCAGGAAGACCTTCGCTTGGACAGAGTCCAGAATCATTCCCAGAAAGGGAAGGCGAACCGAAGGACACAGAGTCGACTTCGAAATGTTTATGGTCCAACCGAACTCCTGCAGAGTCCGCACCGTGGTGGACAGGTCGGTCACCAGGCTCTGACTGGCGTTTGACCTTATCAGGATATCGTCCAGATACCCCAAGACAGCAACGCCCTGTGCTCGCAACAGGGCCAGAACCGGCGCCAGCACTTTGGTAAAAACCCGCGGAGCCGAAGCGAGACCGAAAGGTAGCGCCACGAATTGGTAATGATCCTCCGCAATGGCGAATCGAAGGTACCTCTGGTGACCCTTGAAAATGGGGATGTGTAGGTACGCATCCTTCAGATCGATGGAGGCCATGAATTCCCCCGGACTCAGGGCAGCCACCACTGAGCGCAGGGATTCCATGCGAAACTTGCGAACCCGCACAAAGCGGTTCAGAGCTTTCAAGTCCAGAATCGGACGCACTTTGCCCTCCTTTCTGGGCACAGTGAACAGATTGGAGTAAAACCCCTGAAATCTGTCCCGATGAGGCACCGGGACCACCACTCCCTGGGCCTGCAGGTCCCGCACCGCCAGGTGCAAATCCCGCAAGCGCTCCGGAGACAGCTGAAGATTTGAGGGGAAAAATCTGCCCGCCGGCCGAGAGAGAAATTCGATCTTGTAACCAGATCGAACGATTTCCTGAACCCACATGTCCCGAACGAGGGCCAGCCAAGGTTGTAGGAAACCGCGCAGACGTCCCCCCACCCCAGAAACGGGTGAGGGCGCCCCTTCAGGCGGAAGTGGTATGGGAAGTTGAACCGGACTGGCCGGATTTCTGCTTCCCTGCCCACGGCTTCTCCTGGGAGCCTTGGCCTTTGAAGGGCTTGCCCTTGGACTGTGACCGAAAGGCACAAAAGGACCCCTGAGAGGGCCTAGACGAGGAAGTCCGCTTTCCACGGAAAGACTTATGCTTGGAAGACTGGGGCAGGAGAGTACTCTTGCCCCCCGTAACCCCTTTTATCAGGGTATCCAAAGCCTCGCCAAAAAGGCGAGACCCCGCATAGGGAAAATCCGCCAGCGTCTTGCGAGACGATTGGTCGACCGACCAATTCTTCAGCCAAATCAGACGACGGTTCATTACCGCCACGCTGGACAGGCGTGCAGCCAAGGGAGCTAAATTCAAGTCCGCATCACACAAGTACATGACACCCTGATGGATCTGGTCCACCATAGCCAACGTGGTAGGCGGAGCGGAATCAGCCGCCAAGGTGCGCCTGAGCATCTTGGTCCAATCAGCAACAGCCTGCGCCGCCATAATGGAAGCAAAAATAGGCTTCAGCATAGAACCAGCCACCATATAGGCATGACGGGCAAGAGACTCTATTCTCCTGTCCGTAGGGTCCCGGAAAACCGGGGTATCCTCAGAGGGCACCGCAGTAGCTTTGTTCAAAACGGCTACCGCGTGATCCACCGGAGGCGCCACACACCAACGCTCGTCGGTGGCAGGCGCAAAAGGATAAAGCAATTTCAACTTATTTGGCACAGTAAAAGGCTTCTTTAAATTGCGCCACTGTTCATTAACAGTATGGTGAAATTCAGCAGGGCAGGGAAAAACCTGCACTGATTTGCGAGCCCTCTGTGTTCCGAAAGCAGACGTCCTAGCAGGATGAGTAGGCTCATCCTCCAAGTGCAAGGTGTCCTTTATGGAGGCAATCAGCTCATTCATGAGTGCAAGCTCTTCAGGCGAGCCAGGGGGAGAAACATCAACCCCCTGCACCTCAGGCTCTCCCTCAGACCCCGCAAGGTCCAAAGATGAGCGGGACCCCGAGAAGGGCACGCCAGCCCCAGCAGCCATATCGCCCTCTAAATCAGAGGAAATGGATAACCTGGCCCTTTTTGCGGATCGTTCAGCCAGCAGCATCTGCACCTGAGACACCAAGGAAGCCACTACAGTGGTCAGATCGGCCCCTTCGGGGGGTGCAGCAGCCCCCTGGTCCCCCACCAGGGCGGGGGGAAACTTGCTATCCTGAGAATCCATGCCTCAGTACAGAAAAGCAATAAAGGTACTGGCCCTTTAAAACCACGCCGAGCGCAGCCCACCGCACACTGCTGTATGCACTGACCCCGCAGGGAAAGACAAACACTGAGCAAGGAATGACAGGACAGACAGGTAAAACCTGGAGAGAGCACACCAGACTGCTGCCACCGATCGCTGTTCCCGGGGAAAGAGGAAGTGATGCAATGCCGACTGATAGATATAGCCTATGGAAGGCTCCAGCAAAATGGCCGCTCGGCAGAGGAAAAAAGGCTACTAGAAAATGGCGCCGCCATGTGCATGGACAGTATCGCCGGCCAAAATGGCGGCGAATGGCGCCAAAACACGGCGCTGCATTGAGACAGGGCCGGTCACAGTATACAGTCAATAAAAATGGCGGATCGCCGCAGCGATCACCGCACACACACATGTCTGTACTCAAACTGCACCCAGAGCATAATAAAACAGCAGAGCAGGATGCCCCCCCCGCAGCCCACAGGCATGCAGCCACACAGGGATCTGACAGGGAGCCCGCAGTCACACAGACATGGAGGGTAAACACAGCCACAGACTGACACCCATACAGAAGGTCCCCACACAGAAGGTGCTTACTGTACCAGATGGCGTGGGGAGCCGTCTCCAGCGACAAACCGCTATCAGGGCAGACAGGGAGTGCCGCAGCCAGGACGCTTGTGGACCGCAGTCATGGCGTCCAGTGAGGTAGCCACCTCACAGGCAGCATCCCTGCAGCGAACAGGGATGGGTCGTTCAATGTGCCAGGGTAAAACCTAAGCTGAACGCTCGATGGCAGGCTGGGGATCCATCTGGCTATCAGTCCTGGGATGCAGGGCGGCCAGTCCGAGACCCAGCTCCGCATGCTGATTCTTCATCAGAAGATCTGTAAACTAAGGCTGACAAAATAACAGCTAGCCAGGAAAAGAGAAAAATACTTGAAATAAAATCAAAGAAAGGGTAGAAGGCTGAGACTGAGCCCCAGCACAGGATAGCAGCTACTCCTAAGCTAGGCAAAGACAAACTGAGTTGGGAATGCTGGTGCAGGGAGGTATTGACTGAGGGGACAGCCCCTAGGGGTGTGTCTATGTTAAAAGCTTTGTATTAACAATTCTTGTTGCCTAGCTACTCCCTGCGGAGCAAAGGTCAATACCCATTGGTGACGAATTGGGAGGGGGCGACGACTGTCGGAGGACGTAAGAGAAAAATAGTTTACATTGGAAAAAGCATTTTTAAAGGGGATTACGTATATCTAAACTTATTAAAATGGGTGGAACTCCACTTTAAGTTTAGTAGCTTTTGGTGTTTTTTTTGCCAAAGCTCTTAAACTCAACTCCATGAAAGCCTATGTATCAATGCACACGTAGGCTTTTACCAGAGTTTAGGAGCTGCTGTAGTTCGGGGAGGCTCAACCTCCCTCTCCCGAACGTGGAAGAATCACGTTCAGGATAGGAACATTTTGAATCGAGGCATGATTTTGCTGCGTTATCCAGCGGCCGGCAGTCAACATAGGCTATTGTGTACATGAAGCCTTAAAGTGGATGTAGACACTCTCATATACCCAGTGAAGCGAACAGCCTCAGATGATACACAGAGATGTAAAAATCCCCCTACATAAGTTTTACTTGTTTATATGTAGTCTTTGCTTCTCTACATTCATTCAAATGTGCAGAATTGTGATGCAATCCTTCTGCATCTGTCAGTATCACAGAGGGGGTACACACAGCCCAGCTCGGGATTGAGCCTGTGCATATGCCCCCATAGCAAGAACTTGCTATGCGAGCAGACACAAAAGAGAAGGAGCCAAGATTGCAGTCAGGGGACCCCAGAAGAGGAGGTATGGGGCTGCTCTGTGTAATGCCATTGCACCATCAATCTCTAAAAGTGCTGGCTGGATGTGTGGGAATACTGTACTGGTATGTACCGTAGCTTCGGCTACATACATTATACCACGCTGAGCAAATCGCGGTGAGTGATGTATTCTATTATTTAATACAAAGCCTGCTCCGATTGAGTCAGTGAGGCAGCTTGATGATGTTACTCTCTCTGACTCAGCCAATCCAAGCTGGCTCTGTATTTAATAATTAATATATCGCTTACCGCGATTGGCTCAGCGCGGTATAATGTATGAAGTCGAAGCTATGGTACATACCAGTACAGTATTCCCGCAAATCCAGCCAGCGCTTTGAGAGATTACACCCTGTGTACTTACCTTGGAGAATAATAGGGACGTTTGTGTACTTACCCTACTTGCAGATTAACTACTTGCCTTCTGTGCACTTAAACCCCCTTCCCATCCAGACCAATTTTCAGCTTTCAGCGCTCTCACACTTTGACTGACAATTGTGTGGTCATGCTACACTGTACCCATATGACATTTTTACTATTTTTTTCACACAAATAGAGCTTTCTTTTGGTGGTATGTAATCACCTCTGGGTTTTTTATTTTTTACAAAAAAAAAGAAAAAAGACAGAAAATTTTGAAAAAAAAAAAGTTTTTCTTATTTTCTGCGAGTAAATTTTGAAAATAAATTTTTCTCCACTGATGTGCGCTGATGAGGCGGCACTGATGGGCACTGATAGGCTGCACTGATGAGGTGGCACTTATGGGCACTGATGAGGAGGTACTAATATGCCGCACTGATGAGCACTGATAGGCGGCACTGCTGGGCACTGAGAGGTGGCACTGCTGGGCACTGAGAGGTGGCACTGCTGGGCACTGAGAGGCGGCACTGACGGGCGGCACTGATGGGCACTGATAGGCGGCACTGATGGGCACTGGCGGATGGCACTGATGGATACTGACAGGTGGCACTGATGAGCACTGATGGGCGGCACTGATGAACACTGATGGGCAGCACCATCAGTGCCCACACTCAGTGCCCATAGTGCTGCCAGTCAGTGCTCATCAGTGCCTAGATGAGCAGGCACTGATGGGCACTGACTGACAGCACTATGGGCACTGATTGTGGGCATTGATGGGGGGCACTGATGGCGGGCACTGTGGGCACTGTGTGTATGTTTTATTTACCTCTAGTAATCAGGGCACTGGTGATCGGTGCCCTGATTACATTCCTGTGTGTCCCTGGCGCTGTGCATCTCTCCCTCCTTCCTCACACTGCAGGCTCCGTGTGAGGAAAGAGCGCCGGCGATGAGAGATGATCTCATATGTTTACATATGAGATCATCTCTCATTGGACGGTGCGATCAGGTGGTGAATGGCCGCTGTGATTGGCCATTCACCACGATCTGTGATCGGCTGTGTCCAAGGGACACGGCCAACACAGATTTTTCCCGATGCGCGCTCGCGGTAGCGCGCGGGGAGACTCTTTCTGGGAGGCCGTATAAAAACGGCCTCCCGAAAATTCAAGTCCGCGCTGCAGCCGTATATAGGCTGTAGCGCGGATGGCAGGTGGTTAATAGGGCCGTTTGTGTACTTACCTTGAAGAATAATAGGGACGTTTGTGTACTTACCCAGCTTGGAGATTAATAGGGATGTTTGTTTTGGGCCATGTAAAGTAGTCCTCACATTTTATACTCTGCGTATAAGACGACCCCCCTATTTTTGGGGGATGTTTTCAAGGGTAAAAAGTCGTCTTATACACCAGAAAATATGGTCATTTTGTTCAGTATATATTCCACCCAGTGCACACCAACAGCCTTGCGTTCAGAAGAATGCTATTTATTTTACTTGTTAATAGAATTAGAAAACATGACGTGTTGGACACCGAAGACCCGTGATTGGAAATGTTATTTTTTTACTATTACAGGCATAAACTTTTGTGACTTTTTAGCAAAATTTGATCTGTGTACATTTTATATTATTCATTGGATTCAATTCTGATTTAAAAGTAAACTGTTCAGACATAATAAACGTAAACATATGCGTAGATTATCTTTATAAAATAAAAAAAGCTATATAAAATGACTGTGCTGTATGTATTTATAAACCAGAAACCCACAGAAATCTAAAATATCTTTCTAGAACAAAAAAAAAAAAAAAGCTAAGCTATCAGAACCTCTGGGATTTCTCTGTTGCGGATGTAAAATTCTTTTCCAAACAGCTCAAGCTTTGTAGAGGTTAGTGATGTACAGCTGCTAGATCCTACTGACCCAAGTCACATCCTACAGGTTTGGCTACTAGCAGAGCACTAGAGAACACAGGAACTGACATTTGAAAAGGACCATGTACACTACCCTGCTGATTCCAGCTAGTAACAGCAGACTTGGAGGGGAAGTAACGTCATTTTTATGTGCCCTTTCATCATCCAACACTAAACACAGTTTGAGTTTTATTTATTGCTTTCTCATATGTGCTCTCCACACAGTGGATCAGTGAAAGCAGTGATGTGCATTGTTCTACAGAAACCAGCACTTTAGAAGAGTTGGATCAGCGATGACTTCTGATTGGTTACCTTGGACTATGTCGCTTTTTCTAACTGAGATAGATTGCCAACATCTCCGGTGATATGGACTATTAGCATGCGCAAATAACATTTCGTATGTCTCAAAGCATGAAAAACAGAGACAGAGGCTAAACACAGCTGTTGAATAGGTTATCATCCGAGCATGTACTTCAATGTTTATTGAGTAGACAAAAGTAAGCTAAAAATACTTACTTGATGAGTCCATCTTCCATGTAAATGTCAGCGTAGAAAGACTGGTCATCATTTACTATCCGACCTCCTTTGATCAAAAGACGGTCACTCTGCAATGCAATAGAAAATGTTTGGTTAGCAAAAAAATGTAGTCTATGATATGTTATGAAAGTATTCTATACTTGGGCTAAAGCAAAATCAACACATTCAGATTACCCAGTCTACATAGCAAGAAGAGTTACTAAATGTCAAGGTGAGTTAATACATTGCAAGCAGAATAAATCTTGTGAATATGGCTTTGAATTGTACATCTACGGTTTTATTTTTCTGAAAATAAAATAAAATATATTAAATAAAAAAAAAAAAAAAGAATTGTACATCTGGAATTTGCATACACGATCTACTCCAAAATGCACTCTTCAATGGCTGAGAAGACATTTCAAGGAAACATTTAGAGCAATGTCAGTTTCGTAGACTAATTTAACACTATTTTAGTGGACTAAAATATGACTAAAACAATTCAGATGACTAGGGCTTCATGCACATTGGCCTAAAAATTGCTGCCTCTACAGGCGTTTTGGGTCCTGCCTGTAGACAAGTTTAGGGGAATTTTGCATTTTTTTCTGGAAGAAAGCTCAAATCAGAAATGCAAACCAGAAGGTTTTTTTTTTTCTGCCTCTAAACGCTGAAGTCAAAAAATGCCTTTAATCGTCCTAATGTGCATGGACACATAGGATAACATTGAGCTGCTTCTGTGTTATCCTATGTGTCCATGCATTTTAGGACGATTAAAGGCATTTTTTGAGTTCAGCGTTTAGAGGCAGAAAAAAAAACCTTTTGGTTTGCGTTTCTGAAGCTTTCTGGCAGAAAAAATTCAAAATTCCCCTAAACTTGTCTAAACTTTGCGCAAAAAACACTCTATATGAGCGTTTTTTCTGCCAAGGGAACTGGCAGTTTTTTTTAAGCCCAGTGTGCATGGAGCTAAACCCATTAAACCCATTTAACTAAACCCATTCGATTTTAGTCGACTAAAATGTACTGGAGATTTTGGTTGACTAAAATACAACTAAAATTAAAACAATTCAGATGACTAATGCAACTAAAACTAAAATGGAATTTTAGTCAGAAGACTATAACTAAGGCCCCCTTTCACACTTGTGCAACTTGGGACTGCAAAGTCGCATGACAAGTCATACAAGTCATTGATGCGTTTTGAGTCCATAGACCTCAAGATTACACAGGCATTGCTTCAAGTCCAGTCAAAATTGCTTCAAAATCATAGCAAAATCGGGAGACTTTTAGGTCGCACAAGTGTGAAAGGGGCCTAAAACTAAATCGAAATCTGACGTCAAAATTAAGATTGATTAGGAGTCCATGGCTTTCCGAGATGAATCCCTCCCCCCCTATATGTCCCTCATATAAGCATTTGCTATGCTTTATTACATAGTAAGGATTTAAAACTACAATGCCCCCTCTCTTGGCCAGTTTTTGTTACCACATCTGTCCAGTTGGTAGGAACAGGGGTTGTAGAGATCCCAAATGTGACTAGATCTCTGCTCTAAGGGGCCACCTAAATATCCAATACATCTCCCCGTGTAAGATTTACTTGTCATGTCTTGTCATTCTCATGCAGTGGAGCTACACCTTTGTCACTCTCCAAGGCAGATGCAACTTTTAAGAAACTAACCCAAGGCACGCACAGTAAATAGCATATACAGATGAGGCCACATTGTAACTATCTGATCATGAATGGGGACATTTTAGTGCTACTATCTTTTCACTATGGGAGTAATATGGAGTGTGCAATACTTCTGTCACTGATCCAGAAATGGTAAGCAGCAAGAGAAATCAAAATTAAGTCTCCAATAAAAATTATTATGGGGGGGAACGAAGTCAGAACTTCTGATCTGGCAACACATTTTGGGACTTCGTCCCCTTTCTTAAGACTGGCAGGGGCCCCAAAATGTGTTGCCTCGCTTGGCCAACACTTACATAGCCTTAGGCTCCTTTCACATGGGCGGTGCGCCTGACGGAATGTGTTCTGCTCACAGGGGAATCGATCTGCCGAACCCTGCTGAGCAGGCAGATGACAGCTCTGTCTCCGCTCTGTGTGCCGAGATGGAGCTGTCAGAGCCCCGTTCTCCTCTATGGGGAGACCGTCTGTCCATTCTCATCCGATCCTATCCGATCCGAACCTCCAGACGGATGGAAAATAGGGTTTCACGGACAGGATCAGATCGGATAGCAGCGGAGATGCCTCCGTTGACATCCGCCGCTCCATAGGGCTGCATGGAGCATCCATTCTGGTCCGCCTAAAAAACTGACAGGCGGATCGGATTGGAAAGCCTGTGTGAAAGGGGCCCTACTGACCAAGGGATTGAAACCTCCACTGGTTGTTTAAAGCTTTTAACCACTTGCCGACTGCTTACAGTATATTTACTGCGTCAGTCAGCCCCTCACAGGCAGAGCGACGTAGGTCTACGTCGCTAGCCTGTGAGGTTCTGGGGAGCGAGCGCGCGCGCGCCACCAAATGCGCGCTCCTGCTCGGTCACGGACCCCCCCGCGCGTGTGCCCGGCGGACCCGATGTCCGCCGGGCACTCGCGATCGTCCGTGACATCGAAAGAAAGGCAGGCGGCTAATGTAAATAAGCCGCCTGTCATTCTCCCTTGTGTAAGAACGGTGATCATACGGTTCTACTATGTAGGACCGTTGATCACTGTTCTTACAGCTCAAGCCACAGCCAATCACAGTTAGAATCACGCCCCTAGGGACACACACCACCCCTCCCTCTCAAAAAAGTTAACCCCTTCACTACCAGTGTCATTTTACAGTAACAGTGCATATGTATAGCACTGATTACTGTAGTAATGTCACTGGTACCCCCAAAAGTGTCAAAAATGTCAGTCAAGGGTCAGATCCATCTGCCCCGCAGTCCCACAAAAAAAAAAAATATCGCAGATCGCCACCATTACGCGTTAAAAAAAAAAAAACAACAAAAATGACAAAAATCTTTCCCTTAGCTATTAAACGCAATAACTTTTGCGCAAACCAATCAAAATACGCTTTTTGCGATTTTTTTTTACCAAAAATATGTAGCAGAAAACAAATTGGCCTAAAATGTTAAAACATTTTGATTTTTACATTTTTTGGGGGGGAATTTCATATAAAAAAAATGTGAAAAATATTGTTATTTTTGCAAAATTTACGCTCTTTTTTTGTTTATAGCGCATGATCAAAAAATCGCACAGGTGATCAAATACCACCAAAAGAAAGCTCTGTTTGTGGGGGAAAAAAGGACGTCAAATTTGTTTAGGTACAGCGTCGCACGACCGCGCAATTGTCCGTTAAATTCACGCAGTGCCGAATCGCAAAATAGGCCCTGGTCTGGAAGGGGGTAAAATCTTCCGGGGCTTAAGTGGTTAAGTGGGCCTGCTAGTTGCTGGTTTCACCCTTGTTCACCGTTACAGGTGATTCTTACACCACTGGCTGCTATCCCAATTCTCCTGATAAAAGAGCTTCGTTATTAACTATGACGTAGGTGATTTTATGCTATGGTGTCAAATATAACTACTTTTACAGGACCACTGTCCTTTGTTTCTTGTAAAGTCTGCTAGCAGCTTGTTTGAAGCGATAGCAAACACTCTCATTAGGATCTGTGTTTAACATTCCTAAGATACAGCTGAATGGTATTTAAAGACTTTAAAGAAGAGCAGGAAGCTTGCCAAAAGCATTGTTAAAGCTAGTTGGCTGAAGGCTGTTAGTACAAGGCCTAAATGTACTGACAGCCAGGCAGCTAGCATTTTCAGAATGCAGTCGCCTACAACATATTTCAATCCCTAATATAAAAAATATTGCAGCGCTATAAATAACACAGTGATAGTCATATATAAAATGAAGTGTCCATAGCAATAAACGATGTGATAAAAGATAAAGTGCTCAGTCGCTTTGTATTGTATATGTGACAAAAATGAATTTACAAATGTAATAAAACTGGATCAAAAAGTGTCCATTGAAGTCTATCCAAGTGAGAAGCGAAAAAAAATTGTGCTCAGTAGCCAAAAGCATGAACCCGGAAGACTAGACAAAGATAACCAGAAATGGCCAGAAGTCTTGTCTTCCGGGTTCATGCTTTTGGCTACTGAGCACAATTTTTTTCGCTAGGTGGAAAGAAGCGGTAGTAAACTCTGCAAAAAAAAATGTAAATAGGCCTCCTGCAGGTAATGTCATAATGTGGTAATATGCAGTGCATACTAGCGCATTATGACAGTACCTGCAGGAGGCCTATTTACATTTTTTTTTGCAGTTTAATACCTCTTCTTTCTACCTGGTCTGCGGAGTTGAGCTGAAAACCATATAACTCACCCAGCCATCAATTCCAGCATTGCCATGCTGTCATCGGTCAAAAATCAAGGCACACTGGGTTCAAGGCACACTGGGTCCCATGGTGCCATTTACATTGGTGGCATCATCAGGAGGCTACCTGTCTCTTCCTTGTCCTAGCAGTGGGCCTCTTGATAATGCTTATTGCACATGTGCAGTGTGTTTAACTTAGCCATGACACCTAGTTGAGAAAGGCTGAAGCGTAGGCTGCGCTATCCAGATATTTTGCCGGCCGATCTGCACTTTCCCCGATATATCGGAATCAGCCACCAAGGTTACCGATATTTCGGGAAAGTGCTTCTACTGGAGTGATGCCTGCAGCTCGAGGCATCACCCCGGTAGCGGCGTCCATATCCGATGGTCGGCTGTCTTGTAATGACAACCGATGCAGCTGAGAAGCCGCTCGGCTGTCATTACAAGGAGTGTGAGGGGACGTTCCCCCCCCCTCCCGCCACCCTCTGCGGCTCGCCCGGGTCTCCCACCGGGAGACCCAGGCAACCAGCCTGCACGGCCGCCAAAGACCCGATCAAATCTGATCGGGTCTCCATAGAGCAGCACGAAATGCCAGCAGAATGCTTGGATGTATAGGGAGAGGTATAAGCAGTAGAAAGAGAGAAGTGCTTATGCCGCTGTACAGAACACTGGTGAGACCTCACTTGGAGTATTGTGCGCAGTACTGGAGGCCATATCTCCAGAAGGATATAGATACTCTAGAGAGAGTTCAGAGAAGAGCTAATAAACTAGTACATGGATTGCAGGAAAAAACTTACCAGGAAAGGTTAAAGGACCTTAACATGTATAGCTTGGAAGAAAGAAGAGACCGAGGGGATATGATAGAAACTTTTAAATACATAAAGGGAATCAACTCGGTAAAGGAGGAGAGCATATTTAAAAGAAGAAAAACTACCACAAGAGGACACAGTTTTAAATTAGAGGGGCAAAGGTTTAAAAGTAATATGAGGAAGTATCACTTTACTGAGAGAGTAGTGGATGCATGGAATAACCTTCCTGCAGAAGTGGTAGCTGCAAATACAGTGAAGGAGTTTAAGCATGCATGAGATAGGCATAAGGCTATCCTTCATATAAGATAGGGCCAGGGACTATTCATAGGATTCAGATATATTGGGCAGACTAGATGGGCCAAATGGTTCTTATCTGCCGACACATTCTATGTTTCTATGTTTCTATGTAAAAACCCGGAAGTCATGACATCACTTCCGGGTACTCGGCGCCATGATTTAAAAAAATGACAGCATTCAAAACAGCCAAACTTGGCGTGTTGAATGCTTTTAAGTGCAGAGGAGGGGTTTGGGGTCTTTTAGACTCCCAGATCCCTCCACAAGAGAGTATCTGTCAAGTGAAAAAAAAAAAAAAATGTACGAGAATATCGGCCAATATCGGCCGTTACCGATATGCAATGGCCAAAATATCAGCATTGGTATCGGCAACGAAAAAACAATATCGGTCGATCACGAATGTGTATGTATGAATGTGAGTTAGGGACCTTAGATTGTAAGCTCCTTGAGGGTAGGGACTGATGTGAATGTAAAATGTATATGTAAAGCACTGCGTAAATTGACAGCGCTATTTAAGTACCTCAAATGAATTAATGCCCGGTACATCGATGAGATTATTGGACAATAGATCATCCATTTTGTTTTGTTTTTTGCATGCTAGTTTCATATTGAAAATGAAGAGTTTACTAAAGTTACGAAAATTCTCATACGACAGGATAAAAATTTGGATGTAATGTTTTGTAGTTTATTTGTATTGTATTATATCGAACGACAGCTGTGCTGATTAAACAAAAATCGTACGTTCTCCTATCGTATGAGTACACTTTTCATGCTCGTCACATCGAAGAATTTTGCATGAATTGTCATGATTGGCTCTCGATAGCTGCGTATTAACGATCAGATTATCGAACAATTGCTTTGAACGCTGTATTTTTCCTATGATTTTCTGATCGTGTGTAGGGGCCATAACGGAGTGGATTTCCACAATAGTTAGGAGTTAGCATGCTAAATTAGTAAACACAATTCTAATTTCCTTTGCAGAGCCCCTGCCGTGCAATATCTTAACATTTGCCATTCTTCTGCTGCTTTAATGTTTATTTTCCTCTGCTAATTTTGTTTAGTGGTTTCTAGATCCCCTTGAGCAACAAAGAACTTCAAATACACAGTATTCTATTTCAGCAAAGGAACCCTGATGCACTGGTACAAACATACGTGTAACTTTAGAATTTTATTTTTATATACAAAAAATAAACACAAGATTTATGTTTATCCCCCATAAAACATACAATATATATTGTTATATCTGCCAAAATAAAGTGAATTTTATGGTACATTATGCATGCCGTCATCCAAGGATTTGAATCCATGGGGGTAACTGTAATCCTACTGACCAATCTGATCCTAAATACACATCAGATCAATCTTTGTGCCTTTACCAATAAATTAATTTGATCTGTGTAAGATTTGATTACACACGTGTGTGGTCAGATAAGGAAGATGAGGCTTGAGTCAAACAGAAGTATTGAATCCTATTTTACACTCTATCAAAAGGTAGTTTTGGACCATTTAAAATGGAACTAAATCATTCTATGCTTTGCAGCCAAAGACAGTGCCATCTTAGCTTCTAGATCTGCAGCTGCCATCAGGGCCACTGATAAGGCGGTACAGCCAGCCCTTCTGTACTGAGCCTGGGCCCCATCAGTTCAAAAGGGGGGCTCAGGCACCTGCTGAGCAGGAGGGCGGCTGTACTGTCTTATTGCAGACACTGATCCTCTTCTGCCTCCCCCTGCAGTGTTGCCAGTTTCTCCTCCTATCCCTCCCTCCAGCTTCACTGCAGGGGGATAGGTTCTGGCACATGCGCCCCTTCCATCTGGCCCCAATGTGTGCCCCTTTCCCCTGCAGCACTGCTGGCTTCCTTTTTCTCCCGCTGGCAGCTGCTCACACAGGGGGTTGTTTCAGGATGGAGATCAGGGAAAGAGGCTGGTAAATAGGAAATTTACTGGCCCCTTCCTTTCCTGAATGAACACAGAGAGCGATTGGTACCAATCACTCCTGTGCCCATTCACTACTGAAGCATAGTAAACTGCTTTATCTATGCTTCAATTAGTGATTACGCAGGAAGCCTCAGAGCACTCCCTATTCATTCATCTGTGCAGCTGAGGATGCAGATAAAAAGGACCAATAAATCCATGTCACTTTTGGCTGGAGGGGAGGGAGGGCTGTTAGGTAGGCTGTATGGGACCCCATGATTTGTAACAGCGGACCTGGCTGCCATGGCACTGCACATGTGATTAGCTATGATACCAGCCTTTTGAGGGCTGAAAAGTTCTGGGGAGAGTTGACATAAGCCCACCAGCAATGGTAACCGTTATCAGCAGAGGCATGTCTTGAATTTAGCATACACAGGGCATGCGCTAGCAGGCAGAATGTGATTGTAAATGCCGCAGAAAACAATATTAGTTGGTTTGAATAAAGCAGATTGAACTCAGAAAATAAAAAACAACAGGCAGCTCTTTATTGCAGAAGAGACATGCAAAAGACACTTACCTGCCTGTTTGCAATCCTCCCCGGCATATGAATGAAGCTGCAAATGCACAGTTCCATTTACATTTCTAGCACAGTGCCAGTATGCCAGGATGAATGACTCCTGACTTCATCCCACAGCGGCCAATCAAGGCGGCCGAGGACCAGCAACCGGAAGTCGGGGAAAAGATGCCAGCATCGGCGAAGGACCTCACGTGCATTAGACCTATAGAGCACTATTCGTGTCTTTAGCTCCACTTTAAGACCTCATGGAGCAGTTTGGCCCAATGGGATTTGATGCTGAAGGTCTACACTGTCTATGCGCATGTAAGCTAAAGATTTAACATTTTAGATACTTTATTTTCCAAAATAATCAAATCAGTGGGTTTAGTTCTGCCTAAAGCCAGTATTTGACTCATTTACATTGCTATGACCAATGATTATTGGTTTCTCTTTTCAGCTTGTGACGTCAGAATCTCCTTAGAGTGGTGGGACGTGCCCTTGCGTAGCCCCTTTTCTTGAGTTCAGGCTCCACTGCATCACCTCGTGTCTTAGTGGCCAATCCTGTAAAATCCACCTAAACTCCCCGTTTATCACAACGCCTACATAGCTGCCAAGATTCCAGCAGTCAAGGCTCCCTTTCCCTAGATGATGGGGTCAAGGGGCCTTCAATGTTTACTGCCTATTTCACACAGCACCAATCTCCTGTTGTGCCTATGAAGTATCTGGAAACAGGTCAAGTCACCTCTTGATAACCATTTTCATGGCACATCTGACAGAAGCCCTCTACTTTTTACTGTTCAGTGATTGGATGATCCAGCTGTCATATATGTCCATGAGCTGAGACATTCACTCATAAAACAATATGGAGTGCAGCTTCAGGCCTCTTGCACACGATACTCCTGTTGGAGCATCTACTTTTTCATTTGTTTTTTTTTTTTTTATGTATTTGCGTGTATTTTCGTGCATATGCGTTTGCACAATTTTGCGCGCATGCGCGCATTTTTGCGCAAATGCGCGGAAACGTATTCTCATGTTCTTGTTTTGTGCATTATGTAAATAGCCATTTGTGCACATTTGCGCGCATGAGGCGTAATTTACTGCCCAAAAATGGAGATGTTTCTATTTTTTTTTTTACTGAAGAACGCACGGCGCTCGTTTACGTGCCTGTGTGCATAGGCACATTACAATGAATGGCCTGTATTTTAGCTCTGTAACAAAAAAAAAAAAGCTGTACTGAGCTTTTTTAAGCTGCAGTGTTACCATGGAAACAGTTGTCAGGAGAAAGTTGCCATCTGCTTCAAGAGTCAAGCAAATCAACTTCGCAGTAGAGCAGTGAATATATTTAAATTTTAAATCAGGCTTAAATAAAAAACAAACCCATTTTCTTCAAAGTCAAGTAGTAAAAAAACGTATTCTTTTTAAAAGCTTATGCAAGCATTTGTAATCTTGCAACCAAATGTACCTGCTTTATAGATGTTTTCATGTTGTCCAGAATACAGCCTTGCCCTTTACATAGTCACAAAACTAAATTGAATAATACTTGGCATCTCTGGATACAATACCTATCTATTGATACTTAAAATCTGTGTAGGTGAAATCTGAAATCTTGACTGCCCTTTTCCTACCCTCTTCCCCTCTTTTTTTTTTTTGTCTTTTCTTTATTTTATTTATTCATTTAATTTTTTTTCTCTTTTATGGTTACCTTTTATGTTGACCGGACTTTGAAAAAAATAAGAAAAAAGGAGGAAAACAATCTTTTTACAGTTTTATCCAAAACAATATATTAGTTCAATTGTTTTTATTTTATTTATTTTTTTAATACTACTTTTTTTATTTGCATTGGTCTCTTTTACAATGGGTATGTCCCTACAAGTAATAGGGATATTACTCATCTTCGGTCATATTAATAAATATTTTATCTTTATTTGTTAAATCTCTTAGATATGTTGTATATTTTATCATTAATAATATGTCCATTATTTACATATTAGTTATCATTTTCATGTCTTTGTCCTATGATGAGAAAACCAATACAAGATTAATACAGAGTACAGCCTTACTTGCTATTATGCATCTCACCCATACTAAGTCAGTATTGCGGTCTGTGAGAGTTATAGCTTTAAAAAGAAGTGTGTTGAAAGATAAAGAAAACAGATTCATTAATGGCTGCATATTAATATATATTTTGCTTCACAGTGTGTAATTCATTTTATACTTCCTTATAATTTAA
This sequence comes from Pelophylax lessonae, assembly GCF_965119305.1. Taxonomy (NCBI): domain Eukaryota; kingdom Metazoa; phylum Chordata; class Amphibia; order Anura; family Ranidae; genus Pelophylax; species Pelophylax lessonae. The sequence goes on along the minus strand of NC_138771.1, from coordinate 342,441,971 downwards.
TTTGTTTAATGGACATGCATTACAGAAGTGATAATTTTGCACTTTTATATTGTTTGAAAATAACAGGGTGGAAGCTGGCTAAATGGCTTGGCTATGAAGAATTTATTACCTTAAATTAAAAGTACAGTCTAGACAAATTTAAAATGTTGGAGAGATTTTTTTTTCCTATTAAAGCAGAACTAAAAAAAAAAAACAATTAAATGCACAGGCAGATCTTTACTGTAGGAGAAACATGCAATGGCTGTTCTGCAATTAAATAAATGTACCTGTCAGTTCGCAGTTCACGCTAGAATAGATTATATTGAATGACGCAGTGCTAGCGTGCGTGGATGAATGACTCCTGCTCGTGAGCATCCCTCGCTGACCAATCAAGATGCCCAAAAACCGTCACCCAAAAGAAGCCATGGAGAAGATGACCATGCCAGTGAGGGATCTCATGGGCATCAGAATGTTCAGGTAGGGGTAAGTATTCCTGCATATTGTTCTGCTTTAAAAGAGTACATACATTGTTGTTCTGTCAGTGAACAAGGGGTCATGAAAGTCACAATCTACCCTTATCCAATCACAGACCGCCTAATACTGTTTGAAATGAATACAATTTTAAGAATGGAGAAGCTCCAGAGAAGTGACCTGCTGCGATCAATGTGCTCCATCTCCAACTGTCAGATTCATGCAATACATGATACTAACAGTTTCCCCGAACGAAGCAGCAGCTACAAGTGGTAGATACATCATTATAGATATGTTACTGGCACCTCGTTAATGCTCGGATATTGTTTTTACCCAAATTTTTACTTTAAAGCCTGAGATGCATACGGCGAGCACATCAGTGCCAGCTGATTTCCTCAGTTTTTCAATCAGACATACTGTGTAGTCTGGTGATCCTAGAACACATCTGATGGTTCTATAGGTTGATGCTAGAACACACATTGTAGGCTCCTCGATGCTTACAAAAATACCAAAAGCTTGATGTTTAAAATGCCAAATGTTTCTTACAGCCACCGGTCAGGTCCAGGTTGCATTCAATGTAAGTATGGATGTGTCATACCTGGAAAATCCTGTAGAAAGCACTAGCATATGGGTTCCGTGCCAAAGCATTATCTGATTGGACGAGGTTGAGAATGTGACATCACTGCCCAGCCTCTCCACCTCTTGCATTCAAGGAATGCTTGCCGTTCTTTCAGAGATTTCAAAGCGTCCTTCACAGGGTGCCTGTGTCAATGGAGGGACCTTCTGTGTCCTCAATGTTGTAGGACAGCCGCTTGACATGGGACCAGGAAGCTAGCTGCCATCACTGTGATTACCAGCTTCCATGGGGATCTTTTAGGTATGACACATGCATACTTAACATTGCTCCAAGCTGAACCAATGAAACTATGCAGGATTATGCATACCTAAAATTCAGCTTTCAGGAAGTACGCTCACATTGTTTCTCTATGAAGCAATGTGTGCTTATTCTGCAGGGAATAACATAGAACTCAGATTAGGTAAAACTGAGTATTTTATGTCACGCTTATATGTATTTTTTTAGTTTTTGAGTTGTACTGAAATATATCAAGATGCTTATGTTTTATGTATGACATCTAATGGTGGTTTTAAGGCCAATATACCAGTGTTAATTTCGTCGACTAAATTAAATCAATTTTAGTCAACTAAAATACGACTAAAACTAAAACAATTCAGATGACTAAAATGCAACTAAAACTAAAATGGCATTTTAGTCTTAAGACTAAAATGCGACTAAAACTAAAATGGCATTTTTAGTCAAAAGACTATAACTAAGACTAAATCGAAATTTGCTGCCAAAATTAACACTGGTGCATGCTCAAAGCTTAATACCATAAATAATAACATATTAGATTTTTCACTCCAGGACCAGCAGTAGTATATAATGAGTTTGGAAATTGTAGAGAAATGCTTAAATAATGCATTACAAATTACAATTGAACTACACCCATTCGATTATAGATGACTAAAATTAGTTATAGTCGACTAAAATGTAGGACGTTTTAGTCGACTAAAATGTAGGACGTTTTAGTCGACTAAAATGTACTGGAGTTTTAGTCAACTAAATACGACTAAAACTAAAACACTTGCAGAAGACTAAAATGGGACTAAAACTAAAATGCCATTTTAGTCCTAAGACTAAGACTAAAACTAAATTGAAATTTGCTGCCAAAATTAACACTGCAATATACCTTGTTGACTTATGTAATTTGGCATATCCCTTTGTCCTTCCCTCCTATGTAAGGCTAGTTAGTTCAGTCCTAACTAGACCCTCACTGTTTCTTCCATATTCCCTCAGAAAGTGTTAGCTCTTCACATAGACAAGGCGTAGGAAAGTCAAACAGACAGTGCACTTTGCAATGCAGTTGCACTTACGTTCCCCAGAGCTTACAGAATGTGATGACGCTCTGCTGATTTCCATCATCCAATCATGTGCAAGCAAAAATGAAGTTTTTTTTTTAATTTTCATTGCACCTGATTGGGTATTTTTTTTACAAAGTGAAGCTTCACCACATTCACTAAATGAGTGCAACTGCACTTGCAAAGTGTGCAGTCTATTTTCATTTAGTAAATCAACCCCATTGTCTTCCCATACTTTAAATGACTGGAAAACATGCTTTGTACTGCAATTAGCTAAAGCAAAATTACATTGGACTGAACCTTATCTTATAGAAGTTAACCTGCCTGTGGATGCTGCCAAGTCAGCAAATGATCATATTGTATGAACAGAATAGGCCTAAAGAGGTATGCCAACACACACAGCAACATGTACAAAAGTTTTCGATTTTAGCACAGTTGCTGTGTTTAGCAGCTCACTGAATGCTTTCACTTGCTGTCTGAAAGTGCTCATTAAATGGGCTTTGTAAGACATCTAAAGGCCATTGTATATCTCTAAATTAGGAGTTTTAGGCTTTTTGGTCTAACACCATTTCTAAGGACATACGTTTGAGTTAGAGGAGTGGAAGCATTTTCAGATCCATGGGCCTGTTCCTGTACTCTCAGTTATAAGAAAGTCTGCGTCATTACTACATTAGCTGTTGTGGCCAATCATCATTTGGGATGTGAAAAGCACATCTGGTATAAATTGTACATACTTCAATCTGTTTCTGAATTCGTTTTGTGTTCCCTGAACAAATTAGAGATTGTGGAGTGGACAGAGGGAGAACGTCTACTCATCTGCCTCATGACTCAGAGCTGAGGGAGAGAGAGACCAGATGTTTCCAAAAACATCACATCATCTTCCACCAAATAAGAAATGCATTCTGTCTGATGTACAAGTTCCCCTTTTCAATGTAAGCTCTACATCCAGCAGCAGTTGCCACGCATTATACAATTATATAAATCAATGCTTTGATTTCAAAAACTATAAATAGAACCCTATTTATAATGCTGCTAAAATTGTAGACTACGGAGAATGAATGGTTTTACTTGAACAACGTAAAATGTATTTAAACCCTAAAATAGTCGGCATAGTCCTTTAGCCTTCTACTGACCGTGCACAATCCTGTCTGCAGTTTTTCTCCTCATTTGCTTTTATCTCATCCTGTCAGTAATAATGTGGATTCCACAACTGGTCCTAGGGTGACAATGCTTCGGGAGTGGCTGCCTAAGCAGGAGCAGTGTTGTCACCCTAGTAATGAACACTCCCAATGTGCACTGCAGGCTGACATGCCAACGCAGTTCATTCAGCTTGTTGGTTACAGTGAGGCATACCCCCAGCACAGCCCACCCCCCGAGATTGAGATTCTGGGACTGCTTAAGGAATGGAGCATGTAGTCCTTTGCATACTGGCTGTCGAAGCTTTGGGACATGCACTAGGGGCTATGCTGCTCATGCACTAAGAGTTCAAGTCCACCAAAGAAGTGCGTGGTGTGTTGCGTGAAGGCAGCCTGTTGAAATTAATGAGCTGCCAACACACCCTGATATGTAGAAAATCATTTTTTTTTTTCGGTTTGTTGCCTTGGTGCAGTGTCTCTCTGCAGCCCGGGGCCAAATGTTGTCCTTTGCTTACCTTTATCCGGTCCTTGGAGCACTGTTTCTCCGACTGATACAAGGTATTATTCCTCACACTGACACCAATGATGGGTCACTATTCCTCCCACTGACACCAATGAAGGGGCACTATTCCTCATACTGACAGCAATGATGGTCACTATTTTTACCACCAATGATAGGGCACTATTCTTTTCACTGACATCAGTGATGGGGCAGTATTCCTCTTACTGACGCCAATCTTTGGGCACAATTATTTCCACTGATAGTACTGATGATGGGTCACTATTCCTCCCACTGACACCAATGAAGGGGCACTATTCCTCATGATGACAGCAATGATGGTCACTATTTTTACCACCAATGATAGGGCACTATTCTTTTCACTGACATCAATGATGGGGCACTATTCCTCGTACTGACACCAATGATAGGGCACTATTTTTACCAAAGACCCCAATGATGGGGCACTATTCTTTCCACTGACATCAGTGATGGGGCACTATTCTTCCTACTGACACCAATCATGGGGCACAATTCTTTCCACTGATACTATTAATGAGGCATTATTCTTTTCATGGACACCAATTAGTCTTTAAGAGGTTAAACTGCCCTCACTTACAGACGGAAGTTCGTTCCTAAAATGATACATTGTAAAACATTGTGTTTATAGTTATCTAGCAGCCTAAGAGCCGGTTCACATACAGGCGACCCGACTTGCCGGGGCGACCTCGGAGCGACATGCACGGACTTCATATCAATGAAGTCAATGCAGGTCGCTCCAAGTCGCCCCAAAGTAGTACAGGACCCTTTTTCTAAGTCGGAGCGACTTGTGTCGCTCCTATTAGAACGTGTCCTGTGCTAATCTATGGCAGGTGACCCACGGCGACTTGTCAGGCGACCAAGTTGCCTGACAAGTCGCCCCAGTGTGAACCGGCTCCTAATGTTGATAAAAAAAAAAAAAAAGAGCCTCCACATGTTTGACAGCTGTGAGTGAGCACAGAACAGCTCTTTAAGAATCGAGGAGATGCTGTTTTAGTGCCGGTTCACACAATAGCGATGTCAGACATCGCATTTAATTCGGAGCACACTGCTCTGCAAATCACATGCGATGTCTGTGTGATGCGAATTCAGCCATACAGATTGTATGGCTGAATTTGCATCGCATTCGGACCAAAGTCACGCAGGACCCTTTTTTGGTCTACACCAGAATCGGGCCATATGGGTGTTCACAGTGTAAGTGTAAATGGGCCCTTCAACACAAATTTTTTTTTTAGAATTTAAAAATGTAAGTAGTATCAATCCTCCATCAGAAAAAAAAATCTTCTAAAAAATAAGAAAAAATATAATTTAGATTTTATGAATGCATTGGCCTGTAGATCCTGTTAAAAGATGTGCATCACGGAACCATTTGTGACCAGTTTTAGGTCCTGTGTGTAGGCGAAGCTCCACAAAATATGGGCAAAGAACCGGCTTATTAGGGGTGTGGCCTTTTTAGCCCCGAATTTTAAAAAGAAAGTTGGAAAATTTGTTTGGGCAGTCTAGTGCATTTCATTTTGGCATATTCACATTTATATGCCTGGTAATTCTAGTTACAGATGTATAATAAAAATATGTGCCACAGTCTGATTAGTGGTAAAAAGTTCATTTACAAGAAACTTTTCGGAAGAAATGTAAAGAATTACCACGTAGTGCCAGTAGGTCTACCTATAAACTGGAGTGGGCACGGTGACCTAGTCTGACACCCATTTAACTGCATTCCTCTGCTTTGTACAAGACGCCTCCAAGTCTTTCTGTAGCCTTTTTACATTCTTTGATCATTTCATATCTCCCCTCCTACACCCACACCATGCCATGGAAAAGATCATTTCAGTACATGTGTGCCTTGATATCCATCAGGAGTTCAGAGGCCAGAGATGATTCTCTGATAGAAACATAGAAGAGTGACTGCAAAAATAAAACGGTCCATTGCGTCTGACCCTTTTTTTGATTTTTTTTTTCCATTTAACCTTTTTTAGACCTACGTTTGTCCCTAGCATGTTTAAATTATTAGGTCTGTAAATAAGACTGCATGCAGCTTCCTCTCTTCCTATAAACAAAAATGTCCTTCATCCCTTTTCCATGTTATGAGACTGCACAGAACAGATGACTTGGGCCATTTCTTCCTTTTCTCCTGTACGAGAAAGGAATTAACCCCTTTACTTCAGATTTCTATTCAATCTGCTTTAAATATTTCAGTCTTGGGTGGGATGACTCATCCACTGGTCTCTTGAATCTCTCACTGATGTCCCGTGATGTTGTAATTCATGTGTTCCTCAACTGCCTTCGCCTTTTCTCCAGTAAGATCAAAAATTGTCTCGCTCCTATTGCTGCAAGCTCAGCAATGAAACTTTATTTGAAAATCCTACAGGGTCAATGGAAACATTTGTAAAACCCAAAGCAGATTGACAGATGTGGTAGGGACCTTGACTTAGGATTCTCTCAGGGGTATAAGAATATGGTGTGATTTAACCCACCAAAATGGCTTGACCAACTAAAGGACAACTTAACTTTTAGGACAACTTAACTTTCAGTGACATTGTCCTTTAACCACTTTACCACCGAAGGATTTTGCTGTCTTACGTCCAGGCCACTTTTTTGCGATTCTGCACTGTGCGACTTTAACTGACAATTGCGCGGTCGTGCAAAGCTGTACCCAAAAGAAATTTACGTGCTTTTTTACCCACAAATAGAGCTTTCTTTTGATGGTATTTGATCACCTGTGAAATGTTTACTTTTTGCGTTATAAACAAAAAAAGGGCGTACATTTTGAAAAAACAACAATATTTTTCACATTTTTTTATATGAAATTCACCCCAAAAAAATGTAAAAATCAAAATTTTTTTAAATTTTTGGCCAATTTGTTTTCTGCTACCTATGTTTGGTAATAAAAATTACAATAAACGTATTTTGATTGGTTTGCGCAAAAGTTATTGCGTTTACTACCTAAGGGAAAGACTTGTCATTTTTGGTGTTTTTTTTTTTAACGAGTAATGGCGGCGATCTGCGTTTTTTTTTGCGGGACTGCGACATTGCGGCGGACAGATCGGACCCTTGACTGACATTTTTGACACTTTTGGGGGTACCAGTGACATTACTACAGTAATCAGTGCTATACATATGCAATGTTACTGTAAAAATGACACTGGCAGGGAAGGGGTTAATTTTTTTGGAGAGGGAGGGGTTAATGTATGCCTGGTGCTTACTAACGTGTGTGGGGGGAGGTGACTGAGTGACACAGGGACAGATCGCAGGTTCAGCTATGCTGAACCCTGCAATCTGACCCTGTCTGTCACTGAGGAGATCCACCCGCTTTGTTTACACAAGCGGGCGGATCTCCAGACTCGATTCCCCGACGATCGGGGAAGAGCGGCGGTGATCACCGCCGTTCCTCCCCTGTGCCCGACTTCCGCTGTGACTGAATACAGCGGGAGAGAGCCTCCGGCGGCGTGCGTGCGCCGCCCACAAAGGGGGGAGTCCAGCAACGTAGGTCTATGTCGCTGGACGGGAACGAGCCACTTTGCCGCAGTAGAGTCAACGTCGGCAAATGGTTAAATAGCCCCTAATAAACCCACAAGAGTTTTTTTGGTATTGCTAAACACTTACCCGTATCTACAATTTTCAAGCTCAACTTTTAAGCTGCAGTGCATATCCTTTGCATCCCAAACATCCTGGATGGGCCCCGCCAAGTGTGCACATGTGACGGTCCTATTCATTCCTATAGATGTTCTATACAATGGTAAGGGCGGCACAGTCAAGAACATGGAGTTGGGCTAAAAGTAAAGCTGCAAAACAACAATTCTCCTGCGCTCGGGTGGTGTGTAATGAAGGATAAGTACTTTTATATATGGTCTTGGTATGCACCGCTCAAGGGCTTGCTGCCCCTTCTGGACCAAGGGTATCCAACTAAAAGACAACAACAACAAAGTGGTGGTAATGCACAAGGTCGGTGCGCCCTTCTTTGTTGTTGTCTAAAAGTAAAGCTGGCCATACACTGGTAGATTTTCATTTCAATGAAGTACCCAAATTTTGTTTGCTTTTAACATTCAATTTTGGAATTAATGTAATTTTCCAAAGACATGAAATATGAACAATGAAAAGCATATCCCTCTATAGCAGGGTTTCTCAACCAGAGTTCCATGGAACCCTAGTGTTCCTCAAGAGGTTGCTAGGGGTTCCTTGAGCAATGAGTGCCTTCCATACAAGTTCCCACTGACACCATTGATCATTTTAGCTATCTGTATGGGGGTAATTATTCCCAATGACCACAAGTATAAGGAGCATTCTTTCCATTGACCATCACACTAAGGTATTAGGAGTTGTAGAAATAACGGAATTTTTGTAAAATCTTACCTGTAAAATTCCTTTCTCTGAGTCCTCCGACAGTCGCCGCCTCTTCATATTCGTCACATATGGGTATTAGACTTTGCTCCGAAGGAGTAGCTAGGCAACAGAATATGTTAACAATAAAGCTTTAACATATCCCACCCTCAAGGGGTGGTCCCCTCAGTCAATACCCTCCTACTTCCTGCAACCATATCTCAGTTTTAGTGGAATAGCAGTAGAGTATACAGTCAAACCCCAAAAGAGGGGCGGGGGCGGCGACTGTCGGAGGACTCAGAGAAAGGAATTTTACAGGTAAGATTTTACAAAAATTCCGTTTTCTCTTACGTCCTCCGACAGTCGCCGCCTCTTCATATTCGTCACATATGGGGACGTCCCAAAGCAGTGCAAACATGAGGGGTGGGAAACGCATCCGCGCCGAAAGGCAACGCAGTCTCCACATCAAAGAAAGGAACCTTACCAAAGGAAGGAAACCAGCTGGGCAACAGCAAAAATAAGTGCTCAACAGGAGCAACAACCCAGGAGAAGACAAAAAACCAGGGGATACAAAACTTATCCCAACAGCCAGGAGTCCCCAACAAGGGACCCTAGGGAACAGCCGCACTAAGAACCTTGCGGCCAAAGGAAGCATCCGCCGATGCCTGAACATCTACTTTGTAGAATTTTGTGAAAGTGTGTACGGTCGACCAAGTCGCCGCCTTACACACCTGGGCTACAGAAGCCCCATGACGACAGGCCCAAGACGTACTCAGAGATCTAGTAGAGTGCGCCTTCACAGGCACAGGGGGAACCTTCCCCTGCAAGGCATAGGCCTGTTCAATGGTCTGCCTGATCCATTTGGCAATGGTAGAGGCGGAAGCCGCCATGCCCTTCCGAGGACCCTCTGGAAGAACAAACAAGGAGTCCGTCTTTCGAAAAGACTCAGTCGATTTAAGGTAAACCCTAATCGCCCGAACAACATCCAGAGAATGTAGTCTCACCTCCTTTGGATGTTTAGGCTTCGTGCACAACGAAGGCAAAACAATATCCTCGTTAAGATGGAATTCCGAAACTCGTTTCGGCAGAAAAGAAGGATTAGTTCGCAAGACCACCTTATCCAAATGAACAACCAGGTACGGAGACTTGCAGGACAAAGCCGCCAGTTCCGACACTCTTCGAGCCGAAGTGATCGCCACCAAAAAGGCGACCTTTTTGGACAACATAGACAACGATATCTCCCTGATCTGTTCAAAAGGAGCACGTTGTAACACAGACAGGACTAGATTCAAGTCCCAAGGGGGCAAAGGATCCCTCCTAGGAGGAACCAGATGCCGCACACCCTGAATAAAAGTGCCAACCAAGGAGTTGGAAGCCACGGGACGTTGAAACAGAACGGCCAGCGCAGACACCTGACCCTTTATCGTAGCCAGCGCCAAACGCTGATCGACACCCGTCTGAAGGAAAGACAGCACACGGGAAACCGAGTACGTGCAGGGTGAAAACCCCATGGACTCACACCAGGCAAAATAGGCCTTCCAAGTACGGTAATAAACCTTTCCCGAGGAAGACTTCCTCGCGTTGATCAAGGTATGAACAACCTCTGGAGAGAGACCCTTCTCCTTCAGGACCTCGGTCTCAACAGCCAGGCCGTCAAAGCCAGCGACTGTAAAGCAGGATGGTAAATCGGTCCTTGAGACAGTAGATCGTCCCGAAGAGGCAGACGCCAGGGGGCGTCGACCGCCAGATTCACGAGGTCTGCGTACCAGGACCGGCGAGGCCAGTCCGGTGCCACAAGAATCACCGTGCTGCGTTCCGAGTGTAACCTGCGAAGGAACCGGGACAGCAACTGAATCGGTGGAAACGCGTACATCAGCCTGTACTGATGCCACGGGGCCACTAACGCGTCCGACGCGTCTGCCCGAGGGTCGCGCGTCCTTGCCACGAACCTCTTCACCTTGTAGTTGAGGCGAGACGCGAACAGGTCCACATCTGGAAGACCCCACTTCGCGCACAACATCTGGAAGACAGCCGGGTGGAGAGACCATACCCCCTGATCCAGGGTCTGGCGACTCAGATAGTCCGCCTGCCAGTTCTCCACTCCCGGAATGTGAACCGCCGTTATCGCCGGGACATGAGTCTCGGCCCAAGACAGAATGTCGGCCACTTCTCGAGCCGCTCGGGCACTCCTGGTGCCCCCTTGGTGGTTGATGTAGGCCACCGCCGTGGCATTGTCCGTCTGCACCCGAACCGGGCAGCCCTGCAGCCGGTCCGTCCAGCGATGAAGACAGAGCCTTATCGCACGCAATTCCAGAATGTTGATCGGGAGGGAAGACTCCCCCTCCGACCAGGTCCCCTGGGCGGACAGAACGCCCAGAACACCACCCCAGCCCGACAGGCTGGCATCCGTGGTGATTATCGTCCACGAGATCGGACGAAACGACTTGCCCCCGGACACCAACGGGGACTGGAGCCACCACAGAAGGTTTTCCCTGGTGCGATGACTCAACGAGATCTGAAGATCCAGAGATTGAGGTCGCCCGTCCCACTTGGACAAGATCTCCGCCTGGAGACCCCGCGTGTGAAACTGCGCGAAAGGAATCGCCTCGAAAGCCGAGACCATCAATCCCAGACATCTCATACACGTCCGCAGAGACGAGTTCGGAACGTCCCTGAGGGACCTGACTTCCTCCTGAAGAGTCCTGAGTTTGTCTTCCGGCAGGAAGACCTTCGCCTGCACCGAGTCCAGTATCATTCCCAGATAGGGAAGACGAACCGACGGACTCAGTGTCGACTTTGGAACATTTATCGTCCAACCGAACTCCTGCAGAGTTTGCATCGTGACAGACAGGTCCTTCTCCAGACCCTGACTGGTCGCAGACCGAATCAGAATGTCGTCCAGATACCCCAGGACAGAAATGCCCTGGGCTCTCAATAATGCCAGAACCGGTGCAAGCACTTTGGTGAAGACCCGCGGAGCCGAGGCGAGCCCAAAGAGCAACGCCACGAACTGGTAGTGATCCTCCGCAATGGCAAATCGAAGGTATCTCTGATGACCCTCGAATATGGGGATGTGAAGATACGCATCCTTCAAATCGATGGAGGCCATGAATTCCCCCGGAACCAGGGCAGCCACCACCGAGCGCAGGGATTCCATGCGGAACTTGCGAACCCGCACAGAGCGGTTCAGAGCTTTCAAGTCCAGAATTGGACGAACCTTGCCCTCCTTTCTGGGCACGGTGAACAGATTGGAATAAAACCCCCGAAATCTGTCCCGATGAGGCACCGGAACCACCACTCCCTGAGCCCTCAGGTCCCGCACCGCCAGGTGCAGATCCCGCAGGCGCTCTGGAGACAGTTGTAGATTTGAGGGAAAAAATCTGCTCTCTGGCCGAGAGAGAAACTCGATCTTGTAACCAGATCGAACGATTTCCAGAACCCATCTGTCCCGCACACGGGCCAACCAGGGCTGAAGAAAACCGAGCAAGCGTCCCCCCACCCCAAAACTGGGTGAGGGCGCCCCTTCAGGCCGAACTGTTATGGGCCGCAGGTCCGGATTGGCCGGACTTCTGTTTCCCAGACCAGGGTTTCTTCTGAGAGCCCTGGCCCTTGAACGGTTTGCCCTTGTAGTGCGGCCGAAAGGCACGAAAGGACCCCTGAGGGGGCCGAAAATGAGCATGCTTCTTCCCAGAAGCCCCCTTAGCCTTGGGGAAATGGGGCAAGAGAGTGCTCTTACCCCCGGTAATCCCCTTAATCAACACATCCAGGGACTCCCCAAAAAGGCGAGACCCATCATAAGGCAGATTGGCTAAGGTTTTACGTGAAGATTGGTCCACCGACCAACATTTCAACCAAACCAGGCGGCGAGACAACACCGCCACGCTGTGCACACGCGCGGCCAACGGAATCAGGTCCAGGTCCGCATCACACAGATACATGACACCCTGGTGGATCTGATCCACCATATCCAGGGTCGCCGCCGAGGCTGAATCGGCCACTAGGACGCGCCTAAGCATCTGCGTCCAACTTGCGATCGCCTGGGCCGCCATGAGAGAAGCAAACAGAGCCTTAAGCATAGAACCCGTAACAGAATAAGTATGACGGGCAAGAGACTCCAGTCTCCTATCCGTGGCATCACGGAAAACAGGGGATCCCTCTGCAGGGATCGCAGTGGCTTTGTTCAAAACCGCAATAGCATGATCCACTGGCGGAGGCACACACCACCGTTCATCAGTGGCAGGCGAGAAAGGATAACGCAGCTTAAATTTACTTGGTACCGCAAAAGGCTTGCGCAAATCGCGCCATTGGTCCGTAACAGCGCGCTGAAAATCAGCATTGCAGGGAAAAACCTGCGGCGTCCTGCGTTTTCTCTGCGTCCCATAAGCCGCCAAGGCAGCTGGGGGACACACCTCGTCCTGCAAACGTAGCGTCTGCTTAATGGAAGCAATCAACTCATCCATGATTGCAAGCTCTTCAGGCGAGCCAGGGGGAGAATTATCAACCCCCTCAACTTCAGCCTCTACCTCAGACCCCACTAGATCAAGAGAGGAGCGGGACCCCGATAGGGGGGTCCCCGCCAGAACAGCCCCATCACCTTCACCCTCAGAATCAGAGGACAGAGTAACTCTGGGCCGTTTTGTAGATTGAGCAGCCACCAGCATTTGCACCTGTGCAGCAAGGCCAGCCACAATAGTGGCCAAATCCCCCCCTGGGGGGGAAACAGCGGTCCCCTGGCTTTCCACCAATACTGTGGGAAACTTGCCCTCCTGAGAATCCATTGCCCCTGTATGCCAGACAACCAAGGGTTAACTGCCCCCTTACAGCAAGCGCGGCAAGCGCAGCCCACCGCACCACACTCAGGCACAATGAGACCCCCACAGGGAATATACAGACTGAATACAGGCAATGGAATACAGGAATAGAAGGATAAAACCTGAGGAGACTCCGCTGCTGCTGCTGCCTCGATCGGTGCTTCCAGGAGAGAGGAAGTGATGCTGCCAGGGCGCTCTATGTAAGCCTATGGAGGCTACAAGAAAATGGCCGCCGTGCATGTAAACCATGCGGCCGGAGCGGGCGCCGGTAAAATGGCGCCGTTTGGCGCCGAAATCGCCGCTCCACAGTGCATAGAATCACACACAATATTATCCCATACTATGGATACATGTTAGATCGCCGCAGCGATCGCTGTATATGCCCCAACATGCCATTAAAAACATGCCCCACAGCACACAGCTCCTCACACTGCCCAGCCTGACATACTCAGTGTCATACAGCTCCCCCCCCCTTGCAGCCCACAGCATGCAGCCGAGATATAGGGAGACAAGCAGTGTGATTAAAGGCAGGTTACACAGTCCCAGACTGAGACCCCCCCCAGACAGACAGGTCCCCACATAGATACACTTACCTCACATGGCGTGGGGAACCCGCACAGGCGAACAAGCCGCTGCACATGAGGCAGGGAGAGTCGCAATTCAAGACGCACACAATGGCGGTTCAGAAACCGCACAGCGTCCGGTGAGGTAGCCACCTCACCAATCATCCCTGCACCGAACAGGGATGGGTCGTTCACCGTGCCAGGAGCGTTACCTGGCTGAACGCTCGATGGCAGACTGGGAAGCCACTGACCCACGACCTGCGACCAGGGGGATCAGCCCGAGACCCAGTCCGCATGATCCTCTTCGTCCGAAGAACTAACTAATGCTGACAAAAATAACAGCTAAGTAAAGGTAGAGAGAAAACTCAAACAAAATATCAAAAAGAAGAAAGAGTCTGGGACAAAAAGTCCCAGCACAGAGAGAGCCAGCCACTCCTGACAAGCTAGACATTAAAACTGAGATATGGTTGCAGGAAGTAGGAGGGTATTGACTGAGGGGACCACCCCTTGAGGGTGGGATATGTTAAAGCTTTATTGTTAACATATTCTGTTGCCTAGCTACTCCTTCGGAGCAAAGTCTAATACCCATATGTGACGAATATGAAGAGGCGGCGACTGTCGGAGGACGTAAGAGAAAGTTATTTTTACCAGGGGTTCCCTGAGACGGCGAGGTTATTTCAAGGGTTCTTCTGTGTTGAAAAGGTTGAGAAAGGCTGCTCTATAGTGTGTACTTGTTTCTTTTAAGAGCACAGAGTGTTATTTCTGTCTGCTGCCTTGTTCCTCTGCTATCAGCATGAATCACTTCTGATCATTTTTCCTGATACCAAGAGAAAATAAAAAAGGTGACAGGAGAGGGATTTTCAGCAGATTGACAGCCTCAGCTAAGTGTGCTATGTGAAGAGAAAGGTGTCGTTCCCTCCAATGAGCTGTCAGAGATCTCCTCACTGAGCTCTGCAGAGTGTAACTTCAGCTCTCCACCCCCTTTTTTTCTGAACTTTCAGACAAGCTTTATAATTCAGCACTTTGAATGTTGATATTGATGTTAAAAAGAAAGGGCTGCAGATAGACAGGTACAACTTATGTAGGAGGATTTGTTTTATTTCTGTGTATCACCTGAGGCCAGTCACTAAACTGGGTATATGTAATGGTTTACAACTTTATTGACCTACAACAAGTATACAGATCAGGAGGTTTGACTTACTCTGACCTGCTTGTTCTGGGTTAGTGACTGAAAGTATTTTTGTTACGGGGTTCCTTTATCTGTCCTCAGAATTTGCCATTGCTGGTCGCTCGGACCAAGACAAGTTTTCCCAATATAGTGCCTATGCAGTGAGTCATTTGCTGTACACATTAGTGACATTTATTACCAACAAAACATTTGATAATGTTCTTGCTTCCACAAGCTGCCACTTACCATATTCCCACAGTGACTATGAAAAGTCAATGATTGTACAGGCAACTACAGATCGATAATGGAGTGCTCGATTCTCAAAATAGCAAGTGGCTTAAAAAAAAATGGATTGAAGTTTAAGATTACTGAGTTAATCCTAGAATGACTCAAAGGCTAGATTTACATTTCTAAATGATCTCTACAGCCATCGATGGAAGAATTACAGATTATACTACGTTGTTTGCAAACAATAGAAATAAGTCAAAACTGCAACGTTGCAATATATGTTTTGCTAAAAGCAAGGGAAAAAAAATTAAAAGGTGAAGTACACAAGATTTGTATGGCTATCAGTAGATGTGAAGCCATCCACTACTATAAAGGATGGAGACTCAGATTCCCCACCTCCCAAACACAACATTCAGTGGAGTATGCATCTCTGTATGCTGCTTCATCTTGAAGTCCTATCCAAAATCAAACATTTTGTTTTAAATTTTCCTTTTTTGTCACCCAATTTCCTGTTCTTCAGAGGCACTGGTGACCTAGCCAGGACCCCACCGATGCTCCACAGGAAGCATCACCCATGCACCATATGACATTCAACTGCTGAAACGAAAAACCTTTCCTGGCCCCTCCAAGATCTTGTGAGCTAGTGTTGGAAGACATATGCATGAGATGAGACAAAATTACGTTATCGGTGAACAAGAACATGGAATAAGAAGATGGCCTCTGATGATAATTTTAAAAAATGGCTTCATGACTTGAGTAAAGAGAGCATACTGGAAAACTGAGGAAGGAGGTATCTAATATTAACATTATCAGTTTTACTGAATACATTTTAATATTATAGTTAGGTTTATTGGGAGGGGGTATCACAGAACAAAGGCAGAACAGAAAAAGAAGTAGATACTCTCAGCCAGGTACTGGTGACATCCTTTAAGTGGAACTTTACTTTCTCAATAAACATTGAATATTTTTGGTAAAAAGATAGGAAAATATAGTACATTATATTTACATATTATATTTACTTATTTTAAACCTTTTTATTAATTTCAACAACTTCAGAAAGCAACTTCAGTTACCTTCTGGTTTCTATGTCTAGCCAAACGATGTCATACATCCCAGGAGTCTTCAGGGAGGAGGAGGGGCTTTCTCAGCTAAGCACACCCTCCAGCCTGCATGGCTGAGCTAAGGGCAGATAGATTCCTGGAACAAAATGCTACATGAATCATCTGCCCTTACTTAAGATGGCCACATGTTCTGGAGCGGAAATGGCGCAGACGGGAGGAGTTGCTATAGCAACATGTCAGGAGGAAGGAGTGCCGCGTGGTGGCATTACCGCGCAGGCATGAGATCCGGAGGTGTGTGCTGGGTAGCCAGCTGCACCTAATCCCAGAAAGAGATACAGGAGGGCTTCAGATGCTCACAGTGGACATGGACCCTGCCAGCTTCCGAAATCAAGGGTTTTTTTTTTTTTTTTTATGTAAAAATAAATTGGAATGACTACAATATATATTTTATAGTAATCTTACAGATAAAGTGACCAAAATTGCAGCAGAGTAAAAAAAAAAAAAAAAAAAATGACTTGGGGGACTGGAACTCCGCTGTGAGGTATAACATGTAACATGGTGCCAAGCGGTGATCACCGAGTTTGTAGTCCATTGACATAATTTACACAATTCCTTCAAAATCTAAAAGGTAAAACTGTATTGGATTAATAAATAAAGCTGTGTGTGTGAATGAGGTCCTGGGGCTCATTCACATGGGTGCTGTGGCCTGTACGAACACAGCTGCAGACCCTAATTTGACAGGCATGTAAATGCATTTGTATGGCCCTGAATACAGAGAGTGTGCATTCAGGGCCACTCAATCACACCTGCATACGCGTTAAATTAGAACATTTATCTGTGTTCGTACAGCCCCTGCGTCCTTATAGAGTAACAGGAGGCTCCAGCCACACAAACTGTTCTTTTAATTACCTGGACCAGAGAACCTATGTAAAAAAGCCATTCATTTTTTTGTATTTCTTTTTTACATTTTTTTTTTTTTTTAATTTTTAATGTATTTATTTTTTTTAGTAAAACTTGTGGTATTGTTTTTTTTTCAATATAGTTCATACACCGATTAGTCATAACTTTTTGAGCACCTAATATTGGGCGAGTCCCCCTTTTACTACCAAAACAGCCCTGACCTGTCGAAGCATGGATGCCACTAGCCTCTGAAGGTATACTGTGGTATCTGGCACAAAGTCTTTAGCAGCAGAGCCTTCTTGGTTGTGAGGTGGGGCCTCCAAGGATCAGGCTTGTTTTTCTAAGACATCCCGTATATGCTCAACTGGACTAAGATCTGGAGAATTTGAGGCCATGTCAACACCTTGACCTCATTGTTGTGTTCCTAAAAACCTTTCTTGAACCATTTTTGCAGTGTGGCAGGACACATTATTCTTCTAAAAGAGGCCACTTCCATCAGGAAACAATGTTTCCATGAAGACGTGTACACCAACAATGTTTAGGTAGGTGGGACATGTCTAGGTAGTATCTACATGAATGGCAGGACCCAAGGTTACCCCGATTCCCTTGTTTCCTGCTTTCAATAGATCAACTTCAGAGACATGTTTACTTGCTGTCGAATATTTCCCATATATCCCACCGACATTCAAGTGCCATTGTAATGAGATTATCAATGTTATTCATTTAACAAGCAGGGCCCTCTAATTCCTACTATATTGAAATGTATTGTATTTGTATGGTCTACCCTCAATTTGTAAAGCGCTGCATAAATTGTCGGCGCTATATAAATCCTATATAATAATAATAATTTAATCTGTCAGTGGTCAAAAAGTTTTGGCTGATTGGCGTTTATATCTGATCAAATAGAGGAACGATAAGAATGAATTATGGAAAATTTGGTTTTAAATGAGGGACAGTGGGGAGATATGCAATCACAATTGTTTTAAACACATCAGGAAGATAAACCTGCAGTAAAATTTGGGTAAAGTCATATTCAATACTTTATAAATACACCCTATTATTGTGAACCTAATTTTTTGCCTAGCATGGGCAAAGTGTACGTTCAGTTTATTGCCCAATATAATATTTTACTCTGCTCTTTTAAAGGACTTTTATAGCATTTCACTGTTTAGTATACAGTAATTATTAAAGGGTAGAATTTATAATTTACATGAATTATTTAAACCTATTACAGCTCTTGGAATTTTTTTTGTTATTATTATTATTTTACCTAGCCAGAGGATTTCGCTCATAATACAGCATTATTTTAAATAGGCTTAACTGTTTAACCTTGTGCACATTTATCTTAAGAACATCAAGAACGGCAAGGAACTGTGCTGTAATTATAATATTTTATTAATTCTGTGTTTATCTGATTATGATAAAGATCTGTGTGTAAATTGATACTGTGATGTGAAACAGGCCCCTCCACGCATGTCAGGTTCTGAAAAAATGCTGAATGGCAGGTTTATTAATAAAAATTTTATTTAGTTTATTAATAAAAATGTCTAAATCTAGACATATTAAATGCACACATGAATGCAGCTCTGTATTTATTAACAAATCGTTGAATATATTGTTTTTAATGAAAGCAGTGGAAGTACCCAAATTTGATTCGGTTTCAGCCTCCTGTAGTCCTGTACAGTGGAGTGCAGACTGAGAAAGGGAGAAGCTGAAGCGCTCCTGCTAGAGCTTACAAAAGGATCTTATCCAACTAAATATCCAATAATTTCAAGAGAAAATAGAAAGACGCAAATGCTGTATAAAAGTTAAAGCTCTGTATCCATGATCTTATAAGAGATGTATGGCTAAAGCTTTTTCGGCCATACAGTACTTCTCCTCTGGGTCACAAGAGTGCACTCAATTTTGCACTCCTGTGACCCCAAAATAAGCCAACAGCAGCCAGCCGCTCCTACGCTCTCCACAGTTTGGCGCTCCAGAGGAGAGACCGAGTGGAGAGTGGTGACTCACAGTCACCACTCTCCTCTCCAAACAGACTGAGAACTGAGCAATCAGTGGTCATGTGATTGTTCAGTCCTCAGTCTTAGAGCCGGTAGGGGGCAGCTGCAGCACCGCAGCAATGCATCAGCCATAGAAGTGAGCATGAATGTTTGTTTTTTTACAATCCCACACTGCTCCTTTAAAGCAGAACTGTACTAAGGAAGCATGGAGCATACCTTTGCTGACCTCTTACAAATCCTTGTTGCCTCAATTTCATACTAAACCAGAGCCAGGCTGTTGTAGGAGACATCGCTACCTCGGGGGCTCAGCTGGGGTGATACAACATTGGCTCCCAAGAAACAGATCTCAGCCGACCAGAAGTTATAGTGACAGGGGAGCTCTGCTGCTTACAATGGGAGAGCCAATCTCAATGTGTAATCTGCAAGTATAGGTTGTCAGTGTGAGCCAGCAGCGATGGTGGGGGACCGCAGAAGAGGAGGTTCGACATTACACAGAAAGGGTTAGTATAACATTTTTATTATTTTATTAAAAGGGCATGAAAAAAGCAAACAAATGCAGGTTTTAAAAAGTTTACATAGTAAACTCAAATATATAATACATAACCATATACACTGTTGCAATAAAAGAAATAAAAAAAAAATACAACCTTACAGTATGTGTATCTTTGGGTTGAGCAAACAGTAAGGCTGGTAATACTTTCCACAGGAAATAATACAGTGTAGGATGAAGTATTACTGCAGGATTCAGTCACATCCTGGTGCTTATTTTGGCTTCCCTATTTTGCATATGTATTAGATCAGAGAACAATGTGTTCTCCACAAAGGTGAAGGTACTTGAACTATGTAATTAACATATCTTTACTTCCATCACTTTCTATTCTTATTTGTACAATAAATCTTTTTTTTTTTTTTTTTTTACAGTTACAAAATCCAAATTTACTGCCTTCAGGCTTAACAAACTTTCCAAATATTTTCCACGAACACTGTAAGTTCAGTATGACTTATTTATCAAAGGGTCTGAGGACCTGTTGTGCCACAGGACAGTTGGAAAAAAAAGAAAAGAAAAGAAAGAGAATCTGCTACGGTATGTGCAGTGCTTGCTGTATACATGCAAGACTCCATTCACACTAGCGCGACTTGTCAGCCTGACAAGTCGCGCTCCCTCGCGGTCCATTGACTGCTCCAGGACCCGTTCTAATAGGAGTGACACAAGTCGCTCCGACTTAGAAAAAGGGTCCTGTACTACTTCGGCGCGACCTCGGAGCGACTTGCATAACTTCCATTATGTGAAGTCCATGCAAGTCGCTCCGAAGTCGTGGTGCATGGGAATGCACAAGTCGCCCCCGAAGTAGTACAGAGTTGTGCCGCCCCAGTGTGAACCGTAACGTGATATTACAGGTTAAATAAAAAATAAAAAAAACCTAGTAGGTTTTGCACAGAGCTGCCCCGATCCTCCTCTCCTCAGGTCCTTCCGCCGTTGCTCCTGGTTCCTCCTCTTCTTCGAAAGCCCCCATAGCAAACCGCTTGCTTCCAACCCCACTCCCTCCTCACTGGTTGAGCCATTGACTCCTGCTGCTGTCTCTCAGCCAATGAGGAGGCAGAGACCCTGGAGAGCAGCCGCCCTCGTGCACAATGCTGGATCGTGATTGGGCTTGGGTAAGTATTTGGGGGGCTGCTGGAGGTAGCTGCATACTGAAGGTTTTTTTACCTTCATGCATAAAAAACTCTCAACAAGGCATTGTCCAACTTTTGAAAAATATTACATAAAAAAATCTACCCAGATTACAAAAATAAAAAATGTGTATTTTTTTATTATTTTTCATTGGAGCCTGCAGAACGCTGCAATTGTGACCAGTGCATCACGGGTGCAATGCAGACTATTCCCCCAGCCCCGGGTCTTTACGAGATATGGACCTTCAGTTATGGGGGTGGAGAAAACAACAATGGACTATTGAAATCACCATACTTGTGCTCCATTGTAAACTGTCTTCTGCCCCAGTGGAAAATGGGACTTGTAGCCTCGCCATTCCTATCCTGTAAAATGATGCAGCTGTGTTGGCAGAGCCACACATAGTCACGCTCAATTGAAATGAACACAGGGCACATCAGTAAGAAGAACCCTGTCATTCAGGCAAATGGGTGGGTGAGAGAAGTGCAATTTGAGGGTGGGAGGATGAGGAATGTGATAATGTTTTATGTTACACCCTAAATGACCACCTCCAGTCCAAGTCATATACTCAACTGTCCCCAATCCACAAAGACTCTTCTCAAATATTCTCTGTCCGGTCCCACAGATGTGTTCCGCAATCTATATTCAATCTTATGGATAGCTTGTACTCTTGCCACACATGCAAGATCTTGGCAAACATGGTCAGCATATGACTTAGAAGGGGGTGCTCAACAATAAGTCTAACAGTACAAAAATTGTAGCAGCCTAAACCTGTCCACTACATGGTCCACTCACTCAGAGCAGCCATCGGAGGGGGGGAGACAGCCCATACACATGTAGGGGGTCAGAGCGTTCCGAGGGGCTCGGCCGCCCAGGCCCCAACCGACGAGGGATGTCTCTTTGCTAGATTGGATTCATTTTCATATATTACGTTGTAAGAGTGTTAAAATAGAAGTGGATGCACTGAAGGACTTGGTGGGATGGCCAGTGGGCGGATTTGATGGGACGGCCAGAGAGGGGGCCCTGCGGGAATGTTGGTGGTCAGGCCCAGAGGGGCCCAGGCCTAAAGCTGTGTAAGGGGCCCCAAAATTTCTGATGGATGCCCTGCACTCAGTACATGATTGCTACATGCTCTATCCATATAAATTGGCTGTTGGTGACAGATGGAGGTGTGTTGGCACAATTCCAACACGCAGGATCTTCTGCACACAGTGACCACAGAGATTCTCCTGCTGCCTTGCATGGTATGTCAAGTGAAACTGAAAGTTTCACTAAGAGCCGGTTCACACTACCACGACCAGAAAGTCGCCCCGTGACTTGAAGAGACTTGTTTAGAGACTTGGAAGAGACTTGGAAGAGACTTGTGCACTACTTTGAAGAGACAGGCGACTTTGTCTGTGGGGAATGCCTGGCTAATCTCTTTCTTCTTCCTGGAAAGTCTGATAACAAGTCGTGTCAATTAAGATAAGGAGGCGACTCCCATTGAAGTACATGGGACCATCGGATCACAGGTCGCCTCAAAGTAGTACAGGACCCTTTTCTGAAGTCGGAGCAACTTCAGTAGTGCCAATTAAGACGGCACTGATTGATTAACATTGCTTTTGTTATGTCAAGCTACCTGGGGCTACACAAATCGCCTCGCAAGTCGTGCTAGTGTGAATGGGCTCTTACAAAGCCTCCTCTGTATTTGTCTAAACAAGTACATTGCCATTTGCAACAAGTCATATGTGTGGCAGTTTTAGTTTATGTAAAAATATTTTATTAATAACCAGACCTCGGAAGCAGGCAGGTTTCATGTTAGCTGTGGGCATCTGAAGCCTTCCTGTCTTCATTTCCAGGATTTCCGTGCCGCTGGCTACCCAGCATGCACCTCCCGATCTCGCACCTGCGCAGTAACCTCTTCCTGACAGGTTGCTATAGCAATGTCGGCATAAGTTCCCACCCCATTGCTAAAGCAACCTGTCAGAGGACAGGACTCCTCCCGTTCGCGTAATTTCCGTACTGCAAAAAAACGCAAAATTTCGTCAGTAGGCGATTCGCAAGGATTTCTGGGATACATGACGCCGCTGTCTCAGAAGCCCCTGCGAATCGCCTAGTGCTGTAATCGCCAAGGTGGCCGCTGTCTGAACTCCGGCTGAAATAAGAAGAAAAAAGGTACTTGCATACCAAAAAAAAATTGACATTGGGAAAAGCATGCTGAAAGGGGAGAAGATAGATAATGACTGTATAAAATGGGTGGAACTCCGCTTTAAGGAATTTACTTATGATCGCGCATTAGGTTCTCATTCTCTGATCAGTGACAACATATCTATAGCAACCTTTTAAACACTGCTCATTTCATCCATTTCAGCCCATCTCCTGAGTATGGATTAGATGAATTAACTGACTGTGCTGGCAAGTGGCTGATATACCGCATTACAGCTACACTTTACAAATTAACGAAACACAGGAAACATTAGCTAATCCTAGAAGGCATTCTTTCCACTAAGACAGAAAATGCATCAAGTACAGTATATTACTGCACCTTTCATAATTCATTAGAACATAAGAGGATTTTCCGGGGATAGATGGCTGCAGTGAAAAGCACACAATTTGAAGCCATTACTTTATTTTTTAACAGAGAACTCTCATTAGGCAAAACAAGCCTAAAGTGTTACTAAACCCACAACAGTAAAATCAGTCTATATATGCAGTAAAGCATGCTTGTTATACTCTCTGTTGAATCTAAAGGGTTAATACTCTGCATTGTGTAAAAAGGCTGCCTGATCCTGTCTTCTCTGATCCTCCCTTTCTTCCACAGTCCCCAAACCATCTCCTGATAGAACAGAGCCTTGGGGACAGGCTGCACATGCTCAGTTTGTTATCCCTTCAAAAAGTCATGTGTAGTGACGTAATGCAATGCGTCGGGAGGAGCTGGGTGACGTCACTTACGGTTCAGGGCCGTAACCGGAAGGATCGGAGATTACCGCATCGGCGGTCTACACGTTTGTTCGTTTTCAACTGTAAGTGCTTTTATTTTTTGAATAAATCATTTCTGACTTACTGCACTATGAGATCCTTTTCATGATTGCCCCCCCCCGCCCTTCTGAGCGAGGGACGCCAATTAGGTCTGCATTGCTGGTGACATATCACGATCCATACTGCCTATTGTGTGTGAGCTGGCTGCTATGGATGAGAGAGGAAAGAGGCTTCCCAGTCAGTGGATCCATCCATCCATCCCTGGAAAGAGATGCCGCTATCAGATCCTAGTGATTATTATCACAACATGCTCTTTTGAGTGTGCATGGAGGTGAGCGGCCATTGCACTTGTTGTCCTTTTTAGCTCACTGGAGTGTCACGCCATTTCTACAGGCAACACATTAAAGAACCACAGAAGTCACTTGTTTATTTGTGAATTCACATTAAAAGCCACTTCCCACTGGAATCATCACTCTTGCACTGTCCATTATATGGATTTATTCATTTTGGATTTATTCTTGTTTATAGACTTTTTACTTTTTGCATCTTATTACTGAGTATTTTTTAGCTTTTTGCTGATTCACATGTCATCATATTCTCCACTTGCACTCCTGCACCCAGGTATTTTGTTTTAGCATGTGCACGTGTAATACACACCACTTCTTGTTATTTCTTTCTTTGTATTTACCATTTATTTTGTGAAGAATTATCAGTTTGATGGATTATCACCTTTTTATCTCACTTGATACCATCATATTTTAGGAGTTCATCTACTTGTTACTACATTTTTAGTTGTAGTTATCCATCTGTACCTTGAATTAGTGCTGATTTTTTTCTTTTACACATGCTCAGTTTGGTGTGTATTGCTAGAGAGTTTTTTTTTTTCATTGGGAGAGTGCATGTGATCAGTACAGGGCCAATCAGCACTGTCCAGACAGAGGGTCAGGGGAGAATGAAAACTCCTCCTACAAGCTTTAAACAGACACTGATAGAAGTCACAAGACTGCTCTAACTGCTGGTGAGAAAAGGTATTTAGCAGTTTATATTTACTAAAACTATTGCGTTTCCATGTTCTTTGCCCTTTGGGAGACCAGATATAGTGAATGCAGGGTCCTGTTTTTAGTAACACTTTAGGAACAAAAGCCAAGATCCATGGGTAGCATGCACGTAGGGCCCTCTGACTCTTCTAAGTAGCTACACAAACTTTCAAATGACATCAAGAATTATGATCATACTTGTTGATTAGCCTGTATTTGATCTTACACCTTCTCTGAGTGAGACTCGAATGCTGTAATACTTACACTATCTGCATGGATTTTGCATATTCTCCCTGTTCGTGCAGTTACCTCTGGGTACTTTAGTTTCCTCCAACACTCCAAAGACATGCTAGTAGGTTAATTGGCTTCTGTCTAAATTGGCCCTAGTATGCATTTGTATGCATGTGAGCTAGGGACCACAGATTGTAAGCTCCCTGAGGGCAGGGATGATGCGAATGCATAGCTCCCAACTGTCCCTCATTTGGAGGGACTGTCCCTTTTTTGATACCAAATCCCTCTGACCCTCAGCCTCAGTTGTCCATCTTTTGGTCTGATGTGTACATCTCCATACAAAAGCGTTCGGCCGCACTAAACTTTTTATACAACCTTTATCTTGCTTCATTCGGTATTCTGGAAAGCCAATATAAAGGAAAAATGGGAGTCAAAAAACACGTGTGTGTTTTAGCCAATCATTTTCTGCATATTAGAGCTTTGTGATCTGTATAACTGGAGTTGTGGCAGGGATCTGTCCTTTGCCTACTTACTTGTTACTATATTAGGAAATTATGTGGATGTAAGATACATGAAAAGGGCTGCTAAAGTTTTGGGACTTTAGAATTACCTGTAATATGTCCTTGTTAGCTTGCTCTTCAACCACCGTACGTTACATTGGTTTTGCATTTTCTGTTTGTACTACAATAACCTAATAAAAATTATTGAAACAGAAATACCTGTGATAAACGAATACAAAAAATAAAAAAAAAAATACTGAATTCAACAGCACTAGGGATTTTCACAAGTGCTAGATGCCTCTGACTCCCAACTGTGTCAAGTAAACCAGTAGTAATCTTTGGTCCTATGTAGAAAGAGATTTCATACCTATCAGTTTCCCCTTCTACTCTCAGCTATACTCTAAAAATACATACACTATATTGTCAAAAGTTTGGGGACGCCTGCCTTTGCACGCACATGAACTTTAATGGCACCCCAGTCTTAGTCTGTAGGGTTCAATATTGAGTTGGCCCACCCTTTTCAGCTATAACAGCCGCAACTCTTCTGGGAAGGCTGTCCACAAGGTTTAGGAGTGTGTCTATGGGAATGTTTAAACATTCTTCCAGAAGTGCATTTGTGAGGTCAGGCACTGATGTTGATGAGAAGGTCTGGCTCGCAGTCTCCACTCTAATTTATCCCAAAGGTGTTCTATCAGGTTGAGGTCAGGACTCTGTGTAGGCCAGTCAAGTTCCTCCACCCAAAACTCGCTCATTCATGTCTTTATGGACCCAGCTTTGTGCACTGGTCCCAATCATTTGGTGGAGAAAGGATTATGGTGTTGGGTTGGTTTTCAGGGGCTGAGCTTGGCCCTTTAGTTCCAGTAAAAGGGAATTCTTAAGGCGCCAGCATACCAAGACATTTTGGAAAATGTCATGCACCAAACTTTGTGGGAAGAGTTTTGGGATGGCCCCTTCCTGTTTCAACATACCAGTGCACAAAGAAAAATTAGGGTATAAAAAATTCTTTATAATTTTTAGCCAAGACCATGAGATTGACCCAGGTAACCCAAAATGACTGTCAGGTGAGTTCAACAAATCTAGAACCAGGCCTTCCAAAATGGTATATGTAAGGTAAAAATGATCTCGGTATCTCACCCTAAGGCAACAGAAGCCATACATTCTCTATATTATAAATAAATATATAAATCCAGCAGGGAGTGTGTTACCCCCCCCTTCTCCCTGTGATGCCCGCAGTAGGTGTGTGGACCAAGGAACTCTATCACAGAGATCTCTCAAATAGAGACCCGATTGCTTAGTAGACATGAGCTGAATTTTGGACAACAATGGGCGGTTCTATAAAAACCAGCCGACCTTCGGCCAATGTGTATGGCAGCAGGTCTAACAGAAGCCGGCCATTTGAACGAGCCTGCTGGAAAACCAGCAGCTCACCAGCTCCCAAACAGCACTCTAAGCCAAGGGCTGAGAACGCTGACCGGAGTGTTCTGGCGGGGGGGGGGGGGGGGCTGTCCCTGTCCCTCTGTCAGAACACAACAGCTCAGCAGGAGAGATTGCTGTACTAACGTTTGATCTTAGTGCAGCGGCTCTGACTGGAGCTGTCAGTTTTTTTCATTCAACCTGAAAAAAAACTATTCGGGTTTACGAGGCTTAAGGGATGTAAGAAACTGTCTGGTTGACCGACTCCCCAGAATCCATCGGACACTGAAATATCTGTTTTGGTAGGTTGTCTCTTAAATCTCTCAGCAGCAAAGAAATGTAGTTGCTTGTGTAACCCTAGCCTAGGGCTTTGTTTAAATGGACAATGCAAGCAGACGTAGACAAAGCACCCCGTGAAATTGTAAACACATGCAATTTGGTAAAAAAAAGACATGCAGTTAGACCTGGTTTGAAAGATAAAAAGAAAAGTTAGCAGTTACAAATACTGTAGCTGCTGACTTTTAATAAATATGCACTTACCAGTCCAGGGATCCAGCGCTGTCCTCACCTGAGCTGGTTCTTTGCCTGTGTTTGGATCCCCTCAACGTGGCCATCTTGCATGTGGGAATCCGGCTACATATATATATAGATCCATAATTGTATTTTTTGGGTGGCTGAGGTTATTGTAGTGCCTAACCCCTTTACAGAACCTGGCCACACACCCTATACAATCCAAAATATAAGCTTCAACCCCCCATCCACACTATGTAGAGCTTTGCACATAGGCGCACCTTTTGCATGTTGTCGCATCTTGCACATAGGGCACCATGTTCCTTTCAATGAGCTGCCTTATACATAAAAAAACAGGACAAAGAACGTCAGTATATTTTTGAGGCTTGCGAAATTTGCCTTGTTTCTTATGTTTTTTTGCAGGCAATACCATTTGCTTACTGTGTTTGGGGTTCAATTAAAACAAATTGCTATATGCATTTTTTGCATGTTTTGTAAATGTGTGCTTTTATTTACAAGCGACACAAATGTAAATGAAGCCTCAGTCCTGAGCTCTGGAATACCACTCCTACATCCCACAGTGCCATTTATGCATATTGTGACAATCACATTTTTAGGATACTTCAATCTCAGAGTTGTTTGATCTTAACATATAGTGTGGTATGAACACAGATCATAGCTGAGGACTATAAGGCTGCATTCACACCTCAGTGTAGCGTCTTTGAGCTATTTTTCGCACCTTTTTTATGCACAACTTTGGCGCCGTTTTATGCGCCACTTGCACGTTTTTATTCAGCGTTTTTGAGCTTTGACGTTTTTGTATTAGCAAACTATCATCTGTTGCATCATTTGTTGCTAAGCATTTCAGCTTTTTTATCTTTTCCATCAGCTTTTACTTCTTTTTTATTAATATTATTCATTTATTATTTTTATTATTTTCGTATGGGTAAGGGGTTAGAATTAAGATTAGGTTAGGGTTAGGATTAGGAGTTGGGGTTAGGGTTAGGGTTAGGAGGTAGGGTTATATATTGTTTTTTTTTAGTTAAGGTGTTAATACTACTACTATTACTACTACTACTAATAAAAATAATAATAATAAAAAATTAATAAATAAATGTAAAAAAAATACACAAAGAAATAAAAATAATCATAAATAATTAATAATAAATACATTTAATAAATAAGTACTAAGTAATAATAAATAAATAACCCCTAACTTAAACCTCTAACTCTTAAAAAAATAAAAAATAAAATAATAATAATAATAATAATAATAATAAATAAATAGCTAAACACCCTAACACAAAATAAATAAAAAAAATACATTATTATTCTAGTAATAATTTTATTTTTTTTTTTTTTTTAAGGGGGGGGTTAGGTGTTTATGTATTATTATTTTTTTATTATTATTAATTTATTAAACATTTTTTTTTAAGGTTAGGGGTTAATTATTATTTATGTAATATTACCAATTATTCATTTTATTTATTTATTTATTTATGATGATTTTTGGGATTCCTGTATTTTACATTTGTTTATTCATATATTATTACTATTTTATTTTTTACATTCTTTCATTTGAGCAGAAAATCACTCAACAAAACACGCAAATGTGCACAAAAACGAGTGAATGATGCGTTTCCATTTAATGATATGGGAATAAAAACATGCAAAAACGCTCAAATCTGCCCGATTCATGAACTACATGTATGACATTTAACTAAGGGCTCTTTCACACGGCCGCTCCGTGTGAGAGCTCCGCTGCGGTCCTTTTTTTTTTTTTCCACGGAGCGGATGACATTTCTGTCATCCGCTCCGTATGCCCGCATATCATCCCATCCGTTTGCGGATGATATGCGGACCTAATGTAAGTCTATGGGGGTTTGCGGATGTCAGCGGATGACACCGCTGACATCCGATTTTCCTTCCTTTCCGTTTTTTGAATGGAACAAAAATAGGGTTTTGTTCAGTTCCAAAAAACGGAACAGAACTGACAGGAAGAAAATCGCATGTCAGCGGATGGTATTCCGCTGACATCCACAATGCCATTCACTTACATTATGTCCGCAAATCATCCGCAAAAAAATAGGATGATTTGCGGACATACAGAGCGCCCGTGTGAAAGGGCCCTAAGAAACATTTTTGTAAGCTAGACAATGTTTTTTAACCTACTGGGGCCCCTTGTTTGCATAGTCAGTTTTATTTAAAAGGTCAACTTAATGACCAGGCCATTTTTTGCGACACGGCACTGCGCTACTTTAACTGACAATTGCGTGGTCCTGCGACGCTGTACCCAAATCAACTTGATGTATTTTTTTCCCACATATAGAGCTTTCTTTTGGCATTATTTGTTTACCTGTGCAATTTTTATTTTTTGTGCTATAAACAAAAAAAGAGCGACAATTCAGAAAAAAAAAGCAATATTTTTTTACTTTCTGCTATTTAACATTCCCAATAAAAAAAAAAATTCAAAATCAAATGTTTTCATCGTTTTAGGCCAATTTGTATTCTGCTACATATTTTTGGTAAAAACAATCCCAATAAGTGTATATTGATTGGTTTGCGCAAAAGTTATTGCGTCTACAAACTAGGAGAAAGATTTATGTCATTTTTATTTATTTATTTACTAGTAATGGCGGCGATCAGCGATTTTTAGCGGGACTGCGACATTGCGGCGGACAGATCATACACCTAACTGACATTTTTGACACTTTTGGGGGGACCAGTGACATTACTACAGTAATCAGTGCTAAAAATATGCAGTTACTGTAATTATGACACTGGTAGGGAAGGCGTTAACACCAGGGGCGATCAAAGGGTTAAATGTGTCCCTAGGGGGTGCTTTCCAACTGTGTGGGGAATGGGCTTGCTGGATGAACACAGAGACCTGTCTCCCTAAATAAGAGGAACACAAGATCCCTGTGTTCATTACTGACAGAACAGCGGTCTGCCGTGCTTACATCGACAGACTGCCGTTCTGTCTCCACGGGTAACGAGCGCGGGTGCCTGACGGACACTGACCGACCCACTGATTGGCTCCCCTCTCCAGCAGCACGCGCACGCCCCTGCTAGCTGTCCGGCAAAACTACGTACATGTACTTCGTTTTGCGGGACAGAGTATAGTACCGCCGCTGGTTGGCAAGTGCTTAACCTGTAATCCTGCCATTACCAAACTTCTTGCCCTAGGGTGACACTAAGCAGCATTGTCAGCCTAAAGCCTAGTACACACTGCTAGTTTTTTTTTTTTGTTCAACCCAGTGGGCTGAATGAAAAAAAACTGACAGCTCAGTACAGAGCTCCTGTACTAACAATCCGATGTTAGTACAGCGATCTCCCCTGCTGTTCTATTGCGTTCTGACAGGGGGGATAGCCAGAACACTCTGGTCAGCGATCTCAGCTATTGGCTGAGAGTGTGGATCGGGAGTCTGTCGGCAGATCTTTTTTGGTTATACCCCTGCGACAGAAGCCGGCCCGGGTTACAGTACACATGGTCTGAACGTTGGCTGGTTTCTATTGAACTGGCCAATGCCGCCCGACATTCAGCCCGTGTGTACGGGGCTTAAGGCAAGGTGTATGTTAGAACTAAGTAACCCTTTCCTCTCTTCTCCGTAACAGGTTGAGGTGCATTGTAGTTAATGGAGATAGCAGGAAATAATGCTAAAGCCCCGTACACACTCACCGATTGTTGGCCGAACGATCGTCCGTCTTTTGTCCAGTGTTGTTGTGTTGGTTGAAATGTGCTCTAGACTGCACACTAATTTTGTCGGCCAACAACAACCAACTGCAGAAGTGATGTCATGTTCTGGTCTACTTTCCGTGTGTTTTTTCTTCTCTGAGCATGCCCAGTCTTGCTCATCTGACTTTTGTCGGCCGAAATCTGTACTGACTGACGAACAATCGGCCGTTCTGTTGTTGGCCAACAAAAATTTTATAGCCTGCACACCAGATTTTGTTTGGCCGAAAAGTCGCAGTCGGTTGTCGGAAGCATCATACCAACAAGCCGACAATCGGCCGATCGGACGTTGGCCGAACATTTACGGCCGACAATCACTACGTGTGTACGGGCCTTAACTGATAACAGTCCAGAAGAGAAGAAGTAATCAGCTCACAAGATTTTTGGCTTGGTTTACATATATTCCAAAACATGTCCTATCCTATGGTATATATTTAACAGATCAAAAGGGAGAAAACAAAAGCAAGGTATTGTGAGAGTTTGCATACAGTTTAAAGGAATTACATAATATTATCTTTCTGTTTGTAGGTCTATGGTTTATAATAAAAGATGGCAAAATTGCATATAGATAATATGACAAATGAATAATACAAGAGGTAACAGATTTTCAAGCATGCACGCAATATTTTTAACTTACAATTCCAAAGGGTTTTCATAAAAAATAATATTTAGTTCTGCTTTAAATATTTAAACATCTATGCCCTGGAAACTACAGAGACATTTTGCTTTGACCTCTTACAGTCATAGAAATATGCCGGCAGGTGCTTGTTACAGAGACAGATTAGAAAATTATAGTGTTGTAGAGAAACAGAATTAGGGAAGAATCTGAATAATCAAGGCACAGAATCATGTTTTCCAGTTGGCAATTACATGTTAGTAACATAAATAGCAAAATCTTCAGCTGGGCAACAGGCATATTTTCGCAACAGACAAGTATGCTTTAACTGATAAGTGTGTGCACACAGGCATATACAAATATGTGCGCTGGCACAAAAACCACCCCAATACAAAGGAGCACACACAGATAAAGTGATTAGGAAAAGTGGCTACCATTCATGCCTAATTAAATGATTAGTAACTAAATAAAGAATTCACTTCAATTATGAATCTCCTCAGTTTCACTTCTAACCACTAGAAAGCTTGGATTACTAAATTTCCAGGTACACATTAGGGTCCTTTCACACGGGCTTTTTGTTCAGCGGAGAGGTCGCGGTGCGAAGTAGCGTCGCCCCTATGTGAACGGGGCCTAAAACCTTGTGCATGCACAGCTTTACAGCAGACATTAGAGCAGGGGTGTCAAACTCAATTTTATCATGTGCCGCATCACCATTATGGTTGCCCTCAAAGGGATCATGAAGGCAAAAAGGTAGGCATAGTTGGCACTTGAAAAGTGCTTGTCACAGGTGCAGCTGCTCATATTACCCCCACAGCACCCAAAGACCACCACTGCGGGGGTATCTGGGGGGGGGGGGCAACCAGAGAACACAGCAGCCCCCAGCACAGGCCACTCTTCATTCATGTTAGGTATCGGCCCTGGTGTTGTATTTAAACAAACAATAAAATCACTAAATTTCAGATTTAAGAAAATGCCTTGGATTTTTAGTCATATGATCTTTCCTAAGGAGGGTAAAGCTGCCCAAAGATAGATCAAAATTTGTTGGGTTTAGCAGGGATTAACTGACTTCTTTTGAACAGGGCTATATGGAAATTTTTTCTCGATCAGCCTCTGACTGATCTTTTTATTCTGTCAGACAGAGGGACAACAGGAGTCCTACTGTCTGAATACAATGACATAGGAAGGGAATTCCTCCATCCACCCCGCATGTGTGGATGGGAGAATCTGTTTATTTTGGATCAAAAAAAATGGAGGCATCTATAGCCAGCCTAAGTTCAGACTTAGGGCTCTTTCACACGGGCGTTCAGTTTTTTATGCCCGATCAGTTCCTTTTTTTTTTTTTTGAAACGGACACGGATGACACTTGTGTCATCCGGTCCGTATGTCCGTTTTTCATCCCATCCGTTTGCGGATGAAAAACGGACATAATGTATCTCTATGTAAATACGGATGTCAACGGATGACACCACTGACATCCGTTTTTGCGTCCGTTACGTTTTTTGAACGAAAGAAAAAATAGGGTTCTCTTCCGTTCAAAAAAACTGAACTGAACGGACGAAAAACGGATGTCAGCGGATGGTCATTTGCTGACATCCGTATTTACATAGAGATACATTATGTCCGTTTTTCATCCGCAAACGGATGGGATGAAAAACGAACATACGGAACGCCCGTGTGAAAGAGCCCTTAGTCGATCCTCTCCTTCATCAAAGATCCAATGACCAACATTTTGTAGCCTTTGAATATATCGGCAGCACCGGAGGAAGCTTAGAGTATTATTTTCCCAGCAAAAGGTATGTTTTTCAGCCTTTTTATTACTGTTTATCCATCTACCAATGCAAGACTGTTACCATTCCTTTTATTAATAACTGGATATAGGTTTACTTAAAAAAATCTACATTATATTATCATTAAAAATATTTTATGTCTTGATATACTATTTACAAAGTAAAAAAAATAAAAAAAATTAAAAACAAATCAGGTATTGCACAACTTATATTCCAATTTTATGACTTCCTGTGTGTTCTCTTCTCTTTTCAAAGTTAAATGTCAAAGTGCCTCAAAACTTCACATTGAAGAGAATAATTTAGCAGATGTTTATTAATTAGTTAGTAACAACTAAAATGACCTCATAACTATTTTATTTTAAGTCTGGAAATTACATAGTCAATCTTGAAAATGTACTTGATGGATCCAGATGCAAGCCAGGAAAAATAGTGCTTCTTGGGGGGATTGGATTAGCAATGGTGAAGTTCACCAATCTGTTCTGAGGACAGAATTTGAGTACAATACACACACTGTGCCGGGTGCCAAACCTCATCTCTATGTTCAATGGCCAGGAGGCTCAGTGCCAGGAACTCTTGTGATCACATCAATTGTACAAAAAAAAAAGAAAAAAAAGCTATCCAGACACCAAAACTAGATTAATTTGTCAATGCATTGCATCATGTTGGATATTCTGATCTTCAGTTATCTGCCATCAAACCACTCAGCTACCTCGACTCAAACAATTTTTCGTGGTAATTGTATCTCAAGTATTACACCTTTTAGATATTTTTTTTATAGAAATATGTTTTAGGCCTCTTTCACACAGGCCGTTATGTCCATTTTTCCTCTGTCCGTTAGTGGATAAAAAATGGAAACCACTTTATCTCTATGGGCAAGCGGATGTAAGCAGATGATCATCCATTGACATCCGCCTCCGTTAACGTTAGTTTTTTTTAAATGGATCAAAGCCCTACTTTTGTTCCATTAAAAATACATAGCATCCGTTTTTGCATTGGTAGTGGGTGTAAAAAAATGATTTAAAAACTGATAAAATACTGATGTAAAGCTGATCTAAACTGAATAAGTTTTCTTTGAAAAAAGTGACTAAACTGATGAAACAAATGGAACGCCCATGTGAAAGGCCCCTAATGAGGATTAAGTGCCTAAGGTCTATGTGAGACAAGTAATTCTGGTGCTGGTGGCACATTACCAGCAGCAAAATCACTTAAGCCTCATACACACGCAACGAATTTCCGCTGACCGGTCGTCCATCTTTTGTCCAGAGTGGTGTTTTGTTGGTTGGAATGTGCTCTAGACTGCACACAAATTTTCCCGCACGACAGAATTCTACTTCAGAAGTGATGTGTTGGATTGCTTTCTTTGTGTTCTTTCGTCTCTGAGCATGCCCAGTCTTGCTCATAAGATTTTTCTCCATCGAAATCTGTACTAATGAGACGAAAATCGGACGTGTTTTGATGGTCGACAAAAATTATATAGCCTGCACACCAGGCCGAAAAGTCGGAGTCGGTTGTCGGAAGCATCATACTAACAAGCCGAAAATCGGCAGATCGGTCGTCGGACGAAATTTCCCCGGCCGAATTTCTACTCGTGTGTACGGGGCTTTAGACCAGCCATACATGGTTCTAGAGCCGCTAGCAATAATCGTGGTCTTCTCCCCATAGGAGCGGCTTCCCTGCCAGCCCCCACCAGGAGAAGACAATTGCCGATTACCCTGTCAACACTGTCAGTGTTGATGGGGGAATTGTGTGAATTTCTTTCCTGCAACCACAAAAAATTTCCACCATGTATGGCAGGCCTTAGGTTAGGAAACCATTTTCCCTATTGGAATTGCTCCCTTCGATGGACAAGAATGCTGTAGAATTTCACTCATAGATGTGTAGATGTGATAGTACTTAATCACTGATATATAACAAATATCAGTTTAGAAATTCATATGTGCATCCAGTGGCATAGCGTGGGTTGTCAGCACCCGGGGCAAGGCAAGTAATTTGCGCCCCCTAACCCGCAGGATTTTAGCACTCGAGTCTCTTCCACTAGATTAGTTAAAGAAACCCTTACCCCCTAAGCACATGTATTGTTTGTTATGAAAATACTGATGTAATTAAAGTAAAATGCATCTAAATACAAGTTTGAATGACCAGCGTGCCCCCTTTCAATGCAGAGAGACCAGCGTGCCCCCTTTCAATGCAGAATGACCAGCATGCCCCCATTCAATGCAGAATGACCAGCGTGCCCCCTTTCAATGCAGAATGACCAGCATGCCCCCATTCAATGCAGAATGACCAGCGTGCCCCCATTCAATGCAGAATGACCAGCGTGCCCCCATTCAGTGCAGAATGACCAGCGTGCCCCCTTTCAATGCAGAATGACCAGCATGCCCCCTTTCAATGCAGAATGACCAGCATGCCCCCTTTCAATGCAGACAGACCAGCGTGCCCCCTTTCATTGCAGAGAGACTTACCTGCAGTGGCGGCTTCTCCTCAGTTCCCCACATTTTCTCGAGTCCTCCGCGTCTCCTCGAGTCCTCCTGCCTCCTCCTCGGCCAATGGCATGAGTTCGCCTTTCGGCCAATCAGGAAGCGGGTCTCGGACCCGCTTCCTGATTGGCCAGGAGGAGGATCCGTGTGACAATAGCGAATTTTAATTCGCTATTGTCACACAATGGGTAGGCTCGGGGCGTATGTCAGAGTCAGACAGACAGAGTGACACTGTGGATGCGACCCCTCAGATGTTGCGCCCGGTGCGGCTTGCCCCCCCTGCACCCCCCACGCTACGCCACTGTGTGCATCTATGTTTTGGGTCAGTGACTCAAAGTGGACCATCAATGGCAGCCAGGCAACCATTATTTTCTGAAGGAAAGAAAAGCAATATGACCCTTTGTATTTTCCTCAGCACATCTTTCCTTGAAAAATACATGCCTGTACACGGGGCCTAAATGACTCCCAAATACACAAGGACATGCAGGACCCACTGAAGCATAACAGATGCCTAATTCTGGATTGTGAAGGACTCCTTAAGGAATACTTGACAAAACAACCTAGGTGCTGTTTTTCCTGATGTTATGACAAAAAGGTAATTACCTTATTCCCAAGTCACTAACCCACAACAGTTTTTTCATCCATTTAACGAGAAACCACAATGCACCATATGGATGGGATTGGGTACATGCCAGGTGTGATAAAACAAGGCGTTTGTTTCATTTTTATCATGGGAACCTGAACGCGTTCAGTTATAGGAGGACGCCTATGTTGCCTTATGGCTAAAATTACTCTACCTTATAGCACAAAATAATGAAATATAACATACAAAAGATAATAAGCTTAGGTTTTAATAGCTAACTGTAAGAATTGTAAAGTTACAAATTATAAATGAGTCAGAATATGGCTAATTACTAACTCGTGAAACAAAAGCAGCAAACATTGCCCCACCCTTCTACATATTCCAAAAGCATCTTTGTGCTTGAAAACACAGGGACTTGTGTGCAGTCGTAATGATGCAGATACAGTGTCAGCTGATACGTCTTCTTGTAAGATTTTATATGAATAGGGCTGAAGTTTTGGATTGGATACCGGCAAATCATCAGTAGACTCTAAATACACATAAACACCCTGGAAGGAACACAGATCACTAGACAAAAGCACTTACCAGGGGACAGCCATTATGTGTTATGGAACAGTTGAGAGATTTTGCTGCTAAAATTATGGATTTAGCTACTGGCAAAGTTTCACTCACTGAGCTGCTTAAGGAAAAAATTACTTAAACGAAAAAAAAAAAAAAAAAAAAGTCCTATCGTTTTATTTTATTTATTTTATTATTTAAGATTTTTTTATGTTTGATTTTTTTTTTTCCTGATGTATTTATTTGTATATTTTGTTTGCTCATTGTGTTTTTTTTTTCTCTGAAAAATTCAAATCATGATTTAAAGGGTGGCATTTTTTGGCATAAGTACAGGTAAAAAAATAGTTGACCGAAGCACCCATAACAGGAACCATTAAAAATCCATTGCACCCTTACAAACCAGCCTAATTTTCAACCTTCCACGTTGATTCCAATGCATTTTGGCAACATTTCTCCCACTGTTACCCAAATTTTGGGGAAATCCCTAATAGACATTATTTTAGGAAATTTAGATATATTTAAAATTGTGCACAATTTTTGAGCGCTGTCTCCTTTTGTTTCACAATTTACCAACACACTGTTGTTTTTTGACTAGCAGCTCAAATGTTTGATTTATTTGAGTTTATTATTTAAATTTACACTTATTAATCCTAGGCGCGGTCACGTGATTAACAATTAGTTACTCACCTTTTTTCCCATTATTTTAGGAAAGGCTCCCAGAACCCAAGTCAGGGTCTGCTGGGTAGAATGATCCTTCTAAGTAATTACAGTCTTTGTTCCCATGGCTAGAACTAAGTGCACAGATCTATGAAATGCAATATACTGCCTAAATCCATACATTAGTGTTTACGTTCAACTCACATGAGACATCCTAATTCCAAGCAATACAAAGATCAATTTAATCATTACAATGATCTAAATATTTTAGAAACCATAATACATCTATGTCATCCTCATATTTATTGATATGGGGTATTATGCTTGCAGAGTATTCTTTCTTCTTCAAGAATTTAAACATGTCACTTATGGAAGATGGAACCATTCTTTGAGGAATTAAAAAACCTTCCTCTTCAACCGACCACAAAACACTCACCACCCCACCCCCCTATTGTAACTAACCATTTCCAAATAGCTAATGAGCCCTGCCCCCACGCTGCCATTACTGCCTTTTATGATGGCTGCACACACAGGCCTGTGTCCCAATACAACTTCCTAGCAACGGCCCAGGGGGCCTGACACAGCCTAACAACTATGAGGACAAAGGGACAGGAGCATAACCAGCTGGGGGACCATAAGCACTCAGCATCACTTGAAAGTGGGCTGTCATTTTATTTTTTACCAAAAACAGCTCAAAAGCAATAAAACACAACTAGTACCTAAAAAGTATAAAACAAAGCCCAGGATTATGGGTGATGCATTACAAAAAAAATTTGATGTGTTGGCCTTACAACATAAAGTTGAAATAGAAATACGTCCTCCATTTAAACATGTTAAATTTAACTGCATGTCCATTTACAGTGTTCCAAATTTTTTATTTTAATATTGCGCCCCACAGCAATGGGGTGCAGCACAGGTACATTGTAATAGTTGTATTCACACTGCAAGGTTTAAATGCCCATAAGGTCTAGGGGGAGCTGAAGAGGATGTAATACCTACCTAAGCCCCTGCTCCCACTGTCTTCCCTACCATGACACCCCGAGCTCTGGATTGTCCTTACATACAATACAGGGATAATAACCCTACTTTGTACGTGAAGGAGGCAGGTAAGTGACAGTGGCTGGAAACACCTTATGGCACTTTTCCACTGCAAGTACCGGCTCGGCTCTACTCGGCCCGGTTTGCTTTTCCACTGCTGGTACTGCATGGTACGGTGTTGGAACGGTTCGGTACGGTACGGTATGGTTTGCTTTTCCACTAAAGTAGTACTAAAGTTAAGTGGGTGAGATAACAACAGGGTGGGTGAGATTCTCTGACCAATCAGTGGCTAGTAGTTTATGCATGCAAAGGATTGTGGGATATGGTACCGGTATGGTACCTCTTGGAACCACAATTGAGGTGGTACTGTTTTTGAGAACCGTACCGTTCGGTTCCATGTAGTGGAAAAGCGCCGCCGTACCGTACCGTAACGTTCCTACACCATACCATGCGGTACCAGCAGTGGAAAAGCACAAAAGCGAGCCGAACCGTTCGGTTCCATGCAGTGGAAAAGCACCATTAGAGAGGAGGCTTCATGGGAGAAGTTGCCCAGATGGAGGAAGCCTACAGGAGCAAGGTGTAAATTAGGTATTACTACTCATCTTTGTACTCATAGACTAAAGGGTCCTTTTACACTGGCTTTCTGCCCAACGGACTCTGTTTTGCTTAGCAGGTGATCGATCCGCTGATCCCCACTGAGCAGGCGGATTACAGGTCCATCTCCACTCACTGTGCTGAGTCAGACCTGTCAGATCCCCACTCTCCTCTATGGGAGATCGGCTGAAAAAGGACCGCCTGTCTGTTTTCATCCAATCCAATCCTCCAGATGGATGGAAAATAGGGTTACCATCCATCTGGAGTTCAAGGATCAGTTCGGATAGCAGGTGGTGTCACCACTGACATCTGCTGCTCCATAGAGGTGCATGGAGCGTCCGATCAGCTCCGCCTGATCGGAAAGCCCATGTGAAAGGGGCTT
Source organism: Pelophylax lessonae (assembly GCF_965119305.1). NCBI lineage: Eukaryota > Metazoa > Chordata > Amphibia > Anura > Ranidae > Pelophylax > Pelophylax lessonae. Next base: position 342,402,139 of record NC_138771.1, on the reverse strand, counting down.
TAACAAGCACTAAACCCTTGCAGTGGGGGGTAATTGTTTCTTGTGCCTGGTTTTGGACCACACAAAGCATTGTGCATTAACATAATGCACTGCAAGGCCATAGTGTGAATCCTGCCTTAAAGGATTTGTAAAGGCAGAAGGTTTATCTTAATGCATTCTACAGATACAGAGGGGTCCTCAAAACCTGATGAGCAGTTTTTATGATGATTCAAAAAACAAATTTTGGGACAGAGAAAGACGGGGCTTTACGGGCCTGTGGGAGTGGAAGGATCAGAAAATAGAACCAGTAGTAAGATCAAAATTACATTTTATTGGTTTCTCAAAGTATAAAAAACAAGCATGGATGACCATGCATGTATATTAACGAACAATTACAACATACAATGATTAAAATATAGTGTCACTGTGATTATAGAAACATATCCCATAAGGGTTTAGAAGCAGTTTTTATGATGTATGCAAGTCACCCAATGATGACAAAGTTTGTCTAAATAATATATGGAATGACCCACAGATCAATATATGGAGTAGTTCCTGCAAAACCACCTTGGGTCAAAACTCCCTCCTTAAAAACTATGGCAACCAGCAACATAGAGTCCATCATACAAGTCTTCAAATCAAGCACTGATGGATAATATTCCAATCATGATGACTAATAATTATTTACTACAGTATTTGTTAATATACCATCTAGGTAATTTCAAAAGGGTAATAGGAGCTGCTCATCCTCCTATTGGTCCTTGATTTGGCATATCCAGTGAGGATAAAGGATAAATTAATGAAAGCCCAACAATTATTAAAATAACCACCAAAAGTAAAAAATAAAAAAGTACAAAAAGAAACAAAGACAATAGGCCCCGTGTGCAGCTAGTGACACCACCGCATCTTGGCACAAAGCATTTGGTCAGGAAATATGGTGATAAAAATCATTTTAGATTTCTCAGCCTACAAGGGGGAATATACAGTACATATTAATTGCATTATTTATTTAGCATTTATAATAGGTGTTTTTTTTTTTTTTTTTCAAAGAAAATTTGATTTTGTATGGCTATTCTTGATTTTTTGGATTGAACACTGGTGCGTATACTGATAAGCCTTTACATTACTTTTAAGCTTTTACATTACATTACTGGTCTCTTACATGATAATTATTGTAAGGCATTATAATCAACAGTAAATTAAAGTGTTACTAAACCCAAGACCCTGCATTCACTATATCTGGTCTCCCAAAGTACACAGAACATGGAAATGCAATTATTTTAATAAATATAAACTGCTAAATAACTTTTCTCATCAGCAGTTACAGCAGTCTTGTGACGTCTGTCCAGCCAAGCACTGGTAGGCGTTTTCTGATTGTTCTATGAGACTGCAAGAACCCTGACCCTCTGTCTGGACAGTGCTGATTGGCCCTGTGCTGATCACATGCACTTGCCCAAGAAAAAAAAACCTCTCTAGCAATACACACCAAACTGAGCATGTGCAGCCTGACTCTGTATAATTAGGAAATTATCAGGGTAAACTGGAGGAAGGGGAGGACCAGAGAAGACAGGATCAGACAGCCTTTTTACACAATGGAATAACCCCTTAGGTTCCATAGTGAGCATAGCAAGCATGCTTTACTGCATATACAGACTGATTTTACTGCTGTGGGTTTAGTAGCATTTGAAATACTAGCTATGTACTGTTGTAGGTGTCGAGTAAACTGCCCCAATCGCTAACTAGTAATCAACCAGTTTTAGTAAAATACACCTGTAATTAAAGATGCATTGCTGGCCACCATCAGGAAATGCTAGATGCTTGGCTGTGTCAGGCTTCGGGACATCAGATGTAGCAAAAAAGAAAAATACTCACAATTCCTCATCTGTAAAATTGTGAAGAATATTGAACCAAAGAAGATGAGGTCATCAAGGTTAGCCCATGTATGTTCCTTATGGCAGGTGTACTTTCAGGAAAGGACCTTCAACTAAACACACTTTGTACCTATCATGACTTATGCACAATGTGGTCCATGACTTCATACCAGTGGCACACCTACAAGTCACATGGACCTATAGAACATTTTTTAATGATTTCATAAAATATTTTTTCCCCATCCTTTTTTTGTATGTAAATGCTTCTACTTCGACCCAAGCCCTTTCACTCTCTTCCTTTCTCTTTCCATTCACTCCAGCGTCAGCCACAAATGATTGCTCTGCACCAATTTACTGATAGTGACCGTAGAGGATCATGGACTTTTCAAATGTCTGCTGCCAGGGCCACCTGCTATTACATTTATTTCATTGCTTTGACGAAGATCAGATTCGAGTTTAGAACTCATTCATACTAACAAAAAATTCTCAAGGGTTCAAAAACATCTTCTCTCAACTATGCAGGTTGCAGATTGGGCAATCAATTCACCCTGTTATACAGCATTTTATTATGCTATGGGGGTTGATGTACTAATGGCAAACAGACTATGCACTTAGCAAGTGCAGTTTCACTGTATAATTGCACTTGTTCCAGAGCTTTTATAAGTGAGGGGAAGCTCTGATGACTTCCATCATCCAATCAAGCAAAAATTCCGTTTTTGTTTTTTTTTGTTTTTATTTACCATGCATGTGATTGGGTATTCTTTGCAAAGTGAAGCTTCAACTCATTTACCAAGCTACTGCACTTGCAAAGTGCACAGTCTATTTGCATTTATTATATCCACCCCATAGTGTCATTTGCCTAGATCAGCCTTTCTCAACCTTTTCAACACAGAGGAACCCTTGAAATAAATTTCTGGTCTTGGGGAACCCCTGCTAAAAATTACAATATACAACTCATGACACATTCGTGTGACAGTCAGTGGGAAGAATGCTCCTTACTCTTGTCATCATTGGGAAGAATTACCCCCCTTACAGATAGCTAAAAGGAACAATGGTGTCCTTGGAAACTTATCGGAGAGGCAGAAATTGCCCATTGCTCAAGGAACCCTTAGCAACTTCAGGAGGAACCCTGGGGTTCCACTGAACCCCTACCAACCTCAGGAGGAACCCTAGGGTTCCACAGAACCCTGGTTGAGAAACCCTGCCATAGATGATCAGTTATGTAAGACATATGCCAGTTATATAGCTCTCACTGCCCATCAGAGTAGTAAAAAACAGTTAGAGCTAAGTGAATTATGCCCCAATTTTGCAACCATATAAATTTCCCTTAGGGCTGCTTCACAGTGCCCTGCCCTGCTTTGGTCACAGCGCAGTGTACCTGAGGTTTTGGTGCAGGTTATTTGCACTTTGCCATAGACTTCTATTATGTTTGACAGTTTTGATGCACTTTCAGAAAATGCACCAAAACCAAACATAATAGAAGTCTATGGCAAAGCACAGCTAGCCTCACCAAAACTGCGGATCTACTGCGCTGGGGCCAAAGCGCAGCAGGTTAATGTGAACCCACCCTTACATTCTTCATTAAAAACTGAAACAATGTTTTGCTTGAACTAATAAGGTCTCCAGCTCCATTTAGACATTTGAGATGAGGAAAGTTGTGCATTCCATTGCACATTCCTGCATCACATGAGACTCTGTGCAAACACTGCATTGTGCGGAGAATTACCATTATTTTATTATCGTACCCCATGGCACCTAGTCATCGCACATGCAGCACAATGCATTGTAACTTATTACCATGCTTTGCAACAAAAAAAGGGTTATACTTTTCTCTGGTGCGACTTAGTCACAGTAGGAAGTATGGATCGACCGATTATCGGCTAAGCCGATATATCGAGGGCCGATATGTACTTTCCCTGATATATCGGAATCGGCCCCTGAGGTTACCGATATTGCCGATATTTCAGAAAAGTGCATGTACCGGAGTGATGCCTGCAGCTAGAGGCATCACCCCAGTACCGGTGTCCATAGCCGACGGTCGGCTGTCTTGTAATGACAACCGATGCAGCCCCCCTCCCGCCGCCTTCCGTGGCTTGCCCGGGTCTCCTATTCAACCGGGAGACCCGGACAACCAGCCTGCACGGCCGCTGAAGACCCGATCAAAGCCGCATTTGGCTCTGATCGGGTCTCCATGCAAAAACCTGGAAGTGATGTCATGATTCAAAAAACCGGCAGCATTCAAAACAGCCAATCTTGGCATTTTGAATGCTTTTAAGTGCAGAGGAGGGGTTTGGGGTCTTTTTTTAGACCCCCAGATCCCTCCACAAGAGTACCTTTCAAAAAAAAAAAACATTTTTTTAAATGTACAAAAATATTGTCGCATATCGGCCAATACCGATTTGATTGGCCAAAATATCGGTATCAGCAACGAAAAACTGTTATCGGTCGATCACTAGTAGGAAGCCTATTTAAACTGAATAGGCTGCCCTAGTGCAATGCACGTAAAAACCTGCAAACAGTATGACTACATATACCAGTTGTGCTACCATATACATTTCTATGAGTACAATTGGGAGCAATGTAAATCATAAGTATATAAGATAATTTCTTCCATAGAAGACACATATGTCATCATAACAGCACTGGAAGTGTAGCTGTGCTTCCCCATATATCCGATTACCTCTGTCCCATTTATTATGTTCTTGTCATAGCAACAAAAGAATTCAGTGCTACAACAACATGGTACATGGCCAATGTCAATAGGCACTATGTACGTTGTAAGAAGGATGCCCTCAACAGATGAGGTATGTAGAAACGCACATTAAGGCTACTTTCACACTGCTTTACATCAAAACTGCTTGTAAAACGCATATGCGTTATTGGAGCCTTTTTACTGCGCTTTTGCGTTGCTTTTTTAAAGGACATGTGACTCAAAAACTGCACCAAAAACGCTTAAAGTGTGCATTTTTTAGATGTTTTGGGGCGTTTTTGATGAGGTTCCTATTCATTTTAATGGGGAGGAGTATTTTTGCTGCGGTTTTTTTTAACTAACCAAACATCCTCCAAAAATGCGGCAAGCAGGATTTTTTTACACCGCAAAGGAAGCACACCGCCCCATTGTGAACAAATACTGTACATAAAATTTAAAAGGAAGCATTTTTATTGAACTTTTCAGGCGCTTTGTTTTTTTTAATGCAAAAACGCTTCAAAAACTCAGTGTGAAAGCATCCTAATTGAAGAACCGTGCAATCCTATGAGTAAAGACACACAAGACCAAGAGTAGTATTGTATTCTAAACACAACTATACAACCCAAGCGCTCACTCTATTGGGAATTGTAGGCGTGCCGCCCTCCTCAGATGGGGAAACTCCAAATACTAAAAGCAAAAAAGAAAGGAGGCGCAAAAGCCTAGTGCATTACCCTTCATAACCTTTTGAAAATGTATTAAAATGCCAAAAACATATTTACAAAACATGAGGAGTAAAATCGCATAAAATATATCCACCTCAGTGTGGAAAAGGACACGTTCCTGTACTAGGACCGCTTAGGCTACATTCACATCTTGGCATTGCTATTTACAGGCGTTTTTTAAGGCATTTTTAGGTTGACTAGTGACCAATGGAAAAAAATAAAAACGTCTGTAATCTGCCCAAAAAGAAGCTCATCTACTTTTTTGAGCGTTGGGTGTTTTGCTTAAAACGTCAAAACGCTCAGATGTGAACAGGGGCCATTGAAATGAATAGGATTTGTCCTAGAGCAGAAAAATGCCCCAAAAACTCCCCAAAACGCCTACATGTGAACCTAGCCTTACGTGTCCTTTTCCACACTGAGGTGGATATGTTTTATGCGATTTTACTCTTCATGTTTTGTGAGTATGTTTCTGGCATTTTAATAAATTTTCAAAAGGTGTTGAAGGATAATACAATAGGCCAGGGATCCTAAAACTAAGGCCCTCAAACTGTTGCGGAACTACACATCCCATGAGGCATTGTAGTCTTCACAGACATGACTAGGCATGATGGGAATTGTAGTTCCTGTGAACAACTGGAGGGCCGTAGTTTGAAGACCCCGGGACTAGACGTTTGCGCCTCCTTTCTTTTTTGCTTTTAGTATTAATCTAAGCCTGTGCACCAGGTGCATAAAAACCTGTCTTTGTGTAAGAAGGCTTACATTTGAAAATAAAGAGATGATCATTTCAGCAAGTAAATAATATATATATATATTCTAGTGCCATAAACTGGCCCTTAAAGTGGAGTTCCGGCCTATTTTGCAACTTTAGTGATTCCTGCTCGCTCGCTATGCTGATCAACAATTGGGCATTTTCGATTTTTTTCAGGGGTCCCTTACCCTATTTTCAGGGAATTTTTGATTGCACTTCCTCCTTCTCCCCCCTCTGTGGCCACGGCCACCGACATCACTTCTGCCTTTGCATTGCATCCTGGGAGCTGTTTGTCATCACTCCCAGGAGGCTGGAATCAGGAAGAACTCCCAGAACACTCCCTGGAATCAGGAAGGACACAGCAGATTACACTGCGGCTTCAGATGCCCACATTTAAGATGGCCGCGCCCAGACAGCGTTTTTAAAAGTAAGATTTTGACTAAAATACAATACATACCTTGTAAGTATGAGAATAGCGGTTCTGTAAGAGGCGATGAATTAGTATTATAGGGATATTTTTAGTTAAAAAAGGTATTTGAGGCCAGAACTCCGCTTTAATATAATAAAGAAAAAAAGGGAATGTGCAAAGGGGAGTAAACCATAAAGAGACTAGAAACATGCAAAAAGTAGACTATAGTGCCACCTGCTGACTGGATAGGAGGACTACATAATAGTTATATGGTCTATTACCTGATAGGGAAGAAGAAGACAAAAAACACAACTCATTCCCTTTATTTAAAGGCAATATTTACTAACCAAAGCCTTTTAGAAAAATCGAATGGAGGTTTTTATTCACCGACTGTGCTGCATACATGGTCTTTGGCACTGATTTCCCCCACAATCTGAACAAGCTCGGTTTCACTGAGCTGGAACACCAGCATGCAAGCTGTGATCTGGGCAATGAGAGCTTCAATCTGAGGCTTCTATAACAGGTATTCCCCCTTTCAGTAAGAGTAGTGTAGTGGATCATTATCATAGGTTACCATCCATAGGACTGAAATTGATGCTACTCTCCTTTATCCTTTCTGGAATTAACATACAGTATTTGCATGCTGTTCCATTTTGAACTGGTTAATGAATAATTTGTGGTTGTTTTCATGTTAAGCTTCTACTGTCCATGCATCTGCGACAGAATGTTAGCTTGACATTTTGATGACATGGATGGATGGACATGGCCTGAATTCTGTGAAGGATATCCTGATGCTTTGTACTGATATTAGCGCACTAAAGATAAAAAAAAATGCAAAAGATGGTGGACAGCATACAAATCTCTTACTGGCCACAGAACACAGCACCATCAGTCACTGGTTTAACTGGTTTATGCCTAAGGGATCTTCATTGGTAGCATTAAGGCCTCATGCACACAGGGCGTTTGAAAAAAAAACGAGCTGCAAAGCCAGTTCTGACGCCAGGAAAAAGCAGCTGTAAAAATGTGCTTTTAGAAGCGTTTTGTATTGGCGTTAATGCCCATTTTAGCCACGTTTAGCAGCGTTAGCGTTTAGCAGCCTTTCTCTGCCCTCTTCTATTTTCCAACCTCAAATCCAACTACTACAGCTTAAAAAGGTCTGACGTGGCCTAACGCTGTATGCAGCTTTTAGCAGCATCAGGCGTTTTTACAGCCCAACCCTGCTGATCCAAAACGCGCTGGCCCTGGGTTTTTTTTTTCACAGCTTAAAAACGTCTATGCCACTTGCAGATCCTAAAGGCCTATGTGTGCATGAGGCCATTGAATAACATGGAGGGGTGATTTTAAGCTGCAAAACAAAAATGGCTGACGCTCCTAAAAGCAGCTGTAAAAATGCCCTGTGTGCATGAGGCCTAAAGCTGACCTCCAGGCATACAGCTAAATTAATGTACGGGACCTGCTTTATCCGCCAAGGGATTTGTATTTATGTCCAGTCCAAAGATTTACACAGTTCTGCCACACAGTACATCCCTTTCTTCCTGGGCAAGAGACCCCATTTTACACTGCTCTAGTTCATTAATATGTCCAGGTCTTGTCCTTCCCCAAGCCTGTGAGAGGACAATGAAAGGAGAAGCAGCAAATGGATAAATTAAACTCTCTGTCACTCTGCTCTTTCCTCCTATCAGCGTGTTTGCTAATTAAAGGGCTGGAGGATCTCAGTTATGAGGAACAAATACAAGCATTAAACTTATTGTCCCTGAAGAAGTGACACAAAGTGGTTGTAACCCCCCCGAGCCCCCCATATTGTTTGTACCTATAGGTAAGCCTATAACAAGGTTTACCTATAAGTACTGTAAATATCTCATAAACTTGCACGGTTTCGAAGATATTTACATTGCATGCAGCCGATGATGTTATCTGCGCATGCATTCTGAAGGAACGGACTGCCGGTGTTGTAAAATTTTGTCGGACCCGTGAAAAAATCGGACCTCGTCACTTCCGGTGATAGAGCATCACAAAACAGCGGATGGGAGTCGTCTGTGCGCATGCGCAGAAGACATTTTTCGAGGTTTGGCAAAATTATAACACAGAGCGGACAGCTGATTGAGAGGAGGCGGGGCTGAGGTGCGACGGAGGACGGAGGACACATATGCAGAGCTGGTGGAGGAGGCGGGACGGAGGTGCGGCCGTGTAATACATGCAGGACTTTAGCGACTCCTTGTTTTATTATCTTTAGCAATTATCGTATTATTTATCCCTAGGATTTCATTACATTTAGTATTTCTTATTTTGTATTATATAAATAGTAAATGTAATGAAATCCTAAGGATAAATAATACGATAATTGCTAAAGATAATAAAACAAGGAGTCGCTAAAGTTCTGCATATATTACACGGCCGCACCTCCGTCCCGCCTCCTCCACCAGCTCTGCAGATGACGCGACGGTGTCTTCCGTCCCACCTCAGCCCCGCCTCCTCTCATTTAGCTGGCCGCTCTGTGTTATAAGTTTACCAAACCAAGATAATGTCTTATGCGCATGCGCACTTGAGACTCCTATCACCGGAAGTGACGGGGTCCGATTTTTTCACGGGTCCGAGAAAATTTTAGAACTTCAAAGCTCTGTGCCGTGACCGCCGGCTCCCGGGCGCATGTGCGGGAGTGACGTCACGCAGTTTTGGCCAGTAGCACAGCCAGAGTCCGCAGACTCGGAAAGAAGATTCATCGGGTGCCGCTTTCCATGGGGGCACCGGTACAGCTTGCTCCCGAGTCCCGCTACTGCATTCATTGACACAGACAGCGGGTTTTGGCCCTGCTCCCGTGTCACAGCTTTTGATTGACAGCAGTGGGAGCCAATGGCTCCCACTGCTATCAATCTGTCCAATGAGGAGAGCGACAGCAGCTGGAACTGCTGCGCTTATGCACATCGCTGGATCGGGTTCAGGTAAGAAAAAGGGGGTTCTGGGGGGGAGCTGCAGCACAGAAGGTTTTTCACCTGAATGCATTAGGGGTGAAAAACCTTAAGGCTTTACAACCACTTTAATGCGTATCTGTAATATCTTCATGGAATTTAACCTTTGATGGCTTGCAATACAACAAGGATCCTTTTTGTAGTTACTAGTTTTGTTAAAGGCCCCTAGCACACAGGCGGCTGAACCTGTTCAATGTATATGCCAGCATCTTCCGCTTCCTGAGAAGCCAAGGTGCAGCATACAGGCTCCCATAGGTATGAGTAGATGTGCTCTGCTGTACTATAGTCTTGGCCAGTGCTAATAGTGCAACACAAGAATATGGGTATGAGCAGGGCTGGGACAAGGGGTGGGCAGGAGGGTCAGTTGCCCTTGGCACAGCGGAGCAAGGGGACAGAAAATGGACACAGGACAGTAAACCAATTCTAAGTAATGCAATAACAGCAGGGCAAGGGGGCGCAGTTCTGCATACTTGCCCTGGTTGCTAGACGAACCCGTCCTGGGACTTGGTATGAGCATACTCAAAATGTTGCACCATTTCATTTTTTTTTGTATACGCCCATACACTATACTCATGTTCATGATAGCACTGACATATACTCAAATTTAACAGTGTACAGCTATTCATGCCAATGGGAGTTTGTACCCGAGTGGGGAACATATACTGCCATTTACCCTGAAGGGGCTAAAAACCAAGAGCCCTTATGTTTTAGATTGAGATTTAGAACATAACTATATTCCATATTTGTGTTTGTTTTGCTTTATGGAAATAGACATATATGGGTTAATCTTTCTCCTTTGAGGATGAATAGGAAGGATGTACAAAAGTGATAAGACCTCCACTTCCTCATCCCCGAGGCCTGTCAATGGAAGAGGAAGGTGATTCTTATTTTCTTCCTCATTACTCCACTGTTCTTATCCAGAGGAGGTCTGGCCTTGCCTCCTCTGAAGACCTCATTGAGGCCAAGAGTTATGCCCCATACACACGCGTCGATAGTTGGCCGTGAATTTTTGGCCAACGTCCGATCGGCCGATTTTCGGCTTGTTAGTATGATGCTTTCGACAACCGACTCCGACTTTTCAGGCCGAAAAAAATCTGGTGTGCAGGCTATAAAATTTTTGTTGGCCGTCAACACAACGGCCGATTTTCGTGCAGTCAGTACAGATTTCGACAGGGAAAAATCTGATGAGCAAGTCTGGGCATGCTCAGAGAAGAAAGAACACAAAGAAAACAAACCAACACATGACATCATTTCTGAAGTAGAATTTTGTTGGCCGAGAAAATTTGTGTGCAGTCTAGGCACATTCCAACCAACAAAACACAACTTGGACAAAAGTCGGACGATCGGTCGGCCGATAATCATTGCGTGTGTACTAGGCATTAGGCATCTAGAGTCGCATGTTCAGCATAGTGTAGGATGCATCAGCACTACTTCTGGGTTGGTGACGTCACAGGGTGCTATTATTTTCCCATGGTGTCTCCCTCATTCCAATGCTCTTAGTAGAGTAAGCTGTTCCCCATCCAGGTTATGAATACCCGCCTGCTACCATTTTGTACTGCTGAGCACTCACACAGCATGTCTTATATTCATTGCTACTGCAGTAAGCATGACTTCATCCCTATCTCACGTCCTTCTAAACCTGAAGAGACAGCACGGAAAATCAAGCTTCACGTGTTATTTATTTCTTTATTTTGACATGATACATTTTGACAGGGTACCACTCCTTCAGTAAATGGTTGCTTTGGTATCGGACATTTTTACTCCCTCCATGGGAAGGGATAAGATCATTAAAAATGAAATCCCCAATTTACAAAACCTTCCATTCTTGTTGAAGACTAGGTCAGCTGCATGAGACCCTCAAAACGTATGAGATGTGAGGGTGTGGAGAACCTTTATTTTTTGTGCACTTCTTGTCTGTCCACATGGGAGAGGATAATTCATGGGTGGCCACCATGTTGTGTTATATAGGTGTGCCAATGCCATTTTGATTTTATTATTTTAATATGTGAACAAAAGAATTTAGATATGAGATATATAGATAGATGATGGATAGATAGATAGATGGAGATAGATAGATGGAGATAGATAGATGGAGATAGATAGATGGAGATAGATAGATAGATAGATAGATAGATAGATAGATAGATAGATAGATAGATAGATAGATAGATAGATAGATAGATAGATAGATAGATAGATAGATAGATAGATAGATGGAGAGAGAGAGAGAGAGAGATAGGTAGATAGATAGATAGATAGATAGATAGATAGATAGATAGATAGATAGATAGATAGATAGATAGATAGATAGATAGATAGATATGTAGATAGATAGATGATGGATAGATAGATAGATAAGGGATAGATAGATAAGGGATAGATAGATAGATAGATAGATAGATAGATAGATAGATAGATAGATAGATAGATAGATAGATAGATAGATAGATAGATAGATAAGGGATAGATATGTAGATAGATAGATAGATAGATAGATAGATAGATAGATAGATAGATAGATAGATAGATAGATAGGGGATAGATATGTAGATAGATAGATAGTATAACATACAATTTTGCCCAAAAAAAAAATACGACATAAATCAAAACTGGAAAAGCAAAAAAGGAAACGTAGTGGAGGAGGGGACGGGTTCGGTAAATGATCCTTGTTAGCTTGCCCATGTCCCTTTTGTCTCATTCGCAAGGATGGAATAGCTACCTATTCCACTCCCAGTGCATCCCCCACCCTTCACCCACCAAAGGTCTAATTAAATTCAGCACAGACAAAGCACAGCTGCACATCTTGAAGCTGACAATGAAGGGCAGGCCTGCTACTGAACATAAGGAGCCCAGGAGATTGCCTGCAGAGCATCGCACTGCACCCACCGCCAATCAGTGCACCATGCACTGAAAATCAGGAGACATGTCTATGTATAAAAATCTGGGGTAACATCAAATATACGACACACCATGAGAAGGAATATTTACTTGCAATAATTATTTTTTTTCCCAAGAATGCGTTATATTCGTCTACAATTCACGTGACACTGACATACGGATGAATGAGGCGGATCAGCATGACAATGCTGATTTCAGTGTCATGCAGCAAACCAAATGCAAAAAAAAATTGAAAGCAAATAAAAAAATGTGATTACGTTGATTATTAAGGATGGTAGGAATGCTTGATGGATGATATGGAAGTCTTCCCCATGTATTGTTGGGTGGTGCAGATAGCACCACCCCCTACCAGCTGTGTCACCCTCTCCCTTTGATGTAAGAATCTCTGCAATAATAACACATTACTACTATATACTACTGTCACTTACTACCTGTTTACATGAACAAACATGGATGTAGTAAATGTCAGTCTAAAAAAACAATAAAAAATGTTGATGTGCATGCAGGCATCATCGTGATCACAAGCAAAGGACATGGATGCCTTGCTAACAATAAGGCATTGGATGATGCCAGAGAAAAGCAGGCACCTGCTAGTGTCAGATTATACTGAACTACAGTATAATCCTAATACAGACAGGTCAGTTTCACCTTCTCAGGATAATCCTGGACACAGGGGACCAGTCTGATCGTCTGAGAACTGCATGAAATAAAAACGATCTGATGATGACAATGTGCTGTGATCATGGAGGGATCAGATCTCTGCTAATGACAGCACATGCAATCCACTCCTGTGTTACTGATCATCAGCCCCTGTGTTACAGATTATCACCCCCTGTGTTACAGATCATCACCCCCCTAGACACACACAGCTTGTACACATAAAATGATAGATAGGAAGAGATGCATAGACTCACTGTTATCCTAGGAATGTTCTTCTTGCCCTGGTAAGACATGATTGCTCTGCTCTGCCTCTGCAGCCTGCTCCCTTTGTGTCTGCTCCCTGTAGCTGGTATACTGCAGATCAGGTAAAAGGATTTTGTTTTCTTGTTTTTTTTTTTTTTTTTCTCTTAGCTGCCTTAGACAATAGTAAATCCCTTTTTGCAGTGCCAGCTGGGACTCTGAAAAGAGAGAGAGCTGATCCGGACTCCTCCCTCTCTACTAGTCTTTGCTAGGCACTGGCCTCACCCACTGCTCACTTCTGCGTCTGCACTGGACTTCTTCTCACACTAGGGGGCGCTGCGTACACTGCAGATCTGCACACCGAATGGAGAAAGCTTTTCTCCTTCCCTGATCTGTTGTTAGAGAGAGATGAGAGCAGGGAGTGATCGGGGGAATCATCGCATAACCTAGTATTGGTGTTACAGCATTGGGCATCAGGTGGGAAGAATGCTGAGGATAAAAATGGCCGATGCCAAATACATGGGCTGCCAGCAGATCCTAATTATTACCAGCAATCCCCTGGTGATAGCACGTGTAAATCATGACTGATGACATCTAGCTTGATAAAACACTGTGGGGTTGTTTTACTAAGGACTCTTTCACACCAGCAGACCGATCAGGTCCGCCTGTCAGTTTTTCAAGTGGATCCAATCAGACCACCTATTGTTCTCTATGGGACGGCACTGCAGATGTCAGCAGACATGTGTGCATTGACATCCCCTGGGCATCCGATCCGATAAATTCCACTAAGAATAGACGTATGGCCATACATTCACCATCCATCCAATGGATCGGATCCTATGACAATCTGATGGAAATGGACATGCATCCAACTGCCCTATAGAGGAGAGCAGGCTGTGTCCGTGTCCGCTCTGCATAACAGAGTGGACACAGACCTGTCATCTGCCAGATCAACAGAGAGATCCCTCGCTGAATCTGAAAGGGGCCTAAAACTGGAGAGTGCAAAATCTGGAGCAGCTCTGCATAGAAACCAATCAGCTTCCAGGTTTTTGTAAAATCTTAACCACTTTAGCCCCGGAAGGACTTGCCCCCTTTCTGACCAGGCCCTGTTTTGCGATTCGGCACTGCGTTACTTTAACGCACAATTGACGCCGTACAAAAATGAAATTTACGTGTTTTTTTTTCGAACAAGTAGAGCTTTCTTTTAGTGGTATTTGATCACCTGTGCGATTTTTATTTTTTGCGCTATAAGCAAAAAAAAGAGCAACAATTTTGAAAAAAAGAAAAAACAATATTTTTCACATTCTGCTATATGACATTCTTTCTCAAAAAAAAAAAATGTAAAAATCTAAATTTGTTAACATTTTAGGCCAATTTGTTTTCTGCTACATATTTTTGGTAAAAAAAAAATTGCAATAAGCATATTTTGATTGGTTTGTGCAAAAGCTATTGTGTCTACTAACTACGGGAAAAATTTGTCATTTTTATTGTTTTTTTTTTTACTAGTAATGGCGGCAATCTGCGATTTTTTGCGGGAATGTGACATTGCGGCGGACAGATCGGACCACTAACTGACATTTTTGACACTTTTGGGGGGACCAGTGACATTACTACAGTCAGTGGTAAAAATATGCACTGTTACTGTAATAATGACACTACCAGGGAAGGGGTAAATACTGGGAGGGGTGATCAAGGGGTTAAATGTATGCCTAATGCTTACTGACTTGGCTGGGGGGTTCTGTGACAGGACCAGAGATCGCAGTTTCAGCATAGCTGAAACTGCAATTCTGTCCCTGCCTGTCAGTGAGAAGATCCGCCTGCTTTGTAAGCAGGCGGGTCTTCTCTCCATTTCCCAGGCGATCGGGGGAGGAAGGCTGCAATTGCCCAACTCCCGCTTCCCCTCCAGTCACATAGTAATAGATGACTGGACCCAGGGGAGCTGCACTGCTGCAGTAATATTACTGTGGGAAGTCGGCAAGCAGTTAAGGACCACCCACCATACATATACTGCGGCAGGGCGGCCCTTAGGCGCAAAATCATGTACATGTATGTGATTTTGCTTTAAGGCTCTGGGGGGGTGCGCACGCACCGCCGGAGCCGCACTCCCGCTGTAATTAGACACAGCGGGAGCCAGTCCCGCGATTGTCAGGGAGACTGACAGAACGGCCGTCTACCTATGTAAACAAGGCAGACGGCTGTTCTGTTAGACAGGAAGGGAGAGATCGTGTGTTCCTAGTAATCAGGAACAACGATCTCTCTCCTCCTGCAGTCAGTCCACTCACCCTACAGTTAGAAAACATTCCTTAGGAGCACACTTAACCCCTTGTTCCCTGGACCCGCTGCTGCGTCCATTAACACAGACAGCGGGATTTGGCCCTGCTCCCATGTCATAGGGTTTGATTGCTATCAATCTGTCCAATGAGAAGAGAGACAGCAGCTGGAGCCGCCGTGCTCATGCACATCGCTTGATCGGATTGGGCTCAGGTAAGAAAAAGGGGGGGGGGTCTGGGGGGAGCTGCAGTACAGAAGGTTCTTCACCTTAATGCATTGAATGCATTAAGGTGAAAAACCTTAAGGGCTAGTTAAAATCACATGCAGTCCAGTGAATTTTTTTCCTGCATCAAAAACACATGGGAAGAAGGTTATATGGTTTCCAATGGCATAGTTCACACCAGTGTGATCAGTTCCAGAGCATTCCAGTTCCAGAAAGAAAAGTAGAACATACTGCATTTTCCCTGCACTGGGACACTATAAAACACATAAAAAATTCACCGAAACACACTGGAACGCATCTAAAACGCACTGGACCCCAATACAGTGAAAACAAAACCAGGAAAAAAGAAGAAAAAAGCATTTGGAATGCATTCGCAAACGCATCAAAAGTGCACAGGAACGCGTCAAAAAAGGCTTTAGAACCACTTTAATTAAACAAGCTGAAGTTAGAAGCTGATTGGTTTTCATGCAGAGCTGCACCAGATTTTGATTGCTAGGACGCTGGCAGTCCAGGCCACAAAATGTTATTGGTTCCCTTTGCAAGTAGAAGGCTGAACATGTACCAGTATGGACACCCCCACAATGCATAAATGTGTACCGCCTATGGCAACCAACACAACTAACATCATGGATGGTCAGCCCTACGCTCTAGTGATGGCATTTCTCAGGGCAGCTTTCCTGATGGTGACCATGCCTTCATAATCAACATTATCACTTGAATGGACTGCAAACCCATGCTATGTATGTGAGCCCTTCAGGCTCTGCTAGAAAGTGTAGTCATGTGCCTTCTGCTGTGAGTGCTGGCTGGGAAGGAGCCTGCCTATGCTCCAGACAATGACAGATAAGAGCAGAAGATCCCAGTTCTCAGAACAAGACCTGCTGTGTATAGACAAGTGTCAGTCTCAGCCTGGACCCATGCTAGACCACGCCCCCAACGCCTTTTACTCCACCCACTGGAGCTTACTTATGAGTAAGCTCCAGTAAACAGAGTGGAACGCATTGGGGGCGTGGCCTGGCAGGGGCCCTGGCTGGGACTGACACTTGTCTTGTCTTGTTCTGATGTGCGGCTCCCGGGATCTTCTGCTCTTATGTGTCACTTGAATGGCCTGCCTGATGCTCCAGAAAGGCATCAAAGTAGCTCCTGTACCCTTTTTTGGAACCGACTTTGGCAAGTTTTTTATGCTAGTTTTTTGGACTTTTTGTGGTGTGGACTAAACACCGGTTTCTTTAGCGCATTTGGCATGCCGTTTACCAGTGGATGGCACCCAAAAGCACATTGCCATTTTTGTACATTTTTAGTGTGTGCTGGAAACACGGGCAAAATCGTGTTATTCCGATATGCTCAGATGTGAATGGGGCCTAACAGTTCTTGTAGTTTAAAGGAGAAGTGTGGGATTCTACAAAAAAACACACAAACTCACCTCCGTGCTGCAGCATTAGTGTGATGCTGCAGCCGTCCCCCACTAGCTTTAAGCACTAGAACTGAGTGATTACATGACCGCCGATTACTCTGTTTTTGGTCTGCTCTGGGCAGAGAGTGTTGACCCAGTTTTTGGTCTGCTCTGCCCCTCAAGTGAACACCAACAACCAAGGTGCCCCCAGCACTACAACTGCGTCAATGCACTGTGTGATGTCCCAAACAAAACCGGTGCTGCCGTCAGAAAACAGTATAAAATGACCATCCAGCAGGCAACCAGAAAGACAGCACTACACGGGTTTGTATAATCTTGGTAGTGATCAGTTATTGCCAGAAACGGTATCCACATGGATGTAAAAAGTGTGTTTGTGCCTGACATATATACAGGCCCAGTGAGTGCTGACGTACGTGGGATATTACATAATGGCATGTACCTCGAGTTCTTCGTTGAGGCCACCAGGGGAACAAGGATACAAACTTAAAAATCCAAGAGGTCTCCCTCTTACACAAGAGCGAGAACCTCTCGTTTATGGTAAAGGTACCCCTGGGAATGGCCTCAATAGCCATGACTTTCAGGCTACTAAGATATTTCTTGTGCACCTGTAGAAAGTGACGGGGGATGCTATGTTTATCGCAACCCTTGCTGATAAATCTGCGATGTTCACCAATGCATTTGCGAATGGTTGTCACGGCTTTGGACCCTTAATGCGTTCCAGGATTGCTCTTCCTAGTTAGGGTTACCAGTACAGGTAATCTATGGGTGGATCTATGTCACGTTGGAGCACCGGCAGGTCCGGCGATGGCTCCCATCTGCTCATGGTTCCCTAGGCAACATCCACCTTTCAGCGGCTTTGTTCCCTGATCGCCGAATGGACCCAGCAGCCTTTCACCGGTTTTCACCGCACTGGAACTACCTGGTATCGTATTTTAACTGTCTTGTGTCCATTATCTTGATTGTACAGTAAATTGTTACCCTGGATATCGTTTCTGGTAATAATTGATCACTACCAAGATTACACAAATCTGTGTAACGCTATCTTTCCTTGTTTGTCTGCCCCTCAAGTGCTCACTGGAACACTGGGCTGTGGAGGGGACAGGAGTGGCTGGCTCAGGCTTTCAGTGGTGCGCTGAATGGGCGAGACAGAGCCCCGGTCAGGCATCTGGGAGGATCCCTACATTATTGTTGGGATCCTTCCAGAGCCTGGAGTAGCTCTTTGATGTCAGTAGACAGTAGGCTCTGACAGCTGATTTTGGGTCACAGGAGAGCATAAGTAAGTGCATTCCTGTGACACCCACATAAAAAGTATGACCAAAAAAGCTTTGGCAATACTTTTAGGTGTACAATATCTATGGTCAAAACAGAAAATCATATTTTTATATCCACATTGAATTTTAATTATTTCTAGTCTACTCCTAATAATCTGAATGATCTTGAAGTTTGTAAACTTACTTTCACTATGCCCTGTAAATTAATAGGCACTGTTGTGTCTCACATTTTACAGAGCTTGCCTTCTGAACTACAGAGGTGCTGAGAGAAGGAGTTTCAGGAGGTGGAGTCAGTACAGGAATCACTGCTTGCAGACAGCAAGGTACCATGGGGCTTGTAGTCCTTAGAAATTGAACATAAACAGCTTAGGCTCACCAGAGGGCAGCAAGAAAACAGCTTGAACAGGTAGAGGTTGTCCACCCACCTCCCAAGCAGTTACTCCTGGCACCACTATAAGAGGTAGTCTGGTCTCTATCCATTGGGTCTGACAAGAAGCTTCAAGGGGTCACAGTAATGGTGGAACCCCGCAAGGGCTCAATGGCACCAGGGGAGTGGCTCGTTGTTCGCACGTTATCCAAGGTCCACAAAGGTTCTGGTGCAGCTCATCAATCTGGGGACAAGCCCAATTTTGCTCCCCAACCATGCCACCATAGCTGACCTTTACGTGGTGCCTCATCACTGTATGTTGGCGGCCCAACCAGGGGTAGAGGCCATTTGTGCACCTCTACAGGCAGCCATTGCCTAGTTAGACGACTCACAATACAAGCTACTACTGGAGCAACTGGGCACCCCCTTCCTCTACCATCACCAACTGCTAGAGAAACATTTACTGGCCCCTGTCACCATCTTAGAAGACTACAGTTACACCAAGGCCACCAATCACCCGATCCATACAGGGGACGCTCCATCCATCCAGGAGCGGTACTGTCAAATCTCCTCAGCCCTGTGCCAGGAGGTCAAGGACTTGCCCTGCAACATGCTACAGAGCGGGGTGATTTGGGAGAGCTGTAGCCCATGAGCTGTCCCCATGGTCTTGCTGTATAATAAAGACAGAAGTCTTCTGTGTGGACCACCGCAAGCTAAATGCCTGTACACACTGGGATGCCTACCCATTACCCCAAGTGGAGGAGTTATGGCACCGGGGCAAGCCAAGAACTAGAAAGCAGTTACTAGCAAATTCCCAGTGAGAGACCAAGATCGCAAAAAGACAGCCTTTACCACACCTTTGTATGCCTTTATCATATATAGGTATGCTACAATATTGCTGGATTATTAACATAACGTATAAAATAATCAGCTGAATTTCTTTTTATATATCAGGGGGGCTCAACTTTTGAAGAGAAAGGGCCTGCTTAAGTGATTTAGTAACTGGTCACAGGCCACAATGAACTTTGGGGTTTAACTGCCCCCCAAACCACAAATGTAAATGATCCCTTACTAGCCTGAGCCCCCTATAAGGCTGTTTTCACACTGATGCGCTGTGGCTTACCCGCACTGTGGGTAAAGCGCAGTGCACCTGCGGCTTACCTGTGGGTTAGCTGTGCTTTGCCAGAAAGCTACATTTGAACAAGGTTTTTAACACTGGTGGAGTGGAAACTCAATAATTTGAAGAACACTTTTAGTAACATCAAATATGTTATAGAAAAACAAGTTAAACTATGGTGGGACATAGTCACATTGAAAAAGTATATCTCTGAGAATATTACACTGAGGCGAATAAAATAGGCTGCAGGACCGATTGATGGCCTAGAGCAGTGATGGCGAACCTTGGCACCCCAAATCTTTTGGAACTACATTTCCCATGATGCTCAACTACACTGCAGAGTGCATGAGCATCATGGGAAATGTAGTTCCAAAACATCTGGTGTGCCAAAGTTCGCCATCATTGGCCATGGGGATGAAAATTCTCTCTTGAAGTGGAAGGATTTTTTTCTGCTCGTGAGAGTAAATTGCCCACAGAAAGAAAAAAAAGGAGATTAGAAGAAAAAGAGAGACTACTATTGAAGAATTTAAGGAGAGATACAACCATTTAAGAACTCACAGGAATACTTGGATTAATTCCACAAAATTACAGGAAGACCTCGCTAAGAAAGATCTAGAGTTCAGGAGAAAGAAACATATAAAAATTCAAAGAAATGTAAATGACTATGGGTGGACACCTGTGATTTCATTCCTCAAATCCACCCCCTGAAAAACCTTGGGGGGTAATAGTAATAGTTGTGGGAGAGTAAGGATGTGTATGATGGAGGTCAATCTGTTGATAAGACAAATTAATTTAAAACAATGGTCCTATTATTGATAGACACTGAATAGATTCCATGGGTTACAATATCCCTACCCGAAACATCACCCCTTAACAGAGTGGAAGGTTAATGAACTATGAGGGATATCTAATGTTGGGGTAATTTTTTTAGTAAAGAACATGGGGGTCAATCACGAGGGCAGTATTACCAAAACCAAAATCTCAGTCAATCTTACCAAAGAGGTAACGAAAGTTCCTGATCTAGGTCTCAAATTTGACCCAAAGCCAATTTGAATAAATTTGGTGCTTATATACTGTAGACTTGAATACATTTTTTAGAAAATAAATATAAAAAAAAGTATGTCATCTTACGGGGCCCCATAAAGGGGGCTAATAATTGTGGAGATTTGGTCATAGTGGGATTAGAAATAGGTGTACTTTTAATCCTCTGATAAATTCTAACCATCAAATAAAAGTCTTTAAACAAAGTGTGGATAGTAAAATACGCGATTTAAAAATGAAGAAACAGAAGGAATGTGATGTAATCATCAAAAGGATATTGGAGCTCGAGAAAAAGAAGGACAATAAAATACACCCAGCAGACAAGGGGGGGGGGGGGGGGGGGAGTGGTTCTACTTGATAGGCAGGATAATGAAAGTGAGATGAGTCAAATTTCAGGGGATGGAGAAAGGATAAAGACCCTTTGGTTACATTTAAGAAGGAATTAAAATCTTTAATTAACAGAGGTAGTAATAGGGGTGCACTGCATTGTAAGAAACAAGGTATCTAGTTCCATACGTATGCAGAATAACTACTACAGATATTTATTATTTGCCTATAGTTCATAAGAACTTTTCCAATGCTAAGGGGCTGACCAGTAGTTAGTGGAATTCATTCCATACACGTTAAAATTAGAGAATACAGTATGTAGACCATTATCTCTCATTATAAGTATGAGTATGCCAGCCGTCCTGAAGGATAGTCAGGATCTCCTTAAAATCATTGAAGGTATTACAGTAGCAAACAATATTGTCTTAACTACCACTGATGTGGCTTCACTATACCCCGATATCAGACATCTGTGTGAGGAGGATAAAGTTAGGTGGGCCCTCGAAAATGATAGTGAATTGGAAGGAACAAAGAAGAGGTTCATCCTTCATTCTTTGAAATTTGGAAAGTCTAGGAACTATTTTTGGTTTAACAAGCAATTTTATTTGCAGAAAAAGGCCACTGCAATGGGGGCCCAGTTTGCCCTTAGTGTAACGAACCTTTGTATGATTAAATGGGAACATGAGGCCGTTATTGGAAAACATTGGGAGCACCTGGGTCTCTGGAAACAATTCATACAGTAGATGATATATTGGTGGATGAGATCCTGAGTCTTGGAAGTCTTTATTTATTGATAACAATAATTATGGGATCAAATTCTCAAAGTCAGTAAGTAAAACATCTGTAGGTTCCTAGATTTGAACATTTTCATACAGGATGGAAAGTGGTATATATATGGATAAAAAATTTTCCGAAAGGACAACTAGTTAGGATTATAAGAAATTGTTCCAAACTGGAAGATTACCCTGCACAGTCTGATGTTATTGTAAGGAGATTTTTTAAAAATCGATATATCAAAGAAAAATTTATAAGATATCAAATATATAGAAAATATTTTAAAAAGATAGGAGGCTGGGCAGGGGCAGCTCCAGGCAAAAATTTTTGAGGGTGCTATGGTGGTGCTTGAGGTACAAGTGGGGAAGCTAATGCCCACCTAAGGGTGTGGCCAAACTGGGTGTGGCCAGTGACTGGGCGTGGTCAACAAGTGGATGTTTCTTCATGGCTTGTAGTGTAACACTTTCCTCCCTTTGTATAGATAAAACCTGGGGTTGAACTGGACAGACTGTGGGATTAAATTAAGACCAGCTGGGGCCAGAAATGAAAATATCAAGCTTGTGTCAGGTTCAGCAATAGCCCCCAGCACAGCAAAATAATAAACTCACAGTAGGACACAGAACATTAACCCCTAGCAGAGCACAGTAATTAACCAGGGCATGATTCAATACTTAACCCTCAGCATGGCACAGTAATTAAACCCCACCAGCATTGCACAACAATTAACATTCAACATTGCACAACAATTAGCCCCCAAAATTGTGCAACAATTAGCCCCCTAAATTACACAATTAGCCCCCAACACTGCACGATAATAAACCTGCAGCACGTCACAACAATTAACCCCCAGCACAACACAGTAATAAACCCCCAGCACAACACAAATATAAATCCTGAGCACAGCACAGTAATTAACCAGAAATACACATTAATAAACCCCCAACATTGCAAAATAATAGACCCCCAGTAGTACTGAAATCGGTTGTTCAGATTCACTGTGCAACAGTGAATAGGTTGAAGAGGACAATAAAGAGGTTAGCACTATATAGCGTATAGAGTTTAAGTGTCAGGACTACGTACCACATTACTTCCTCAGTGGTCATTACTCAGAGTGCCCTCTTACATTAGTTGTCAGTGTGCATCTGCACAATGGTGGCTGGTGTGTCCCCTGTACAATTGCAATCAGTATGTCTTGACCACTGCATATCAATAAAAAGCAAAAAAAGTGCAGCCAGATGTTACACTTCTTCTATAAAATTGCACAAATAGACTTATAAATGCAATGGTGAAACTTTTAAATGAATATCCAGTGAAAATCAACCAATGTAAGCAGTATAGTAGTGATGGTGTCACCCTCTCTTCAAAAAATGTGAGAAATTGAAGAGCTGCAATGTGCAAACAATGGTGGAACCCCCTACATACAATAATAATAGCAGAGATGCAAATCAACCAGTCTATAAGAACATAGTATTAATGGTGTCACCCTATATGCAAAAGTTAAGAAATATTGCAGAGCTGCAATGTACAAATAGTGGTGAAACCCCCTATATATATAATAAAAATAGTAATAAATGTAAAACTGATGTACATATTTTAATTTTTATTATAATTAATATATATAGGGGGTTTCACCATTATTTGCACATTGCAGCACTGTAATTTCTCAAAATATTTCTGCAGACAGGCCGACACCATCACTGCTATATTGCCTACATTGATTGATTTGCACTGGATAGTCATAGATAGGTTTTATAATTGCACTTATAAGTCTATTTGTACAATTTTATAGAGGAAGTGTATATTTTGCTTTTTATTGATTCGCGTTGGATGTGGCAACCAGCTCAAAAGATTCTGTGATTATTGCTTTTGAAATTGTTTTGGTTGCGTGGTAGTTGTTTTATTTGATTTGGTATGTCTTCTGTATACTGGAGCCAGTGGCCGTACATACTAATGGTCAGTGCGCCCCTGCACCGGGCTGTCAGAGAAGCCTGTATCGCCGCTCAGCATCGCGAGACTCCATCAACCTCCTCTCCACTCCCAGGCCAAACTGACTGGGGGACCCCCCTCTCTCTCTCTGTCACCCCTCTCTCTCTCTCTGTCACCCCCCTCTCTCTCTCTCTGTCACCCCTCTCTCTCTCTCTCTGTCACCCCCTCTCTCTCTGTCACCCCCCCCTCTCTCTATCACCCCCTTCTCTCTCTCTGTCACCCCTCTCTCTCTCTGTCACCCCCTCTCTCTCTCTCTCTCTGTCACCCCCCTCTCTCTCTCTTTCACCCCTCTCTCTCTCTGTCACCCCCCTCTCTCTCTCTGTCTCCCCCCTCTCTCTCTCTGTCACCCCCCTCTCTCTCTCTGTCACCCCCCCTCTCTCTCTGTCACCCCCCCTCTCTCTCTCTGTCACCCCCATCTCTTTGTCAAACCCCCCCCTCTCTCTCTCTGTCAAACCCCCCTCTCTCTGTCAACCCCCCCCTCCTTCTGTCAAACCCCCACTCTCTCTCTGACAAACCCCCGCTCTCTCTCTTTGTCAAACCCCCTCTCTCTCTCTGTCAAACTCTCTCTCTCTCCTGGGGGGGGGGGGGCTTGAGACCCTAGGTATGCCTCTGGTCCCCCATAGCAGGCTGTGTTCTCTCCTCTCTCTCCCCCTTCCATCCAGCTGCCAACATCTCCTCTTCTAAGAAGTCAAAGAGGCCTGGCTGAGGAAGGTGGTGGATACAGTGTTTACCATTGGCTGAGGAAGCAGCAAAAAGGCTGTATATTCATCCGCCTCTGACCTCTGAAATTAGCCTGCCGGGTCTATCTAAAGATCATCTGCTTCTGCGGCCAGAGCTGCTGTATCCTTCCACGAGAAAAAAGATTCCCCACCTTCCTGGCAGCATGCAGCGGGCGCACAGGCAAGGAAATAAAAAATATTTTTGGGGATGCTTGAGCACCCCCAAGCACCGCCCCTGAGGCTGGGTCATGAACAGAGGAAGTAAAACAGAGTTTTTTGGTCAAGGACCACTGGAAAAAGAGTATAAAATCACCTGTATGTCACCTGATGGAGTGCCTTTGTGGTCCTCCAGTATGTGGGTCAAAGTGCAAAAAAACTCTAGGCTGATTGAACATACACACAATATCAAAAAGTGTTTTAAAAAGCACAGCTTGTCCAAACTCTTTAGGGTTTCTGTAAGAGAAATCCCTCATAGTTAACAGGGATCCCTCACAACATTTTGTGGGATCAACACGGAAATGGGTCGCTGGAGAGTCTTCAATATGGTGAGGGAGATTTCAATGAAGGAGATCTACTGGACATATGAACTGAATTATCTGCATCCGGGCTTAATGCGGAATTTGACTTAAATTGTTTTATTGCACTTTTGATATTGTATTTATCTTTGTGTGATAGATAGGGTTATGAGGCTTTTATGTAATTTTTTTTTTTTTTTAGCACAATCTTTTTGGATATTTTTCATTATTTCAACATTTCTTTATTTTATATTTATATTTCCAATCATGGCACAACCTGCTTAGGGTTTGGATGTTCTCCCTGTGCTTGTGTGGGTTTCCTCCGGGTACTTCGGTTTCCTTCCACACTCCAACGACATTCTAGTAGCCTAATTTTTTTTTTTTTTTAGAACAATCATTTTGGATATCTTTCATTATTTCAACATTTCTTTATTTTATATTTATATTTCCAATCATGGCACGACCTGCTTAGGGTTTGGATGTTCTCCCTGTGTTTGTGTGGGTTTCCTCTGGGTACATCAGTTTCCTTCCACACTCCAACAACATGCTAGTAGCCTAATTTGCTCCTCTCTAAATTGACTCTAGTATGCAGGGCCGCTGATAAGGGGGGTATCACAAGCCCACCTGTACTGGGCCCAGCTCTGTCAATTCAGCGGGGGGAGATTGTGGACCTGGAGGTAGAGCAGATGGGGGCTTCCAAAATTCTGTGCACCAATGTACTAATTCCTGCTGTTCAGCTATTTAAAAAAAAAAAAATCAGAAAGCGGATTTTTTAATCACTTTCGGGTTTAGGCAGATTAATCACATTAAACATCGCTTTCAGTTGTCCCCAGTGTATTAATATAGAAGAGGTCAGGCTCGATGTAATTGTGTACTGCTGCAGATTAAACCGCCTAAACCCGAAAGTGATTAAATAGTCCGCTTTCTGTCCCCAGGCCCCCACTGAACACAAGGAGCCTGGAGAAGTTATTTTTAATAGCTGAACAGTGGGGATTAGCATAGAATTCGGGAGTCCCCGCTCGTTCAACATCTGCCACCCCAGCTGCATTCTGCCCAGCCCTAGTTGCCCAGGAGGAAGGTATAGGACCAGATGTATCAGCGGTGCTCAGCTGGTCCCAGACTCCCAACTCCAGAGGATCCACCTGCAGGAGAAGCACTGCACCCAAGCCCCAGGTAGAAGAAGCTGTCCAGACCAGGTGCTGGGGGAGGCCAACAATAATGCATTTGAACTCTTGTGCAATACACAGCACATTTGGAGTGACACATCTGAGGGGCATTATTGCTGTAGATTAGGGTACACTAGTGTTGTCCTCTAAAGAGTGATCCACAGTGAATCACTTTTCAGAGGGTGGTTAGAAAGACAGCAAGGAAAAATTCTATTGCCTCCTCACCACCTGATTTAATCCCTAAAAACCTGCACCACCTCGCTACAACTGCATTCCATTGTACATGGTTGTGAGGCGCCCCCATTAAGTGGAGTGGGTTTCATTTGGCCACTGAACGTGATAGGGGGATATATTTCCATATCGCCATTTGCTGCCTTTGCCATTACCCCCTCCTAACCACTGCACTCTGTACATTACATATTCCAGACCCCTGTATTCTATGCATTGCCTACTCCTGGCCACTGAACTATGTATATTATCCACTCCTGAACTTCTATTCACCAAGAAAATTTTAACCACTTTAGCCCCGGAAGGTTGACCCCCCCCCTTCATAACCAGGCCACTTTTTGCGATACGGCACTGCAATACTTTAACTGACAATTGCGTGGTCGTGTGACGCTGTACCCAAATACAATTGATGTTTTTTCCCCCACAAATAGAGCAAACAAATAGAGCAACAATTTTGAAAAAAAAAATATATATATATTTTTTACTTTTTTAAAACATTTTTAATAACAGAATGTAAAAAAAAAAAAAAAATGTCTTCATCAATTTAGGCCAGTATGTATTCTGCTACATGTTTTTGGTAAACAAAAAATCCAATTAATGTATATTGATTGGTTTACGCAAAAGTTATAGCGTCTACAAAAAAAAAATTCCATAAGATATCTAGTCTTATGGAATTTTTTTTTTACTAGTAATGGTGGCGATCAGCGATTTTTAGCGGGACTGCGACATTGCGGTGCACAAATCTGACACTAAGTTACACTTTTTGGGGACCAGTGACACCAATACAGTGATCAGCGCTAAAAATGCACTGTCACTGTACTAATGACACCAGGGGCTGACTAGCAACTTTCAGCCCAGAGGGCAAGTACAAGTCAGAGGCCCATGGTGCAGCGACTCAGCCCCCCTCCCACTCCCCCTCTTTCCAGCCTCCTCCTGACCCCCATTCCAGGCTGAAGCTCCGCTCCAGGTGCTCTCTACTCACTGGCAGAATCCGGGTTTTAGACCTAGCCAGCAGGGGGCAGTTGGGGGGAGCTGGGACAGCTCGGTCGGAGCTGCCTTGCAAAGGAAAGTCTCCAGTGGGGCATGGAACCAGCCTCTGCTCAGACACAGTTTACACCATCCATGCTGGGGGGGGTGCCTGCTCTCTCTCCTTGTCTTTATCCCGTACCCACTAAGTCAGCAGTGGAGACTTTTTACTTCTATTCACCAAGAGTGCTTTAGGCATGTCTGTGGCAGAAGCAGTACAGCCTTTTTACGGGGCATCAGAGCCCCCCTGCCCCCTAGCCCAGTCCTCCCCTGAATGACACTGGCAGGGAAGGGGTTAACATCAGGGGCGATAAAAGAGTAAAATGTGTTCTCTGGGAGTGCTCACTGTGTTGGGGGTGCTTTGACTGGAGGAAGATGGAGATTTGTGTTTCTGCTTAGCAGGGACACAAGATCTCCATCTTCCCCTCTCACAGAATGGCAGTCTGCCTTGTTTACCTAGGCAGATCACCGTTCTGTCTCTCTCACTAACGATTGCCGAGTGCCGGCGAACATCGGGCCAGCCGGACTCGCTGATTGGCTCCCGCTGTGTCCAATCACAGTGGGAGTTGTTCGCCAGCGGCCCGTGCCCCAGACCCAGTGCACACAATGGCGTACAGGTACATAATTTCGGGCAGGAGGGCCATCCTGCCACAGTATATCTGTGTGGGGCATTTCAGAACTGGTTAAACACTCCTGATTCCTGCACTATGTATGCACCCCTGAATCCTGCATGCTGTATAGTACATACTCCTAAAACTACCCTGTGTAAGTTACATAGTCCTTACCCCTGCACTATGTACACTACATATTCTTGACCCCTGCGTTTTGTAAATTTTATATATATATATATATATATATATATATATATATATACATATGATACCTACCTTCCCACTGTTGGTGCAGTTTTGTCATGCCCATATTTCCCCACAGCACACAGTCCACGCTGCCTCCTTCTCTGGAGGGGTAGTCGGGCTCAGGCCCCAGGCCCTGTCAGGAAGGCTGTACGGGGCCCCATGATTTCTAACAAGGGCCCTGCTTGTATGTATGAATGTGAGTTAGGAACCTTAGATTGTAACCTCCTTAAGGGCAGGGACTGATATAAATGTACAATATGTACAAAATGTATAAATGTACAATACATGTGTAAAGCACTGTGTAAATTGATGGCGCTATATAAGTACCTGTAATATATAATAATATATTCATTTTAAATGTTTTAAAACTATTTTAACATTAGTTATTGTCGTTTGAGACCACCAGAGGGAGCCCTGTATGGCTTCCTAATAATATTGGTATAGAGCGCTATTTATGATTTGTAAATAATTTGGAAATACATTTAATTTAAATTTAATTTGGTTCAAATTAATTTTGCAGGATTTTATGGTGCCAGATTTAAGTACATTATTACATTTGGGCTCTATAATAGCGGTCAGCTATTTGTTTCTCATATAATTTATAAAGTAATGGCAGATTGTATGGACGGAAATCGTGTATCAATGGAAGCTTACTGTCCGAAGTCACATCCTTTTTAGAAAGTTTTGACGATAAAATGTGTTGAAGTGAAGTCAGCACGCTGGGCCAGAACTGGAAGTGGTAATTTCACCATCTTTTTTTTTTTTTTAGTACTTTTTCTTTTAGTACTGAGTACAAGAACTGCACTTTTTCTAAGTAAGCACCTTTTAAAAAGTGGTTTAATTTTTTAATAATACTACATTATGGGGCTGTTCTTGTTGTAACACCGGATTGCCACCGTAATGCTATATATAACACTATGGGTCACCCTATTTGGTGAGAATCCATTGCATGTGAGTGTGAATCATTGGTGACTGGATTGTTAGGAAGACTGAATGCACCGACAATGTACAGTATCTCACAAAAGTGAGTACACCCCTCACATTTTTTAAAATATTTTATTATATCTTTTCATGTGACAACACTGAATAAAAAACACTTTGCTACAATGTAAAGTAGTGAGTGTACAGCTTGTATGACAGTGTACATTTGCTGTCCCCTCAAAATAACTCAACACACAGCCATTAATGTCTAAACCGCTGGCAACAAAAGTGAGTACACCCCCTAAGTGACAATGTCAAAATTAAGCCCAATTAGCAATTTTCCCTCCCCAGTGTCATGTGACATGGCACCTCATGGCAAAGAACTCTCTGGGGATCTGAAATCTAAAAATGTTGCTCGTCATAAAGATGGCCTAGGTTATAAGAAGATTGCCAAGACCCTGAAACTGAGCTGCAGCACGGTGGCCAAGACCATACAGCAGTTTAACAGGACAGGTTCCACTCAGAACAGGCCTCGCCAAAAAAAAAAAAAATTATTATCTTAGCCCAAACCCCCCCCCCCCTCCTCCCTAGCATATTAACTTTTCTAGCAACCCCCCCCCCCCCACTAGCACAAATCCTCTTCACCTACCCCCCTTTCCAACACAAATTGCCAAAAGTCACCACTCCTAGCACGCCTTCCCAAATTTCCCATCCTATAACAATTCTTACCCCCTACCATCCCCCCACATTCCCCCTCTCAACACAAATTTTCTCCCCCCCCAATCTGCTTGTGGTGCCCTCCTACCTCACATAAAACCACAGTGCCCAGGGCAGCCCACCCCTTGTCCCGGCCCTGGTGGTGGGAGTGTCATAGTCTGCGGCTTCATGAGTTCTGCCGACACTGGGGAGCTACAGTTCATTAAGGGGAACCATGAATACCAACATGTACTGTGACATACTGAAGCAGAGCATTATCCCCTCCCTTCAGAGACTGGGCAGCAGGGCAGTATTCCAACATGATAATGACCCCAAACACACCTCCAAGACGACCACTGCCTTGCTAAAGAAGCTGAGGGTAAAGGTGAAGGACTGGCCAAGCATGTCCCCAGACCTAAACCCTATTGAGTACCTGTGGGGCATTCAAACAGAAGTTGGAGGAGCGCAAGGTCTCTAACATCCACCAGCTCTGAGATGTCATCATGGAGGAGTGGAAGAGGACTCCAGTGGCAGTCTGTGAAGCTCTGGTGAACTCCATGCCCAAGAGGGTTAAGGCAGTGCTGGAAAATAATGGTGGCCACACAAAATAGTGGCACTTTGGGCCTAATTTGGACATTTTCACTTAGGGGTGTACTCACTTTTGTTGCCAGCCGTTTAGACATTAATGGCTGTGTGTTGTTGTAGCAAAGTATAATTTCTTCAGTGTTGTCATATGAAAAAATATAATAAAATAGTTACAAAAATGTGAGGGGCATACTCACTTTTGTAAGATACTGTATTTAGATATGTGGGAAGTAGCACTTTTATTTTATTTTTGTGTGAGCACATTTTCACTTTTTTGTGATTATTTATTTTTACAATACTACACTATAATTGTCTTTTTGGTTTTCATATACTTATGGGAGAAAATAAGATGTATAACAATACTGGATGTGCGCATTAAGAAGAGGAAGAGGGACACCTGGTCACCATTGATGTATCTGATCATGCGCCTGATATGACGCATTTTTTTTAAGCGAGTCTGATCATATGGTGAGCGTTTATCTTTTCTGAATATCACGTATAAAAGATATTTTGAGGATTGCAAAATTTTGGTTGTATTCACAAAGACATTTAGGCTGGGTTTACAATTGTGCGATGCGGGAAGCAGCGCGATTCCAGTGCTGGTTCCCGCATCGCACCTGAATCGCCAGCAGTTCACACTGATATCTGTGAACTGCCGATGATTCAGATGCAGGAACCCACACTGAAAATGCAGTGGTTCCCACATCGCACCTGAATCGCCAGCAGTTCACACTGACATCTGCAAACCGCTGCATGTGTCAATGTAAAGTTAATGACACACCCCCAGGACAGTTTGCAGATCACAATGCGAACTGTGAAATGGTGAAGGAGTCGGATCACATAGGTGTAAACACCCATGCAATCTGATTCTAGTGCGGACCAAAAAAAAGGGTGCAAATGCGGTGCGATTTCAGTCATACAGTTTGTATGGCTGAATTTGCACCACACAGACATCGCATATGATCTGCACAAAAATGTGTTGTGAATCACGTGTGCTGACTGATCACATATGCAGGGCCAGATTAACGTAGGGGCTATTGGAGCTGCAGCTCCAGGCCCCTACCTTTATATAGGCCCCGGGTTGGCCATATTCACTGTTACCGCTCTTCTGTCACTTGTAAACACAGAAGTCTGGCTTCTATGCTCGCTTCCCCAGGCAGCACCCTCAGAACCTCCCCACACAGCACGAAGGCCGGACAAGGAGGGACAGTTGCCGATGCATGGATGTGTTTATGGGCTTCAGAGACAGCATCCCATGTGGAATTAGGCATGCATGGCTGCACCCTTCCTCCGCTGGGTGCATGCCAAGGCACGGCCATTAAGGCCCTTCAAAATCCTCAGCACCAAGCCCATGATGCTCTTAATCCGGCCCTGCACATATGTGTGAACCCAGCCTAAATAATATTAAACGGACACTGATGAAGCTAAAAATTTAGTGGGGCAACTCTGGGCGCTGGGAATATATAATTTGCATATGTTATCTCATGGGCCTCCACAGAACTTTTTTTTAGGGGGGGCCTTCATTTTAAGGTCACTCATGCACCGCCCCTTTTCAACTATGTCATGAAGGGGAGGGGCTTAGTCATTATACTAATTTTGAATATTTAATTTTAAAGAGCAAATGGCAGCATTTATTTTTAAAGCATTTGTTAACCTAAAAAAAAATATATATATATATATATCCTGTTCCCTTAAAGCATGTTATACAGCACAGTGCTTGTGATGTGTAATTTGCCCCCCCCCCCCCCCCCCCATCACCTATAATCCTCTCCTCACAATTTTTAATTTTAAAATAAAAATTGATACCATAAATTTAATCTAAAATATATTATTTTAATAAATCTACCTTTTTAATAATTTTACGGACTTTTATAGTGTAATAATAGGAGTTATCAGTGTATATATTTTTTTCTGCTGATGGACATATATTTACTAACATGTTTTCCAGTTTAATTATATATACATTGAGTGATTTTTTTATAGTAACAGCATATTCTTAAAATTATTTACTTATTCATTGATGGTTTTTTGATATTTATAGGATACATTACGACATATACAATACTTCACTTCCGGGTTCGGGATTTTAGGATGCATTCTTATAGGTTTTAATTTTCTTTTCCCAATTAATAAATAATCAGCAATTTTAAAAGTGAAATTATACTTGGACCATAGTAATATGGCTGCCGGGCTCTCTGACTCGTCCCAAAATGTAGTAAATACGAAGCTGAATATTGATAAGGCATAATATGGTTGGGGAGATTTTCAAAGATGGCTTCCTGGCCATTTCCGGTTCACATACTCACGTGACCCGCCGCCTCTCCTCTTCCCCTTCCCACTGACTACAGCGATGAATCCCTGGCCCCACCCGCTGCAGGCAGCTGTCATACAGGGAGAGGAGAGAGCCGACGGATCACGTGAGTGGCACTCGGCGCTCTGAAAACCAAGAATGCCTTATTTTTTTAAAACACATACACAGACACAGGGGCGCACAGGATTATTAAACAGACCAGACAGGATGGTATAAAGTGGCTTAACAACCACTTTAAAGGGGAATTTGAGATTCCAGGGGGGGCATTACCCATATGCCCCTACCCATGGATGCCCATGTGTTATCTACAACTGCAGAAAAAGACTTGTTCATGTGCTTGCATTAATGTGCGGTATTTATGTGTTTCATGGGGTAGTGCATTTACTTTGCAGCAATTCACATTTAACGATCATGCAGCATTTATTTATTTTACAAAGCAGCACACCACAATGCACAGATGGTTCACAGAATAAAAATGCATTGTGCTGCACTGCCTAGTTGTGTTGGGGGGGGGCATTTAAATATATATACATACACTGCACTGTGATAAATGTGTCACTGTGTGTTGTGTTAACATGCCTTAAAGGAGGAACTACACAAACCAAATACTTAGCTGCTACAATACAATGCAATGTGCGCAAGGTCCCTCCATGGTGCCAAAATCTTCCTCCAAGTTTCTTCAGAGTGCCGGTCTTAAAGCCCGTACACACAATCGGATGAAAAATATCGTTTTCAAATCGATCGTACGATAATCGGATTTTTAGTACAGAGCTTTCGAGAAATGATCACTACAGTTCATCCAATATAATTCAATCGGACAAGCACGAAAATTTTTCTCGTAGGATACCAGATCGTACGATTTTCGTTTTAACCGGCACACTTGTTGTTCAAAAACACAATACAAATACACTACAGCACATTACATCACTTCTGATTTTTTATTCTGTTATACGAGAATTTTCATAACTTTAGTAACCTCTCCATTTTCGATATGAGATTAGCAGGCAAAAAAAAAACAAAAAAACGGACGATCTGTCGTTCGATTTGCAGATCGTGTGTGTGGGCCATTAGACTGTGTTGATTGGCTGGCCAGGGAATGATGCAACCTGCGTGCAGGCACACGGGAGTTTATTCATTCTAGTGCTGATAATATACACTGTGCTGTGCATGTGAGGCTGATGACACACGGCCGGCCAGATCATGAAAAGTCTTCCTGCACGTCCTTATGGAATCGCTCCCTCTGTAGTCACACGAAGGGAGACGTCACTCTGTCTTTTGCCTGAATGCAGTTAAGCCTAAGATCACACTGAATACAGGTTTGAAATCTGAACTCGCACGATTTCAAACCGGCATTTTAGTCTGACTTTGGGGGCGATTTAAGAGACATCTGTGCGGGTTCAAGCACAGATGTCTATTGAAGTCGCCCTCGAAGTCTCCAAAAGTAGTGCAGGAACTACTTTTGGTAATCGGTGCCGTAAAGTCAGTGTCACACTGATTCCGACGGTGCCATTGCCGGCAATAGGCTCCGGTTTGGCAAATGCCATATCAAATCTGCCCGAAGTGAATGAGGGCTAAGTCCAGGTTCACACATATATCATAGACATTGCATATGATTCACAGCGCACTGCTTTGCAATACACATGCGATGTCGGTGCAATGCAAATTCAACCATACAGATTGTATGGCTGAATCTGCATCGCATTCGGACCAAAGTCGCACAGGACCCTTTTTTTGGTCCGCACCAGAATCGGAGCGCATGGGTGTTCACACCTATGTAATCCGATTAATGGTCGAACTGACAGTTCGCACTGCGATATGCAAACTGATCTGGGGGGTGTCGTTAACTTTGTATTGACACCCCCAGCAATTCGCATATGGCAGTGTGAACTGCCTGCAAGTTGAGTGCACCAATGTGAACCGGCCCTTAATCCCATTCACTAGCGATGACAGGGACATCTTGCTGCCTCGGCTACAGAGGGAACAGTTCCATAAGGACAAACTGGAAGCCTCCTTGTGATCCTGCCACTTGTCATTTTGATAAATCGCCAACCACAGAGTCTAATTAGGAACAGGCAGATATGTTTGTTTTATTGCAGAAGGAACATAGCAATAAAGAACTGTCTGCTCACAATTTTTACTTTCATTTTAGTTCCGCTTTAAGACGCATGTTTTATTTCATGTTACTGCAGTGACTTGTGAACAGGTCCTAACAGCACAGATTCATTCTTTACTGATGTCTAGTCTGATCCTTTAACATTTGTAAGGCAGCTTTGCATGTCATAAGCCAAAATTTCCTTTTTTTTTTTCACATACATGAACACTCTCTGGAGACCTCAAAGAGCAAGACATAACCCCCCTCCAAACAATCCATTTCCTGACAGCAAATTCTGTATGTCCCATGATACTCCTGCAAATGTTAGTGAAAATTCTTTTACTTAGAGGCATATTTCTATATTTATAAAGCAGTAAAGGTAACTTACATCAAACATTTACTGATGGTGAATTAACCACTGTCATATAAAATGGTATTAACCACAAAACAAACATTTATTATACTGTATCAGGGGCGGATCCAGAGTCTAGTCTCGGGAGGGGCACTGCCAGAAAAAAAGGTGTTTCTTACAGAACTGTTTTTAACTTATTATATGGTCCTAACCTAACCTTGTTTAAAACAGTGACACATTTATAATTCCAGATTAGAATATTACATTACAAACAGACAATACTGTATTATTTTTTGTTGAAAATGTGAAACCAGGGTTCTTAATTCTCTCCTCAGCTCGCGCCTCACTCTTCAAATTTTTGGCAAAAAAGAATACAGTATTGTCCTGGAAGGAGTGTGTTAAAGTTTGATTGGACACAGTTACCAAAAGACCCCAGGACGTCACTGGTGCCGTTTCTTCAAAGCTCCGTGCCGTGACCGTCGGCTCCCGCGTGCGTGCGCGGGAGTGACGTCACCGCGGCTCCGGCCAATCAGATGGCCGGATGCCGCGATCCCGGAAGACGGCGACTGGACATGTCGTCCGTCATACAGGTGAGCGGGCAGCACGGCGGGGGCTTCGTTCTTAGGTAAGTATTTCATAATGAGCTAGTATGCGATGCATACTAGCTCATTATGTGTTTCTCTTTCAGGTTACAGAAAAAAAAAAAAACGTTCATGGGTTTACAACCTCTTTAATGTTAAAGCGGAGTTCCACCCATATGAGATGAACTGACTGACTGAATCCCCTTTAAAAATGTTTTTACCAATGCAAACTATTTTTTTTTGTAAGGAAATACTGTTTTTCTTCTTTATTCGTCCGCACTTCCAGCCAGGTCCTGCTGCCTATAGGTGATTACGTCACTCGGCGATTCGCAAGGGCTCCTGGGATAGCGACTTCATGTATCCCAGCAGCCCTTGCGAATCGCCTAGTGACGAAATCTCGTGTTATTTCCAGACCGGCACCAGCTGTACTCAGGGATGTATTGCATTCTGTCCGCACTCCACCCCGCCTCCTCTCAGTGAGCGCAGACTGAAAGCATTACATCCCCTAGAGCCATACGAAAACCATACGAAAACGGTACACGTCTAACGAAAATCGTTCATTTTTTCTGTACAAGAAAAAATTTGGAGTTTGTCCCTTCAAGAATTTTTATAAGAAAGTTCAAAATCAGCTGTAGAAAGTTGTATACACACTATAAAGGCCCGTACACACGTACCGATTGTCGGCCGAACGATCGGCCGATTTTCGGCTTGTTAGTATGATGCCTCCGACAGCCGACAGCGCACTTTCGGCTGAAAAGAATCTGTCTTGCAAGCATGAAAATTTTTGTATGCCGACACCAGAACGGCCGATTGTTCGCCAGTCAGTACAGAATTCGGCCGTCAGACAGCAGATTAGCAAGACTGGGCATGCTCAGAAAAGGAAAAACACAGGGAAAGTTAACCATTACATGACATCACTTCTGCAGTCGGCTGTAGTCAGCGGACAAAGTTCGTGTGCAGTCTTTTGCACTTTTCAACAGACACCGACAGCCCTGGACAAAAGACGGCCGATCGTTCGGCCGACGATCGGTACGTGTGTACGGGGCTTAAGAAAATCTGATGCCTGCAGCTAGAGGCATCACCCCGGTACCGGTGTCCATAGCCAACGGTCGGCTGACTTGTAATGACAACCGATGCGGCTGAGACCCCCAGCCATCTTACCTGCACCGCCGCCGTCTGACCGGGTCTCCATTTTTTTAAATTGACATGACATCACTTCCAGGTACTGGCGGCGCCAAATTAAAAAAAACTTACAGCATTCAAAACAGCCAAACTTGCCGTTTTGAATGCTTTTAAGTGCAGAGTAAGGGTTTGAGGTATTCTAGACCGCCAGATCCCTCCACCACAGTACCTGTAGACATTAACCATAAAAAAAAAAAACATTTTAATGTCTGAAAATATCGGCCAATATCGGCCGATACCGATATCCGATGACCAAAATATCGGTATCGGCGTTAAAAAAAGGATATTGGTCAATCACTACTCCAAACACATGCTGGTAAGTTAATTGGCTGACCTTAGATTGTAAGATCCTTGAGGGCAGGGACTGATGCAAATGGACATTGTGTATAGCGTTGTGCAAATTAATGGTGCAATACAAATACCTGTAATAAACAAATAGGGAAAATTTCCCTCCATTTCCTGCTCCAGAGATTCAACAAGAACCTTGAAGAATTTCCTTCTTAGACAGTTGTCCTCAGAAAAGGTGTCTCCTCAGCTCAGGGACAACTCTAAATTGTTGAATTTCCTCTTATCAATACCAACAGTGGGGTGAATCTCCTCAATGGGGTTGTCTGGCCCTTTTACACTGTATCCAAAACGTAACGTGGTTGTAAAGGTTACATTTTTTTTTTCTTTACCTTAACCATTTGCCCTCTGGAATATTTACCCCCCTTCATGACCAGTCATTTTTTGCTATACAGCACTGTGTTACTTTAACTCACAATTGCGTGGTCATGGGACGCTGTACACAAGTAAAAATGTCCTTTTTTTCCGACAAATAGTGCTTTCTTTTGGTGGTCTTTTATCACCTCTGTGATAATAATTTTAAGCACTATAAACAAAAAACAAAAAAAAAATGACAGTTTTGAAACAAAAAAACAACAATATTTTTTACTTTCTGCTGTAAAACATATCAAATATAAAATCTACATTCCTCATCAACTTAGGCCAATATGTAGTCTACATATTTTTGGTAAAAAAATCACAATAAACGTATTTTGATTGATTTGCGCAAATGTTATAGCGTCTATAAACGATGGGATATTTTTATTTATTTATTTATTCATTTATTTTTTAATAGTAATGGCGGCGATCAGCAACTTACCTAGGGGTACAAATAGGAGCGTCAGCACGATGGGGATTCTTTTCTCCCACAGCTTTCTACCCACACAGAGGACATATTTCTATTGGGAGCACCTACACAACTTATTTGTTTGGGTATATACGTTTATATCACTATACTTACCTATATTTGAGTATACACTTTTTGTCCGTGGCGGTTTCTTTCCATTTTTTCCTTTTGCACTCACATCAGTCCTTCCTTCAGCTTTTTACTGTTAGGATTGTCTTCCTATACATTTTTCTCATCTTGTACCTCTCAGTTGCACTTCTCACTATCTATTTCTGTTTTCATGTTTAGGTCATTGCCAGCCCAGATTATACATTACCTAGATTTATACATACTTACTCCCAATATGTCATTTCAGCATTTTTATTAGACTACTTAGACATATATACATTTTTGTTACAGGCAATACTTATGATGATTGGCATTGAGGGACACAGAGAGATACACTCCTATCATCCACATTATGCCCACCCTCCATTTGTTCCCCGGGGGAGGGGGGCCCTGCCAGTTACACCCCTTAAGCTCCCAGGCCAGACATGCTTTGCATCCATCTTTTGGGAAATCAGCTTTTGCTTAGCCGATTTGTAAGTATGTGGTCCCTGTATCAGGGCCCCCTATTATTTATTAGACAATATTTATCATCATGGTGTATATTCTTAAACTGATATTTTATCTTATAGACACATTGTATACGCATCCACTCTTGAGGAAGCGAGCAGTAGCTCGCGAAATGCGTTGAGTTATAAAGATGCCTGTGTATTATCCTGTATCCAACTGTGCAAAATGTTTCAAGCATCAATGTATCATGTATCATCATCAAATCAGTTTGGCATTTATGTCCATGCATTTTCTGTATGATGGTTATTTACTTTTAATAAATTTAAAAACCATGTTTACCTCATATATACATCTATTGGCCTTATGTGTTTCCCTCATTTAAAGCCCAAGGGTGAAATCTTGCTTTGTTGCAGTGATCAGTGACTTATAGCGGAGCTGCGATATTGCGGCAGACAGCTCCGACACTAACTTACACCATGACACCTTTTGGGGACCAGTGACACTAATACAGTGATCAGTGCTAAAAAATATTCACAGTCACTGTACTAATGACACTGGCTGGGAAGGGGTTAGCATTGGGGGTGATCAAATGGTTAACTGTGGGCCTAGCGAGTGTTTTCTTACTTTGAAGGAGGTGCTTGTACTAGGGGAAGGCATGGATTGGTGCCCCTGCTTTGCAGTGACACAGGACCCATGCCTCCTTATTTAAATAGGCAGACCGTCGTTCTTCCTCTGTACCGAACAATCGGTGGGTGTCGGCAGGCATGGAGTCCGCGGTACCCGCCGATCAGCTCTCCCTGTTTACAATCACATCATAAGTCCGCTGGGAGCGTGTGCATGCCCTAGACTCGGAAGTGTCAGATTATGTACTAGGTACCTGATTTGGCTTAGCCGTGCCACTTTGCCGCTGTATATCATAGGCGGCCCGAGCGGAAGTGCAAGTGGGTACCTGTCAAATCTTGGTTCCTGCTCCCTCTCCCCCCCCAAAAAAATGTTATGCCAAATGTGGCATGTCAGGTGGTCAGAAGGCCTTAAAGCAGAAGTTAATTTTTTGGGTGGAACTGACCTTTAATTCATTAAAAAAAACTAAACATTAAAATTAGCCCTATTTTTTTGTATAATGTGAAAGATGATGTTCCATGGAGAATTGTGCAAAATAATCGGGATTCTCATTTTATCCAGAATCGTGCAGCTCTATGAGCAGGCGTGGTCTTGGTCACACGATTTTTCTTGTACAAATACTACACTAATTACAAGAAAATAGTTTGTTCTGGTATCGTATGATAAAAAATGTTGTGCTTATCCCTTTTAAAGGAGCAGCAACCTCACCAGAGTTGTATAAAGTACTCAAAACCCATACTTGAGTAAAAGTACAAGTGCTCGATCAAAAAGTGACTTGAGTAGAAGTGGAAGTGCTAGATCAAAAAGTGACTTGAGTAGAAGTACTAAAGTATTCAACATTTTTTGTACTTAAGTATTGCAAGTAGTTTTTTAAAAAATTTGCTACTCAAGTACTGAAAGTAAAAGTACCAGTAGTTTTGAAAAAAAAAAAATTGCTACTCAAGTACTGAAAGTAAAAGTACAAGTACTGTGTTATGTAGTTATTAAAGAAAGAAGACAAAAGTTTGAACATCATATTGTTTTTTATTATTTCAAATGCAGCTTTTATTTATACATACAGTAGCTTTTATTTTCGTATGCGCTGATAATACACATGTTTTGAGCTTCATGAAACCTGCCATCTACTGTTCTGGCAGTGGTAATTTTTATAGTTGTAACGAGTAACTATGCAGCACAAAAAAAAAATACTGGAGTAGAAGTATTGAAATCATCGAAAAAATGTAGTGAAGTAAAAGTGGAAGTAGGAGAAAAAAATTCTAGGAAAGTACAGATACCGCCTTTCGGTACTTAAGTACAGTAGTGAAGTAGTTCTACTTAGTTACTATACATCTCTGAACCTCACGTAGAATATTCACTATTTCATGTAGTTTATTTTTCATTTCTCACCACATCCATTAGCACGGGTATATATATATATATATATATATATATATATATTTATATACAATAGTTTTGATTTGCCTATTTTTTTTTATTTTTAGCTAACACAGGTTTAATAAATCTTCCCTAGCAGACATTGCCAACACGTGGGGCACTGGCGCAAATCAGTTTCATACCTTAATGCAGCAGACCTCTATCAGTTGGTTGCATTTGGATAGACTGGAGTAGCAGTTCCTATACATTTACAGAAGAACTGACTCCCTCCAATAAATTGCATAAACATCTACATAGAAACACGTAATAACTTTTAGTCTCAGCTTATAAAAAAGGAGTGATTCAGTGAAAAGTGATCTAAGATGAAAGGTTACAGTTTTCCATGACAGAATTTTCAATCCATGATTAGGACTCAAACTACTTAAACAACGTTCACAAGCTGCCAATAAAGCCAATAAAAAAAAAGCAGTTGCTTCGGAGCCTGTTGAAAGGCAGTGTTAAATCACAGCCACCACGTTACACTATTCACTATCAGCTTTTGTCCCTCAAGCAAAGTAGCATGCTGCCTATTAATGAAGTTGTATTTAAGATTCTGGGATCCCAGCCAACACAGAAGACATCTCCATGGTTTTCAAAACATTATGGGCAGAGTCATGCCTACTTGGACTGCCTGCATCGATAGTCATGAAAAATAGATCGCTTTCAACGCCTAAATCAAAGAAAGTGGCTGGGAAACTATCCATTCAAATACAATAAACTAAAAAAACATGAAAAGGTATAAGATTTAGATTTCCTTTTTTTTAAGGAAGTGTATTGTCCTTATATTAATAAATCTTAAACATGAATCCACCATTCTGGGAGGAATTTGATATTTATGGGGAAGAAATATTAATGTTCAAGGACTGTAGCATCAACACAGAGCTTCTGCTTCTGTATACTATAGTCTTCCTTCATTTTAATGCCACTCATTGAGTGCTTGGTTCTTTTTATTTGGTTTTATATGGCCAGTACCAGGTGTCTAGCAGAAGCCTCCTAATTTACAACGTATTATGGTAGGAATAAATAATTTAAATTCCATATTTTTATTTCAAGACAGAATTTTTATAGACTGTCCTTTGCTAAAAAGGCTAGTTGTTAACAGAGCTCAATAGCTGAATCTAATTGTACCCACCCGCAGTCATGGCAGTAACTGAGGGATTCAGAGATCATCAGATGGTACTTTTTGCAATAAATAACCTACTTGAATAGATTTTATTTAAAATCAGGGTTTAGTGTCCCCTTAACAAAGTATTAGCATCTTGTAATCCCTTGTACAGCAGCATTTAATG
The DNA here is from genome assembly GCF_965119305.1 of Pelophylax lessonae. NCBI lineage: Eukaryota > Metazoa > Chordata > Amphibia > Anura > Ranidae > Pelophylax > Pelophylax lessonae. The sequence goes on along the minus strand of NC_138771.1, from coordinate 342,359,889 downwards.
GGGTGCATTGCATTAACGTATGCATATTTTTTGGCACACAACATTAGGACAGATCATGGGCTGGCAGTGCACCAAAATGTCCAAAAACAGATCATGCGCCATTTTTTGCAATACAGTTATTACTATTATACAGAATTTATATAGTGCCAACAGTTTACGCAGCGCTTTACAATATAAAGGGGGACAGTACAGAAAAAAGACAGTCACTCCCAGCACTCCACAGAGAGATGAGGCTAAGCAGGCATCATATCAATACACAAGCCAATATTTGGTAAATGCAGCCCACCACAGATGGGCTAATCCAATGTGAAATTACAAGACGAACAAATGGGGGAAGGTGCAAAACACCTAGTGCATTACCTAAAAATTAATTCAGAAGAAATGATAAAATAAATAGAATGCATACTCATAAAAGTACAGTGTAAAAAAGCATGTAAGCCGGAAGACGCCATATGATGCAAGGTGCAGATGCTCCAACGACCTCTCATATGCTAGAAAGCCAACGTGTTTCGAAGACGCACCCCCTTCTTTAGAGCTGTGCTTCACTCACTTACTTTTGTGAGTATGCATTCTATTGATTTTATAATTTCTTCTCAATACATTTTAGGGTACTGCACTAGGTGATTGTGTCTTCCCCGTTTGTTCTTCTTGTAGAGGGATGGTACAGTTACCATACAGTTCAATAAAGAAGCAATAGGAGGGCCCTGCTGATGCTTACAATCTAAAAAGAGGGGGCAGTGCACTAAAACATGCAGTAATGCTCTACCATATGGTGAGCTGCAATGCATTACCTTAATGTGTTGGAGTGCAATTCAAAATGAACGGCCCTGCAACACGCTAGCGCATGTGGTGTGCATTAACGCGCGTTGCCATAATGCATGCTTTATCCCAATACACCGCAAAGGATTAGTCTTATACTGGAAAAGGAACGGGCAGCCCGTAGGCCATTCAGGTGTGCTGCATGCACATATACCCACAAGAAACATGCTGACAGGAAGAAAGAGTAAAGGGATGAGCTCATTCATGTTGTTGCCCTTTTTCTGTCCATTCACAGGCTGGGGGCAGGAAGATGTCCTCAGTGCCGGGACAAGGTCATCCAGTGCCCAGGGCAAGGATGCCAAACTGCGCCCCCCCCCTTCCCTTAAGGTTAGGGTCAAGGCACCCCCCATCCCAATAAACTATTGTGCCCAGGGCAACTGACCCTCCTGCCAACCCCTTGTCCTGGCCCTGGATGTACTAGCTGTACTGCATACATGCAGTAGAGAAAGGTCAGGTCCCCAGCTCAGTTCTGCTGTCTGTCTTGGCAGTTTAAACCCAGGCCTGGTAAAATTGCTCCCGTATATTCCAACTGTATATTTCCTTTTTAATAGGGTTCAGTTTTATATGTGTTCTTATAAAAAAGCTATTTGTCCTGTAAAACTCAGGTACATTTGCTCTATGCGAATGTGGGGACAATTAAATATTATACTATTTTCTCTCCAGGTCAAAGGTTTTTCATTCATAAAAAGTAGGGTGGTTTTGAAAATATTGCATTATTGCCACTGGATTGAGCTGATTATCATAGTATATAAGTATTTATTTCCTATGAACATTGTCTAGTAGCAGTAATGCAGTATATTCCTAATTCACTCTATTTTGTATGACTTAGTAACGTCCAACCTAGAGAGAAACTGGCCTAATAACATTCAATGTTACCTTATTTGTACAGAACAAATGTACATTCAGAATCACAGAATGAATAGTTCTGCAAATATTTTATAACCACATGTCCTACAGTGATCTTTTACATATAAAATGTTTAGTAAGTACCTGCCCATGCGGGTCACCTTACAGTATCTCAAGTATCCCTTAACCACTTAACGACCACCCGCCCTAGTTTCACTGCGGCAGGTCGGCTCTGTCCCGCGAAATGACGTAACTGTACATCGCTTCGCGGCACCGCTAGCAGGGGGTGCACGCGTTCTCTGGAGGCGCATGCCCATTCAATACAGGAGAAGCTGATCAGCGGGTCCTGGGGGCCACAATTGCCACTGGGCAACCGTGATCGCTCCCTGTGGAGACAGAATGGCGGTCTGCCATTGTAAAAACGGCATGCTGCTTTTCTGTCAGTAATGAACACAGGGATCCTGTGTTCCTCTTATTTAGGAAAGCCCACCCCCCCACAATTAGAAAGCACCCCCTAGGGACACATTTAACCCTTTGATCGCCCCTGGCGTTAACCATTTCCCTGCCAGTGTCATTAGTACAGTAACAGTGCATATTTTTAGCACTGATTACTTTAGTAATGTCACTGGTCCCCCCCAAAAGTGTAAAAAATGACAGTTAGGTGTCCGATCTGTCTGCCGCAGGGTCGCAGTCCCACTAAAAATCACTGATTGTTGCCATTACTAGTAAAATAATTAAAAATAAATAAAAAATGACATAAATCTTTCCCCTAGTTTGTAGACACAATAAACCAATCAATTTACACTTATTGGGATTTTTTTTTTACCAAAAATATGTGGCAGAATACAAATTGGCCTAAAATTATGAAAAAATATGATTTTTTTAATTTTTTCTATTGGGAATGTTTTATAGCAGAAAGTAAAAAATATAATTTTTTTTAAGAATTGTCTAAAAAAAAATTGCACAGGTGATCATATACCACCAAAAGAAAGCTCTATTTGTGGGAAAAAAAAGGACATCAATTTTATTTGGGTACAGCGTCGCACGACCGCGCAATTGTCAGTTAAACTAACGCAGTGACGTATTGCAAAAAATGGCCTGGTCATTAAGGGGGGAAATCCTTCCGGTCGGTCCAGAAGTGGTTAATGTTCAAATCTTTTTGACCAAGTTTCATGCTACACCAAATTTTCGGGTGTGCATGCACCATGGTCAGCATGCAAGCGAGTACAGCCCCCCTCCTTTTTACTGGATCGCGGGGTTCTTCGTGGTTGAAGGACTTGGAGCACAGGTGCAACAACGTCACCACATTTATAGTCCTTTGATACTTCCTCCAGCTCCATAGCTTAAAGTCTGAACCTTGGTATGGACCAGGAACTAGAGAGTCTGCAAACCATTGCACTGATTGTTGGTGTAACATTTTGCAGGCTCCAATGCTAAAAAATTATAATTGCACACTTTTGCTTTTTGCAAAATGGGTTTATGCATCTTTTTTTTGCAAAAGTTGGAATTCTCCTTTAAACCTGTAAGATGCCCCTTCTGGGACCGTTCAGTGGTGTATGCTACTGCTCTTTCTGATATTATCCCCGCATATTTTAAAGATGTATAATGTTTCAGTTAGTTCAATTTAAAATGACTGAACTATCACATCCTGTATCTACATATGTTTATATTATCGCCATTTACTTAAAAGTGAAGGTTCCAATTCAGGATATCTGATTTGCGGCATTTATTACTGAATAAAGGCTCACACTGTTTATTTGTTGTTATGGCTGTAACTCTTTTTTAATGAGCAATTTTCAAACATTTCCCACAGATTTTTCTGCATGACTTACACTTTATATGCCTTATGGCTCCAATTATTCCCATTTTTAATATTAAAATAAGCAAATATGGCTAAATATTTCCGAATAGATCACAGCTTCGATGTGGCCCTAGCTGAATACAAGTTATGTTTTCTTGGCTCCTCTGGTTAACGGAGCTGCCAACTGGCCTTTTGTATGAGAATTTTATCCCCTTCTTATAATAAAGCCTAAAGCATTTAGTGTACACAAGAGCATAACATTAATTATCTTTGGTATGTAAAACTAAGGTACAAAAAGATACATACAAGCCACAAATATGTGATGGTTTACTCTGACCTTTCAGTGGCATGCCAGCGCTAATTGGCACACGGGATATACACTAACGAGAATTAGGCTGAGCTTAAAGAATATTGCTTTAGTTTATATTTTGTCATTTTCATACATGTGTAGCTGGCAACGCAAACCGTAAGGCTTTCATCAAGCTGTTTAAATAAATGACCACAAAGCCTAGTGCACATCAGAAGCATTTATTGCAAAGTATTGGACCTGGTTGTAGTCCAGCAATAGTTTTCTTATGAGGTGTTCATTTGTATTCGCCTCAGTAAATTTAAAGTGGAACTCTGTGCTCCAATACTTATATGTTTGTTCTTAATGCTTTTACGTTTGTTCTTAATGGCAGGAGTTTAGTCGTTTTTTTTAGAGCAAATGGCATCCCTGCAGAGCCTTTTATAAAAAGTGCAGTCGCTCCAGAGCTTAGTTAATTAGGTAAAGCTTCACTTTGGAAAGAATACCCAATCACATTCAAGGACAATTGAAAAAAAACAGCATTTTTGCTTGCACGTATTTGGATGTTGGAAGTCAGCAGAGTTTCTATTTATTTACTAAGCTCTGGAGCAACTGCTCTTGCAGATTGCAAAAAAATTGCATAGTCTATTTGCCTTTAGTAAATCGACCACTATATATATATATATATATATATATACATATACACACACACAAATCAATATTTGGTGTGACCATCATTTGCCCTCAAAACAGCACCAATTCTACTAGGGACACTTGCACACGGTTTTTGAAGGAACTCCGTAGGCTATTCCAAACATCTCTGAGAACTAACCATAGATGTTCTGTGGATGTAGGCTGCCTCAAGTCTCTTCATGCAATCCCAGACAGACTTAATGATGTTGAGATTAGGGCTCTGTGGGGGCCAAACTATAATATCCAAGACTCCTTGTTATTGTTTGCGATGAAGAGAGTTCTTAATGGCATTGTCCATCTCCACCGCCTGTCCGCTCTCATCCGATCCAATCCGATCCGATTACTGAACGGATGGAAAAATAGGGTTTCCATCCATCCAGATTTCAGCACAGGATCGGATACGGATGGCAGCGGGTGTCAGCGGAGGTGTCTCCGCTGACATCCGCTTCCCCATAGAGCTGCATGGAGGATCCGATCAGATCCACCTAAAAAACTGACAGGCGGATCTGATTGGATCGCCCGTGTGAAAGAGCCCTTATTATTGTACCAAACTCCAGCACTTCTGCAAACAAACTGCCTCCTGCTACAGCCAAATATTTCAAATTTTGACCCATCAGTCCAGAGCACCTGCTGCCATTTTTCTGCACCCCAGTTCCTATGTTTTTGTGTTTACTTGTCAGAAGCATGGCTTTTTGGTCACAATTCTTCCATGAAGACCACTTCTGGTCAGACTTTTCTGGACAGTAGATAGATGTACCTGGGTCCCACTGGTTTCCGCCAAGTCTGTCCTGCCGGCACTCCTGGACATCTTCCAGTATCGGAAGGAAGTATGCATGATGTGTCTTTTATCTGCTGCATTAAGTTTCCCTGGCTAACCACTGTGTCTACGGTCCTTAACATTGCCTGTTTTTTGTGCATCTTCTAAAGAGCTTGAACAGCACAGCTTAAAAACCTAGTCTGCTTTAAAATCTTTAACTAGAAGCACTATGGAACCCAGTGACCCAGCATTCCCTGTCAATTTGGGAAAGGATCAACTAATAAATCAGGCCTACATTCCTTACACGCTCCCTTGCTTTCTTTTCTTGGTAACCCATATTTTCATCCTGCTTACGTATCTCCAGAGTCATTTCATTGATGGTCCCAGGCTCAACTAACGAGACTCCACCAACTGGTGAACTCATTGAGATTAAAACCTTTTACCCTACTGCAGAATAATTATAAATTACCGAGCTCTGAAATATTCTGTTATCTGCAGATACAGCACTTTTATCATACGCATGCTTGCACATCCTTGAGTTTGTCTGTGTGGACAGCATTTGGAAAAATGATGCCTTACTGACAAACGGAAGTGGTAATTTTACAGTTGTATAGAATTCTCCTAACTAACCTGATGGTTGCCCCCCTGACCTATGTAGCTAAATTGACGTCTAATTTGAGTGTCACCCTGGAAGCAGAGGGACGTACTGAGATCGGGCAGGTCACACATAATTTGTCCCAAAATTTTCTAGTTTTGGAAACGTTCTATAAGGTGTTGTCCAAGTGGTACCCCGTACCCACGAGGATATCGAAAAATTTTCTGGACTACCTGCCCACATGTTTTATGGATGTAATGCCTCTGGCTCACATTTACATATTTGGTGGACATGTCCACTAGTTGGAAACTTTTGGTCCAACATATTTCGAATCCTCAGTCACCTATTTGACACCACTCTATACCTGGACCCTCAGGTGGCCCTCCTAAATCACAACTCACCAGGTCTGACCATAAATTAATTAAAACTTGCTATATTTAACCACAGCTGCCAAGCAAACAATTGAAAGGTCATGGAAGACCTCAACTCTTTGAGCCCTGGCAATTAAGCATAAGATCACGCAAGCAATGGTCCATGCCAAGATTGAGGCAACTTTCCATTACAGAGTACATACTTATCAGAATGTTTAACAGCCATGGGTTGATAATTTCTGGCCTTCTGCCTTTGACAAAACTTTACCGGAGCCTTGAGATGTTACTTCCATTGTGACCTTCACATTAATTGTAGTTGAATATATTATACTACGCCATGGTCCTCAACTTACCCCACCCTTCCCCTACCCTCCATCTACTCTGCTTCTGGTATTTTTAGGTAGCTATTTGTCCCTCAATAACCCCAAGCTACAGAATGGCTGGGAAGGTCCTGCTCTCAGTGTCTCAGCCCCTGCTAACAGTATCAGCAATGGGCAAACAGCCCTTTTACCAGTCCCCAGGATGCTGTGGTGACCTCATGTTGTAGAAGGGGGGCACCCTTAATTTATCCCTGAAATCAGCAGTGGGAAGAAGAGGGTGGATGGATGCTCCAATCAATCAGCAGCAGCGGTACAGGTGCTGTGATGTGGGTGTCGCTTTGCTCCCCCTGGGTGTCCTCACTCCCAGTCTCAGACTTGGATCCCTGCTGGTATAGTCTTCCGCTGGCAGGCCAATATCCAGACAGAGGTGCTCTCTTTCTACCTCTCTCTGTGCCAAGAGGAGGAACTTTCCCAGGCAGTTTATTAAAACTTATCTCTCCACTCCTCCTACTGCACAGTGCCTACTTGGATCTGTAACGTAAGGACTGGAGTCTATTCATCCCATTATATAACTGCTGTCTCAAACTACAACTCCCAGGAGTCTTAGCGCTCTGCATAGAAGTCTATGGGCTTTCTTGGCTTTAGCTGTCCTCTTGCTGGCCGGAGGAGAATGGTGCAGCATATGGTGCAGTATTTCAGTAGAGGGTGAGAAAAGTAAAAAGCAACGTCTCCTTCTCCAAATTGCTCTACCCCAGCACCTGGCTACATATACACATATAAACACACACACACTGTCACTGCCTACCTACTAAATTTTAAAAATATTAGTTGACTGTTATGCTAACCCTCTGGCATCAACACTATGAGTGACTAACCCAGAACAAGTACGCAGATTCGGACTTGAATTTACTCTGACCTTCCCAATATGCATACTAGTTCTACATAAATGACTCAGAAAGTATTAAATCCAGAGGGCAGGAAACCTGCAAGCAAAAGCAGCCAACTTATTTTTCCTAGGAAATGTTTACTTTACAATCTGTGCACAATGGACCTCTAGGTACTTTGTTGCCTTTTTAGATCGGCCTTATCATGATGCTTTATTTCAGGCTGAATTTTCACATAATGCATACTTGGGAAATCTCAGGATCTCACTATGTTGACTGCCATGGTTCTGCTATGGTGTCTACTGCCTCGCGCCAGCGCCGAGGGGCTGAGGAAAGGAAGATAAGCCTCACTGCACTGCCTTTGTGCCATCTACCTAGGATGCACCCTTGGTGCTCTGCTGCTTAAGTCACTCTGTGCCCTGCACTATAGCAGGCACTTCTCTTCACCCAAGCCAGGACTGCCAGAGCACTGCTGGGCCACTCAATGTGCAATACTAACAAAGGCAACATTTACCAATAAAGGGAACTTTGTGTTAGCATCCATGAATGAAAATTAGTGTAAGGCTTGCTACAGATTTGCCTGTGGAACCCCTAAAAAATAAACATTCACAGCTGGCTCTTCAATGTTACATGAATGTATGACTTTGTGCCACAGACCACAGACCACAGACCACTACTAATACCTTCAGGGTATGAAGATGTAGCATTATCTGTGGGCTCTGTAGGCCTTCTTTTACACTTTCTTTGCACTGTTGTCTGAATCTTTTGTCATACTGGCATCATACTTCAGGGACGACACGTGTGGAAGGACAGAGAATGGATTTTGCAACCAATTAATATGTTTGGGTGTGGTGTTTTTAGCTCCTCCCCCTCATTCTGCCCTCTGTTCCACTCCTATTTCAGGCCCACTCATTTTCAAAAGTTCCCAGGAATGATAATGCTGCTATGCAGGAGGGTTTCTGATTTCATCTATCCAGAAGTCCCTGCCTATCCAGAATTCAAATGTATTTTTAGGGCCATCATAATGATTCAAAATATAACCTTTCCTTGAGTCCTGACACTTTATTAAACTCTTGTTTGCTGTCTTTCCTACAACTCCCCATGCATTTCAGGCTGGCTGTAGTGCACAACACAATCACATCTCTATGTTGCCATGCACTATAGGACAGGTGCACTTGGTTTTAATTTGTATGTATGTTAGAGTTATGTTATATTTAGAGTGAATAGAAATGCATATATATTGTGCATTACTGTGATAATGTGCATTAAAAAACAAATTTTCCCAGGTGTTACAGGAAGCTTCAAGATGTGGAACCAACCTAAAGTTTGGGCTGGAGATATGGAGGGAGGGGGGTGAGTGCTTTGACTCACTTGTTCATGCAAATTTCAACTTGAACTATAGAGCTCTGTAAACAATGGCCATTTTACCACAGGTGGTAAAGAAAAACAACACAGTACATGGAAAAAGACCTTAAAGCTCCGCTTGCTGACTGGATATTAGAGCTAAGCCATAGTTTCTTAGTACTAAGAGATTTAACCATGTGCTGGTGGTTACCTTTAAAAAGGAAGTGCTATAAATGGCTCCCTACACAAGTAGCATGTAGTGGCAATCATTCTCACATGATCACATAACGGGACAGCAGATTGGTTAGCACTTCCACCTAGCAGCACTCGTGTTGCTGCTGGTTCAAAGTCAACCATGCCACTGCCTGCCTGGAGTTGGCATGTTCTCCCTGTGCCTGTGTGGGTTTCCTCCGGGTACTCTGATTACCTCCCACTCTTCAAAGACATGCTGGTAGGGTAATTGGCTCCTGTCTAAATTGGCCCTTGTATGCATGCACGTGAGTTAGCTTGGATTGTAAGCTCCTTGAGGCGGCGCTGTCTCCTGGAAGTGGGGAAGGGTACCTGTCAAAAACAGGTATCCCCTCCCCCCTGAAAGGTGCCAAATGTGGCACCAGAGGGGGGAGGAAGAAGATGAGTGGAAGTTCCACTTAAGGTGAAAAAACGTTTAAGACTTTACTACAACTTTAACTGATGCACTGTTTCATTATTTGAAAAACAAAAAAAGATCAAACTTTTTTTTACAATTGTTTTAGTTCTGATGATAATATATAACCCTCAAAACCTTAAGTATCTCTTTGCAGCACATACTATATGTACTTATTTCTTTTTGTAGGCTAAACCAATGTCACATTTTCCCACCATATTTACAGATTACATTAAGGAATCTATGAGGCTGCCTCTATGGATTTGGATGTATGGAATTAGATCTTTTTGGTTTTGTAGAACTCTGTATAAACAGCTGTAACACCACTTTACTAAGTAGAGGTAAGGGAATGGATTTTGGGAATGGGGTAGTATATATTGCCACTGTCATGATGGTTTGCTTCATGACGCAGCAACTGCCTCCGTATTTCAATAAAAAAATCCATGTTCAGCTAAAAAAAAAAAAAAAATACCATTGCCTTCTGTATGCCTGGTTGCTGCTGATATAATGCTCTCTTGGGCCTTTATTGCCCTCAAGAGTTTTACTGTTTTGGGCACTATGGGGTAAATTCACTAAGGATTAAATAATGGGCAAAAAAATGCGGTAAAAAAAAAAAAAAAAGTTTGCGGTAAATCAGTTTTGAAAGTGCAATTCATTAAGAATTTTGCATTAACCACTTGCCGACCGCCCACAGTATATATATTGCGGCGGTCAGCCCCTCACAGGCAAAGTGACGTATATTTACGTCACTAGCCTGTGAGGCTCTGGGGAGCAAGCGCGCGCCGCCGGCGGCGCGCTCCCGCTCCCGCGCGGTCACGGGGCCCCCCCCGTGCGCGTGACCGGCAGACCCAATGTCCGCCGCTCACTCTGCGATCGTCGGGGGAGAGGGAGAAAGGCAGGCAGCTTGTGTAAACAAGCCGCCTGTCATTCTCCCCTGTGTAGAAACACTGATCATAAGGTTCTACTATGTAGGACCGTTGATCAGTGTAACTACAGCTCAAGCCACAGCCAATCACAGTTAGAAGCACGCCCCTAGGGACACACACAGCCCCTCCCTCTCAAATAAAGTTAACCCCTTCACTGCCAGTGTATTTTTACAGTAACAGTGCATATATATAGCACTGATTACTGTAGAAATGTCACTGGTAACCCCAAAAGTGTCAAAAATGTCAGTCAAGGGTCCGATCTGTCCGCCCCAATGTCGCAGTACCGCAAAAAAAATCGCAGATCGCCGCCATTACGCGTTAAAAAAAAAACAACAAAAATGACAAAAATCTTTCCCTTTGTTAGTAAACGCAATAACTTTTGCGCAAACCAATCAAAATACGCTTTTTGCGATTTTTTTTTACCAAACATATGTAGCATAAAACAAATTGGCCGAAAATGTTAAAAAATTTTGATTTTTACTTTTTTTTTTGGGGGAATTTCATATAAAAAAATGTGAAAAATATTGTTATTTTTGCAAAATTGAAGCTCTTTTTTTGTTTATAGCGCATGATCAAAAAATCGCACAGGTGATCAAATGCCACCAAAAGAAAGCTCTGTTTGTGGGAAAAAAGGATGTCAAATTTGTTTAGGTACAGCGTCGCACGACCGCGCAATTGTTCGTTAAAGTCACGCGGTGCCGAATCGCAAAATACCCCCTGGTCTTTTATCAGCCAAATCCTCCGGGGCTTAAGTGGTTAAATACTGCATGCAGTGTTTGTTCGATTTAGCGGTAATTACCGCAGTATTTAGAGCGGTAAATTTTCGCATTGAGCTGGTTGCTAAGGAGCAGGCCGGGAAGCCAGCTGCCGCATCCTTAACAAAGATGACTCATCAGTCAATTAAAAAAAACATGTCAATTAAAAATTATGAAGACCATACCATGAGGAAAATCCTACACCGAAATATATTAAAAAAAAAAAAAAAAAAAAAAAAGGGCGTGGGGTCCCCCCCCAAAATCTATGCCAGACCCTTATCCCAGCATGCAGCCCGGCAGGTCTTTCTTCTGAACCATACCAGGCCACATACCCTCAACATGGGGGGTGCTTTGGGGCAGGGGGGTGCTCTGCCCTTTGAAGCCAAAGCTCCTTGCCCCCATGTTGATAGGGACAAAGGCCTCTTGGGGTTCTGCGGGTGGGGGGGCTTATCAGGATCTGGAAGCCCCCTTTAACAAGGGGGCCCCCAGCTACCAGCCCCCCCATGTGATTGAGTAGAGGTACATTGTTCCCTTACTTATTCACCAAATAAAGTGTCAAAAAGGAAAAAAAAACACACACACACACACACACACACACACACACAAATGACTCCGGATGTACATTCATTGTCAATCACGATGCCTGCCGCCACCACCAGACCCGAAAAAAGGGAAAAAAAAGCTCCACTTGAGAAAATCCCCCCCCCCCCTCAAAAGGTATGAGCATTATGTGTCGGCAAAAATCCCCTCCCTCCCCTCTAATTTTCACATCACCTAAGCATACATTCCCCTTGCAAGTCATAATTCTACCCTAGCAAAAAATCCCCCTCTTCCAGTACAAATCTCCCCTCCCAGCTCAAATCCTCTCCCTCCCCAGATCCCCCCTCCTAGCACAAATCCCCCACAAATTTTCCCTCTGAGCATAAATCCCCCCCTCCAAATTCCCCTCCCCCAGCACTAACCCCCCCCCCCAAAAAAATTTCCCCTCCTAGCACAAAAGCATAAATCCCCAATCCCCCCTATTAGCACAAATCCACCCCCCACTTCCTAATACAAATCCCCCCTCCAAATCACCCCTTCTAGCAAAATCCTCCAAACCCCCCACTGCGCCCAGGGCAGCTGTCCCTCCTGCCCCCCCCCTTGTCCTGGCCCTGCTGATCTCATAATGCCTAGTAAAACAGAAAAATAGGAGGGATGTTGGCGCTGCCTGGGGAGACGGTGACGGCTGGTAGTGCAGTCAAGTATATTATAGATACCGAAAAACCATAAAAGGATAAATAAATAAAAACAAATAGTATCCAATAATATAAGAATGAATAATAAGTATGTAAGGTATACGTGAATGTGGCTTTGAATATCAGAATGTGCAAAAATATATCAATCCTAAAGACGATAGTGTACACTACAAAAATAAGTGGAAAATATAATGAACAAATGTAGAGGTCCACTCAGAAAGTGACAATGATAAAGTGACTCTGTGCAGAGTGATAGGCCAATAAATTGGCAGTGATATATCACATATCGGGAAAAAGTGAAGTGGGTGGCAATATATGAATAAAAAAGTCAATCAAGTAAATAAAAATACAATATTAAGTCTGTGAATAAATTTAGCAGTAAAACCAGGTGAGAAGTCAGTGAATGTGCTGATCCCAGGTAACACTTGAAATGGGATGGTGAGGTAGAAGTGCTTGTGCTCTCTCATATATGCACTCACCAGAACAAATAACCCCTACAGGGGTATCTCACCTCAATGGGTAGGTAGATATGGTAAAAAGATAAATCCGTCTTGGGTCCTTCTATGGGTGGAACGCCCCAATTCCTGGGTAGGATATCCTTAAGCCGGGCTACATCACACACCAAGGATCATCAAACCGTGGGACAGCCCCCATATGAATACAAACAGGGAAGAACCATATAGTGTAAGGCCCCGTTCACATAGGGGCGATCCGACTTCGGGGGGCGACCTCCGAGGTTGCGGTGCGAGCAGTGCGCCGCGACCTCGGAGCGGCCGCCACAGACTTCATAACATTGAAGTCTATGGCGGTCGCCTCCGGGTCGCCCCAAAGAAGCTCCGGACCCTTTTTCTAAGTCGGAGCGACTTGTGTCGCTCCTATTAGAACGGGTCCGCAGCTTCCCTATGGGAGGCGACCTACGGCGACCTGTGAGGCGACCAGGTCGCCTCACAGGTCGCCTTAGTGTGAACGGGGGCTAAATCCATGGCTGAAAGTTTATTAGTAAACAATCCCTGCCGGCCTCCTATGATATTCAGAGACACTGACAGAACAGCTGTCTGGAATGTAAACAATGTAAGACGGCTCTCCTGTCAGAAAGGAAGGGAAAGATCGTGTGATTCAGCTAAGCTGAATCACCGATTTCTCTCTGCCTCTGTTCAATCCATACCCCAAAACAGTTACTAAGCACATCTAGGGAACACATTTAACCCCTTGACCACCCCTTCCCTGCCAGTGTCATTTATACAGTAACAGTGCATATTATTTAGCACTGATCATTGTAATAATGTCACTGGTCCCCAAAAAGTGTCATTTAGTGTCAGATTTGTCTGCCGCAATGTTGCAGTCCTGATAAAAATCACTGATCGCCGCCATTACTAATAAAAAAAAATAAAAAACTCCATAAATCTATCCCATAGTTTGTAAACGCTATAACTTTTGCGCAAACCAATTGTTATACGCTTTTTGGGATTTTTTTTTTTTTTTACCAAAAATATGTAGCAGAATACAAATTGGCCTAAACTGATTAAAAAAATAGATTTTTTTTTTTATTTTATTGTCAATGTTTTATAGCAGAAAGTAGAAAATATTGGTGTGTTTTTCAAAATTGACGCTCTTTTTTGTTTATAGCAAAAAAACTAAAAACTGCAGAGGTGACCAAATACTACCAAAAGAAAGTTCTATTTGTGGGACAAAAAGGACATCAATTGTATTTGGGTACAGCAGCACACGACCGTGCAATTGTCAGTTAAAACAATGCAGTGCTGCATCGCAAAAAATGGCCTGGTCATTAAGGGGGTAAAACCTTTCCGGGGATGAAGTGGCTAGACTAGCATGCAAAAAAAAAAGCGAACGATCATTCATCCATTATTCTTATTGTGTGTACTAGGCTTACTGAGCTAAACATGAGTACCACCCAGTACAACATTTAGGCTGGGTGCACATATATACGGCCACAGTTTTAGCCCAGGAGTCCGGTGCCGTTCTGTTCACAGATTCAGGTGCGATACAGGTGCAAATTTTTACCAAAAATCACACCTGATCCAGACTGAAAAACGCAGAGGACTCTTCTTAAGACCACACTGCGGCTGCCCCGCACATGTGTGAAATGGCTGCGTTGAGAAGGCTCCTGTGAAATTGGATGCAGTTCAAATCGCATCTGATTCGCATATATATGAACAAAACCGTAGCTTAGTCCAGCTGCAGCCTGCAATAGACTTTGACAGGCTGCAGCGGTGCGTCGTGAGCGCACTACGGAAACTCGGATGCATGCTGGACAGCTAGACACCCCAGTGCTACAAGGGGTCTTAAAAGCAATCTAGTGTAGGGGTGGTAGAAAGTGCTGCTCAGGTAAATGAACACCAAAGCTCACCACACACGTTACAATCTAACAACAATCAATAACTATGTCATCTGCCAGATTGGATATGGATACAAATTGAATAGATAGCATATTTAGGTTCTTATATTACAAAATGTATAAATCTAAAGCTGATTGTACAAAGACTATAATGTGCATGTTGACGTTAACCACATATTTTTTTTTTTTTTTTTAATTCTTCTATAATTCCATTTCCTTCTATGAAATATATTCAGTTTGTTTCAAACACGAACATGCTTTGAGCTCGACAGCTCCATCTGCTGGTTGAAAACTCTACAAATGTGAAGTCATTTTAGATGGCAGAAATGTGCACAAAATGTCAGCATTTTCCATTCGAGTTAATATAACAAATCAAATGTAGCGCAATCAATATTATAAGTCCCAATTCATATATAAAAAAAAAAAAAAATTCCACCACCGAGCGATTCTAAAAAGTGTTCAAAAAAACATATAATCCAGTGACTTCAATGACCACCACCTCTAGCTGGCATTTCTGCTCACCTCCAAGCAATGACCCCACTACAGAGTCACAATCGCCTGTTAACCACTTAAGGTCCAGGCCTATTTCAGACACGTTGTTTACAAGTTAAAATCAGTATTTTTCGCTAGAAAATTACTTAGAACCCCCAAACATTATATATATATATATATATATATATATATAGAAGATACCATAGAGAAAAAAATGAAGATCATTGCAATCCTTAATGTCACACCGCATTTGCACAGCGGTCTTACAAACGCAATTTTTTGGGAAAAAAATACACTTTTTTGAATAAAAAAAAAACGTAAAGTTAGCCAAATTTGTTTCTATAATGTGAAAGATAATGTTGCACAGAGTAAACAGATACCCAACATGTCATGCTTCAAAATTGCGCACGTTCGTGGAATGGCGAACAAACATTGGTACTTAAAAATCTTCATAGGCGAGGCTTTAAAACTTTCTACTGCTTACCAGTTTAGAGTTAAGCCCCGTACACACGTACCGATCGTCGGCCGAACGATCGGCCGTCTTTTGTCCAGGGCTGTCGTGTCTGTTGAAAAGTGCAAAAGACTGCACACAAATTTTGTCGGCCATCAACAGCCGACTGCAGAAGTGATGTCATGTGATGGTTAACTTTCCTTGTCTTTTTTCTTTTCTGAGCATGCCCAGTCTTGCTAATCTGCTGTCTGTCGGCCGAATTCTGTATTGAATGGCGAACAATCGGCCATTGTGGTGACGGCCAACAAAAATTTTAATGCTTGCACGACAGATTCTGTTGGGCCGAAAATGCGCTGTCGGCTGTCGGAAGCATCATACTAACAAGCCTACAATCGGCCGATCGGTCGTCGGCCGAATCTTTACGGCCGACAATCGGTACGTGTGTACGGGCCTTAAAGCCCCGTACACACGTACCGATCGTCGGCCGAACGATCGGCCGTCTTTTGTCCGAGGGCTGTCTTGTCTGTTGAAAAGTGCAAAAGACTGCACACAAATTTTGTTGGCCAACAACAGCCGACTGCAGAAGTGATGTCATGTAATGGTTAACTTTCCTGGTCTTTTTTCTTTTCTGAGCATGCCCAGTCTTGCAAATCTGCTGTCTGTCGGCCGAAATCTGTACTGACTGGCGAACAATCGGCCGTTCTGGTGTTGGCCAACAAAAATTTTAATGCCTGCACAACAGATTCTGTTCGGCCGAAAATTCGCTGTCGGCTGTCGGAAGCATCATACTAACAAGCCTACAATCGGCCGATCGGTCGATGTGTACGGGGCTTTACAGAGAGAGTCTAGGGCTAAAATCATTGCTCTCGCTCTAATGATGGCAACGATACCGTGGTTTGAACACCGTTTACATAGTTCAGATTTTATTTATTTTACCTTTTAGTTTTTTATTTTTACACTGTCCCTTTAAAAAAAAAAAAAATATTAAAAAAAAAAAAAATATATATATATATATATATATATATATATATATATATATAATGTAAACATCCCTTGAAATAGAAAAAAGCAGGACAGGTCCTCTTTAATGTGAGATCTGGGGTCAAAAAGACCTCAAATCTCACATCTACACTAAAAAGCATCATTACAAAAAAAAAAAAATGGGCCCATTAACCACTTCTGGACCAGAAGGTTTTCCCCTTAATGACCAGGCCATTTTTTGCGATTCGGCACTACATTACTTTGACTGATAACATTGATGTTCTTTTTTTCCCACAAATAGAGCTTTCTTTTGGTGGTATTTGATCACCTGTGCGATTTTTATTTTTTGCGCTATAAACGAAAAAAGAGCGACAATTCAGAAAAAAAAACAATATTTTTCACTTTCTGCTATATAAGATTCCCAATAAAAAAAATGTAAAAATGCAAAAATCAAATTTTTTCATTATTTTAGGCCAATTCCTATTCTGGTAAAAAAAATCCCAATAAGCGTATTTTGATTGGTTTGCGCAAATGTTATCGCATCTACAAACTAGAGAAAAGATTTATGTCATTTTTATTTATTTTTTTACTAGTAATGCCAGGGATCAGCAATTTTTAGCAGGACTTCGGCATTGCGGCGGACAGATTGGACACCTAACTGACATTTTTGACACTTTTGGGGAGATCAGTGACATTACTACAGTAATCAGTGCTAAAAATATGCACTGTTACTGTACTAATGACACCCACAAGGAAGGGGTTAACCCAGGGGCGATCAAAGGGTTAAATGTGTGCCTAGGGGGTGTTTTCTAACTATGGGGGGATGGGCCTATGCAATCACCACAGAGACCTGTGTTCCTAAACAGAAGGAACACAGAAGCCCTGTGATGATTCCTGAGAGAACAAGTCTGATGTGTTTACAACAGCAGACCGCCGTTCTCTCTCCACGGCAATTGATCGCGGGTTCCTGGCAGCAATCGCGCCCGCGGCCCTGCGTCTCAGCTTTCCTTGTGGCGAATGGTACGGCAATTTGCGTGAACCTGCCGACCTGCCGCTGCATAAAGGCGGCTGCTGATCAGGAAGTAGTTAAGGCCGTTGGAAGGAAGCGATGTATGATGTCGCTCCGCTTCTTTTTCATGTATGTATCAGCTGGGAGAGCTGATGATATGTTTGTGTATCACACTATGTGAGTATTTTTATCCCTGTGTATAGTTTTAATAAATAATTTTAAGCAGAGAGCACTATGGTTTTTCCTTATTGTTTTTTTGGTCATACATGAATGATTGAGATTCCTAGAAGAGTACAGTCTGGTCCAACATCTGGTGGAACATCTTGTGGAGGACTACTACAGTGGTATCCAGAGAGACATATTAACCACTTGCCGATCGCCTATCGCAGATATACTGGGTATGATACCGCAGATATGTATGGGTATGTCAGTTCGAAGGAGTGCTACTGGGGTCGCGCATGCACTGCCAGAGGCTTGCGCCCGCCCCCATTAGGAAGCGGGAAGGTCGATCCATGGGACTGGTGGCCGCGATTGCCGCCGGGCACCCGCGATCACTCCCCGCTGAGAGAAAACGACCGTCTGCTGTTGTAAACAGAGCAGACTGTTGTTCTCTCTGGAATGAACACAGAGAGCCTGTGATCCTTCTATTTAGGATCACAGGTCTCTGTGTTGATTCCACAAGTTCCTTCCCCTTACAGTTAGAAAACACCCCCTAGGCCCGTGATGGCAAACCTTGGCACCCCAGATGTTTTGCAATTACATTTCTCATGATGCTCAACTACATTGCAGAGTGCATGAGCATCATGGGAAATGTAGTTCCAAATCATCTGGGGTGCCAAGATTTGCCATCACTGCCCTAGGCTCACACTTAACCCTTTGATCACCCCTGGGTTAACCCCTTCTCTGCCAGTGTCATTATAACAGTAACAGTGCATATTTGTAGCACTGATTACAGTAGTAATGTCTCTGGTCCCCCCAAAAGTGTCAAAAATGTCAGTTAGTGGTCTGATCTGTCCGCCACAATGTCCAAGTCCCGCTAAAAATCGCAGTTTGCCGCCATTACTAGTAATAAAATAAAAATAGAATAAATAAACATGACATAAATCTCTCCCCTAGTTTGTAGACGTGATAACTTTTGCGCAAACCAATAAAAATACGCTCATTGGGATTTTTTTTACCAAAAATATGTAGCTGAATACCTAAAATGATGACAAAATTAGATTTTTACATTTTTTTTAATGTGAATGTTATACAGCAAAATGTGAAAAATATTATTTTTTTTTCAGAATTGTTGCTCTTTTTTTTATTTATAGCGCAAAAAATAAAAATCGTACAGGTGATCAAATATCTCCAAAAGAAAGCGCTATTTGTGGGGAAAAAAAATGGCCTTCATTTTATTTGGATACAGCGTCGCACAACCGCGCAACTGTCCATTAAAGTAACGCAGTGCCGAATCGCAAAAAAAAAAATGACCTGGTCATTAAGGGGGTAAAACCTTGAAGAAGTGGTTAACAGGCGATTGTGACTCTGTAGTGGGGTCATTGCTTGGAGGTGAGCAGAAATGCCAGCTAGAGGTGGTGGTCACTGAAGTCACTGGATTATATGTTTTTTTTTTTTCCCAAATATATGTTTTTTAAACACTTTTTAGAATCGCACGGAATTTTTTAAATTTTTTTATATACCAATTTGGGACATATAATATTGATTGCGCTACACTTGATTTGTTATATTGTTGTTGATTTAAAGTCACAGGTGGACACACTTTGATAAGTTGGCAGCAATCACAGTTTGCAATTTGGTATAACTAATGAGTGGTTTATATTCTTTTATTCTTTGTGTATAGTTTTTTATTGTGTTGACCACATACTGATTTATATACATATATATATATATATATATATATATATATATAAAATAAATAAATTAAGCACTATATATGTGTATATATATATATATATATATATATATATATATATATATATATATATATATATATATATATATATATATATAATAAGCACTAGATTTTTTTAATATATATATATATCAGTGTTAATTTCGTCGACTAAAACCGACTAAAAGGTTTTCGTCGACTAAATTAACACAATTTTAGTAGACTAAAATACGACTAAAACTAAAACAATTCAGATGACTAAAATACGACTAAAACTAAAATGGCATTTTAGTCAAAAGACTATAACTAAAACTAAATCGAAATTTGCTGCCAAAATTGGTGCATGCTCAAAGCTTAATACCATAAAAAATAACATATTAGATTTTTCACTCCAGGACCAGCAGTAGTATATAATGAGTTTGGAAATTGTAGAGAAATGCTTAAATAATGCATTACAAATTACAATTGAACTACACCCATTCGATTATAGATGACTAAAATGAGTTTTAGTCGACTAAAATGTAGGACGTTTTAGTCGACTAAAATGAACTGGACTTTTAGTCGACTAAATACGACTAAAACTAAAAAACACTTGCAGAAGACTAAAATGGGACTAAAACTAAAATGCCATTTTAGTCCTAAGACTAAGACTAAAACTAAATTGAAATTTGCTGCCAAAATTAACACTGATATATATATATATATATATATATATATACTGTATATATATATATATATATATAAAATAAGCACTAGATTTTTATATATATATATATATATATATATATATATATATATACACATACTGTATATATATATATATATATATATATATATATATATATATAAAATAAGCACTAGATTGCACACAGATTTTTCACATTAGGTTTAATTAATATTGCGCAGAATATGTATTGTGTTTATTTAGGTAGTTTACCAGATGTAGGACACCTCCTCGGTCCTGACATTGATTTTTAATACAATGCAACAATCAATGCAAGAGACATTACAGACAACATAATTCCAGGCCTCTAACAGGACACTGTTATCCAGACATACATGGATGATTTGCCAAAAATACTCTCTGCCCTTAGAAGCTCCACATAGTTTCCCTCTGAAATGCACTCCAGGGTTTTGCTTGTGAAAACAATAGGAAGGGTTGACAGATGTAGTGCCTGAAGCCAAGAAAACACTTGCATTATTCCGATATGCTGCTTAAAATTCAACCTACAGGCTCTCTGCTCGTAACAGAAAACACATTAACAGACACACGCCTAAATGGATATTAAGCACACCACACAAAGTGCAGACATCATTCATAAACGCAGAAGTTTAGTGATGGCAGCAAATAATATATGCACTACTTTGTTTAAATATTAATCCCGTAAATTCATTAAGGTGTCTTACTGGCTTTTCACTTTACCAAAGGCCTCAAAAATACTCATCTAGAGTTAGGCCCTTTATTTTCCAGCAGGCCTCACTTCATAAATATGTTATATATGCACCACTTAACCACTTTAGCTCTCCCCTTCATGACCAGGCCATTTTTTGCGATACGGCACTGCGTTATTTTAACTGACAATTGCGCGGTCGTGCGACACTGAACCCCAATATAATTGATGTCCTTTTCTTCCCACAAATAGAGCTTTCTTTTGGTGGTATTTGATCACCTCTGCGGTTTTTATTTTTTGTGCTATAAACAAAAAAAGAAGGATGATTGTGAAAAAAAAAACAATATTTTTTACTTTTTGCTATAAAACATATCCAAAAGAAAAAAGAAATCTTGTTTATTCATCAATTTAGGCCAATATGTTATCTGCTGCATGTTTTTGGTAGACAAAAATCCCAATTAGCGTATATTGATTGGTTTGCGCAAAAGTTGTTGCGTCTACTACAAAGTATGGGATACATTTTTTTTTTATATTTGTTTTTTTTTTTTACTAGTAATGGCGAGGATCAGCAAATTTTAGTTGGACTCCGACATTGTGGAGGACAAATTTGACACTAATGCCCCGTACACATGTACCGATCATCGGCCGAACGATCGGCCGTCTTTTGTCCAGAGCTGTCGTGTCTGTTGAAAACTGCAAAAGACTGCACACGAATTTTATCGGCCAACAACAGCCGACTGCAGAAGTGATGTCATGTGATGGTTAACTTTCCCTGTGTTTTTTCTTCTCTGAGCATGCCCAGTCTTGCAAATCTGCTGTCTGTCGGCCGAAATCTGTACTGACTGGCGAACAATCGGCCGTTCTGGTGTTGGCCAACAAAAATTTTAATGCCTGCACGACAGATTCTGTTCGGCCGAAAATGCGCTGTCGGATGTCGGAAGCATCATACTAACAAGCCTACAATCGGCCGATCGGTCGTCGGCCGAATATTTACGGCCAACAATCGGTACGTGTGTACGGGGCTTAAGGGGGAGATTTACTAAAACTGGAGCATGCAAAATCTGGTGCAGCTCTGAATAAAAACCAATCAGCATCCAGGTTTGATTGTCAAAGCTTAATTGAACAAGCTGAAGTTAGAAGCTGATTGGCTACCGTGCACAGCTGCACCAGATTCTGAGTGTTCCTGTTTTAGTAAATCTTCCCCATTGGGACACTTTTTGGGGACCAGTGACACTAATACAGTGATGAGTTCTAAACAAATGGGAATATAAAGCATAAATATCAGCGCAGGTGCTCTATAACCAGTGAACACATGTGACCCTTGATAAAGTCACATGTGTTTGTGACGCAACGCGTCGGGACGCCGTGGTGTCGTCACTTCCTGGTCGACGGCCGTGACCGGAAGTAGGAAGCTATTCGTGAGAACGAGTGCTGTGACCGCATGGGCGGTTTTAAAGATTACATAGAAGGCGCTTTTTGTTTTGATTTGATGTAAGTGCAATTTTTATTTACCTAATTAAACTGTATGAAATACTACACCATGAGTTCCTCTCCCTGATTGTTTTGGCATATGAGCATCATTACCCGGGTAGCAAGTATCCCCTATCTGAAGTCCGTACGGTGACTGGGACTGCGAGACCCCCAGGATCTGGAGGAGATACCCTTAAAAGTCTGCAGGTTGACAAGCAATACCTGAAACGCTCTTAAGAGTGTTAGTGGAGGTGAGCGGCCATTGCACTCATTTCTTTGGATATCTCAGCTCACCAATAGAATCGCACTGGGAATCACCGGAATTATTTGTTCTGACACCGATTATTATTCTGTTTGGGAATTTTTTGGACTTTTTATTGATTTTGCATTGCATGGTTAACTTTGTTAATTTGCACTTCTGGAATTTTATTGAAGAGCTGACAGTGGTTCACTCTTCAGAGGACATTTTTTCTGCTTTATTGCATTTTTGATTTTGATATATCACCATTTGATATTTTTCACCTGTATCATTGTGTCACTTTATTTTTGTTTCACATAAGGAAGTACATTGGTTCACTCTTCATAGGGCACCTTCACTTTTTGGAATAATTTGTTTTTTCTTCACTATTTTTCAGACACTAATCGTAGTGTCTGTTTCAGTGAATGTTGTACACTTTATATTTAATTACTCACCACCGTTTGTACTTTCCATCCCCAATTTGTTATTGGGTTCACTTCTATCATCACTTTTAATTAATTATTTACACCAAGTATGTTATATTGATTGATCTTCCTACCATTTTATTGTCTAAGTGAGCTACTTAGAGTGATGGTTCACTGGTTATAGAGCACCTGCGCTGATATTTATGCTTTATATTTCCTGACTGTATGTGGTGACACTACATTATTGGCTGTAGGTCTCTGGTGCTCCATTCTTTCGGATCCTTTCTCCTCCAAGGGATCTGGTTCCTTTTTTCTTTTTGGCAGCGCATAGATCTATTTCTGACTTATTTCTAAACAAATGCTCTGTCACTGTACTGATGACATTGGCCGGGAAGCGATTAACATCACGGGCGATCAAAGCGTTAAATGTGTTCCCTAAGAGTGCTTGCTAACTGTGTGGGGGTGTTTTGACAGTAAGAAGACAGAGATCCGTGTTCCTGCTTAGCAGAAACACAGGATCTCCATCTTCCACTCTGACAGAACGCCACGAACGATCGCTGGGTGATGGCGAACATTGGGTGCGTAGGTCGCCGGCGGCAAGCGCATGCGCCCCAGACCCAGTGCACAAAATCACATCCAGGTATGTCATTTTGTGCAGGAGGGCCGCCCTGCCGCAGTATATCTGCATGGGGGGGGGGGGGTCCATAAGCGGTTAATAAGTGCTATTTGGTATTCTGATGCAATTCTTATAAATATACTGTATATACGTATTGAGAAATATTTCATTTTTTACATTTGTTTTTATTTTTCTTTGCACAGGGGGTTACAGCGCCGATAAATTCAAAGGCTAAGCTGGGCCGGTGCTTCCACTAGGCAAACTAGGCAGCCGCCTAGGGCGCATTGCCACCTAGGGGCGCAGCCAGGAGTCGGCACTCTCTCTCCTTTATTAATGATCCTTGTGAGCTGAGGGGAGTGGCGGCAGTGGGGGAGGAAGAAGGGACAGAGGAAGATGCCAGGTGTCTGGGGCAATGGCGGAACTACCAAGCCTTGGCTTTGGGGGGGCCCCAGAAGGCAGGAAGGGAGCCCACCGGAGTGCTGCCTGCATGATGATCCTCTTCAGCTGGAGCTGAGCGGCCTAAACCCCGGGCAGGAAGTGGTTCTCTGCACTGAGCTGGTGGGCAGTCGTCATTTCCCTGGGTCGGTATTAAGCAGGGAGCGGAGGAGAGCTGAACCTGAGCTGGAGCTCGACACTGGAGGGCGATACCTTTACTGGACCAGGAGCCTATTGGAGCTGTGGTGAGCACTGTGGTCCAGAAGAGGAGTGTCCTGGGAAAAGGAATCACAGTGAAGAAGAGGATAGTGCAGGCCACTCTCTTCATACCGCCCATTGAGTGTCCCCAGAACAGGGGATTCGGGTCCCTGGGTGTGACATGGAGGATCCCTGGTGTGAAAGTGAATTGGGGTCACCAGGTGTGCCATGGGGAATCAGAGTCCCCAGGTGTGACATGGGGGATAGGGGTCACCGGGTGTAACAGGGGTTCGGGGTCACCAGGTGTGCCATGAGGAATTGGGGTCCCTGGGTGTGCGATGGGGGATTGAGGTCCCCAGGTGTGACATGGAGGAACATCAGGGTCCCCAGGTGTGACATGGAGGAACATCAGGGTCCCCAGGTGTGACATGGAAAAACATCAGGGTCTCTCCAGGTATGACATGGAGGAACATCAGGGGCCCCTGGGGTGACATATAGGAACATTGGGGTCACTGGGTATGACAGCATAACATGGAGGAACATGGGGGTCCCTGGGTGCCACACGGAGGAACATCGGGGTCAGTGGGTATGACAGCAAGACATGGAGGAATATTGGGATCCCAGAATGTGACATGGAAAAACATCAGGGTCCCTGGGTGTGACATAGAGGGACAGCAGGGTCCCCAGGTGTGACATGGAGGAATATGGGGGTTACTGGGTACGACAGCATAACATGGAGGAACCATGGAGGACATAGAGAAGTTTCTAACCCCTTCCCTTTTATTTTTTGGGGGGGGGGGGGGGTTGGGGCGCAAGTAGCTGGTCTTGCCTAGGGCATAAAATAGTCTAGCACCGGCCCTGAGGCTAAGCCATACTATTAACAATGCAGGTAGCATGCCAAGACAAATGGGGTTATTTGATAAAGCTGGAGAGTGCAAAATTAGGTGCAATGCTGCACAAAAAAACAATCAGCTTCCAGGTTTTATTGTTAAAGCTTAATTGAATAAGCTGAAGTTAGAAGCTGATTGGCTACTGTGACGTGAGTCACTTTGGATGGGGGGCTTGTGGAACCCAGATTGCTTTAGGGAGGTTGGGAGACTACTTGTCCAGCTTCCCTAGCCCCTCCTATGTGTAAGTCACCCTGTGTCTATTAGGGGCACAGGGTGACCAAGAACCCCAGTCAGGTCTGCACTAATCAGACTCGCTGTACAACCACACTGAACTCAGCCTTTCGTGTTACCCCGGTTAACTTGGGTTCTATATGTGTGGTTTGTGTTGGGGGAGTGAGGGGCTCTTTCACTTGGGACTGTAATATTTCTGAACAGGGTCCCTTAGGAAATATATAAAGATATATTGCAGATTGCTAGGATATTGCTAAGTGTTTTTCATAGACCCTTGCTAGTGGGGTGTGGGTTTGTTATTGTTGAATACCTGCATTCCATTGTTCTATTGTTCATGTCTGCCTTGAGTAAGCTTATTATGGGGTGTGTATGTTTTGTGTGGATTGGCTAAGGGGGAGGGGTTGTCAGAGTGTATATCTCTTTCTGCTTTGTGTTTCAATAAACAGTTTGATCCTGGTTTGACTCCAAAACTTGTACTGCCGAGTTCTTGGGGTAACTATAGCCAGATTGACGGATCTCAGGTTCCAGAGCTTAGGAAGCAGGTTCTTGGCGGAGATACCCAGTCAGGGTGTCCGGATTCCGTCACATTGGTGGCAAGCGGTGGAATGCTTCCTGCAATCTGGGACATCCAAACCTCCACCGGGATCCAAGATTGGGATAGCAGACTTTGGTCGACCTAACGGAGATATGGACCTGGCATCAGAGTTTGAGGGGGTGCTGCGGATCGCCCTTTCAGTATATCCCAGGACGGTATCTGCGGATCAATACCTGGAGCTCAGGCAGCACATTCGGGTGGAGCTCTGGCTTGGAGCCCTCCAGCTTGCTGGTATATACCAGGGCAAGTGCTTTCCAACCCCAGGGCAACGGGCCAGTGAACAACGGGAGTTGCGGATGGCATTCCTGGGAGAGCGGCCCCAGGAGCAATGGGTATCCGAGTTGGACAGGCTGGTCCAGCAGGAGATAGAGCTGGACAATCAGTATCGTGCTCTGCAATAGCACGCAGAGCAGAAATATTTAGGAGAGACATCAGATTGCTCTCCGGAGGGA
This sequence comes from Pelophylax lessonae, assembly GCF_965119305.1. Classification (NCBI taxonomy): domain Eukaryota; kingdom Metazoa; phylum Chordata; class Amphibia; order Anura; family Ranidae; genus Pelophylax; species Pelophylax lessonae. The sequence goes on along the minus strand of NC_138771.1, from coordinate 342,333,490 downwards.
TATGACTTTGGTGGCCCTGGATTGCTGTGGGAGAGCCTTACAGATGATTTTGTGTTTGGTGATGAAGGGGAACCTACCCTTGAGGACCTGCGAGAACACAGAGAGGCTATGCTCCGTCTCACAGGGTTCTCAGAGCTTGAACCTGATCTAGAACACTTGCTAAGGAAAGAACAGCATCTGGAAAGGGCATACAGGAAACTGCTAGAACACGTTCAGCAGCATGCCTCAGAGTCGGCCATTAAAACTCCAGAGATTGCTGTTCCCAAAGCTGAAGTGCTGACAACACCAGTAACATCTTCTGGATTCCACAGACAGGAAATGTTGAATTTCGATCCCCAGACACCACCAGAGACTGGGGATTTAATAGACTTTTCTGTTGAGGAGGAACAACCCGGTGAACCTCCTGCAGAAGAGCTGACTTCAGAGCATGGTGCTGTGGACCCCTGCATACAACAATCGATGGCCCTGAAGGATTTGTGCAAGGCCACAGATGTTTCACTTTACTGCCCAGTGGAACAGCTGGCAGCTGGGCAGAACGCTACTGGCCTCTGCCCACAACAATCAACTCCGCAGGAGCTCCAGGGTGAGAATGCAATTGGCACCTCACATCTGCAGCTTTTGCTGATATCAGTGGATGGGACTGCGGTATTAACTGACAGCAATCCAGAAGAAGAGCTGGCAACAGGGCAGAGTGCTGCTGGCTCTGCTCCCAACTAACAGAAGATGGATTTCCTGTGGTAGTGGATGGGACTTCAGTTTCTACTAACACAACCCCAGAAAAAGGTCTGGCATTGGGACAGGAGGATGTCAGCCTTGTTGTGCAATCACTGGCGGATTTTCATCGAGAAAAAGTATATGAGACTACAGTCTCAACCTGGATACCCCAGGGATGCTGGGCAGTCGGCCCAGATCCTCAACAGCATGATGGAGTGAGCCTAGCCACCCTGTCTTCTCTCCAGCGGCTAAATAGACTCCAGGGAGAAGGACCAGTCCACACTTCTCCTCAGCAGGGGTTGTGTTCTACGTGAGAGAGGCAGAGGTTGGCTGGGTGAGTAACAATCTGTTCTGGACAATTTGTTTGGGGTACTGTGTGAGTGTAGACATTGGGGGACTGGAACTATGGACTAACTTCGAAGTCAACCCGTTTGGGGTCTCCTTGTGTGTTAGTCTCCAGCCGAAAGGGGAGATATGTGACGTGAGTCACTTTGACTGGGGGGCTTGTGGATATTGCATAAAGTGTTTTCATAGACCCTTGCTAGTGGGGTGGGGGTTTGTTATTGTTGAATACCTGCATTCCATTGTTCATGTCTGCCTTGAGTAAGCTTATTATGGGATGTGTATGTTTTGTGTTGATTGGCTAAGGGGGAGCGGTTGTCAGAGTGTATATCTCCTTCTGCTTTATGTTTCAATAAACAGTTTGATTCTGGTTTGACTCCAAAACTTGTACTGTCGAGTTTTTGGGGTAACTATAGCCAGATTCACGGATCCCGTGTTCCAGAGCTTAGGAAGCAGGTTCTTGACGGAGATACCCAGTAGGGGTGTCCTGGATTTCGTCACAGCTACCATGCACAGCTGCACAAAATACTAAGTGCGCCAGGTTTAGTAAATCCCCCCCAAATTGGGTTGCTGGTGGTTTTGCTGGGATTTCTCTTTTATCTCTCTTTGCCTTTTGCAATTTTTATATACCTTGGGAAGGTTTACTAAAACTGGAAAGTGCAAAATCTGGTGCAGCTCTGCATAGAAACCAATCAGCTTCCAGGTTTTATTGTAGAAGTTAGAAGCTGATTAGGTACCATGTACAGCTGCACCAGATTCTGAGCGCACCAGCTTTAGTAAATCTGTGTTCACAATGCTAGAACTCTTTTGCCTCCTAACACTTCTGCAACCAGAGGTTATTAAATTATTACCCAAGCCAAATTTAGCAGAGACAACATGAGTCGGTCAGCTTATCAAAAATTCTTTTTCATACCTAAATCATTTTTTACTTTTTTTTTAGTAAACTGTTTTAATTTAAAAAAAAAAAAAAATAAAACTGTGTTTATTGTAGGATGACAAACATGCACAAATGTAAAAATATACTTTTTAAGTTTTTTTTTTAATAACTACATTTTAATAACTAAATCTGATGGGCACACTATTAAAGGAAATCTATGGTCATAGAATACACTTTTATTTTACATCAACACGGTAATAGCAATACAAAAAATTGTTATGTTTGACAACCCAATAGAATCTTGATTGAAAAGTCTCCCTACATGCTGTGAGTTCTGTTGTCTGCTGGCCATCTCTTGCCACAACTTCCTGGATTCCCTGCATCGTTTACAGTTTCTCCACCCCTGTTTTCATTAAATTTCTAAGGTCTAAATATCCCAAAGTGCCTTGCTGTCTGCAAGCAGTGCTTCCTGTGCTGACTCCGCCTCCTGAAACTCCTCCTCTCAGCACCTCTGTAATTCAGAAGGCAGGTGTTCTAAAATTTTCTCGGACCCGTGAAAAAATCGGACCTCGTCACTGATAGGAGTCTCAAGTGCGCATGCGCATAAGACATTATCTTGGTTTGATAAACTTATAACACATAGTGGGCAGCTGAATGAGAGGAGGCGGGGCTGAGGTGGGACGGAAGACACCGCCGCGTCATCTGCAGAGCTGAATAGAGGAGGCGGGAGAGGAGGCGGGACGGAGGTGCGGCCGTGTAATAAATGCAGGACTTTAGCGACTCCTTGTTTTATTATCTTTAGCAATTATCGTATTATTTATCCTTAGGATTTCATTACATTTACTATTTATATAATACAAAATAAGAAATACTAAATGTAATGAAATCCTAAGGATAAATAATACGATAATTGCTAAAGATAATAAAACATAAGGAGTCGCTAAAGTCCTGCATATATTACACGTCCGCACCTCCGTCCCGCCTCCTCCACCAGCTCTGCATATGAGTCCTCCGTTCTCCGTCGCACCTCAGCCCCGCCTCCTCTCAATCAGCTGTCTGCTCTGTTATAATTTTGCCAAACCTCGAAAAATGTCTTCTGCGCATGCGCACGGACGACTCCCATCCGCTGTTTTGTGATGCTCTATCACCGGAAGTGACGAGGTCCGATTTTTTCACGGGTCCGACAAAATTTTACAACACAGGCTCTGTAAAATGTGTGACACAGTGGTGCTACTCACAGGCCATAGTTATTACATGTCACAGAATTCAGGGAAGGAAATGTGTGAGGACATTCACAAAGTAAGTTTACAAACTTCAAGACTGTTCAGAGTAATAGGAGTAGGCTAGAAATAATTAAAAAACAATTATGAAATTAACCACTTTAAGACCGGAGGATTTTTCTGCTTAATGACCAGGCCACTTTTTTCAACTTGGCACTGCGAGATTTTAACTGACAATTGCGCGGTCATGCAATGCTGTACCCAAACTAAATTTACGTTCTTTTTTTGCAATAAACAGAGCTTTCTTTTGGTGGTATTTGATCACCTGTGTGATTTTTAATTTTTGAAAAAAAGATCGACAATTTTGAAAAAAAAAAAAAAAAAAACAATATTTTTCACTTATCGTTCCCCCCAAAAAATTGACAAATCGAAATTTTTTAACATTTTAGGCCAATTTTTTTTCTGCTACATATTTTTGGTAAAAAAAAAATCACAATAAGCGTATTTTGATTGGTTTGCACAAAAGTTATCGCGTTTACTAACTACGGGAAAGATTTATGTCATTTTTATTTATTTTTTTACTAGTAATGGTGGCAATCTGCGATTTTTTGCGGGACTGCGACATTGCGGCGGACAGATCGGACCCCTAACTGACATTTTTGACACTTTTGGGGGGACCAGTGACATTACTACAGTAATCAGTGCTAAAAATATCCACTGTTACTGTAATAATAACACTGGCAGGGAAGGGGTTAACACTGTTGGTAATCAAGGGGTTAAATGTGTGCCTCATGCTTACTGACGTGTGTGGGGGGAGGGGGTTCTGTGACACAGACACAGATCGCAGGTTCAGCAATGCTGAATCCTGTGATCTGTCCCTGCCTGTCACAGAGGAGATCCACCAGCTTTGTTTACACAAGCAGGTGGGTTTCCTCAGTCTTTCCCCGACGATGAGGATAGTCGCTGCCGAGAGAGGGGGGAATCTGGTGATGTAGGTCTACATCGCCAGACCCAGGGCTGCCGCGTTGCTGCATTAGCAGCAACGTGAGCAGTCTTAAAGTGGTTAATATGCTGTATGATTTTTAATTTTGACCGTAGATATGATTTAACTACTGAGCACCTTCACCCCGTTCCTGCCCAGGCCAGGTCAGCTTTCAGCGCTGCCACATTTTGAATGGCAATTGCGTGGTCATGCAACACTGTACCCATATGAAATTGTTATCAATTGTTTTCACATAAATAGAGCTTTTATTTGGTGTTATTTAATCATTACTGGGGTTTTTAATTTTTTTGCTAAATAAACGACAAATAAGACAGGACATTTTGAAAAAAAAAAAAGTTTTTCGTAGTTTGTTATAAAATTTTGCAAACAGGTAAATTTTCTCCACTGATGTGTGCTGATAAGGCTGCACTGATGGGCACTGATAGGCTGCATTGATGGGCACTGATAAGATTGCACTGATGGGCCCTGACTGGCTGCAAAGATGGGCACTGCAGAGGTGGCACTGATGAAGAGGCTTTGATAAGGCTGCACTGATAGGTGGTACTGATGGGCACTGATAGGTGGAACTGATGGGCACTAATAGGTAGCACTGATGGGCACTAGTAGGAGGCACTGATGGGCACTGATTGGCAGCACTGATGAGCATTAATTGGCAGCACTAGTGGGCACTGTTGGGACTGCACTGATAATCAAGACATTGATTGGACACAGCTGATCGTAAAGAGCCCCGATCTGTTATCAGCTGTGCTGTGCCTCAGGCACACAGTAATCAACAGAGCATTTAAAATCTACATTTAGCGGTTTGGCATCATCATGCATGGATTAATACCTGTGTTACATGGATTGCCAGTTTTGTTATGAGATCCAGAGCCTGGGGAACTTACTGTTATGTGGATGCAATGTTTGAATTCGAAATAAGATGGTAACTTTCTAGATTTTTAGCCTGTTGCTTTAAATTCTATTGCCCCAGAACAATGTTCGCTTCCATGTGTCTGTGAGAAGCACGCACGCAGACGCTGACTCACTAACTTTAAGGCTGTTTTCACACAGGCTTTCTGATCAAGTCCGCCTGTCAGTTTTTCAGGTGGATCTGATTGGATGCTCCATGTACCCCTATGGGGCAGCGGATGTCAGCGGTGACATGTCCGGGGATGTCAGCGGGGACTCTGATACACAGGGTAGGCGGCTCCGATTGCCGCCTGACACCCGCGATCGTTCCCCGCTGAGAGACAAGGACGGTCGGCTGATGTAAACACAGCTGACCGTACTTCTCTCTGGAATGATCACAGAGCCCCTGTGATCCTTCTATACAGGGACACAGGTCTCATTTCAGAAGCCACGCCCCCCACAGTTAGAATCACTCCCCTAGGCTCACATTTAACAGCTTGATCACCCACAGTATTAACCCCTTCCCTGCCAGTTTCATTATTACAGTAACAGTGCATATTTTTAGTAACATTACTACTGATTACTGTAGTAATGTTACTGGTCCCCCCCAAAAGTGTCAAAAATGTCACTTAAGGATCTGATCTGTCCACCGCAATGTCGTAGTAACGCTAAAAATCGCAGATCGCCGCCATTACTAGTAAAAACAAAAAGACAATAAAAATGACATAAATTTTTCCCGTAGTTAGTAGACACGATAACTTTTGCGCAAACCAATCAAAATACGCTCATTGCGATTTTTTTTTACCAAAAATATGTAGCAGAAAACAAGTTGGCCTAAAATGTTAAAAAAATTTTGATTTTTTTTTTTTTATTTTGGCAATGTTATATAGCAGAAAGTGAAAAATATTGTTTTCTTTTTCAGAATTGTCGCTATTTTTTTGTTCATAGTGCAAAAAATAAAAATCGCACAGGTGATCAAATACCACCAAAAGAAAGTTCTATTTGTGGGGAAAAAAAGGACATCAATTGTATTTGGGTACAGCGTCGCACGACCACGCAATTGTCTGTTAAAGTAACGCAGTGCTGAATCGCAAAATATGGCCTGGTCATTAAGGGGGAAAATCTTCTAGTCCAGGAGTGGTTAAGGCCTCATTTACACTTGCGGTTGGAGGGCAGTGGAGCCGTGTTTTTGCTGCCTGCCAAATGCTGCAATAGGCAGCAGACAGGGATGTTTACATGCTGCGGCCGTGATTCTTAGCATCTGCAGCAAAGCAGTCCCAACATGTATTACTCACCCAACATGTTACTCTACACATGCAAGTCATTGGGAAGCTCCATAAATGCCCGCAACCACGCGCAATGCACGCGGTTTGCGTCGCGATTGTCTGCAAAAGTGGGGTTAAAACAGGCTTCCTCCCCACCTGCCAGTAGCCTCTTCAGGATAATCCTAACGTGGATCGGGCTTCAGAGGCAAGGGAGATTTAAAATCTTTTCTAAATTTACCCTAACAGTTATGGAGCAGCCTAGAGATTCCGGCACACTTGAGATTACCCAAGCCATTTTATGAGCTAGAGTCTTGCCATAAACACTTTTCTAATTTTTTACAGTGACCACCTACAGATTCTCTGCTAGGCAACCACACACACACGCACATTTCTGTCTAGCAGATATGGTAGATTCCACACACTGACACTAATCTGCATGCAGGCAGATGTGCAATCACAGAAAACTTTAGAACACAATGCAATCTCACAGATTAGGGGGTTGTTCACACCTGGAACACGGTTCCAAAAACTTTTGTTCTGTGCACACTTACTGTACCGTTTTCCAAAATGCACTGGATGTACAATCTGCTGCGGGTGTCACTGAAATCCTAAGGACAACCCAAACAGATTTCTCTCTAGCAGTATGAGCACTTAGTTTAGTATCTAAAGCAAATTATTCATTTTATAATGTAATATTTCTAGGCAAGCAATGCATAGTAATTTGTACAAGGTAAAAAACAATTACAATATTAAAATGGCAGAAAATACAGAAATAAACCTTACAGCCAGGACAGTATGGCTTTAGTTTATACTGTTAGTGAGAAGCACACCAATACCATTCTGTATCTGCTGTGTTCCAAACACATGTAGCACCCTCTAGTATGCTATTAGTTTAGTGAAGACAAATTTATTGACTCATGGTAAGTGTGAGTCTGGAGTCTGGGTCAGGGTTTACTGCAGGTCACTCTGGATGACCCACAGAGGTAGGTCTTTGGTGCCACCCCCTTGTTCTGGAAGTTTGGAGAAATGTCTAGAAGTTAGAGGGCGTAGGCCAGGAGGGTTGATCTGCATACTTAGAGGAACCTGGCCAATCCCCAGTCATACTGTCCTAGCAGGGTGACTAGACCAGCCCTTAAATATAGATGAGTCATGCCAGCAGGGGGTCAGGTGGAAGATGAGGTGCTGAGGAGACTGTCGGTGGCCTAGAAAGGGTCTCCTAGAACTAGGGGAGACCCCAGCTCCAGGCTGGCTCATGAGGATCCATACAGCAGAGCGGTTTGATTTGGAATCTTGCCTGAAAAGCAGTGGGAGCAAGGAGGACAGTGTGAGTACATCAGCACACCCAGGGATTTTAAGAGCCGGTTCACATTTGTGCGGCTGCGGCGTTCGCATGTAATGTCGGAGCGCACTGCTCCTTCATTACATGCGATCGGCTGTGCGGTGCGAGTTTAGCCATACACTTTGTATGGCTAAATTCGCACCGCACCCGCAGCAAACACGCACAGGACCCTTTTTTGCAGCCGCATCAGGATCGGATCGCACAGTGGTTCACACTTGTGCGATCCGTTCCTGTGCGAACTGCAAGATCGCACTGCGATATGCGATCAAACTGGGGGTGTCGTTAAGATTACATTGACACCCCCAGCGTATCGCATATGGCAGTGTGAACTGCCGGGGGTGCGTTTGCGATGCGGGAACAGGCTGCGGATTCGCAGCCTTCCCGCATCGCATAAATGTGAACCGGGGGTAAAGGGGAGAGACTGTGTAGCAAGTTTTTTAAAAGGACAGCTCTGTGATTAAACCTTTTATTACCTTGCCCTTGGGAGATCTTCAGAGCAGCTAGGAGGGCTGGTAGTGCCTGCAAGCAGTGTACTTGGGTGCCGATCTACACAAGTAGAGGATACATTCCTAAATGCAGTTTGCCTCAAATTTTGAGCTATTTCAAAGAGGTTCTGGTCTGTAATCGACTTTTGCTACTAATCCACTAAGGACTATGTGTACATTCATGGCCAAAAAATGTTCATGACCAAAAATATTGGAACACCTGCATTTCTGTCAGATAATGCACCGCTTTGCCCAGAATATTGTTGCAATTACAAATGTTTAGGCATTCTTATGTTTTTTTTTCTTTTCTTTGTACTGGTTTGACACAAAAAATTGAAGAAACAAAAAGCCAAATCTGACACATTCAAAGCAAAACTCAGAAAATGGACTGGAAAAAATTATTGGCACCTTCTCAAAACTGTAACACAGTTTACTATGCTTCAGCTATGATTGAACACATTGAGTGAGTGTGTTCACTGTGTTCATTTAGAAAAGGAAGGGTCCTGAAACAGCAGCCAGGGGGAGAGGAGAGGAAAGGAGGGAAGCCAGTAGCACTGCGGTGGGGGGGTACAACACGGGCGAAAGCCCGGGTAGTAGGTGGAATGGCTCACGCCTATGCATCACTACATTAAAAATGTAACTGGCAGGACCTGAAGGAGAGCTGGGAAACACTTTCTGAGCTTGTTCTGATGCATTAGCACATTTTTTATACAGATCAATCCCTTTACAAAGATTTGTACCGCTATGCAATGCAACGTTAACACTTTTCCAGCAGTGTGTGACCTTATTACGGATGGGATTGGCAGGTGGTATGAAAAAAATCTCCCTTATTCCGCTGAGTAATTCTACACTAAAGTGACTATTAACGGGGCCCACAAAGGGATCCCACCCTGTGGTGGGCCAGTCTGGTGTTGTTGCCAACTCATCTTTGCAATAGGAGATACATATGAGTTATATAAGGCTGTCTGATTGGGTGCAGCTGAAATGATAATCCAAGTCTACATCTCTGAATCATCTGTTTTCAATCATGCGGCCTAGTCCCTTATTAACGAGATGAGCTGCCAATCGTAAAATATGTCTCATGTTAGGAAGACACAGCATTGGTGTAGGGATCTAGGGGTGGGATGGAGGCTTTGAACCAAAATGCTTTCCATAGCCGGTCCCCCCCCGTGAGCTATTCCCTCTTCACAAAGGCGGTGAGCATGACACCTCGTTACAGTGAAAGAAATGTAAAGTATTGTACAATAACCACAGACTGCAAACACAGCTTGTTCTTCTCCCTGAGCTTTCAGTCATCCCTGGAAATTCAGTCCGGATATGGAGTCCTCTCTGTGGGCTTGGAACAGGTTTTCATTACACATTAAGTTTTGGACGCTGACTGTCTCCAGGAAAGGAGCTTGTAATGTGTTTATTTTCATTAGCTCTGTTTAGTGCCATCCACCCATAGCAACAGCTGTAGCGTATGCAGGCTGCACGATAGGGTGGGTTACTGGATCTCTGATAAGAACTCGCAAATGGGAGGGTGGACAGGAGTGCTGCTGTATGTAGGTTCTGGCTTGTAACTATTCTCTGCTATCACTTACAGAAAGCCTGACATAAGATTTAGGAGCAGCTAATGGTGATCTCCTTCTGAAAATGCTAACTGATTGGTTGTCATGCTGATCCACTAGTTTTGATAATTTATCACTGACCTGGAATAAGCATGCAGCCTATAATGTCCTGAATAATGATGAGCTCAGGTGTGTTCGGACTTGGATCCACCAGGAAGCTGTCACCTGTACACAGGGCCAGCCCTACCATGGGTCCCACTGGGTCCATTGGACCCAGGCACAACTTGGAGAAGGGCAGGAAAATCACTCCCAAGATCTTTTTTTCAGCGATTTACGGCGGCATTTCTCCATCTCATACTGCCACCCCTAGTGCAAACTGATGAGTATGAGCATCTCCTCTCGGGAACGTCCCTTACGTGATCTTGTTGTGCACAATGATGTCAGACATAAGTGCACTCCAACTCACGCAGGGCAGGCTGGATCTTCGCAGCAGACACAGCAGTGACAGGAGGACTGAGGACAGACAGTGAATGTTTGGTGGACCAGTCTGGTGGTGAGATATGAAAGAATATAACAGTATATATAATATTTTCTAAATGTTATATTTATATTAAAAAATGGATGGGGGGAGGGGGACTTTTGGTGTGGGTGATTTTTTTTTTTTTCTAAGGGGGGGTGGGGGCAGCATTTTATTCCTGGACTTCAGGCAGCACAAAGTCTAGGGCCAGCCCTGCCTGTACGGGCCACTCTATCCATCGGATTTTCGTTGCCGATACTGATATTTTGGCCATTGAATATCGGTATAGGCCGATATTGGCCGATATTTTTGTACATTTAAAAAACATTTTTATTTTTTATTTTTACACATGACAGGTACTGTTGTGGAGGGATCTGGGGGTCTAAAAGACCCCAAACCCCTCCTTTGCACTTAAAAGCATTCAAAACAGCCAATGCTGTCATTTTTTTTATCTGGCACCGAATACCCGGAAGTGATGTCATGACATCACTTCCGGGTTTTTACATGGAGACCCGATCAGAGCCGAATGCAGCTAGAGGCATCACCCTGGTACTGGCGTCCATAGCCAATGGTTGACTGTCTTGTAATGACAACCGATGCGGCTGCGGCTTGCAATGACAGCCTAGTGGCTTCTCAGCCGCTTCGGTTGTCATTACAAGACAGTCAACTGTCGGCTATGGACGCCAGTACCAGGGTGATGCCTCTAGCTGCAGGCATCACTCCGGTACAGCACTTTCCCAAAATATCGGCATTATAGGTGACCTCAGGGGCCGATTCCAATATATCGGGGAAAGTGCAAATCGGCCCTCGATTATATCGGCTTTGCCGATAATCGGTCGATCCCAAATCTGCAGACCAAGCGATTCTGCACATATATAAGGGGAGTGTATACTGTGGGTCAAGGAATGCCTCGACCTCAGATGATGGGGCCATTCAGGTGACAGCTTCCTGGAGGGCTTGTATGCGTGAGTTCGGATACTAGTCTGAACGTACCCAAGCTCATCACCGAACTGCATATTTGTTTTAGGTCTCAGTTCCAGGTCTAAACTCAGAAAGCATGTAAGCAACTAGTTCAGCATAACAGTCAGGGCATTTCTAGTTTAGTATTTGTTATATAGTTTTTGTGTAAGTGTAGATATGTATCATATATGTAATTGACTATATATCATTTTTGTATATTGTTTCAGCATTCTTACATTTGGGATCCCAGCTCTTGACGAAGTGGGGGATAAAACAAAACGTATTGACCCTTACATGTTAACGGCCAGCTTATACATACGTTGGCTATTAAAACGTATCTTCTGGCATTACAAACTATACTATGCTGATGTTTTAAATGGTTAATCTACGTGTTTCCTACATGTTGTAATAAAGTGATTTTTTTTTTTATTTAAATACAAACTTAAAAAAATGGTTTTCTTACAAATATTTGAAGCAACAATAATGGAACATACATATAAAAAGTAGTCAATTATGGATACACTGAAAATGCTTGTTCCTATAAACAGATGGTTATCTTAGGTGGCATATAACAAAGTGTATCTTCAAATAATTATTGTCATAGAAGGAAAACAACAATAAAAAAAAAAAAAGAAAAGAAAATGGAAGCAAAGAATAAAATTATAAAAATCAAAAACACAGTAGGGTACAGTCATATGAAGGTATCTGTTCAAAATCTATGCATTCATTGATGTCTGGGAAATAAACCAAGGATTCCATTAAAGAGTAAATGCTTTCTATTTTATGTGTGTACTACATACAGTATCTCACAAAAGTAAGTACACCCCTCACATTTTTGTAAATATTTTATTATAAAACTTTTCATGTGACAACACTGAAGAAATTACACTTTGCTACAATGTGAAGTACTGAGTGTACAGCTTGTATAACAGAGTACATTTGCTGCCCCCTCAAAATAACTCAACACACAGCCATTAATGTCTAAACTGCTAGCAACAAAAGTGAGTACACCCCTAAGTGACAATGTCCAAATTGGGCCCAATTATCCATTTGCCCTCCTCAATGTTATGTGACTTGTTAGTGTTACAAGGTCTCAGGTGTCTTAAATTTTGTGTTATCGCTCTCACACTCTCATACTGGTCACCCTATTGAGCAACTGTGGGCATCCTCAAACAGAAGGTGGAGGAGCGCAAGGTCTCTAACATCCACCAGCTCCGTGATGTCATCATGGAGGAGTGGAAGAGGACTCCAGTGGCAACCTGTGAAGCTCTGGTAGAACTCCATGCCCAAGAGGGTTAAAGCAGTGCTGGAAAATAATTGGTGGCCACACCAAACGTTGAAACTTTGGGCCCAATTTGGACATTTTCACTTAGAGGTTTACTCACTTTTGTTGCTAGTGGTTTAGACATTAATGGCTGTGTGTTGAATTATTTTGAGGGGACAGCAAATTTACACTGTTATACAAGCTGTACACTCACTACTTTACATTTCAGCAAAGTGTCATTTCTTCAGTGTTATCACATGAAAAGATATAATAAAATATTTACAAAACTGTGAGGGGTGTACTCACTTTTGTGAGATACTGTATATAGTTACATAGTTAGTCTGGTTGAAAAAAAAAGACACAAGTCCATCTAGTTCAACCAGTAAAAGGGGGGGGGTCATACAATCCTATATACACAATCCTATGCCAACAGTTGATCCAGAGGAAGGCAAAAAACTGCAGCAGGGGAAAACATTCCTTCCTGATCCCCCGAGAGGCAATTGGTTATTCCCTGGAATAACTTTACCTATAAGGCTCCTTTCACACACTCCGTCCGTTGGACGGAGTCCGTTTTTCTCAGCGGGGGATCGGCGGCTCGATCCCCCGCTGAGCAGCAGGAGGACAGCTGTGTCTCCGTGCTGTGTGCGGAGACACAGGTGACAGTTCCCCATGCATCTCTATGGGGGAAATCGGATGTCAACGGACCGTCAGTCCGTTCTCACCCGATCCCATCCGATCCGCTGGACAGATGGAAAATAGGGTTTCCATCCGTCCAGATTTGACGGATCGGATCGGATGTCAGCCAGGGACAGATCGGATGTCCAGCTATGCTGAACACTCCGATCTGTCACTCCCTGTCACTGAGGAGATCCGCCCGCTCTGTTTACACAGGCGGGCGGATCTCCAAACTGGATTCCCCGACGATCGGGGCAGAGCAGCGGCGATCGCTGCTGCTCCTCCCCTGGCCCGACTCCTGCTGTGAATGAAAACAGCGGGAGCGCGCCTCCGGCGACGCGCGAGCGCCGCCTACAGGGGGAGGAGTCTGGCGACGTAGGTCTACGTCGTCAGACGGGATCGTGCCACTTTGCCGCAGTAGTACTCCGGTACTCAGCGGTAAAGTGGTTAAAAAAAATGGACATTGACGGAAGCGGATGAAAACGGATGTTAACTGATGATCATCCGTTGTCATCCGTTTTTACATAGAGATACAATGATGTCCGTTTTTTATCCATCAACGGATGCATGAAAAACGGACAAACGGACAGCATGTGTGAAAGGGACCTAAATGTTAGTATCCAGTTATATTATGTACATATAGAAAATAATCCAGGCCTTTTTTTAAAGCAATTTACTGAGCTGGCCAGAACCAGCTTTTGAGGGAGTCTTTTCCACATTCTCACAGCTCTTAGGCCCCTTTCACACATACGGTCCGTTCAGTTCATCAGTTCAGTCACCTCAAAATGTATAATTTTTCCATCAGTTGTCATCCGTTTTTCGTCAGTTGTTATCCATTTTTCATCCGTTTTTCGTCAGTTGTTATCCGTTTTTCATCCTTTTTTGTCAGTTATCTGTTTTTCATCCATTGTCATCCGTTTGTCATCCGTTGTCACCCGTTTTTCATCCGTTGTCATCGGTTTTTCGTCGGATCCGTTTTTTTGACGGATGAAAAATAGGGCATTCATACGTTCAAAAAAACGGACATTGACTGAAGCGGATGAAAACGGATGTTAACTGATGATCATCCATTGTCATCCGTTTTTACATAGAGATACATTGATGTCCGTTTTTCATCCGTCAACAGATGAATGAAAAACGGACAAACGGACCGTATGTGTGAAAGGAGCCTTACTGCGAAGAAGCCTTTCTGTATTTGGAGATTAAATCTCTTTTCTCCCAGATGTAAAGAGTCCCCCTTTGTCCTCTGTGATGACTTTAAAGTGTTTGTTACCCCAGCATTTCAAATTCCTTATATGTGCCTGTTGTAGCATGTATTTGTACAGTCAGGGAAAAAGGTATTTAATCCCCTGTTGATTTTGTACCTTTTCCCACTGACAAAGAAATGATCAGTCTATAATTTTAGTGGTAGGTTTATTTTAACAATGAGAGACAGAATAACAACAACAAATCCAGAAAAAAGCATTTCAAAAAAGTTATAATTTTAATGAGTGAAATAAATATTTGACCCCCACGCAAAACATGACTTAGTACTTGGTGGCAAAACCCTTGTTGGCAATCACAGAGGTCTCTTGTAGTTGGCCCCCAGGTTTGCTCACATCCAGGGCCGGCCTTAGGTGTTCAGGCGCCCTGTGCGAGCTAATGCTGTGGCGCCCACCCCCCCCCCCCCCCCGCCCATCTTCACCCCTCGCCCCCCTGGTCACCTAAACATAAAGAGGAAAAAAAAAACACACTAAAGTTAGCCCAATTTTTTTTGTATAATGTGAAAGATGATGTTACACCGAGAAAATAGATACCTAACATGTCATTGCTTCAAAATTGCGCACACTCGTGGAATGGCGCCAAACTTCGTTACTTAAAAATCTCCTTAGGCAACGCTTTAACATTTTTTACAGGTTACCAGTTTAGAGCTACAGAGAACGTCTTGGGCTAGAACTGTTGCTCTCACTTTAAAGTTTGTGGCGATACCTCACATGTATAGATTTAACGCCGTTTACATATGCCGCCGCGACATTTGTATGCATTGGCTGGTAAGATTATAAATATATACGTTTTATTACAGAGTATATCCAATATTCAGGTTGGTTGGTGATTCACTCTAATTAATCCTCCTCAAAAAGGCAGGGACTTTATGAGGTGCATGTAAAACAGGCCAAAATTAATAAATAATGCAGCGCCAAAGTGCAAATAATGATTACAGTGTACAAACGGTTACATACATTACATTACATACATCACTCACATTACATACATACATACATTACATACATACATGCATACATTACATTACATACATAACATTACACGCATACATTACATACATACATTACATACATGTATACATTACATAACATTACATACATGTATACATTACATAACATTACATACATTACATACATGTATACATTATTACATACATTACATGCATACATTACATAACATGCATTACATTACATGATGCATACATTACATGAAATGCATACATTACATACATATACATTACATACATGCATTACATACATGTATGTAACTGTGCCATTACCGATGCAATTATGTAGTAAAATATTATTTTTAAGTATTGTATTATTTTCTTGTATTTTAATTCTTCTTTTTTTTTTTTCCTTATGTTAAGACAAGTCCCTTATTAGCCTCCCTTTCAATAAAATAGTATTTAGCTTAATTTAAAATAGATAACGACACAGGCAGCCAGGCGGCAGCAGCAGCCAGTGACAATGTGACTTACCTGTTCTGCAGAAGGTGGCTACTGGCTTTACATTTAAAAATGGCGCCTCCCGAGTCCCGGCGCTTAGACACCACTGCGCATGCGCCTGCGCTGTCTACCCGAGAATACCCGAGCGTGTTCCGAGCGTGTTCGGGACCCGAGCAGCGGCGCCTGCGCAGTGTGCCTTTCGGGAGCTGTCAGCAGCCATTTTTTTTTCAGGTGCCGAGGCAGCCGATCCCGATCCGATGCTCTCTTATCTCTTCACCCAGTCACAGGGCAGGGGGACGTGGCAGCGCCTGCTGCTACTACTCGTTTGGACTCCTGAGTAAACAGTCTGCGAGCTGTGATGGCCGCACGGCGCCCCTGTTGCCCATGGCGCCCCGTGCGGCCGCACAGCCCGCACACCCCAAAGGCCGGCCCTGCTCACATCTCAGGAGGGATTTTGTCCCACTCCTCTTTGCAGATCCTCTCCAAGTCATTAGGGTTTTGAGGTTGACTTTTGGTAACTCAAACCTTCAGCTCCCTCTACATATTTTCTATGGGATTAAGGTCTGGAGACTGGCTAGGCCACTAGGACCTTGTGTTTCTTCTTGAGCCACTCCTTTGTTGCCTTGGCCGTGTGTTTTGGGTCATTGTTATGCTGGAATACCCATCCATGACCTATTTTCAATGCCCTGGCAGTGGGAAGGGGGTTCTCACCCAAGATTTGATGGTACATGGCCCCGTCCATCATCCTCTTGATGCGGTGAAGTTGTCCTGTACCCTTAGCAGAAAAACACCCCCAAAGCATAATGTTTTCACCTCCATGTTTGACAGTGAGGATGGTGTTCTTGGGGCCATAGGCAGCATTCCTCCTCCTCCAAACACGGCAAGCTGAGTTGATGCCAAAGATCTTGATTTTGCTCTCATCTGACCACAACACTTTCACCCAGTTGTCTTCTGAATCATTTCAGATGTTCATTAATAAACTTTAGACGGGCATGTACATGTGTTTTGTTGAGCAGGGGGACCTTGCGGGAGCTGCAGGATTTCAGTCCTTCACGGTGTAGTGTGTTACCAATTGTTTTCTTGGTGACTATGGTCTCAGCTACCTTGAGATCATTGACAAGATTATCCCCTGTAGTTCTGGGCTGATTCCTCACCATTCTCGTGATCGTTGAAATTCCACGAGTTGGGATCTTGCATGAAGCCCCAGACCGAGGGAGATTGACAATTATTTTGTGTTTCTTCCATTTGTGAATAATCGCACCAGCTGTTGTCACCCTCTCACCAAGCTGCTTGCCGATGGTCTTGTAGCCCATTCCAGCCTTGTGTAGATCTACAATCTTGTCCCTGACATCCTTGGACAGCTCTTTGGTCTTGGCCATGGTGGAGAGATTGGAATCTGATTGATTGCTTCTGTGAGCAGGTGTCATTTATACAGGTAACAAGCTGAGATTCGGAGCACTCCCTTGGTACCCATGTTCACATTGGTTTTACTTGACATGTCAAATCGAAGCCAACTGCCGACAATTGCACAGTCCGAATCGGTGCGATGCTGCACCGATTCCCAAAAGTAGTTTTTACACTACTTTTGGTGACTTCGGGGGGTGATTTCAATAGACATCTGTGCAGATGTCTGTGAAATCGCAGCCCAAGTTGGACTGAAATCTAGCGAGTTTCAAAATGGGCTCAGTGTGAACCTGGGCTAAGAGAATGCTCCTAATCTCAGCTCGTTACCTGTATAGAAGAGACCTGGGAGCCAGAAATCTTGCTGATTGATTGAGTGGATCAAATATTTATTTCACTCATAAAAATGCAAATCAATTTATAACTTTTTTTAAAATGCGCTGTTCTGGATTTTTTTGTTGTTGTTCTGTCACTCACTGTTAAAATAAACCTATCACTAAAATTATAGATTGATCATTTTTTGTTAGTGGGCAAACATACAAAATCCGCAGGGGATCAAATACTTTTTTCCTTCACTGTATGAAAAAGTCATGTTCTCTTTTTTTGCTTCCTTTGTGTGAAATCCCTGGTGTTCCTGCCAGTCCGTCGTTTTTACTGTTAAAAAATGACCACACTAGGCAGGAGAGCTCATTGTGGTAAGTTCTTTAGCTGTGCTGGAAACTCAGTGTGCTCTCATCCAATGATCAGACTTGTCCTTACATGCCCCCCGCTGCACAGCCTTTCATTGGGAAGATCAGTGTGCTGTTGCTTCTCCTCCCCAGCTCTTATGCAGCTGAGAATGGAGGGAATGTGGTCACTTATAAAAAAGGGAAAAAAGGTATTTATAATTTATTTTTATAGCTATACACATATGTTTGCCTTTCATTTCAGTTTTAAACTGAATGGGTTGATTTACAAGGTGATCATTTACAATCACTTTAAAGTGAATAACTCCACACCAAGTTCACTATATGGACTACTTCTGTATTTGTACGTGTTGATCATAATCCCTTTAGTCTCAAGAGAAAATAAATTCAGTTCCTCTAATCTTTCCTCGTAGCTGTGCTCCTCCTTGCCCTGTTATCAGTTTGGTTGCCCTTCTCTGCACTTTCTCCAGTTCCCTGGTATTATTTTTGTGAACTGGGGCCCAAAACTGAAGTGCATATTCCAGATGAGGCATTACTAATCATTTGTACAGGGGCCGAATTATATATCTCTCTCTCTCTGGAGTCTATTCCTCTCTTAATACAAGAAAGTACCACTGTTTGGCATTGCATCCTATTATTAAAGTGATACTAAAGTCTTGTTTTTTTTTTTCTTTAAAAATAACAAACATGTCATACTTACCTGCTCTGTGTAATGGTTTTGCACAGAGCAGCCCCGATCCTCCTCTTTTTGGGTCCATGGCTGGCACTCCTGGTCCCTTCCTCTTGTTGGCAGGCAGCTTGCTATGGGGGCACCTGACCCGAGCCACAGCTCTTTGTGTCTATTCAGACACGGAGCTGCGTTTCGGCCCTGCCCCCTCTCTCTCCTCATTGACTGACTTTGATTGACAGCAGTGGGAGCCAATGGCTCCGCTGCTGTGTCTCAGCCAATCAGTAGGAAGAGTCCCAGACACCCGAAGCACTCGTACAACATCGCTGGATTAAGATGGGGCTCAGGTAAGATTCTTTATCTTAATGCATAGAATACATTAAGATAAAAAAACCTTCTGACGTTAGAATCACCATAAGCTTATGATCTACCAGAACACCCAGATCCTTCTCCACCATTGATTCCCCCAGTTGTACTCCACCTAGTATGTATGCTGCATGCATATTCTTAGTCTCCAAGTGCATAACTTTACATTTATCAACATTAAACCTCACCTGCCACATAGTTGCCCAATGAAACAGTGCATTGAGGTCAGCTTGTAAATTGGAGACATCCTACAGTACTTTTAATCCCAGACCCTTTATAAATCTATAAATCTAAGATCATTTAAAAATATATTCAAAAGTAAGGGTCCTAACACTGAACCTTGGGGTACACCACTGATAACCTTAGACCACGCAGAGTAAGAATCATTAACCACTACTCTCTGAATTCTATCTCTTAGCCAATTTTCTATCCATTTACAAACTGATCTTTCCAAGCCTGTAGACTTTACCTTACACATCAGCAAAGTATGGGGAACTGTGTCAAACGCTTTTGCAAAATCCAAGTATGCCATATCACTGGAGGTATATTTAAAGTCCCACATCAAGTATATGTTCTTCTACCTAGCATTTCTAGAAGGAAGTCAGCAATGGCAGCAATGATAAATGTTGGAACGACAGGCATGGTGAAAGGTTCTACTTTGGAAGAAAAACACCACCACATCCAGCATTCTAGTAAAATGCCCCCTCTATTAGTTTGAGAAGCTAGCTATGTTAATAAAAATAATATAATAATAGTATTCAGAATGGGAATATCCAGTCTTGGGGTGAGGGCAAGCAACATCCATAGCAATAATGGTAATCTATGTGGCAAAGGGGGGCTCCCATGGTTCTTGCTGGTCATTTCCCATTCTCACTATGGCAGATGCATTGCTATGTTAGAGCCAAGGTTTAGGCTAAAGGAAGAAAGTTGAAATGGCTTCATCTTAACTTTAACTTTTCAATTACTGATACCAATATAGAGGCAACAGGTTAAAGTGGTTGTAAGCTCTTACACATTCACAGTGAAGTGACTAGCCTCAGATTATACACACAGATTAATTAAATCCTCTGACATAGGTTGAACCTGTTTATCTGCAGCCCTCTCTTCTATACATCAGTTCTGAGTCCAGAATTTACACAGCATATCTGAGCATCCAGATGCACGGGGCAGGGATCTGAAGTCACACACTGCATAGCATAGAGCAGGGAGCTGAGTGTAATCTGAGACATGAGTGCAGGGAATAAACATATCCCCTTCTATACAATCTTGTAGGGAAACATGCACAGCTGAGGCTGGTAATTACAGGCTGTGTGCTGGAGCTCCTCTCCCTCATCCTGATTACTTGGAGTTGGAACAACCCATCAAAAATGACTCCTGCAGGCAGCAGCCAGAAATCACAATCAGTGCTTTGGATTGAGGCAAGTGGACACCGTAGAAGAATTTGCTTTGTTCATTTTTTTAATCTCAGAGGTTTACGCCCACTTTAACCACTTCTGGACCGAAAGGTTTTACCCCCTTAATGGCCAGGCCATTTTTTGGATACAGCACTGCATTATTTTAACTGACAATTGCGCGGTCGTGCAACACTGTACCAAATAAAATTGATGTCCTTTTTTTTCCCACAAATAGAGCTTTCTTTTGGTGGTATTTGATCACCTCTGCGATTTTTATTTTTTGTGCTATAAACAGAAAAAAAGCGACAATTTTGAAAAAAAAAAACCGCCATATTTTTTACTTTCTGCTATAAAACATTCCAAATAAAAACGTTTAAAAATCTATTTTTTTAGGCCAATATGTATTCTGTTACATATTTCTAGTAAAAAATAATCCCAATAAGTGTATATTGTTTGGTTTGCGCAAAAGTTATCGTGTCTACAAACTAGGGGCAGATTTATGTATTTTTTTATTTATTTTTATAGTAATGGCGACGATCTGCGATTTTTAGCGGGACTGCGACATTTTTGACACTTTTGGGGGGGACCAGTGACATTACTACAGTAATCAGTGCTAAAAATATGCACTGTTACTGTACTAATGACACTGGCAGGGAAGGGGTTAACACCAGGGGGATCAAAGGGTTAAATGTGTCCCCAGGGGGTGCTTTCTAACTGTGTCGGGGATGGGCTTGCTTAATGAACACAGAGACCTGTGTTCCTAAATAGGAGGAACACAGGATCCCTGTGTTAATTACTGACAGAACAGTGGTCTGCCGTGTTTACAATGGCAGACTGCCATTCTGTCTCCACGGGGAGTGGCCGCCGGACCCGCTGATTGGCTCCCCCTGTAGCCAATCGACGCGTGTGCACCCCACTAGCGGTCCCCCGAAATTACCTACAGTTACATCATTTTGCGGGACAAAGCTGACTTGCTGCAGTATATGTACTGCTGGCAGTGGGCAAGTGGTAATTTAAAAAGGTGCAGCCCATACTTCTGTGAAAGGTGGACTTTCTGGCTGTGACCATCAATTGTTCTAGGTATACTTGCACCCAGTTTTTGAAGGAACTTGGCAGGTAGGTTGTTCCAAACATCTTGGGGTGGATCTAGGCTGCCTCAAATGCTTCTGACTTTTCAAGTATATCCAGACTAACTCGATTATGTTGAGATCTGGGCTCTCTGGGGGCAAAACCATCACTTCCAGGACTTCTTTACTCTAAAGATAGTTTTAACGAGATTGGCTGCATGTTTGGGGTGGTTGTCCTGCTGCAGAATACATTTGGGGCCAATCATATGCATCGCTAGGCACAGAAGCACATCCTTCCCAACATGGTCAGTTTTCTGGGTCTGCTGGGAGCACAGCCTGCCTGCCTTCCAATGGTAAAGACTTGTGTGCTGACATGCCCCCCTACACAGATATTCACTGGGATGATCAGTCTACTGCTGTTTCTTCATCCCCAGTTCTCAAAGCCCCTTATGCAGCTGAGAACAGTGATTATGTTATCACTTTAAAAAAAAAAAAAAAAAAAGAGAAAAAAGGTATTTCTTTTTTTTTATCTGTACACAAATGTTTTGCTTTTCATTTCGATTTTAAACTGAATGGGTTGTTTTACATAGTGAATTCAGGCTGACATATATGTTAATCCTATTCTGGTGATCTAGTTTTGCACAGAACTAGAAATTCATATTGAGCCACAACCAGAACTTAAAGAGAAACGTCACCTTACAATCAAACGCACTTTAAAAATGTTTATTAATGACAATCTACAAACAGATATTTATAAAAAAAAAAAATTGCAGGATTTTTATTCTTTGCATTTTTCTTTTCCTCCCTATTCTTCCCAAGGTGGCCATTTTTACTAAGTAAAATAACTGATATACGCTACAGCGTGGCTTTCCAGTTCAGGGATGGTGTCCCTGGACGACCTTACAAGAATGCGCTTCCCACTCGCCCCCTGGGGTGCACATTGGAAAGTGTCTGTGATTGCTGTGTCACTGATTATCAGTACAGCCCCGTCAGCGCAGCTTATCAGTGCTACCCATCAGTGCTGCCTCATCAGTGCCTCCTCAACAGTGCCCATCAGTGCAGCTTATCAGCAACCATCAGTGCTGCCTCATCAGTCCTACCTCATCAGTGTAGTCTTATCACTGCACATCAGTGCAGCCTCAGTCATCAGTGTCTATCAGTGTAGCCTCATCAGTGCCCAACAGTGCAGCCTCATCAGTGCACATCACTGAAGAAGAAAAAATACTTATTTGCTAAATTTTATAACAGAAACTAAGAAAAACAGTTATTTTTTTCACAATTGTATTTGTTTATTAGTTTAGCAAAAAATAAATACCCCAGTGGTAATTAAATATGGCCAAAAGAAAGCGCTATTTGTGTGAAGAAAATGATAAACATTTCATGTGCAGCCTCAGTCATCAGTGTCTATCAGTGTAGCCTCATCAGTGCCCAACAGTGCAGCCTCATCAGTGCACATCACTGAAGAAGAAAAAATACTTATTTGCTAAATTTTATAATAGAAACTAAGAAAAACAGTTATTTTTTTCACAATTGTATTTGTTTATTAGTTTAGCAAAAAATAAATACCCCAGTGGTAATTAAATATGGCCAAAAGAAAGCGCTATTTGTGTGAAGAAAATGATAAACATTTCATATGGGTACAGTGTTGCATGATCGTAAAGTAATCATTCAAAATGTGACAGCACTGAAATCGTAAAAATTGCCCGGGCAGTAAGGGGTAAAGTGCCCAGTATTGAGGTGGTTAAGCTTGGCATTCCCAGATTGAAGTTCGGCTAGCACAGCCAGTACAGCATTTTATGTAGTTCTAAATACATAAAATATAACTGTCAATTATACTATTGATGATTACAGTAAACCCCCCTCCATTGCGGGGGTTACGTTCCGGACCCAGCCGCGAAAAGTGAAATTCCGCTAAATAGAAAAACCCTATTAAAATGCATTGTAGGCATGATTTTTTTACTGTCACTGTAGGTGTAGAAGCATTTTAAGGTCTTTAAACACACTTTTAAAACAATAGAAACTCATTTAAACACATAAAAGATACTGAGAGACATAGCAAGAGCTATGAAAAACACAAAAATCTTTCATTTTTAATGATTTATATAGTAAAATAACATTACAAAAAAAAACGCGAATTACCGGGACCGCAAAAACTGAACCGCGATGTAGCGGGGGATTACTGTATATCACTGCAGATCATGAACCCAGGAAATAGCTCATTACCGAAGGCAGTTACAAAGGTATTATTTTACCTGCTGGAGCAAATTGTACCATGCTATATAACCTGATGTATTAAAGTAGAAAAATAGGCACATTCATTTTTTTTTTTTTTTTCAATAGAGCAAAGGAGGACTCTAACCCCTGTAAGGTTTATTTTTACCATCTGTGACCCATTGGAGACATTTCCCTTCACCTCCCATAGCAAAAACAGAAAGTGAGAGGAAATCCCTGCTAATTAAGGTAATCTATTGGGGACCCCCAGGTCACCCTAAAAAGATTTTTCTCTACTACTTTTCTGGGGACAGCCCAACATTTTGGATTTTCTTTTCCTTTCACTTTCAATGATAAGGGTAACCAGGACAAATAGAGAGGGCGAATCTCCCTAATGGGGGCACAGGCCGCAATAAAAATCGACAGGTGATCTAGTCCATCTCCACTCTATCCAAAATGTAAAAAAAAAATTGCCTTTAGTTATACTTTAAGTAATTGGAAAAAGTAAGCTTTTTAATAGTTTCACAAAGTCGACCACACCATTTATTGTAGATGGAAGAAATCAGGGCCAAAGCATGAGACTTCCCTAACCAGTTTATGGCTTGGAAAGATTTTAAATTCCTGTCTTTAATCACTTCCCGCCCGCCTATAGGCAAATGACAGCAGGAAGGTGGTTAAATTATCCTGACCGGACATCATATGACGGCAGCAGGATAATGCGCTCTGCGCGCCCCCTGGGGGCGCGCAGGGTGGCGATCGGTGCAGTGCCATCTTAAGAGCCTTATAGGCCCCTGGGCAATGCAGTGCACTGGGGCCCCCTGGCTACACAATCACGCACGATAATAAAATATGTAATATGTATATAGTTAGTAAGGTATATAATATACTCCAGGTAGTTGTCTCTTGTCTTGTAGTATATATTGGTCCCTGTAATATGTATATAGTAAGGTATATATTATCCTCCAGGTAAGTAGTTGTACTCTCTTGTAGTATATAGTGTTCCCTGTAATGTGTATATAGTCTATATACATATTAAAGGGAACACTATATACTACAAGAGAGTACAACTACTACCTGGAGAGGATATATACCTTACTATATACATATTACAGGGACCAATATATACTACAAGAGATTACAACTACCTGGAGTATATACCTTACTATATATATATATATTACAGGGACCAATATATACTACAAGAGACTCTTGTAGTATATAGTGTTCCATGTAATATGTATATAGTTAGTAAGGTATATAATATACTCCAGGTAGTTGTCTCTTGTCTTGTAGTATATATTGGTCCCTGTAATATGTATATAGTAAGGTATATATCCTCTCCAGGTAGTAGTTGTACTCTCTTGTAGTATATAGTGTTCCCTGTAATATGTATATAGACTATATACACATTACAGGGAACACTATATACTACAAGAGAGTACAACTACTTACCTGGAGGATAATATATACCTTACTATATACATATAGGCCAGGGACCAATATATAGTAGGTAGTATATCCTCCAGCCAGGACAGGTAGTAGTTGTCTGACTCTGTCTCTTGTGTCACTGTCACATCGATTAGAAAAATCCTTGCGGTGATCAAATACTACCAAACGAAAGCTCTATTTGTGGGAAAAAAATGACATAAATTTGGTTTAGGTACAGTGTTGCATGACTGCGCAATTGTCATTTAAAATGCAACAGCGCTAAAAGCTATAAATTGGCCTGGGCGGTAAGGGGGAAAAGTGCCTGGGTATTGAAGTGGTTAAACAAATCTTACATCCTTTCGCAATTTACCCAGATCTACCCAGAAAAAAAAATGGAAGCTTTTCAGTTTATATTCCCAAAATTTAGCATCTTTGCTTTGTTCATTTGTATTGACGCTCTAACACAATTTAAATTTTGGCCTGGCTGGAAACAAAGAGGTTGTATAAAGAGTTTGGGCAAACAAAAGGCGAACCATTCGGCAGGGATAGAAAGTATTAGCTTAAGGCTTCTTTCACACTATCTGTCCGTCGGACGGATTCAGTTTTTCTCAGCAGGGGATCGAGCCGCCGATCGCCCGCTGAGCAGGAGGATGACAGCTGTGTCTCCACGCTGTGTGCAGAGACACAGCTGTCAGTTCCCCATGCATCTCTATGGGGGAAATCGGATGGGAACGGACCGTCAGTCCGTTCTCATCCGATTCCATCCGATCCGCTGGACGGATGGAAAATAGGGTTTCCATCCATCCAGATTTGACGGATCGGATCAGGTGTCAGCGGACATGTCTCCGCTGACATCCGATGCCCCATAGGAATGCATGGGGGGACCGTTCAGATCCGCTAAAAAAACGGACAGGCGGATCTGAACGGTCCGCCTGTGTGAAAGGGGCCTTAGCCTATTGTCTTTGCCCCCTTTTTCTTTTTTTTTTTTTCTTCCTTTTTCCCTACTCCGAACTTGATATGGCAAACCTTATATCTTTCCTCCATATCTTGTCTTTGTCATTTATATTTTTTCTTTGTATCTGATTAGTGTTTTATACTGTAATGTAACATAACAGAATCCTATGTAATAGATTAACCTGAATCCATCGGAAACCTGGAGATTATCTATCATACAAATAAAAAAAGAGTTCCTAGAGACATATCTCTAAACTACTTACATGAAACCTTTTGCTTACTGTGGCTTATGCATCGTAAACACGATCAGATAATTGGACGATTTATCGTTCGCATTTTGCTGCATTATACTAGTATCGAATTCAACAATGTGTACTAAACGTATGATTTTTCTTTCGTACGATTCTGGAAAAGCTTCCTGGTTGCGTAGCTACGTATTGGATAGTGCAAAACAAAAACAATGACACCCAGGCTTTTTCCGTTTTTTTTCGGGTTTCTGATCATGCGTGGTCTTTGTCTATCGATATTTAGCGGACGCATAATGTACTGATTAACCACTTCCCGCACGCCCTATAGGCGTTTGACATCAGGAAAGTGGTTGCATTATCCTGACCGGACGTCATATGATGGTGGCAGGATAATGCGCTCTGCCATGCTCTGACTCCCCGCATCTCCGATCTCGGTAAAGAGCCTACTGACATAGGCTCTTTACCATGTGACCGGCCGTGTCCAATCACGGTTGGTCACATAGTAAACAGGAAGAGCCGTTGATCGGCTTTCCTCAGTACGTGCCTGACAGGCACGAGTAAAGGAGCGCTGATCTGCAGCTCTCCTGACAGGGGGGGGGGGGGGGGTCTGCACTGGTAATCAGATCATTGATTACCAGTGCAGACCCTCGGGGGGGGGGGTGGCACCAGAACCACCAGGGATGCCCACCCATGACCCCAGGGATGCCCACTATGGCCACCAGGGATGGCAATCAGGGCTCAGGGAGCCCCCCAGTGCCCTCCCCATCAGTGCTGCCCACCAGTGCCCTCCCCATCAGTGCTGCCCACCAGTGCCCATCATTGCCATCTATCAGTGCCACCCACCAGTGCCCGTTATTGCCCACCAGTGCCGCCCATCATTCCCGCTCATCAGTGCCGCCCACCAGTGCCGTCTATCAGTGCCCACCAGTGCCGCCTATCAGTGCCCATCAGTGCCACCTATCAGTGCCCATCAATGTCGCCTATCAGTGCCCAGCAATGCCGCCTATCAGTGCCCACCAATGCTGCATATAAGTGCCGCCTATCAGTGCCACCCCATCAGTGCCACTCCATCAGTGCCACTCCATCAGTGCCTGTCAGTGCAGTCTCATCAGTGCTCATCAGTGCAGGAAAAAACTTATTTATTTACAAAATTGTATAACATAAACAAAAAAACTTTATTTTTATTTTTTTCAAACTTTTCAGTCTTTTTTTTATTTGTTTAGCAAAAAAGAAAAAACCTTGCGGTGATCAAATACCACCAAAAGAAAGCTCTATTTGTGAGGGGAAAATGACATAAATTTGGTTTAGGTACAATGTTGCATGACCGCGCAATTGTCATTCAAAATGCAACAGCGCTAAAAGGTGACAATTGGCTTGGGCAGGAAGGGGGTCTAACTGCCCTGTCTTGAAGTGGTTAAACGATTGTCATTCTCTAGGCTATCGTACAACAAACGTTTTCGTGTTTGTCCCTTCGGATTTTGTTGGACGAAATGTCGTGATCAGCTGTCGAAAGCTGTGTACTAACGATCAGATTATCATGCGATCAATTCAAAAGTGATTTTTTTTTCGTATGATTATCTGATCGGGTGTACAAGGCATTAGTATTATTAATCATTATAGAAATTGAAGGCAATTATTTTTTGTCCAGATGTGCTCATTACAGTATAGAAACCTCCTTTGAAGCATTCTGTTGTGATGTTATGAAAACCGCTATACAAGTACGTCACATTAATGTTTTTTTAATTGCGTTTCTCTGTTTAACCTCTTGCCGACTGCCCACCGCAGTATTACTGCGACAGGGCGGCTCGCCTGTGAAAAATCACGTAGGTTTACGTGATTTTGTTCACAAGGTGTTTAGACAGCGGGAGTCAGGCCATGGGAGGAGCCGCGGCGATTGCTGCCGGCCTTCCATGGTCGTCAGAGAAACTGACAGAAGACCTGCTTGCTTATGTAAACAAAGTAGGCGAGTCTTCTGTCAGTCAGGCAGGGAGAGATCAGGAGTTTCAGCTAAGCTGAAACCCCGATCTCTCTGTGCCTGTCACAGAGCCCTTCCCCACACAGTCAGTAATCACATTATGTATACATTTACCCCTTTGAGCACCCGCAGTGTTTATTTAGCACTGATTACTGTATTAATGTCACTGGTCCCCAAAAAAGTGTCAAAAATGTCAGTTAGGGACCCGACCTGTCCGCTGCAATTTCGCAGTCCAGCTAAAAAATGCTGATCACCGCCAATACAATACTAATACAAACAAAAAAATTAATAAAAATTGCAAAAATCGATTCCGTAGTTTGTAAATGCTATAACTTTTGCGCAAACCAATTAAAATACGCTTTTTGGGATTTATTTTACCAAAAATATGTAGCAGAATACAAACTGGCCTAAACTGATAAAAAAAAAAATTATATTTTTTTTATTTTTTTTATTGGGAATGTTTTATAGCAGAAAGTCAAAAATATGGCCTTTTTTTTAAAATTTACGCTCTTTTTTTGTTTATAGCGCAAAATCGAAAAACCGCTGAGGTGATCAAATACCACCAAAAGAAAGCTCTATTTGTGGGGGAAAAAAGGACATCAATTGCATTTGGGTACAGCATCACATGACTGCGCATATTTTCGTTAAATTAATGCAGTGCCGAATCACAAAAAATGACCTGGTCATTAAGGGGGTAAAACCTTCCGGAGCTGAAGTGGTTAATGTGAATTCAGCTCAGGATAATGTCTCAGGTGTAACAGGCTGTACAATTACTTGCCAAAAAAAGTTAATAACATGCAGCACCGGACGGATGTTGACAAGGGAAGAGTAAGCGTAAAAATGCCCCAAATGTAAAACCAATTTTTCCCATTATTTAGTTGAATAATTATTGCAATTCATTGCAGCGATTTCACACTGCTGCATGCTGGGTGTGTTTGATTGAGTAGTAAGGAGGACACAATGTAGCAGCAGGGTGGCCCCATGATCCTTTGGAACCCAGTCCAGTTATCACTGTGCCTCTGTCCCTGCCTATACAAAGTGCTAAAAGGGTGCAACGGCATGTGACAGCTTTTATTCTCAATTAACCCTCCGCACACTGCTATATAGTAACAAACATATAGCAAACATTGCAGTTTTTAAACTGGGTTGTTCTTGTTTCACATACATTAAAACACTTCAAGCTGACGAACCACAAAAAAGTGATTACTCTTCAATCCATGGCACTATACCAAAAAATTGCTAAATAAGTACAAGTACATCACATGTTTGAGTGGAAATGCCAATAAGATAAAATAGAAAGTTTGCTAGAAGTGCATTAGGGCATAGAGCAGCAAGCAAAGTGTTAACTGAAACTAAAGATTTGCTCATACTAGAGGCAATTGAAATCAGGTGCAGTATTGCATGTGATCTAATACTTACTGCTTAGCATTTAACCCTCGTTCACACTGAGGACGGGTTTGAAATCGTCAAACTTGCATTTTAGTCCAACTTCAGGGGCGATTTGAGAGACATCTGTGTGGGTTCATGCACAGAAGTCTATTGAAATCGCCCCCCCCCCCCCAAAGTCGCCTAAAGTAGTACAGGAACTAGTTTTGGGAATTGGTGTGGCGCTGCAAAGTTGGCATTGCACGGTGCCGTTGCCAGCAATAGGCTCCGATTTGGCATGTGATTTGACATGTCAAATCGGTCCGATGTGAATGGGGGCTTACAAATGGGCACACAGGAGGGCATTTATTTCACTAAAATGTGCCAAAAACTGACAGTCAATTAAACATAATTGATGTAAATGATGTCACAAGTTAGCCTATAGTTTTGTCTGTATACTCTTACCTCCTTGCTGCAGTGCTTCTGTTTTGCCTCCCTTCACATGTGGTGTTTGGGCTTCTCTGTTTCCTATGGGCGTCGCCTGCTCCACTGTGGGTTATATCCTGTTCCTGTCAATTACTTCCTGGGTCACCTCCCTGTTTGCTTCCCTATATATACACATGCTCAGTGCACTGTTCCTTGCTTGAGCAACTTCTCTGTTCTCTGAGCTCCCATCTGTGTAGCCCTTGGCTATTGTATCTGATCTCCTGTGTACCGACCGGGCTTTGCTTCTCCATCTACGTTTGTCTGCTGCCTGTCCTGACCTCGGCTTGTCTCTTGGATCTCCTTATATTCTCCTGTTTACCCTACACACGCCAGCGGTCTCCACATTCTCGGCTGGGCCTACCTGGAGGCCGCGACCTGGTTTCAGTCTGCTGCAAGTCCATCCCCACCATCAGGGGCCCTGGTGACGAAGCAAGCTGGGGCTTAGACTCCGCGCCCTGGGGAATCCTGAGCTGGGGATCTATAAGGGCTCACTACCACAGACCCTTTGACAAATGAATTGTATGACAAAATGTTGCTTTTGGTGTAAATGACCACTAGAAGATTTCAAATACCATAAATAGAGCAGCGCAACCCAAAATAAATAATAGATAATATAGCGATTATAACCACTTCTTATATAAGTGCATAAATAGCAACATACAAAACGTTGGTGCAAAGCACCTGTTCCCTGCGCTCTGAGTTGTGCAATCCTCTATCCACCTCAGCTGCAGTCTTGCAGCTGTTGAGAGCTAGTGACACGGCAACACGGGATAGCTTTGGCCTTGCAGCCCCTTACAAGACCAGGGTAATCTGGGACCACTGAAAATGACAAACAAACACAAGGGCGCACCGGCCTAGTGCATTATCCTTAAAAGATTTATTAAATAAAAAGTATAAAAAAAAAATAACAAACGAGTTCTTGACAAAAGCATATCAAACATGGTATGCAATCTTCAGCATCGAGATCCAAGGGGGTACCGTCCCCTGAAGCTGTAAAGGCTTACGCGTTTCAAGGCTTAGCCTCTTCCTCAGAGCCTGAGGAAGAGGCTAAGTCCAGAGACCGGTAACAAATATTGTGAAAGGTCTGGGGTATAAAAAATATCAAGTGCAACTTCAGGAACTTAATATGTACAATCTGGAGGAAAGAAGGGAAAGGGGAGACATGATTGAAACCCTTAAATACATCAAGGGGGTAAATAAGGTTTAGGAGGGCAGTTTTTGCTATTTAAAACCAAAATTAAGAACATGGGGACATGACCTCAAACTAACTGGAGGAAAGTTCAAAACTAATCTTAGAAAGTATTACTTTACTGAAAAAAACTACCAGCAGAGGTAGTGATTTATACTCAAACAAAAAAAGTTAACAAAATAAAAGAAAATAACAAAGTGGGCATTCTCAATGGACTACTCTGTCATATTTCTGCCATCACTTTTCTATATTTCTATCTTTACTAAGCTAACAGACAAAATACAGGTATTGCAGTTTGATCATCTGCCACCCGTGTTAACATCCGCTTCACAAAGTCTACTTTGTATATAGCAGCCCATAAAGTCTTTTTTTTTTTTTTTGGTTCAACTAGCTAGTGGAAGGAAAAAAAACTGAATGGATTCCCCATCCACACACTTGATGTGGATGAAGGAATCCTGCTTGCTGAGCTGTTGTATTCTGACAGTGGGGAGACCTCCCCGCCATCAGATACATTGAGCAGCGCTAACTGAGCGGGGAAAATCTCCCTACCCATACAAGGATCTAAATTCTGCTATTCCCTACTGAACTGGTTACATTTAGATCCATGTATGGTCGGCTTAACTAGGATTGTAAGTAATATTGAAAAATGTATGCAAAAGTTAACAAACGTTGGATAAATTAAAAGAATGGACTGTTGCAGGCTTAGGTTTGGTCTGTTGAAAGAATCAGCTTGTCTATGAAAATGGGTCAGAGGAGAAAAAGAAGGAAATAGTTTCCCTTTATTACACAGTTTCATCCCCAGAGCTGGAGGGTTTCTTAATTTTATTTTATTATCAAAAGATACTGGCACTTGTTATCACAAGCATATCCAGCTGCAGCATCTCAGCTGACACCCACTGCTATCTGATCCGATCCTGTCCATGAAATCTGGATGAATGGAAACCCTATTTTCCATCCATCTGGAGGATCGGATTGGAAAGGATCGGATGAGAACGGACCGCCTGATCTCCCCATAGTTGGACAGCGGGGATCTGACAGCTTCGTCTCTGCACACAGAGCAGAGACGGAACTGTCATCCGCCTGCTCAGCGGGGATCATCGGATCGATCCCCCGCTGAGCAGAACGGACTCCGTCGGGCGGTGTGCCCATGTGAAAGGGGCCTTACAGCATTTAGATGTGATTATACAATAAGGATAGATTAAAAAATGATATATTTCTGGGACCCAAATCTAGGAATTCATAGCCATGCTTTTGCTGTACAGTGTCAATTGATGATTAGGAAAAGAGTTTGTTCACCCAAAACTGTAAAAGTCTTTCCATTTACAAATATTTAAACATGACAGTTGTCATTGATCATTTATGCATTAGGCCAGCCATACACAGAGCGGATTTCTTTCCTGTAACTTTGGGTTCCAGGAAAGAAATTTGCTCGATTCCCCCATTAACACAGACAGTGTGTTGCTGGGAGAAGACAATGCTGGGCCATTGTCTTCTCCCGGCAGAGGGAGGCAGGTGCGAGTGGGGGATGGCAGTGATTATCGCTAGTGGCTATAGCAGCTGCTATCGATAATTGCAAGAGAATCTTCCAGGCTGGTTGTACCCAAGTTGATTGATCGATCAACTTGGTACATTCAGCCTGCCCATTAACGGTTTTAATCTCGGGTGGTTCCTGCTGAACCGGCCGAGATCCGAACCGTGTATGGCAGGTGTTCTGTCAATTACTGCAGATCTTCAGATAATGCCTCTGATGATCTGCGCATGCACAGTGGTGACGTCACTCAGCAGATCAGCTGGCATGACATCAACACTGTGCATGCGCCGATCGTCGGAGGCATTATCTAACTATCAGCAAAGTGCGGAGGCAGGATCTGATCGTCAGATTCTGCCTCTCTCTCTGCGCATGCGTGAGACTTCACCAATGATGTCACAGGGTGGAAGACAGTGGATTGTGGGCTAGAGCAGTGGTTCTCAACTCCAGGCCTCAGGACACACTAACAGGCCAGGTTTTCAAGATAACTGAAATACATCACAGGTGATATAATTTGCTGCTCAGTGATTGCAGTATTCTAGTCTGCATCTCCCCAAGGTGATACCTAAAATCTGGCCTGTTAGTGGGGCTAGAGGGAGCAGCACTGAAGGGGGTTAGGGGTACCCATTATACTGAGCCAGAGGGAGCAGCACTGAAGGGGTTAAGATAGTGCCTACAGAGTTAACTAAAAACAAAAATCCTCATTATACTGAGCCGAAGGAAGCAAACTTAATTATTTTTGTGCTACAAGTCTACTTACCACAATATACCCAAATGCCACTGTGTCTTGCAACACACACAACTTTCACCGACCTGCAACACACCCAAAAACCACAGACTTCCGCCCAAAATCCACCATCTTCCACCTATGACTTCATCTGTGAAGTCTCGCACATGTGCAGAGCGAGTGGGGCAGAATCTGACGATCGGATTCTGCCTCCGCACTTCGCTGATCGTCGGATAATGCCTCCGACGGACAGCGCATGCGCAGTGTTGACGTCACGCCAGCTGATCCATAGATCAGGTGGAGTGACGTTAGCATGCACAGATTTCCGAAACATTATTGGACGATAAGCAGTAATCGACAGAACAGCCTAAGTCTATCTGAATTTATCCCTGTTGGTAAAACAACTCAAAAGATAAAATATAGCATAGCCCAGTGCAGATATGCAATTTGGAGGAGACGAGCGACATTACCCATACCTAAACCTATTTTGGGAATATGTTTACTTCTGAAACATATTAGAAGTTTAGGAGCGTGGGAAACAGAATTTCGCCATTGACAAAGAGGGAATTATAATGGACCAATAAATGAACCTCCTTACAACCGAAAAAGGTTAAATAGAGATTTTATTCTATATTTATTTTTATATGTGAATTTTTTGTGTATTGTTTTCTATTTTCCATGGGATAATTCGATGAAATGCTTGATTTGGTTTTTCTTACATTTTGTTTAATGTAAGTTTTTATTCAGCTGAAGCTTATTAGGCTCCATTCACACCTGAGTGTATCAATTTCAGGCGTTTTTTTTTGGGGGGGCTTTTTTCAGGCGTTTTTTTTTTTTTTGGGCTTATTTCAGGCATTTTTTTGGGCTTTTTTCACACGTTTTTTGTAGGTGTTTGCAGGCATTGACATCTAACAAAAACGCTTGTAATCTGCCAAAAAAGAAGCTCATGTTTTTTTTTTTGAGCTTCAGGCATTTTGCTTCAGGTGACAAAGCGCTCAGATGTGAACAGGGGCCATTGAAATGAATGGGATTTTTGCTTGTTGGGCATTTTGAGACTTCAGGGATGAGCGTTTTACGAGCTGAAAGATGCTGACGTGTGAACAGGGCCTTAGAATAGATGGGTCTTCTATTTATAGTCAGAGACTATTGTACACAATGCTGTAGTAGAGGTAGATACAATGTTTCTTTGATTCATGACATGTTCTTTAGGGAGTTACTATGTTTCATTTATGCCTTGTGTGATGTGGTTCTGGTTGTCTAGACATTTAAAGGCATAGTCTTTGCAGTGGATCGCAGGTGCAATACTCTGGCTCCTGCACGCTATTCCTTCAGCCGCAGGTTGTACTGAGGTGACTCCACCCCCTTGTGCTCCATCGATATCTTCGAGTCCCTCTGCCAAGGTGGCAGATGGGACTTGTAGTTTTTTTCATTTACAGATTCCTGTGGCTCTGCCCACACAGCCATGCCAAATTCAAATAATGACAGGAGTCACCAGAGAGAAGAACCTCTGGATTTTGTAAGGTGGGATAGAGTGGGGGGGGCTGCAGATTCTGAATATGTTTCATGGTATACCAGAATTATGAGTGTAACATGACTATGGTCAGAAAGATGGACTTTAACCTTAAGGAATTGTGGAGATGTTCAAAACTATATATATATATATATATATATATATATATAATGAACAGTGGGTATAGAAAACAACCTTTGCAGCCTGAAATGAAGACTGACACAGTTTTTGTTTTATCCAGCTGTTTTTACTGTGCAACTTATAACATCCAAGTGAAAGATATAACACCAACATGTCAGACAAAAATAAATAAAAACAGAATCACTGAGTTGGAAAAAAGGGTCACACCCTCCTAAAAATGAGTGTAGCTAATCACAAGCACACAAAGCCAACATGACCACACAGTGGTTGAAGGAGAAAAAGGTGAATGTCCTTGCATGGTCTAGTCCAGCCTTTCTCAACCTTTTCAACACAGAGGAACCCTTGAAATACATTTCTAGTCTCGACGAACCCCTTCTAAAAATTAGAAATCTACAACTCATGACACATTAGTCTGACAGTCAGTGGGAAGAATGTTCCTTACTCTTGTCATCATTGGGAAGAATTACCCCCTTACAGATAGCTAAAAGGAACAATGGTGTCATTGGGAACTTATCATTACCAACTGTTTATGCAGTAGCAATTGCTTTTATCTATGTTCCTTTTTAAAACATGTTTTATAAGAGTGGATGTTGAGGGGTTAATGATGATATCGAGACACTGGGTGCCCGCCCCCTCCTCCACCTTAAATGTTCAGGTTGCTGTTCCCCCCTGTGACTTTGACAAAGCACAGCAGTGCGAAACATGTCGTCACGGCAACCCTGATGCTTTCCAGGCCGGGTCCGACGCTTGCTGACGCCGATTCCGAGTAGCGGCCTCCGCTGTGGATACCTCTGGTTGGCGGCTCCGCGGCACGTCTACACTGCTTCAGTGTGAGCAGCCACACTATCGGGTGGGAGGAAGCCACGCCACCTTACCGGCTGGTCCGGTCTGCTTTTGGCAGATAAGATCCTTCTCCCTTATGCCTGGTTCCCTGTTGTGATCATCTACACAGTTCCGGCTCACCCAGCGGCTCAGTCATCCTGTGACCCCCAGCAATGCCACAGATCTGGTTTGGAATACATTCTATTATGTTTTAATCATCACTATATATATTTTTTATAAATAAACTTTTCAAGGTTTTCCATCAAGCCTGCCTGAGTTACATTGTGGACTATGTACCGTGGGATAGCGCTGCTGCCCCTCCCCCCCCCCCCCCATTCACTAAATATTGCCCTAAGGCCTGGTTCACACCTATGCAGGCTGCAGTTTGCATATTCCAGGTTGCATTTTTCAATACACGTTTTTGATCCATTGAAGTCTATGGAACCAAAAACTAAAAAAACTCCCTCACCCTTTCCATAAAATGCAGATGTGAATGTGACCCATAGAAAACCGTGTTAAATGGACTGTAGTATGCTTTTGCAAAACTGAAAACGCACTAAAAAAAAAGTCTAGATGTGCACAGTTAGCAGAGACATATCCCAACAGACTAAAGGCTGTAGTTAAAGCAAAAGGTGGTTCAACGAATTCTGATACAAGGGAGTGATCCTTTTTCCAAGTGATACAGTGTTTGCATTTATTTTTAAAGTGAGTAAATACAGCTGGATAAAACCAAAACTGTGTCTGTCTTCGTTTCAGGCTGCAACGCAACAAAATGTGATTATTTTAAAGGGGGGTCATGCTTTTCTATACCCACTGTATATTTACATTATATTTATATTCTGTTTCGAGTTTCAAGGGGGGTCATTCTTTTCTACCCACTGTATACCCACTTTTCTACCCACTGTATATGTATATTTATATTCTGTTTCAAGTTGAGCAGAGTATCTTGTAGGGCTGTTTTCCTCTAACTCTGAAAGTTTAAAACACTGGCAGAAAATGCAATGACATGGGAAGGATCACTTTGATGTAGTTACCTACGTAGGTTGAAGACGTACAGAAGTTTAGGCAAAACAAGATTCCTTGAGTTCTGAAAGAAGGCACTACCATTGACCTCTCTCTATTTTGATTTAGTTCCGGTTGTGATCAATGAACATCTGTGAAATTATAATATTAAGTGCCGGTTCACACATATGCGATGCCGGAACCCTGCAAATCCACTGTGGGCTCCTGCATCGGACTCGACTCGCAGGCAGTTCACACTGCCATATGAAAATCGCTGGGGTGTCAATTCAAAGGTAACGACACCACCAGACCAGTTTGCATATCACAGTGCAAACTGTCTATTCGGACATGAATCGAATTGCATAGGTGTGAACACCCATGTGATCCGATTCTGGTGTGGACCAAAAAAAGGGTGTGCGACTTTGGTCCAAATGCGATGTGAATTCAGCCATACAATCTGTATGGCTGAATTCGCATCGCACAGACATCGCATGTGATTTGCATAGCAGTGCGCTGTGAATCACATGCGATGTCTGACATCACATATGTGTGAACCGTCACTGACTGCTGAAATCCCGGTGTCAATATTTCCATAGCTTGCAATCCTTTGGCAACCTCTTCCCCTCTCTGATCAGTCTTCTGCTGTCTGCTAGAATCTGGTATCTGTCTGTAGGAAGCTTTCGGAAGTTAAAGAGTAGTAATCTCAGATACCTCCCCGCTATTCCCGATCCTGGGGAACCCGGCATTTTCACCGGGCTTATCGGACCGAGCCTTCCAGCCGCTGATCGGTCGCAATCAAAGCGTGGCATCTCACTTCATGTGCCCTGGAGGTTGGCCCTCCATAGCGGCGCTGATAGACCCCGCGGGGCGCTTTGCCCTTAACTTCTGGCCGGCGGCACAACTCCACCACTTTCTTTTATCCCTGCCAACCCCGGACCTCTTTAATAGGGAATTGACACCCTATGAAGTTTTATGTGAAGGTGAAGGGGTACTACCACATACGTTATCCCAGACCTACCGCCTCCTAACTTCTCCGGCAGAGGACTTTACCCCTCCGTTTCTTTCCAAGTGGGAACAGGACCTTCAAATTTCCCTCTCACCGACGCAAAAGTTGAACGTCTGCACCATCGCGCTGAAAACACCAACCTGTACTAAACTACAGGAATCTAACTATAAACTACTCACAAGATGGTACCGGGTTCCATCCCGTTTAAGCAGGATATTCCCAGGGACTTTGGACGCCTGCTGGCGCTGTCAGGAAGAGAGGGGTACCTTACTCCACATATTCTGGTTCTGCCCGAAGATCCGAGACTTTTGGACGGCAGTGGGCTCCCTGTTGCGGGATCTCACCGACCATGCTATTCCTGACTCGCCAGAGTTCTTTCTCTTGCAACTATCCAGCATACCGCTGAAGAAATACAAAAAGTCGATTGTCCCACACGTCCTCTGTGCAGCGAAGTCCTGCATCCCATTATGTTGGAAAACTTCCCGGTCGCCTACCATCAAGGACTGCATGCAGAGGCTGGTTGAGATAAACAGAATGGAGGACCTGACTCTCACGGCACTCCACAGATGTGATAAATATGAGAAGGTTTGGGGATACTGGAAGGTTTTCGTCCTCTCTGATCGAGGGAAGTCTCTGTTGTGCTCCTAAACCCGGGCAGGGAGCCTGTCCGGGAGGAGCGCGGAGCCTGGTGCGGAGCGCCCCCCTCCCCCTCCCCCCACCCCCTCTGGCTTTCTGTTTGTCCCTTCCTGTCTGTTCCCCTTCTCCTCTCTCTGTTACTTTCTCTACCCCAGTTGTGCTAACTGAGCCTTCCACTATGAGTTTATTGCGCAGACACTAAGATTGTACTAGACGATGCCTATATTCTAGTGTTTACGTATACACCTTCAAGTGCCTCAGCTGCGGCCTAGTGCCTTCGACATTTGCATTGTATTTGCTGACATTTTCATGAAGTTTTTTTTTTTTTGATGTTGCCGTTTATGCTATACCTTCTGTATTAGCCTTCTTCCTGCGTAAGATTGTTGTCCACTCACTTGTTGATTGCCTTTGTGATCTGCACGTCTTGACTACACTGTATTGTACTGGCCTCTGGTTCAACTTTTACAATAAGACATATTTGAAAAAAAAAAAAAGAGTAGTAATCAGACATTAAGTCAAAAGTAGCTCAGGTTGTGAGAGTATAGAATTTTTATAAACTCCCCTTTTCTCCCCAAAACTTAAAGGGATTGTAAAGTTTTTTTTGTTTTTTTTTAAAATAACAAACATGTTATACTTACCTGCTCTGTGTAAGGGTTTTGCACAGAGCAGCTCAGATCTTCCTTTTCTGGGGGGCCCTGGTGGCACTCCTGGCTCCTCCTCTTCATTGGGTGCCCCACGGAGAGCTGCTCTCCATGGGGGCACCCGTGCAGGCGCACTCATGAGTTCCACTTCTGCATCCATTGTCACAGACAGCAGGACTTGGCCCCTCCTGTGTCACTGGATTTGATTGACAGCAGCGGGAGCCAATGGCTCCTGCTGCTATCAATCTATCAAATGCGGACCCAAGACAGTGGCTAGAGCTTCTGGGCTCGTGCTCGTCACTGGAACATTCAGGTTCAGGGAAGAATAACAGGGGGGTCTGGGGGGGAGCTGAAACCAAGAAAGTTTTTCACCTTAATGCCCGGAATGCATTAGGGTGAAAAACCTTGAGACTTTACAACTCCTTTACCTATTCTGTGTCCCTCACAGCTGCTGTCTAAGGCCCCGTTCACACCTGAGCGATTTTCTGCTTGAAGCTTATAGCTCTACAATGCATAACAAGCCAAATCCCATTAATTTCAATGGCTCCTGTTCACATATGAGCGTTCTGTTGCCTGAAGCAAAACGCCTGTTGCTCAAAAAAAGTATATGACCTTTTTTTTTGGCAGTTTGCAAGCGTTTTTGGCCTCATAGACTTCAATAGAAATGCCTAAAAATGCTTGACATGAGTATTTTTCGAGTGTTTTCCTGCTCGTTTTCAAATCAATCAATCAAATTTCAAATACCACCAAAAGAAAGCTGTGTTTGTGGGAAAAAAAGGACATACATTTTATTTGGGTACAGCGTCGCACAGTCACACAATTGTCAGTTAAAATAACATAGTGCCGTCTCGCAAAATATGGTCATGAAGAGGTTAAAACCTTCCGGGGCTGAAGTGGCTAAAGAGGTTGTATGCCACGCTTTCTTATTTTGAATATTTCTTAAACCTACACGGTTTAGGAGATTTTCACCCTGCATGCAGCCACATGCGCTCTGAAGGTCCAGCGTACCGCGCCGGAACTTCAGAGCTTCTCTCTATGCAATGCATACTAGCACATTATGCTTTTATCTTGCAGGTTTTTTTTTTTTTTTACAACCGACACTAAACTAGGGACTGGGGACTAAAAACTATGGTATGTGTAATGGACATAGGGTAGTGCATATGACAGCAACAAATGTGCACTTCTCATTCCAAACAAACGGAAGTAAAGGGAGCTAATGGAAGACTTTACAAGAAGGCAGAAAAACACAGTAAGAAATGATTTCATGAAAAATATATTAAAGGGCCATTAAGTAGTGGATGTACAGTATATGAAATATTTTTGGAAAATAAGAATATTGTTTAGTGTCACTTTAAGCCTATGACCAACATTGAAGTGAGTTTCGATGGACAGGCCGTAGGAGACTGCATAGGAAAAAAGCTGGAGTAAAGCCGAGTACACAAAATCAGAAAATAGTACGAACAATACCGCTTTCGAAGTGATCGTACCATAATTTGAGAGCCAATCAGGACAGGTCGTGCGAAATTATTCGATGTGACAAGCGCAAAAATTTTCTCAAACATGCGTGCGAGAGTCACGGTTGCTGCACAGAGCTCTGACGTTTAGGAGATATTAATTTTACTAACAGATAAGCTTCATTATAAGCCTATCGGTAGGTGAAAATCCAATTAAAAAAATAATAAAAATACAATTCAGGAGTTTACCTCCACTTTAGGCCAGCCTTACATAGATTGAAATTTGGCTGTTTTAGCAGGGACAGGCCAAATTTTGATCCATGTATGGGCACCCTGGATGTACAGAAGTTGATCTATCAATTGACTTCTGTACAACCACTATAGCTATAGCTGGAAACACTGGTCATTGTGTCCTGGTGGCAGGGCAGGCTTCCCAATGTAAGAGCACAATAGCTCAGTGGGAGTGATTCCTCCATCCACTTTGAATATGTGCATGGAGAAATCGGCACCAGCTGGTTGAACGAAATAAAAATGTAAAATATATGGCCTGCTTTAGATCTTTGCTTACAATAATCTGTGCAGACTTGGGCTATTGTCAATTTTATTACCCAGCTGTTACGTTATGGTAAATTATTCTGATGAGATGGAAGATGTAATTGACGTGGATGCTGCATTGACGCACATTTGCATGGCACAAATATCTGTTTCTATGATCCTCTGTGTGACATGTAAGGTTGCCATAAAATTGGTCAACTCTTATCTATTGTACGCCACCATTAAGGGCCAGATCCACCCACCTACAGGAGGAAGAAACCTCAGGTGGCTCTATCTAAAAGGTATATGGGCAGCATTATACATAGTATTGAAAATCAATTGTTCCAAGAACAAAACACAACAAACACACATGCTATTTAGGAGAATTAGCAGATTATAAGATTAATACCCTAAAAGAACAGCTGGCCTAGTAAAATCTGCACAAG
Organism: Pelophylax lessonae; assembly: GCF_965119305.1. Taxonomy (NCBI): domain Eukaryota; kingdom Metazoa; phylum Chordata; class Amphibia; order Anura; family Ranidae; genus Pelophylax; species Pelophylax lessonae. The sequence goes on along the minus strand of NC_138771.1, from coordinate 342,291,797 downwards.
TCTTAGAAAAGCTGGACCTCTTTTTATGTACTAGTGCCAGACAACATCTTGTGTCCTACAGGAAATAATCTTATCTTCTTATGATGACATGGCATGCGTTATAGGCGCCGAAAACTTTAATACATTCTCTGACTCTACTATGTTTGATTAATTATTTAGAGCACTGTAATGAGACATTTTTGCACCACTCTCTTCATTCTCAATTTGAGCACAGTTGAAAATATACACTTAAGGCCAGCTCAACTCTTGTGGGGGTAACATGCTGGGAGGAAGCATCTTAAGTGACCATTTACACCGAACACAAAGGAATCAAACTGATCCCCTACAGGGAGGACAGATGTCAATTCCATTAATCCTCTGTGAAGTACAAGTCAGACTGTGTGGGGAAGTTCCTTAAGCTTCATTTATCAAAAAATGTGATTACTGAAAATCACTATTAACATATACGTTGCTTTTAATTCTTTTATATTCTGATTATGGAGGTGAATAGTTCACAAATTTGTTTTCATTTATTAACCTACTTCCCATATACATATTACATTTTTTAAACCTGATTGCAAATCAGCATCTTTCCTTATATTTGTCTTTTGTTTTATATACTGCCATTTTGGTTTATCCTCTCTTTGAAAGCAGGGATCCCACATTTTTTGTAAAGAGCTAAGAAATCTAGCTTCCCCTAAGAAAGAGGGGTATAGAACATGACCCATGACCTGGGGATCTTCGTTCACAGGCCAATTAAGTGCTGTGTTTTATTTGGATATATTGCATAATTGCATGGTTTTCACAAATTAGACCTTATAAGATATATATATATATATCTTATATATATATATATATATATATATATATATATACAGTATCTCACACCTCACAATTTTGTAAATATTTTATTATATCTTTTCATGTGATTACACTTTGCTACAATGTAATGTAGTGAGTGTACAGCTTGTATAACAGTGTAAATTTGCTGTCCCCTCAAAATAACTCAACACACAGCTAATAATGTCTAAACCGCTGGCAACAAAAGTGAGTACACCCCTAAGTGAAAATGTCCAAATTGGGCCCAAAGCGTTAATATTTTGCGTGGTCACTATTATTTTCCAGCACTGCCTTAACCCTCTTGGGCATGGAGTTCACCAGAGCTTCACAGGTTGCCACTGGAGTCCTCTTCCACTCCTCCATGATGACATCACAGAGATGGTGGATGTTAGAGACCTTGCGCTCCTCCACCTTCCATCTGAGGATGCCCCACGGATGCTCAATAGAGTTTAAGTCTGGAGACCTGCTTGGCCAGTCCATTACCTTTACCCTCAGCTTCTTTAGCAAGGCAGTGGTCCTCTTGGAGGTGTGTTTGGGGTCGTTATCATGTTGGAATACTGCCCTGCGGGCCAGTCTCTGAAGGGAGGGGATCATGCTCTGCTTCAGTATGTCACAGTACATATTGGCATTCATGGTTCCCTCAGTGAGCTGTAGCTCCCCAGTGCCGGCAGCACTCATGCAGCCCCAGACTATAACACTCCCACCACCATGCTTAACTGTAGGCCGGGCATTGTTGTGCACCAGGAGGAACCCAGGACCCCCTGTACCAGTGTAGGTTTTGACAATGGGTCCAAGGACTTCATCCCTATTGCTAATGTATGTTCCTAAGTCAGAGTGCCATTGTCTAGCCTGTAGAGGTCTGTGCATTCCTCCATGGATATGCCTCCCCAGACTATCACTGACCCACCACCAAACCAGTCATACTGAACGATATTACAGGCAGCATAACGTTCTCCGGACAGCTGCTGCAACAATCGGTTTGCATAACCAAAGAATTTCTGCACACACTGTCAGAAACTGTCTCAGGGAAGCTCATCTGCATGCTCGTCGTCCTCATCGGGGTCTCGACCTGACTGCAGTTCGTCATCGTAACCGACTTTAGTGGGCAAATGCTCACATTCGAAGGCGTCTGACACTTTGGAGAAGTGTTCTCTTCATGGATGAATCCCAGTTTTCACTGTACAGGGCAGATGGCAGACAGCGTGTATGGCGTCGTGTGGGTGAACGGTTTGCTGATGTCAACGTTGTTGATCAAGTTGCTTATGGTGGTGGTGCCCAGCTCTTTTGATAGACAGAACACCGAGTGACGTCTATCATAGGAGCCGATCCAAGAGGCGGGACTGTGTATGGCGGCGAACGCCCAGCAATTTAAATGAAAGCTGTTACAGCAGGGCGATCCCCGCTCTGTGATTATCCAGCCAGCTTTCCTCTTCCTCTCATCTCTCTTCCCTTTCACTGGTCAGACTGCATTGACGGGAATGGGAGAGGCTGTATTGACAGGCACAGGTGTAGCTGCATTGTCGGGCACAGCTGAGGTTGCATTGATGGGCACAGGTGAGGTTGCATTGATGGACACAGTTGAGGCTACAATAATGGGCACAGGTGAGGCTGCATTGATGGGTACAGGTGAGGAGGCATTGATGGGCACTAATCAGGCTGCATTGATGGGCACAGGTGAGGTTGAATTGATGGACACTGGTGAGGCTGAATTCATGGGCACTGGAGAGGGGGCATTGATGTACACAGGTGAGGCTGCATTGATGGGCACAAATGAGGCTGAATTGATGGGCACTGATCAGGCTGCATTGATGGGAACAGGTGAGGTTGCACTGATGGACACTGGTGAGGCTGCATTGATGGGCACAGGTGAGGCTGCATTGCTGAGCACTGATCAGGATGCATTGATTGATATATATTCTGTTAACTTGCAGGATCTTTATGCAAGAACCCAACAGAAGCAGAAGATTAGAAGCTACAGGATTTCAATCCTTCTATTGCTGTGGTTGCTCCTTACAATGAGATAAAAGCATACTATAAGCTATTTAGACATACTATAAACATTGGCACTATTTGTTATACAGTATAAGGAAAGAAACACTTGAACTTAACCTTAGAAAAGACACTTAAATCCAAAACATTTTTTTTTTTAAATTTGGTTAGAGTAGGGAATCATTATAGCCTTTGTCAGCTTTTTATGGCTTTGTGTCCATGTTTTGGAAGAACTCCTTTCCTGGTGAAGGGTAGTACGTAGAAAAGAAAGTGAGGGAAATGTTCCCAACTGGGACACATAAAACATACCTGTATTTTCTAGGTTTCTTCTGCTTTCTGTCTCTATAGGGGAATTTATATTAATTTTCTGTCGCAGAGAGTGGTGCCAATAAAGAAAGATAGCGAGGGAACATTTTTCCAACAAGAACACACATTAAACAACTGACAGAAGGTCCAACCCATTCCTACTCTACCCAGGTCCCCCCAAAAATACTTTTATCACATTCAGCCTAATGTATCAATGGATTTCCTGAAATTATCTACATTGTATTACACTTAAGAATATCTATTCAATAGTTGAATAAATAATGTAGTATAAGCAAAACTTGTTTTTCCTTCATTTTGGACATAGCAAGGGAGGGTTATAACCCCAGTCAGATTTTTTCTACCATGTATGTCCTATTGCAGAGATTTCTCTTCACTTCCTGTCCCATAGCCAAAAAGGAAGTAAGCGTAAATCCCTGCAAATTAACGGTTTTCCTTGGGGACCTCCAGGTCACAGAACTAGTGTCCATTGGAGGATTTCCCATCTATTACTTTTCTGGGGACAACCCAAAATTTGGGGATTTTCTTTTACTTTCACCTTCAATGAAAAATAGTAAATAGGACAAATAAAGCAGGTGAATCTCCCTAACGGAGACACAGACAGACAAATTTGCAGGGGGGTGTAATCCCTCTGCACTCCATCCAAAACTAAAAAAAGTTTTGCCTTTAGTCATATTTAAAGTTACAGCAAAACGGATGTCTCTTATAAAATACAGTTATAATTTTCAATACCTTAGCTGACTGCAGGATAAGTTCAGTATCATTTAGAAAATGCAGCTTTGAAGTTCAGGGGAGATTGGGGGCAGGAGAAAAGCTTCTGGGGGCCCTAAAGAATGTTGCAGTCTTACCTCATTTGCACCCCCAAATTCTGGCCTTAATTGCCCCTTGCCGCACTGCATTGGATAAGGCCTTTTCACACTTGTGCAACTTGTCATGCAACTTTGGACATCAGAGTTACACGTCATGTCATTCCCCATGTTTTCCAATGATACCCATTAACCTATGCGCAACTTGAAGTTGCACCAACTTCAAAGTAGTTCATGCACTACTTTGGTCTGACTTTCATGCAACTTGAGGGCCATAGACTTCAATGTTAACCCTCAAAAGTTGCATGAAAGTCATACCTGAATGTTATACAATGCAACTTATGTGCAGCAGTTGTCCATTAAACTGGTCAAAACCAAGGTTGTATCCAAGTTGCACCCATCCAAAGTTGCATCAAAGTTGCACCAAAGTTGCACTCCAATGTCGGTGCAACTTTGGAGTCGTACAAGTGTGAAAGGAATGTTTGTTTTGTGTAACAGATGATAAATAAGGTGAATTACTTGCCTTAATGCCAACACTCTTCTCCTCCATGTGATGCTCCAGGAATGTGGGTGGTTTCTCATCATCCTCACCTACAATACAGGACTGCTGGCCCTTCACTGTCCTCAGAGAGCCTGCAACTGATTAAGCAATGAATAGAAGAGGATGCGGAGAACTAGTCACACAGTGCGGAGGAAGCTAGTGGGCCCGTAAAAAATAAGGTAAGTATGTCACCTTCTTCATCACCCCAAGACAAAATGACCATTTAATCCATGCAAACCGAGAGAGTGGGGAGTAGGCACCCACTGCATTGGTAAATGTTACAGCAGCCCAGAGTACGACTTTAAAGAAATGTTTATTTCAAGGAAAAGTTCACGTTGTTTTCTACATTATAAACAAGCAAAAACCCCCCTTTTTTATGGATAGTGTAGAACCCACTGATAATGGGGTACTTTGACGTAGTGGTGGGCTTGAGCACGATATGGCCATATGGTGGGACTAAATCCCCATTTTTATTTATGGATTGTCTTCAAATTTGATAGTCATTTCTTTTGCATGTGTGCGCTATGGAATTGTAGGCCACACTCCCGCAATACTATCTTAAACTACAAAATAATAGCACTGACTCACAGTTTGGCAAGAAAAGGCCGCGGCACACTTTATTGGTTTAATATAATTTAAATCATAAATATTTAACTGTTTGTAAACAACCACTCAAATACCGGAATAACTTTTAGTTGCTCAGTTAAAGAACTCGAGCAACCATAAACCATAAATTACCATTATGAAAATACAATGTCCCCCCTAGGATACCAGGGTGACCCAACCACACAAAGGTGCTCGCGACAAAGGGAGGGAGGGTGGGGAACTTTCCTCTTCTTGCTCTTCGGTGCATAAAGGAAGCACCCCAGACCGGACCAAACTTATATAGCCTCTGCTACACCTGCAGGAACCTTCCTCATGCCCCTATTGGCTGACACCTGCTGCAGAGCACAGGTATAATTTTAACCCCATAAAAGCCTAATCCTGCATAGCTTAACCCCTTTATCTATCTAACCTAATGCTGCTAGGGGTGGCCACAATCCCACACAAGTGGCCACATAATGTGCCCCCTTTTATATGGAATTGTAGGCCACACTCCCGCAATACTATCTTAAACTACTAAATAATAGCACTGACTCACAGTTTGGCAAGAAAAGACCACGGCACACTTTATTGGTTTAATATAATTTAAATCATAAATATTTAACTGTTTGTAAACAACCACTCAAATACCGTAATAACTTTTAGTTGCTCAGTTAAAGAACTCGAGCAACCATAAACCATAAATTACCATTATGAAAATACAATGTCCCCACCAGCCGGGCTTGAGCATCAAGGACGGCCCTGCCCCACCACCGCGGCCCTTTCAATGCTATACTGCAGTCCAAGGTTAAATATGTCAATTCCCACATCCGAAAGGTGGATGCCATCCTGACGATAAAGCCCTTGAAAACCGCCCTCCATATCTACATGCCTATAGGACAGGCCGCCAATGGACGGCATAAACTTCTCCATGGCCCTATTCACCCTCTTCCTCATTTTGTCCATAACCTTCCTCTGTGATGAGGAAAGCCAAGGAAGCCGAGGAACTATCTCGGAAAAGACTATCACCGTCCCAGGGGAAGAGAGAGAAAATAAATGCAAATCACTTTTTATCCTGAATAATAAGTCCAAAGTCCTAACATTACCCAGATCATTACCCCCGGCATGAATTACCACTATGGATGGAGGAGGCCAAACTTGAAACAACCTAGACAAATGAAAATATAATTGATACCATTGCAGGCCTCTAATTCCTTTCCAAAATAACTGAAAATCCGTAGGCAGTGCTAAATTCGTACTGTATGAACGCTGTGCTGCTCTCTTCCTCGCCCAATAAATGAATGAGTGACCTAATATCCATACTGTTCGCTGGCAACCTAGGGAATTCAAAGAAACAAATTAGGTCTCACATATAATTTGAAACATTTAGATTTCCACCTTCCCATATTTTGTATGACCGTGTCTGAAAATCCCTTCCTAGCTGCCTCAGATGCTGCCCCTATCCGGAAGGAATGGGATGAAAACTTAAAATTCTGCAAACCTAGCCTTTCTAAGCAATTATGTAGCACGAAATCAAACTGGTATTTTGTGAGAGGAGCAGAGTCTTGGTGAATCAAAAAACGTCCACCACTATTAGGTCTCACTTCCAAAAATTGTTTAACCGTTAATAAAGGGCACACTTCCCCCATATTTTGGGCCTTGAGGGCAATTCCCACACCCCTTCCCATAACGTCCGCCTTTGAGCGACTTAACCAAATATGAACCCCTTCCCGGCCTACTACCACATGATCGTACAGAAGGCCTCCATCCGCCTTCCTCGATAAGGGTAGCAGCTCAGAGATGCGGACGGCCCCAAAGAAAGCCAATACAAAGGCCGTTCTAAAAAGCAGTGCCTCGTAAGCAGAGTAACACACCGTCGAGGTCGCACCGCAAATATCCACCAATAACTCAAGCGATATAGGTCTCCTGTTATCGACCACCACCACTGCCCTCCTGTATCCCTTCAACACCTGCTGTACTAAAAAATATGTCGTGCATGCCGGAAAGCCTTTCAAGCGGCAGGAAAAAGAAATGCCCGCAAGTGTCTTTCTCACATAACTGTAAGACAATTCCCGCTGCATTAACGACGCTACAAACTCCAAAACAAAACTTTCCTCCGGACAACCGTCCATCCGACCCTTTGCTTCCATGAAAGACAACCAGCTCCTCCAGGCAGCGGAATAGCTCGCCCAGGTTCTCGAGGCCACGGATCCCACTATCGATCTCTCGATTATATCCCAACTACTGTCCAGACCTGGCTTGGAATTTCGGTACCCTCCTCGTCCGCCTCCGGCAGCAGTTGGCGAAAGCAGTCCATCTGAAACCGAGATAAGGCATCGGCCAGATTATTCATGACACCCGGGGTGTGTTTAGCCTTAAGCCAAATATTGAGCTGTAAACATAACAAAACCACCCTTCTCAGCACTCTAATCACAAATATTGATTTGGAGGATAGGCAGTTCACTGCGAACAACACCCCTTTATTATCAGTCTCCACCAAAATCCGCCTATTCGCGAAGCGCTCTCCCCACAGTTCCAAAGCCACAAGAATTGGAAAAAGCTCTAGCAGGACCACATTTTTCGTCAGCTTTCCACTCTTCCATGACTCAGGCCATTCCGCACAGCACCAATGTGTCTGCCAGATGGCCCCAAAGCCTTTAGAACCCGCCGCATCGGTGAACAGACGAAAATCCAGGGCAAAAATAAAATCCGCTTGGAAAAAGGAACGACCATTAAAAACGTCGAAAAATTCTGACCAAACCAACAAATCATCCTTCAGCTCACTGGTCAACCTAATATGCGAAAAAGGGGACTTCAAACCCGAAGTAGACAGGTAAAGACGCCTTGAAAAGACCCTGCCCATAGGCATAATTCTGCACGCGAACGCCAGCAAACCAAGGAACGATTGCATTTCTTTTAGGAGGACCTTTTTCTTGGACATAAAAAGCCTCACCAGAGATCTCAATTTCGCCACCTTATCTGCCGGCAAGCAGAACTCCATCCTGTACGTATCAATGTGAATTCCTAAAAAAATTATCTCTGTAGCGGGCAGGCAAGTCTTGGAACCCCAAAATCCTCAGCCACCCCTCTAAACACCTGGAGCAGGTTAAAGCAATCCTCAGAGCCTGATGGACCCATGAACAAAAAATCGTCCAGGTAATGCAGAACACCCGCACTACCTGACTTAACAGATACCACCCAATGCAAAAAAGGACGAAAAGGCCTCAAAGTAAGAGCAGGACAATGAACATCCCATAGGGAGGCTTTTATCGAAGAAAAACAAACCATCCAGCTGAAAACCTAAAGAATTAAATGTCAAAGGGGATACCGGTAACAGCCGAAAGGCGGACTTTATATCCGCCTTCGCTAGCAACGCACCCTGACCAAAACTCTTTATCTTAGCGATAGCTTCCTCGAACGTAGCATAGGACACCGAACACAGCTCCCCATCTATATCGTCATTCAATGAACTACCCTTAGGATAGGAGAGGTGATGTATAACACGGAATTCATCCGTCTCTTTTTTAGGAACCACCCCTAGTGGAGAGATACGAAACTTATCAAAAGGCGGATGCTCAAAAGGACCAGCCACCCGTCCCTGCTCAATCTCCTTAATAATCTTGCCCCGAACCACCTGTGGAAAATTTTCAACTGATTTTAAATTATTAACCTCCAGGCACCCTTCCCCGGTAAATGAAGGCAGAGGAAAACCATCCTCAAAGCCTTCAGTGAGAAAACGAGCCTTCTCCCTGTTTGGGTATCTGTCCAACCACGGACGCATTCTTTCATGCCTCACAGGCGTGCAGGCTTTTTGGAAAAATATTGTTCTGTGATTGGCTAGCCCCTACATGGACATTTTTCCTAAAGCACTTAGTCGCTGGATGCGTGCCCGCGCAAAACGAACACTCGTGTTTATAACGGCAAGCCGCATTCCAGCGACACTGGCTTTCATTGAATGCGAAACAGCAACCCTTGCGATAAGCCGCATTCTGAGTAGTCAATGTCGCTGGCCTAGTAGAATTCTGCCTCTGGGGGGCAATCAGGTTCAGCCAAAGGCCAACATCTTTCATACCCCACTATAACGAGGAATGGACTGACAATTTTTGACGAAACGACTCGTCATAATAGTACCAACCCAATCCCCCGAAGCTCTTGTAAGCCTCCAAGATATGGTCTAGATGCTGAAACAAGCCCCCGCACTTCTCGGGGTGCTTCTCAGCCATTACACCAGCGAATATGCAAAACGCTTGGAGCCAATTATGGAATGATCTAGGGGCCCCCCTGCGCCGTTCCTCATCCTGCTCTTTCTCCCTCTTATCCGACTTAGCCGACAGCTCTTTGTGAGCGGGCAAAAGTGACAATATGTCAATGAACTCTCTCTTCCAGATCTTTTCCTTGACCCCCAAACTCAGATGGTAGCCCAAAGGTGACACTTCGCAGGGCATCGCGCCCTTCATGCACGCCTCCGGGACACAGCTAACCACTGACGGTGCATGTAAAGGCAATACATTAGCATCCTTTAATATATCAGCACTCCCCTGTAACAAATTGTCAGCAGAAGGAAAGGGGACAGTAGATATAGCAGGAGAAAAATTAGGCTCACAGCTCAATTGCTGCTGAACAAACATAGAAGAAGAAATAGGCTGCTTGACAGACACATTAGGAGCTACAACAGGAGCAATTTGTGCAAAAGAATTTACCAAGGATGACAAAGAGTTAATTAGAACAGACAAATTGTGCGCATTACTTAACTCACCCACTGGGGGCAGCACTGCCTGCTGTTCCTCATCACCCAGCATAACACTGGCTGCTCCTGGAAGTCTTTGCTGCAATGCGGCCATGCCCCCAGCAGGTGTCGCCTCTACCTTCACTGGGATAGCCTTAGGTGGAGAAGGCAGCCGCCCTCTCTCCTGCTCTGAGCCCTGGAAACTTTCAGCCCGCCCTCCACCGCCCTTTCTTGGAGAGGGGGAGGCTCGTCTTCTTTTGGAAGCACGGCGTGGGCTCGCCTGGGCTGTCTTCACCGCCATGACACCGCACGGCGGCTCTCCTGCAGTCACTCGAGCCGGCTCTTCTTCTAGCTTCTTCTCCCTCTCAGGGGCCTGACTTCTCCTTGCTCTGGTCTCCCGTCCTGGACTGTCCGCCAGCCGCTCCGCATGTACACTGGTCTGTGAGGGGGGGGGGGGGGGCGGCCATTTTCAGTACCATGCTCCACAGTCCCAGGGATATTCAGGCAATGCCGCAGCCAGGCTTCTCCCCCTGCACCCTCCGCCTTCTCTATAAGCTGTTTCAGAAGAGCCTCCATACCAGCAAGGTACTCAGAAAGTTTTTCTCAATCACTATGCTGTACTGTCTTCCTCTTGAACTTTCCTCTTCTTGCTCTTCGGTGCATAAAGGAAGCACCCCAGACCAGACCAAACTTATATAGCCTCTGCTACACCTGCAGGAACCTTCCTCATGCCCCTATTGGCTGACACCTGCTGCAGAGCACAGGTATAATTTTAACCCCATAAAAGCCTAATCCTGCATAGCTTAACCCCTTTATCTATCTAACCTAATGCTGCTAGGGGTGGCCACAATCCCACACAAGTGGCCACATAATGTGCCCCCTTTTATATTCTTTTTTACTTTACATGTCGCTTGGTCCATAGCTGCACCGGCTTTAGATATACATGTTCAGGGTTTGCTCCCCCACTTTTTTGCTTGTTTATTATGTATTCGGTCTGACCAGACTTCTGGGGTTGAGCACCCCACCCCCCACACACACCTGTACTCTATCAGTGTCCACTATCAAGTAGATATAGGAGGAGTCTCTTGTAGTGCATTAGCACATCTATCCCAGCAAGGAGTGTTGTCTCCAAGGGTAAGAGAGGCTGGATTCACCCCTTTTTTATGGATAGTGTAGGACCCACTAATAATGGGATACTTTGACGTAGTGGTGGGCTTGAGCACGATATGGCCATATGGTGGGACTAAATCCCCATTTTTATTTATGGATTGTCTCCATATTTGATAGTCATTTCTTTTGCATGTGTGCGCTATTCTTTTTTACTATACATGTTGTTTTCTACATTGTCACAGCCCACCAGCTACCTGATACCTTTACATTTTGACATTTTTTGTACTACAAAAAAAAGGTACAAAAATTGTACCTATAAAAAGAAAGATTAAATAGGAAATGATTTGTTCCAATTATCTGGTAACATATGTGCGGGAAAATACTTATTTTCCCTGTTTGGTAAATCCTATAAACAATGGGTTAATCTTATCGCTCATCACACAGCTGGTTCCAGTTTCATAGCAAGGTTTTTGGAGGGTGTGGTTCATGTGTCATGTTAAAGCTTTAAATAACTTGATAAGTAAAAATCTTTGCCTTCTAGCAAAGATTTTGTACAGAACACATATAAATGTGTGCCTTATACATAGTACATACAACATAGTACTATAGCTTGAAAGTATATGGCTTTCCATTTTGCTTTTAAAATACGTTTACACCCAGTACTCTTCTATAAAAGAAAAACCCTCTAATTTAATGGTGTACTATATTAGTAAATAAAATGTACCTGTATGCTCGGTACGTCCTCTTTTTTGTGAGGTGCGGTATTTTAGGGCGCAGGAAGTTTTGAAGCCAACAAAATGTACACCAGGTTATCATAAACACCAGAATATACACAAGTAACCAGGTTATCAAGAAGGTTGTGGTCAAGATGGTGACCTAAACAGACATGTGTGACCGGAGCTTTGAATCAGCCTGATTCGTTTAGCCATTTACAGAGGTATTTGCCTATCCTGGTGCTTCACTAAACTGCCCGGCAGTTTCTGGGTAACCGAGTTATCAAGTGGGGTACGGTCAAGATGGCGACCTGAGCACATGTGTGTGACCAGAGCTCTGCACCAGCCTGTTTCGTTTATCTATTTACAGAGGGATTTGCCTATCCTGGTGCTTCACTAAACTGCCCGACTGTCTCTGGGCAACCAGGTTATCAAGTGGGGTACGGTCAAGATGGCGACCTGAGCAGATGTGCGTGACCGGAGCTCTGCACCTGCCTGCTATGTTTATCCGTTTACAGAGGCATTTGCCTATTCTGGTGCTTCACTAAACTGCCCATCAGTCTCTGGGCAACCAGGTTATCAAGTGGGTTGTGGTCAAGATGGTAACCTAAACAGACATGTGTGACCGGAGCTTCACATCAACCTGCTTCGTTTAGCCATTTACAGAGGGATTTGCCTATCCTGGTGCTTCACTAAACTGCCCGGCAGTCTCTGGGCAACCTGGGTTATCAAGTGGGGTACGGTCAGGAGTGCAACCTCAGCACATGTGTGTGACCAGAGCTCTGCACCAGCCTGCTTTGTTTATCCGTTTACAGAGGGATTTGCCTATTCTGGTGCTTCACTAAACTGCCCATCAGTCTCTGGGCAACCGGGTTATCAAGTGGGGTGTGGTCAAGATGGCGACCTGAGCAGACATGTGTGACCAAAGCTCCGCCACAGCCTGCTTTGTTTATCTGTTTACAGAGAAATGTGCCTATCCTGGTGCTTCACTAAACTGCCCATCAGTCTCTGGGAAACCAGGTTTTCAAGTGGGGTGTGAAATAGTAAAATTTGTATGTATGTTTGTGTTTTTATACAGTTTCTAGTTAATATTCGTTAATCGTTTATTTAATGATTATTTATGATATGGGGCTTTTTATGTAATTTGAAAATAATTGTTCAGATCCCTGAGCCACCTCTACTGTAGTACCTGGAAGTATGGTTTTCGCATAACACAGATTGTCTGGTACCAAGCTGCAGTTCCACCCAAGGAAGCCCTGAGGGCAAGCTGCAAGCAGTAGAAACATTCTATACATCCCAAAAACAGTAAAACAGGCAATACAACTGACTGTAGAACAGTGGAAACATTTCTAGCACATAACTGACAGTTCACTAAATTGTTTTCTTTGTTCCCAAGAGTTGTTTAATCTGTAGCCTATTCGGGAAGCCAGCAGTTGGGTGTAAAATCTACCTGCCTATAGGAATTTAAAGTAGTCCTAATCCTGTTCACTACAAGCCATAAAGGATGTTCTGTACAATGGCCTGTTATTATTATACAGGATTTATATAGCGCCAATAGTTTGCACAACACTTTACAACATGAGGGATGACAGTAAAGTTACAATACAATTCGATACAGGAGGAATTTAGAGAGCCCTGCTCCTTAAAGCTTACAATCTAGGGGGAGGGTCAAGTGATACAAAAGGTAATAGCTGGGGTGAGGGGGGGGGGGGTGAGCTGATGGAGAAAATAAAAGTACAGTTGTTAGGAGGGGCAGAATAGGCTTCTCTGAAGAAGAGTTGAACACGGAGTGGGGGATATAATTCTAATAATTCACAATAACAATGACTAAGACACCAAATTGGTGTTATGCCCTCTAAGCCAAATGCATATACAAAAAATAGGAAACGGTTAAATCCGAGTGGGAGTATAGCTTCCTCAATGGATTACCAAGTGGTTAATTAGGCAAGAACTAGACTTAATGGTTTTGATATAAAACATGTATTTAATTGTATCAAATTACAATTATAAAAGAGTTAATCACTCATAGTTGCCACACAATGGACCAAAAACATCCCTTTATTACACCTCTAAAAATAATGCCACTCAATGAGTACTTCCGGACTAAATAAACTATGTGTGCTATATACTACTGTGCCAACCTCCGCTTAAGTATAAAAGAGTGGAAGAAAAGGGTTCCGTTACAAAAAGACACCACAGTTGCAGCACACATAGGCCCCGGGGCTCCCCTTAGGTAAAACAAAAACAGCAAACACCACTACTCAGTATGGGCGATGTTGAATAAAGATAGCTAACATAGCCTAAAAGTGGTACATGAAACTTTAACTGCGGGCATCGGAGTTGGATAAACCGACCGTCTAAATATGGTATAAATGGGCTGCTGTATAATATACGTATCCCTACTTGCAGTGGAGCCAAAGAATAGAGAAAGCGCTTCTCAGAAATCTCCCTTTGAGCATGGTTGTGAAGTTCACCTTTCCAAGACTGTATGACTGGTATGACTAATCACAGGATAAACAGAGCAAGCGATCGTACCCTGCCTTTGTCGATCCTCCAAACTGGTCAGGACGGTTTAGAACTTACTTATTCAGTAGAGGGCGGGTGATCATGCTTATCCGTCTCTGCTCCAGCTCCTATCTACTGTGTGCCAAATGATAACATTAAGGTATTGATGACAGTGCTTCCACCATGCTAAAACGGGGTGTTCATAGTGGGTTGCGTGTGTCTTCTCCCTGCTATCACATTTAGGCGTCATGAAGATTGCTGTTCGCCACTAGTGATGGCGTGCTGTCTGAGGTACTTGTCCAGATTCCCAGGTCATGCGCATGTCCATTGGGGCTTACTCTTCCGAGAGTCCGGTGATGTATAGACTGGGAGAGACAGCTAACAAAAATCACTGGATTTTTTTCAGGGCTACCTGGCTGTGCAGAACTCGTACTATACCATGCAACCGCCTAGGGACAGACCTTTAGTCTATATTAGTCCTCCAGGAATATCTTGCAGTTTAACTCCGTATTTAACCCTAGGGGTACCAATGCCCCAAGCTTATAAATCCACCATTTTTCTTTTTTAAGGAGGACTTTATCAAAATCACCCATTCTAGGGGGCAATTTAAGGACATAAATCCCTTTTTATCTTCATCCCTTCTGAGCTTCTTCTTCAGTGTACTTTCCGAAAATGTTTCGCTAGTGGTTTTTCTGGGTTCTTCTTCTCTCATTTCTCTCATATGCTAACCTATCCTTGTTCACAACTTGTCTTGGTTTTACCAATCTAGAATTTGTTGCAAGGGCAGGTGAGCATATAGATAACCCTAGCAGTGGAACAATTGATTAAATCCTTTATTCTGTACTCCTTCACATAAAAGTTGCTGTACGATCAACAAACGGCACATAGTTAAGTCCGGACATACTCTTTGAGTGACATTGTATAAAACCTCTATAATAAAGGGATGTTTTTGGGGCATTGTATGGCAACTATGAGTGATTAACACTTTTATAAGTGTAACTTTATACTATAATTAACTAGCCTAATTAACCGCTTGGTTATCCATTGAGGGAGCTTTACTCCCACTCGGATTTACCAGTTTCCCCTTTTTTGTTCTCTGAAGAAGAGGTTTTCAGGGATCGTCTAAAAGCAAACAGAGTAGGAGATAGTCAGAAAAATTGGGTAGGGAGTTCCATAGGATAGGAGAGGCTCTGGAAAAGTCCTGGAGGCGAGCATGGGAGGAGGTGACGAGGTAGCTAGAGAGCAGCAGGTCTTGGGAGGAACGAAGAGAACGACTAGGTTGGTATTTTGAGACCGGGCTAGTTATGTAGCTGGGGGCCAATTTGTGGGTGGCTTTGTAATTTGTTGTTAGTATTTTGAATTAAATTTGTTGGGTAAGTGGAAGACTTGGTGGAGGGATTGACAGAGAGGAGTAGCAGACACTGAACAGTTGGTAAGGTGGATGAGCCTAGGCAGCAGCATTCATGATGGACTGAAGGGGGGATAGCCTATGTAAAGGTAAGCCAATGAGAATGAGGTTGCAGTAGTCGAGGTGATAGATGACCAGGGAGTGAACTAGGAGCTTTGTGGTGTCAATGGTTAAAAAGGAGCATATTTTGGAAATGTTGCAGAGGTTGAGGTGGCAAGATTTGGATAGTGATTGGATGTGGAGCCGAAAGGATAGTTCAGAGCCCAGGATTACACCTAGAACCTTGGCATGCGGGAATGGTTGTGCCATCGGTTTTGACAGAGAAATCAGGGGTAGGGGCATGTGTGGGAGTAAAATTATGAGCTCCCATTTTGGATAGATTGAGTAACTATGTATAAATACACAGTTCATGCAGGATAGCCAGGATTGGACCATGCAAAATTACAATGGCTTGTTCAGTTCGGCAGTCCCCAATAGCCCCATTATTATTTCTGCCCAGAGCCTCATATGTCAAAAACCTCTTTTGAACTGTTCATTTTACATCTGAGCAGTATATTTATATCTCACTCCTTGTAGGATAAATATAACTAAACTAAGCATTTTGTTCCCCCACCACAGTTCTGTCTAAATGCGTGTGATTCATTGACTTACTTGTAATGCTAGCTGACCAGATCATTCATTTTATGTTAATGTATGAATCATGCCCTTTGTTCTTGCACTTCATTTCTGCCCTTGATGCTGTACAGTATATGGTACTGTGCCCAAGCACAATCAGCAGGCCTAATGTTTACTTGTTCTTTTTGAATGCAGTAGTTGTAGTGATATTTTTCTTCAAATTATGCACCAACACTTAAAGCGTAACTCCCCTTTTGTTGAGAAAAAAACATTCCCCTCTGGGTGATCTCTGTACATTGCAAGGATTTTAACAAACTTTGTTGCAGATTTCTATCTTTTGTTATTCAGAGGAAATCATTGTTTGTTCCTCTGTGCTGAGTGGGTCAAATGGGAGTGGTTTCATAATTATCTATCAGCTGTAGCAGCTGCAGGGCCCTAATGAGGAAAGCTGCTGGGTCTGCATCCCTGTAGACGTGTTTCTATTGGAAGTATCTCACCAAAAATTACATTTTTGTTGCAGGGGATGCCAGAAATCTGACTTGTATCTTAGGATCTTAGGCAGACTTCTGGAAAAATTGGTGAGCCAATCACACAAGCAGGAAATGATGTTTCTGGGGTGTGGTCAGTATACATTCTGTGTACAGAACAGCTCCAGGTAGCCATATTGCATTGCATTTTCAGAAAATGACAACAGCTGCAGATTGAAAAGGAAAGGTCATTTTTAATAACGTTCAATTACAATATGATTAGTGTCGCAATTGTATACGCTGTATTGTTTTTTCTTTTATTTTTTCCCCACGAAAGTGAAGTTACCCTTTGATGGATTTTGTTAGGACTAGTGTAAAACTTTAAGAAATGCGAAACATATCTTCAAAAGCAGCATTTTTCTTCTCATTAAAAAATACTGATCTTTTCCATACAGCCTAGTCCGATGCGCTAAGTCTATTATAGTCGTATCATATGAAGATAAATTAGGTGGAAAATCCCTTACTGAATGTATGTAGTATTCAAGTCTACTTAATATCTCACAATATACATTAGACAATAGCTGTAAGGAATGCAAAGTATTTCCTGCAGCCTTCCCTTTCATGATGAAGGATTAAATCACAGCAGATAAATGAAAAGCTTTCACTATACTATGTTAAAATATTATTTAAATATTGGCTTTATATGCTCTTTGTGAACTCTTTACAACTTTCCCAGCTTTTCGGGGTTTTTTTTTGCTTGTAATTGAAAGATATATTTACATTTAGTTAAAATAGAATGATAAGCAAAACTTTTTATTTTTTTTCATATTGGATAGAATAAAGCTGGCCATACACTACTTGGGCGTGAGAGCAGACGATAGTGCCATCATGTAATGACCAAATTTTGAATGATAAATCATTCAATGGACATAAATGAATCAGTTTTTCATTCATTTTGTCACATATTCCTTATGCAAACAGTTTGGTCGGGAAACACATTAAACTTTCAATGTACAGTATCGTTCGTTTCGCAGAATTTTCCAAACTGTTCCTTCGATTTTTCGGCTCTGAAAAGTTAAAACCGATTTTCTATTTGTGCCCAATACCTGGACGAAAAACAAACGAACAGACCAAATGACAGATTTTTTAACAATTTTTCGGCTACTGTATGGCCAGCATAAGGGAAGGTTATAACATCTTTCTCTTTTTTTTGCCATCTTTGTCCCATTGGGGAGATTTATCCTCCAATTTCTGTCCCATAGCTAAACAGGAAATGAGAGGAAATCCCTGCAAATTAGGGAATCCCTTTGGATCCCCCAGATCATCAGCACTAGTGTCCCCATTGAAAGATTCTCCTTCTATTACTTTTCTAGAGACAACCCACAATTTGGGATTTTCTTTTACTTTCACTATCGTGGATATTGGTAAATGAGACAAATAGAGATGGTGAATCTCTGTAACAGACAAATGGAGAGGGCGAATCTCCCTAGCAGACACATACGGTAAATCTCCCTAGCAGACAAATAGAGAGGGTGAATCTTCCTAGCAGAAAAATAGAGAGGGTGAATTTCCCTAGCAGACCATTAGAGAGGGTGAATCTCTCTAGCAGACAAATGGAGAGGGTCAATCTCCCTAGCAGACAAATAGAGAGGGTGAATTTCCCCAGCAGACACATAGAGAGGGTGAATCTCCCTAGCAGGCAAATAGAGAGGTTGAATCTCCCTAGCAGACAAATAGAGAGGTTGAATCTCCCTAGCAGACAAATAGAGAGGGTGAATCTCCCTAGCAGACAAATAGAGAGGGTGAATCTTCCTAGCAGACAAATCGAGCAGGTAATTTCCCCTAATAGACAAATAAAGAGGGTGACTCTCCCTAGCAGACAAATAGAGACGGTAAATCTCCTTAGCAGACCAATAGAGAGGGTGACTCTCAGTAGCAGACAAATAGAGAGGGTGAATCTCCTTAGCAGACCAATAGAGAGGGTGAATCTCCCTAGCAGACAAATAGAGAGGGTGAATCTTCCTAGCAGACAAATCGAGCAGGTAATTTCCCCTAATAGACAAATAAAGAGGGTGACTCTCCCTAGCAGACAAATAGAGAGGGTAAATCTCCTTAGCAGACCAATAGAGAGGGTGACTCTCAGTAGCAGACAAATAAAGAGGGTGAATCTCCTTAGCAGACCAATAGAGAGGGTGAATCTCCCTAGCAGACCAATAGAGGGGGTGAATCTCCCTAGCAGACAGACAGAGAGGGTGAATCTCCCTAGCAGACAAACAGACAGTGAATTTCCCTAGTAGACAAATAGAGAGGGTGAATCTCCCTAGCAGACAAATAAAGAGGGTGGATTTCCCTAGCAGACAAATAGAGAGGGTGAATCTCCCTAGCAGATACATAGAGAGGGTGAATCTCCCTAGCAGACAGAGAGGGTGAATCTCCCTAGCAGACAAATAGAGTGGGTGAATCTCCCTAGCAGACAGCAATAAAAACCTAATAGGTATTCTAATCCCTCGCTACTCTGTACAAAACTAAAATAAAACAAAAGGTTGCCTTTGGTTAAACTTTATCTAAAAGCCTTCAGAAACTAAACCAGGAGAATTCCTATTCTCACCTCTCTGGTGACCCATGTATTTTACCTAATCTCTGTTGCAGTGCTACACAATCCTTCAGTCTTTAGCATTGGACATTTCCACTAGTGTCTGATGCCTGTGTTCCGTGGCTCACATCATGGTCCCTTTTTCCAACCCCTTTGTCACTGCCGAATCCTGTAGTGATGTAGGGGTCGAAAGCAAGTAGCAGAGGGCACATGGCATCTGACACAACTTTAAAGTGGTTGTAAAGGCACACAGCTTTTTTTACCTTCATGCAATCTTTGCATGAAGGTAAAAACCTTGTGTGCAGCAGCCCCCGCCAGATCCAACGATGTCCATGGGAGTTTTGCCTCTCCGGGGACTCGCACTTCCAATCGGCTTTTGGCAGCAGCGGGGGCCATAGGCTCCCGCTGCTGTCAATCACAGCTAGTGAGTCAGTCAGGAGACAAGGGGGATGGGCTGAGCCACAGCTCTGTGTGTGATTGGACACACAGAGCCACGGGTCGGAGCACACCTGCTTGGGTGCCGCTAGAGCAAACTGCTTGCTGTTGGGGCTCCCAGCAGGAGGGAGGAGCCAGGAGCCCCAGCTTGCATATCACAGCTCTCTAAAATGCACAGTAGCATCTGGGGATGGGGGGGGGGGGTTAAAACCCTGGCCTAACTGCCTAATTTTACTGACCTCCATCTGCATGTGTGAGTAATACCTTATGTGAAGTGTGGTAGCAACTAGTAGAGGGGGAAAATATCCAATTGCATCATGGTAGCTGCATTTTTTTTTCTTGTTTTAGCCTTATCTATGGTGTACTAAGCATGCTGCTGGCAACACGAATGACATGTAGCTGGCATGTAGGGGCAAAATAAATACATCATCATTGAGTTTTTGTCCCAGGGGTCCTGGCTTTCAGATCCTGCATTAGGCTCATGCTATGTAGCCCTCATAGACACAACTGGTGCATAACTGAGTCTTTTAAAGCAACAGTACCTTTTGCTTCTGCACACAGCCATATTTTTTCTCAAGGAAACTTCTATAAATCACTCATTGGCAGTTGGCATCTGGGAGTTGCACAATGCACAATCTGTTCAGCAGTGAAAGCAAGCATCTTATTTACAACTGTATATCATGGATTTAATTGAATCATGTATGATAAGAAACGAAGGATAAAAAGATGCACAATCCTTACAGGTCATGAGAAGTTTGCCGCTCCATTGTCACGCATTTTCTGTTAGCAAAACCGCATGCTTCAGATTAACTGCCCCTCGATGTGCTGAGAATAGAAACCATTTAGGGCTCTTTTCAACTGTCCAGTGACCGGACATTTATTTTCCACCCCAAAGGGATTCTCTCCTGGCCGACACTGTGAAATAACCAATGGATATGCAAATGAACATTTACATTCTGTAAAACTTATTTGCACATGAATAGTGTGATCTGGTGCACAGTTCCCAAGCCATTTATTCCTATCTGTCCTGATGACTTGATGGAATCCAGTTATTGAAGACAGCTTTATTTTTACCAAACTAAAGGGCTAAAAGTTCCTGTAGCCCAGTGAACCTGTGTTCAAATACCCAATCATGTGTAGGGGAATTTAAAAAAAGAAAATATGAATTTCACTTGCACATGACTGAACAATATATGTGAAAACCGCTCCAGTGGGTAAGGTAAGATCCACCCCCACCATGTTCCCACACCACCTGCCACCAATAAACTGTTTGGGTTTTTTTTAAAGCTCCTAACAAAAAGAAAAATCAGCTTTCACATAATCCCCCCTGGTGTCTCTTCAAGTAATGGTGACTGGTGATGGAAAGTTCCTCTCTTTTACTCTCTGCTGCTCAGCTGACGGGTCTTTTGTAGATACTTGGTCAATTACCAGGAAGAGCCATGGGCACCACAGAATAGACCCTCCTACGCTACAGAAGACCTGGGACCTGAGGTGTCCTATGACCATATTTTTTAGGTAGGTATTTGAGGATTTGGGGTCATTTTTTTTGTTAGAAAAATAAAGATTAGGTACAGTGGGTGGAGTTTTTTTTTTTTTCCGTAGTTTTAAAGTAGTACTTTAAAGAAAAGTAGGCTTTGCTTTTCTCCCAAATACATTTATATTCACAAATTCCACGCAACACATTTAAATATCACTCCACAAAATAAAACGGTGCCCGAAAACTATAGTCGGTAATGGCACTTTTCCACTGCAAGTACCGGCTCGGCTCTACTCGGCCCTGCTTGGCCCGGTTTGCTTTTCCACTGCTGGTACCGCATGGTACGGTGTTGGAACGGTTTGGCACGGTACGGTATGGTTTGCTTTTCCACTAAAGTAGTACTAAAGCTAAGTGGGTGGGATAACAACGGGGTGGGTGGGATTCTCTGACCAATCAGTGGCTAGTAGTGACTGCATGCAAAGGATTGTGGGATATGGTACCAGGTATGGTACCTCTTGGAACCACAATCGAGGTGGTACTGTTTTTGAGAGCCGTATCGTTCGGTTCCATGCAGTGGAAAAGCGCCGCCGTACCGTACCTTACCGAGCCATTCCTACACCATACCATGCGGTACCAGCAGTGGAAAAGCACAAAAACGAGCCGAACCGTTCGGTTCCATGCAGTGCAAAAGCGCCATAAGTGAACATTCATTGCTGCATTCACAGTAACCTGATCCCCCCTCTTTGGGACTACATGTTCCCTAATTCACAGTGCCATTATGCATGCGCAACCCTTGCAAGCCGCTTTCAATCATTTGCAAAAGGCATATTTATTATTTTCGGGCTGCCTGTGCCTGTCGGTGCAAGCGGTGTATTTACAGTAGCCTGTAGTTCTCTAAGGCCGGCAATACATAGGATGAATCGTTAATGAGCAGGCTGAATGTACCTAGATGATCAATCAATCAACTTGGGTACAACCAGCCTGACGGATCCTCTTACGATTATCCATGCGGCTGCTATAGGATATACACTGTCTCAGCTGGGACGGCTTCCCTACCCCCGCCAAGAGCAGACAATAGCTTGGCAGGAGGGATTCCCCTGTCAGCACTATCCGTGTTGATGGGGAAATCGCGTGAATTTCCGTGTTGATTGAGGAATCATGCAAATTTCTTTCCTTCAACCCATGGCTGCAGGAAAGAAATTTGCACCGTGTATGGCCAGCCCAACAGGGTGCCTAAAAAGGGTGGACATAAGACCCTGCAAGCCAAGGAGTCACCCTTACAACAGAAATGGAAGCCAGCGATTTGGGTGAAAGTAGAGAATAGAAAGCCGGAAACATTATAAGTGTAAACCATAAAATCAGCATTTCAAATTGTAAAAAATAGAGTTTAATATCACTTTAAAGAAGAAGTATACAAGCTGAACCAAGGTTCAAGCTGGACCTGTAACTATGTATAAAAAATCTAGGGCTGAAGCTAACGATTATTTTCATAATCGATTAGTTGGCCAATTATTGCTTAGATTAATTGATTAATTGTATAAGTGTGGTGTATAATTTTGTTATATGTAAAGTTAAAAAAAGGCAATTTATTGCGAAATATCTGTATGCAGTGGTAAATGTATATAACCAACTATATGGCTAGAGAACAAAATCTCTAATCCACTCTGAGAAAACAGACGGAAGATATATACTGTATTTACTATTAGAGGTTGAATCTGTTAAATGTCATCAAACTCAGAGATCAAAATTTTTATTTAAAAAAAAAAAAAAATGAAAGACTGTTTTGCCGATTTTCAGACAGAACTGTAATATATTATGTATGACAGACTCCCTTGTTATAGGCAGATGGCTTAATAAAAGCTCCCTGTGCCTGCTGTCACTTATTCTGGCCATACAAAAACAATGTCTTCCTTCAAAAAAATGTTCATTTTAAGAACGTTCGTTCGATTCTCTAATCGTTAGTGGGGTCATATCAAAGTTCGTTTTTGACCACAGTGACGGGAAATTCGAAGGAGTAGAATAGAAAACTTCTTGGTCAAAGGAATTTCAGACAGTGTATGTGGTTTTCATTCAGATATTACATTCATTTTAAAAGTGAATGTTAAAAGCAAGTGACATTTTCAAATGACATTCTTTCATTCAGCGAATGTACAAAGATTTTTCGTATGAATATTCTCGTCCCAAAATTGATACGTGTATGGCCAGCATGGGGCTCGGTTTTGCTTTTGCTGTGTGTTTTTGAACACATGATTTTGCTGCGATTTGGGTTTTGTATTTTTATGCTTTTTTTTTGGTCAATTTGTTGTTGGGCAAATTAAAAAACGCAAATTGCAGCAAAAACCCACTACATGCTTTTCTGCAGCATTCTATTAAAGTTTAATGAATCAGAAAAGCAAAAAAAGCACTGTTTTGCACTGAAAAAAGTCCTTGACCCTTTTCAAATATGCAGTGGCTGAAAAAAGCATACATTTAAACGTGTCTAGTATAAAACCATGTTAAATGAACTGTAGTGCGTTTCTGCAGAAACTCTTTCTTGCACGGAGTGATTATTTTTTTTTAAACAACAATAATGTTATACTTACCTGCTCTGTGGTGGTTTTGCACATATCAGCCCTGATTCCCCTCTTCTGGGGCCCCCCACTGACGCTTCTGGCTCCTCCTGCCTTCAGAGTGCCCCAATAGCAAGATGCAAAGTATAGTATAGATAAAGTGCCCCTATAGCAGGGTAAAAAAAAAACTTCTGCCTTTGGAACCACTCACTTCCTGCCCAGGACTACATGTCCCATGATGCATTGCTCCTCACATAAACATGTTTTCAGGTAGTTACTGACATGTATGGACGGTGTACTGAGCTGTATGTGTGCTGCACTGTGTCTTCTGACATGTATGGGCAGTGTACTGAGCTGTATGTGTTCTGATATGTAAACAAATAATGCATTCTGTATGCAGGTCAACTAATCAGCTGACCAACTAATCGATTGTGAAAATAGTTGACAACTATTTTCATAATCGATTAGCTGACAATTAATCGATTAGTTGTTTTAGCCCTAAAAAAAATCTCTGCATGGAATTCCTCTTTAACTGAACAATCTGAAGATAGAAGATTATTGGCTGCCATGCACAGTTGCTCCAGATTCTGTCTGTTCCAGTTTTAAAAAAATTCACCCCATAGTGAAGTATTTATAAAACATTTGCAGAGCTATTTGTCCTTTAAAATTGGATGTAAAATTGTACAGTACGCATGATACCAAAATAAAATATATTAAGCCCCTTTCACACGGGCTTTCTGATCAGGTCTGCCTGTCAGTTTTTTCAGGCAGACCTGATCGGATGCTCCATGCACCTTTATGGAGCAGCGGATATCAGCTGTGACATGTCCGCTGACACGCGATGCTATCCGATCCTGTCTGTGAAATCTGGACGGATGGAAACCTCAATTTCCCATCCGTCTGGAGGATCCGATCAAATATGATCAGATGAAAACGGACAGGCGGTCCTCGATCTCCCATAGAGGAGAGCGGAGATCTGACAGGTCTGTCTCTGCACACAGAGCGAACATAGACCTGTCATCCGCCTGCTCAGCGGGGATCGGCATATTGATCCCTGCTGAGCAAAACGGAGTCTGGTGGGCAGAAAGCCTGTGTGAAAGGACCCTTAGGCTTTTTTCTCTCCAGGCGCTATTTGTTCATACAGAATAGACTGAATTAGGAAAATGCTGCATTATGTCTGCTAGATGGAGCGGAAAATCATATAAAATGAGTATTTATTTCCTATGATCAACAGCTCCATCTACCACAATGTGGTATTTTTCCTCATCCTCTCTGTTCTGTATAAATGAAAAACATGCAATCAGGAGAGAGAATAGCCTAATAACAGCCATTTTTGCCCACCATTCTCACAGAAAGAATGTACATGCAGTTTTAGAGGAGAAATAGTGCTGCTATTTTGTGTGTGTGTGTGTGTGTATGTATATATATATATATATATATATATATATATATATAGTGACAGGAAGTCAGGTAAATCTGTGGATGTAGTCACAGACAGGAGATACATTTCCACCTGGTTTAGAAAATTCACCAATTACTATAGGGTGTCGGCTGCAGAGGTAGCCAGAACTGTCTAAGGACGTTGAACAGACTTCAGCTGTTCAGAATGAGGAAGTTAAGGCCTCTATAATTTGTCCAAAGGAAGTCTATGGATTGCTGCCTCCTGACGCTGTGTTAAGCTGGGGAGAGAAGGACAGTCAGATGTGTGCCTCCTGACGCTGTGTGAGCTGGGGAGAGGAGGACAGTCAGATGTGTGCCTCCCGACTCTGTGTGAAGCCTGGGAGAAGGATTGCTTCCTCCTGATGCTGTGTGAAGCTGGGGAGAGGAGGACAGTCAGATGTGTGCCTCCCGACGCTGTGTGAGCATGGGAGAAGACCTCCTGGAGCGATGTGCGCTGAGGAGGGTAAAAAGTGTGAAGACTACTCAAGGTGAGGTTTTGGACTATTTCTATGTGGAAAGAAATAAATGAACTGTTTGCTATGTGAAGAGACAAACAAAGGGACATGTTCAATGTGAAGAAGCAAAGGGACATGTTCAATGTGAAGAGGAAAAGGGACATGTTCAATGGACATTTGTTGTGTGAAGAAAAAACATGGACTATGGAGTGTCTGCTGTAGGATCAGCAAAGTTTGCCCAACAGTAGGTTGGAGACAGACTCCGTAGGTAGGTTCCTGTATGTGAGAAGGTAGCCGCCCACAGTGGCAAGGATTTATTTTGTGTTTTATTTTTATTTTGATGTTTTTGAGGCTTGCACTTGTGTGAAGTAAATTGCAAGAATAAACCAAACTGTTGTTTGCAACCACTTCTTGGCTATCTCCCTGTGTAAACGCACCCCCCCCCCCCCCAGTCATCCATACCCGCCACCGAGCTAATCTCCCACATATGGTGGAGGTATGCAGTGGGCAGAAGCAGAGATCCCTGCAAAGAAGTGCATATGTTCTATGAACTTTGTCTGGTGCATGAGACTGCACAAACTGTGTGTGCAGGAAAGGAGATCCTGCAAGAGAGAGAAAAACTACTAATTTTAAAGAGACAGTGGTCTCAAAATTTTTTGCTGGACTGTGAAAAATTTATTGTGGAGTTATAGAAGATGGGGCGGTCAAAACGCCTGAAAGATGCAAAGATAGCTGAAATAAGAGACCAGATTCTATGGATGGAGGGGATGCTACCGCCTGAACGAGCCCCATCCATGCCTGAACAAAGTCTGCTAAAGAGAAAGGTTGTTGTCCCTAGCAACACTCAGGCAAATGCGGATTTTCAGCGGAGCTTTGCAGCTCAACAAAAGGTTCACCAAGAGAGCATGGCAAGCTGGAAACAGAGACGCCAGCAGCAAATGGAGGCCATCGGTTTGGAGGAAACCGAGTATATGTGCAGGGCTGAGTGGGATGCCTTGCAACGGAAAATGGAAGAAAAGGAACAAGCCCTGGAGTTGCTTAGGATGGAGCATAGAAACTTGCAGGCTCAGGTGTTACAGTGGGAAGAATCCACTGCTCTTCTTTTTTCCGAGTTACAAAAACGTGAGAGACTATAATGGAGAAGGAGATACCATCCTCATGGAAAAGGAAATTGAAATTCAGACTTTGCAGAAGCAAAGTATGTGTGATATGTTGGAGTGGGGTAATCAGCTGGAAAAAAGTCTTCAGTCTTTGGAAGCTACAAAAATAGACCTGCAGGAGGCGCAGGAACAGAATGTCGCTCTGAAAACGACATTGTCTCTCAGCTACAACGAGAAAAGTGAGAGAGAGGCTAAATTACTGAGTACTGTGTATGAGCTCACCACTTTGAGAAATGTGGTAGATGAATTGCGTACGGACTGTGAACGTTGGAAAGATGAAGCCCAACGTGTCCAGCAGCAGTTAAAGGAGAAAGAAGCCTGTGTGGCAGAATTACAGTCTCATTCCCAGAAACTAGCCAATGAGGTGAAGGCTCTTATGCAGGGAAAAGGAGATTGTGAACATAAGAGGGAAAAAGTAGAGGCACAGCTGTAGGAATCGCAAGTCAAGGTGTCAGAAGGTGACCGATTGTGTGCTAAGCTGTCAGAGAAGGCAAACTGACTGCAGG
This sequence comes from Pelophylax lessonae, assembly GCF_965119305.1. Classification (NCBI taxonomy): domain Eukaryota; kingdom Metazoa; phylum Chordata; class Amphibia; order Anura; family Ranidae; genus Pelophylax; species Pelophylax lessonae. The sequence goes on along the minus strand of NC_138771.1, from coordinate 342,264,577 downwards.
TTGAGTTGGACAATGTCACAAATCAGCTTTCTCAAGCAGACAGCAAATCTAGAGAAATTGCCAAAGATTTCTCTATCTTGGAATCGCAGCTGCAAGACACGCAGGAACTCTTACAGGAAGAGAGGTGTCAAAGGCTGAGTTTTAGCACAAAGCTCAAACAAATGGAAGATGAGAAAAATGGTGTCCTGGAACAATTAAAAGAGGAGGCGGAAGCAAAGAAAACCCTATCAGAGCAAGTCGCAACATTGCAAGCTCAGATAGGAGATATGAAAAAACGAATGGAAGAAAGCGTTGGTTCATCAGAGAATGTTGAAGATGTGAAAAAGAAGTTTGATCAGATGCTTGGTGAGGAGAAGACTGTGTCTGCAAAATATGCAGAAGAACGCGACCGCGCAGAAGCGGAGGCGCGTGATAAAGAGAGCAAAGCCCTGTTCTTGGTTTGCTCCTTGGAGGAAGCTCTAGAGTGTAAGGTTGAACTAGAAAGAGTTAACAAACAGCTGCGTACAGAAATTGAAGATTTGGTCAGCTCCAAGGATGATGTTGGGAAAAGCGTTCAGGAGCTAGAAAAGTCTAAGCGAGCCTTAGAACAGCAAGTAGAAGAAATGAAGATTCAGTTGGAAGAACTTGAAGAGGATCTGTCCCAAAGAGGGGATAGTGTGCCTGATGCAGTTTTTAAAAGGATCAGTGTTTTGGGGTCTGTCCTGAGTGAGCATCAGAAATGTGATGACATGTGGCTTGAATCACCCCTTTGGAATAAACTGTTCCTTTAAAAACTTCAAGCATTGGAAAATGTATCATTAGAGCTTCAGCAAACAAAGGAGCTGTGTAAGAAATGTGATGATTTCTCAGTTCAGGCTGAAAACCTAGTGGAGAAAACTAAAGCAAGTGATATAAAGCTTGGAGAAAAAAGTAAACACCACATAGTGGAGAAAACTAAGGCTGTTGGTGAAAACGTGAAGCAAATGAATAAGTGCCTTTCAGGGAATATTTCCAAAATGGAATTGGTGAAAGACAGGTGGCAGAAGTTTGATCGTGATCTTGAGATACATTCCATGTGGAGTTCAGATAAAGAAAAGGAACTAGGTGACCTTGAGCGGTCAAATAGTTCAGCAGATATGCAATTCAACCAAATCAAGGAAATACTAAAGGAGCTACAAGGGAAAAGTAGCGCAATAGCAGAAAGTGCATTGAAGAAACCTGTAATAGACTGTGTTGTTGCTTTTGACCCATATGTTGGTGGAAGGAAAGTTGATAATGTCGCTGGAAAAATGAACAGGGGTCACTTTGAAGAAATGTGTGACAGCCTGTTGTCGCAAATGGAAGGCCTTCAGCACAGCATCTTAGAGCAAGCTAAACTCATAAAAGAAACAGTAGTGGGAGCAGTCAGCGTGGATCAAGACAAAACAGGTCCACTAGAAAAAGTACAGATATTACTTGGAACAAAGCTAAGTGAAGCAGAGGTTCTCAAAGTGTTGTGGAAATCATTTATTGATTGCAGAGAGAGGCGGCTCAAGAATGTTGAAGACTTTAAAACTAGCACAATTGAGTTGCCTATGGATCACGGTCCTCCATGGCGGATAGGACAGACGGTTATGCAGGACAAACTTGAGAAGGAGTGAAATGATGCCAAAAATGCAGTTGAAGAATGTGTATATGAGATGAGGGACAAGTTGTCTGACATTTATGAGAAATCTGTCAATGAAGATGACAGAAACAGTTTCATCCTGAAGCTTGAAGATACTAGGAGGCTTATCAGTGAGAGTCAAGAGCAGTGCCTGACACATGCGTGTCTGGAAATCTGTGTCCCAACCCTAGGGTTGAAACAAGAGGGGGGGGGGGGGGTATGTGACAGGAAGTCAGGTAAATCTGTGGATGTAGTCACAGACAGGAGATACATTTCCACCTGGTTTAGAAAATTCACCAATTACTATAGGGTGTCGGCTGCAGAGGTAGCCAGAACTGTCTAAGGACTTTGAACAGACTTCAGCTGTTCAGAATGAGGAAGTTAAGGCCTCTATAATTTATCCAAAGGAAGTCTATGGATTGCTGCCTCCTGACGCTGTGTTAAGCTGGGGAGAGAAGGACAGTTAGATGTGTGCCTCCCGACGCTGTGTGAGCTGGGGAGAGGAGGACAGTCAGAAGTGTGCCTCCCGACTCTGTGTGAAGCCTGGGAGAAGGATTGCTGCCTCCTGACGCTGTGTGAAGCTGGGGAGAGGAGGACAGTCAGATGTGTGCCTCCCGACGCTGTGTGAGCATGGGAGAAGACCTCCTGGAGCGATGTGCGCCGAGGAGGGTAAAAAGTGTGAAGACTACTCAAGGTGAGGTCTTGGACTATTTCTGTGTGGAAAGAAATAAATGAACTGTTTGCTATGTGAAGAGACAAACAAAGGGACATGTTCAATGTGAAGAAGCAAAGGGACATGTTCAATGTGAAGAGGAAAAGGGACATGTTCAATGGACATTTGTTGTGTGAAGAAAAAACATGGCCTATGGAGTGTCTGCTGTAGGATCAGCAAAGTTTGCCCAACAGTAGGTTGGAGACAGACTCCGTAGGTAGGTTCCTGTATGTGAGAAGGTAGCCGCCCATAGTGGCAAGGATTTATTTTGTGTTTTATTTTTATTTTGATGTTTTTGAGGCTTGCACTTATATACCCATTTGTGTGAACTTCCTGTCGGCATGTGCGCAGAGAAGCAGCTAAACATCACAGTTTTACTAATTTACAACAAAGGAATATGACTGCATGCTGGGCGGTGGCATGACGGCTTGTAGTTTAAATTGGGAGCATGCAGGAAAGGAGGGGAGCACTGCCTTAGGTGAACCGAGTAAGAACTGTCACCTTAGAAAAGGAAGCATCTTTGACATAGCTAACAACTGTCTCTCATTTAGAGGAACTGCCCTACCCCTCTTTTTGAAAATCCTTCTTCCCCTCTTTCTTTCTTAGCTGTCCCTTTTTTTGGTCTAATGCACATGTGTCAAACAATGGCCCACTAGGCCATTTCATGTGTCCCTCACAGCCAGGGGAAGGAGTGGAAGAGAGATGTGAACAGCCTGTGAAAGAGAGCTGATTTCTGCACACTATGCATAGTACACTCCTAAATGCTGCAATCAGTATGTAGCGCACTCCTCAATACTGCACTCTGTACACAGCACACTCCTGAACTCTGTAAGTAGTGCACCTTGGAACTGTGCACTCTGTATGTAGTGCATCCCTGAGCTCTGCACATACCGCACTCCTGGTATTTATAGCCCCGTTAAGATCCTCCCACTGCAATTTGGCCACACCCATAGTTCGATGCAGTTCAGTGGGGGGCGTGGTTAAGTTCCTGCACCTATTCTCTGATAAAAAAAAGCCCTACATAAATGTACTGTATATCATTTTACAGACACAACCGGCCCTTTGAGGACAACCATAATGCTTGTGTGACCCTCAATGAAATTGAGTTTGACACCCCTGGTCTAATGTATACACCTCTATAAAAAAAAAAAAAGGCCATTTAACTACCAGATTTATATTTCTGCATTAAACCTTACATCCAACTTCGAAATGATTACGTTTATTATTTAAAAAACCAGTAGTGATAAAAAAAAAAATACTTGGTTTTAACCAATCATTTTTTACACAATAATTCTGTTTCATTTGCTTATATATACGTTTATATATGTTACGCTGACAGCCCATTCAGGCTGGCGAGACACGACTTTGTGGGGCGACCTGCACGGACTTCATATAATTAAAGTCAATGCAAGTCGCCTCCAGGTCGCCCCAAAGTAGTACAGGACCCTTTTTCTAAGTCAGAGCGACTTGTGTCACTCCTATTAGAACGGGTCCTGTACTACTCAATGGCGATCGACCGACCGCGACTTGTCAGGCGACTTGGTCGCCTGACAAGTCGCGCTAGTCTGAATGGACTCTAAAAGCTATCCCTATTTCCCATCTCATAATGTTTGGATGAATGCTTTGGCTACATCTTACTGGTAAGATAACTTGTAAAATGTAAATGAAGGCAGGACATTTAAAAAAGTGTTACATTTTTGGACATTTCAAAAACATAAATTAATATGGAAAAAAAAGTAGTAAGAAAAAAGAGGGAAAAAATGTGTGTGTGTGTGCAGGGGACGATTAGGAGGACTTTTGAAGTAGCCAATTACAAATTTGTTATATAAAACTATAAATATTTTTATTGTTTTTATTAAACCACCATTGTAAAATCAAAGTCCTATATACATACATTTTTTAATACATAGATTGTTTACAATAAACCACTATATTTTACTTTGACATATGCCTTTCGATGCACCGGACAACGGAATCTTAATTACATGTTTCTAGAAAATATTCTGCTTCCTCAGGAGGATAGGAGGAGGCTAACATTGAATAAAACAAATATAATTACAAAACGTATCTTGTTTTTTATATCTGTGGCTGAATTTACAATACATTTTCCTTAGTATTTATTTTATTGCTATTACATACTGAGTGACTGCGAGTTTTGAGTGATTCGGCATGATTTTGGAAACATGTATAGCACCATGTTTGGTTTATGGGTTTAGATACCCTTTATTCTATTACTTTACTAAATAACCACCATATTTAAGCATTGTAGATGCAGATACTAGAATCCTATTGAATTACATCATGGATAATGTTTTAAATGTAAAACATATGAGAAAGATTGTAAGCAGACCTGGCGAACTATGCTACATTTCTTTTTTTTTTTCCGACATGATAGTTGCATTTAAAGGAAGGCTTTCCATACCCCAACAATCATAGTGGCACTGTTATAATCTTCTCAAGTGCATTGCTTCTTCAAAAAATGTAGCCCATGCTTCCTAAACCTGATTTTTATTGATATGCAAATGTTGAATGTTTCTCCTCTGCATCCCTAGACACATCTTTGGCTGCTTATCTATGTAGAAAGCAATGACTTTTTTGTGTTCTTTGCATTTGTTATGACTAATGTTTCTAAACATGATATGGCAAACTGGCTTTTCCATAATTTACTTGTTTTGTGGCAATGACTCAATGACTTGGTTTGATTAGTATGTATGAGATAAGAGTATTTTATAAAAAGCCTTGTGTACATCAAGAAACATTGGAAATATTTTAATACATTTTATTAAACGAAAACCAAAAACCATTAGGCTCCGTTCACATGTAGGCGTTTTGGGGCGTTTTTGGGGAGTTTTTCTGCTCTAGGATCAGCTCTCAAAACGCCCAACAAGACAAATCCTATTCATTTCAATGGCCCCTGTTCACATCTGAGCGTTTTGACGCTGTGAGCAAAACGCCCAATGCTCAAAAAAGTACATGAGCTTCTTTTTGGGCAGATTACAGGCGTTTTCCATTGGTCTCTATTCAATCTAAAAACGCCTGCACAAAAATCGCGGTAAAATCGCGGTAAAAATCGTAGCCTTAAGTGTACAAAAACATGTGAACACAAAATAGAAAGTACACTTAAGGGTGTGTTTTGTCCACCTCCCAAAGGGACAGGACCTCTCCCTGATCCCCTGGGGTGCAAAGCTCCCAACAGGGACATAGGGTACGACATGGTATGCCTAGCAAAAAGGCCTTATGGACCCCTTTCCTCATGGTCAGCCAAAGCCAACAACCAAGTACTAGGTTGAAGGGCTCCCCCCCCGAAGAGAGATGACCCAGGGTCGGGGGTAGGAAGGAACCCGGGGGCCACACATCCTCCACCTAGAAGTCAGGGCAAGTCCGAGGACTCCCACCCTCCATCCATCTAGGAAAAACCACACACATAAATCAAAGGCGACAAAAATTGAGGAGAAAAAAATAAATAATCAAATAAGTGGCCGTACAATGTGCACTGGCTAGGCCCTGAGGCCAGGTAATAAAATTGTCCTTGGCTTAGCCAAAAGGCCTACCCCTAAAAGACACAGTGCAGAAAAAAGTTTTTAGTGCTGTAACCTTGTGCCTTTTCACACTTTAGGTTCCCACACCCAAGTGTTACTAAGAACACCACTAGGATGACCATTCCCAGGGGGTACGGACACCATAGACTCTCTGCCTTCCCAGCCCATGTCCAGACAAATAAGATCCATTAAAACTAGCAGGAACTAGGCCCATCCAGTTTTCACAGGGGAACCACTCCAATGCCCCAACTGCCTGTGGGAACCACCCATATGGGCGTGACTACACAGCTAATTACCCAAACCATAACAAACTTTAATTGGTATACAGTAGATCCATAGGGTATACAAATTGAAGTTTGTTATGGTTTGGGTAATTAGCTGTGTAGTCACGCCCATGTGGGTGGTATCTCCTCCCACATCTCTGAGGGTCACGTGGAGGCATTGTCTACCATATTTAAGCCATGGATTCAGTCATGGTCTCCAGGCTCTGAGGAAGAGGCACGGCCTCGAAATGCGTCAGCCCTTCGCCTTTACGAGACATTGGACTCCTGTAAAGACGCTGCTCTATGGAATTGAAATGCTTGACTTTTACGCATGTTTGTGAGTAGCTGATTTTTATTCTTTTATTAATAAAACTCGCTGAGGATAATGCGCTAGGCTGGTGCGCCCTTTTCTTTTCCCCATTATACCAGCAGGGGTACTAAACAGCCATCCATTCCCACCATAAGGCAGGAATACAGGCATAGCACCCCTACTGGAAACTAATAAGAACAGATACTGCACTTTATTTTAGCCAAAAGGGAAAGATTTTATTACATACTCGTTTTAAAAGAGTACCAGGGTTTTTTTTTACCATTAGTCTTGAACTCTGCTTTAAGGACACCCTGGGCATTGCAGTTCACCCTCAGTGTGCATCTATAGATCTAAAATTGTATATGCCTTATTTTTCCCACTGTACCACAAGGTAAAGCAATTATTCTTTGATACGCATTGCCCTGAGGGGCAATAGTGATTGCTTACTCCATGTATATGTGTTGGGGGTCCAGTTGAATCTGAATGGCAATGCATCACAACAAACGTACACATCACATGGTATAATCACGCATATGTGAGAATATACCATTAAAGATAATAAAAAAAAAAAAACGTTTGGAAACAAAAAAGCATTAAATTGCTTCTGTCCTCATTATGTCTTGGTGATGTCTAAGTTCTAAGTAATGCACTGTTGTAATAGCCTAGACTGAATCTCACAGGCTCAGTGTGAATGCACTGCCTGAAGCCTTCTACCCACCAAGGCAGTTAATTGATAGATGTGATTCATTTCTTAGTCCTGAAGATTCTTTATACCAAACCTTCTGTATCTCAAAGCATACCTAAATGTAAGTGTCTGCTACTTAAAGTGTAACTTCACCCAAAAGGCGGAACTTTCCCTTAGGTTGGGGAGAGCAGGGACCTGGTTTTGTCAAGTACCCGCTTCTCCACTTCTGGTCAGATTATGGCAGCAATCTGGGCGGAAGTTCGGCCCCCTACTTCTCCCATAGCCTACTGGGACATGCCACAGGTCTCAGGAAGCTGAGGGTATCTGATAAGGGAGTGTTTCAGGCAGTGTAGGAATAGCACTGTATTGTGTGAATGGTTTTATTACATAAGTAATTCGACTAATGGAACTCTTTCATTGTATATAAGGGATCATAGAGAAAGTTCAAGTCAAGAAGATCCAGTGGTTTCCTGATCACAGGAGATCTGGTGGTGGCTGTATAAGATCACCTAAGGATAGCTTTAATCGATGAACTGGTATTCAGTTTATATTACTGCACAATATGGAACTGGAGGCTAGACACATATTATTTAAGTCTGTTAGGGAAATAAAGATGAAGACATTTTGTGGAGTATGATCCAATAAGAATAAAATATATCTTTTATCGAAACCACTTAAAAACCTTACCTGCCAAAAGGAAAGATAGAGTTAAAAAATACACATATATTAAAGTATATGTAAACCCTCACCATGTAAAACAACCCATTCTGTTTAAAATATAAATAAATGGCAAAATATTTGTGGAGATATATATTTTTTTAAGTGAACAGAAACCCTCTTTTTTTTGGCTCAGAGAGGTGGAGGAGGATGAACAGCAGCACACTGGTCTTCCCAGTGATAGCTGTGTGTGTGTGTGGGGGGGGGGGGGGGGGGCGTGTCAGCAGAAGCCTGGTCATTGGAGGAAAACAGGCTGCATTCACAGCACAGCTAGAAAACGGACTATGTTGTTCTCTTATTCGTTGTGTGGTTAGTTTTTAATAGGAAAGCAGAGGGACTGGTAGGAACACCAGGTATTTCACACGAAGGAAGCAATACAAAGAGAACAGGATACTTTGTCATACAAGTACATAGTATAGCAGGCACATATCATGAATATGAACTGTTGGGTTTACATGTTGTTTAAAAAAGCTGGCAAAAGAAAATAAAAAGAAATATACTGAGCGCCTGATTTTGCCATGGGAAGACTACTCTTAAAAACTCATCACATGTATGATTATCTGTTAGTTCATGTTAGTGCATTGCTGGTTAATATTTCTTGTGTCTGTTTCTTGAAACCAAATAAATATTGATTACAAAAAAAAAAAGAAATATACTGGAGGACCCAACATGTAATATTTATAAAAAATGAAAAATATCAAACAGAGTATTGAACCCCCCTTGCATGATCGGAAAGGTTTCTCCTAGCAGCTGGAAAGGTGAAGGTATAAAGAAACAATAGGACTGTTTTCTTACTGTACTGGGACTTCACTGACTGCAGTAAAAGAGAGATCTGTGTTCCTGATTACTAGGAACACAGATCTCTCTCTTCCTGTCTGACAGAACAGCCGTTTGCCTTGTTTACATAGGCAGATGACCGATCTGTCAGTCTCCTGGACAATTGCGGGAGGCCGGCAGGGATCGCGGTGGCCGGTTCCGTGGACTGACTCCTGCAGCAGTGTCTAATCAGAGCAGGAGCGTGGCTCTGGTGGCGCACGTTCGTCCCCCCCCCCCCCAGACCCTCAAAGAAAAATCACATATGTGTACATGATTTTGCGCCTAAGGGCCGCCCTGCTGCAGTATATGTACGGTGGGTGGTCCTTAACCACTTAAGCCCCGGAGGATTTGGCTGCTAAAGGACCAGGGGTTTTTTTGCGATTTTTTACTGCGTGACTTTAACGGACAATTGCGCGGTCGTGCGACGCTGTACCTAAACGAATTTGACGTCCTTTTTTTCCCACAAACAGAGCTTTCTTTTGGTGGTATTTGATCACCTGTGCGATTTTTTGATCACACGCTATAAACAAAAAAAGAGCGTAAATTTTGCAAAAATAACAATATTTTTCACATTTTTTTATATGAAATTCCCCAAAAAAAAAAGTAAAAATCAAAATTTTTTAACATTTTTCGGCCAATTTGTTTTATGCTACCTATGTTTGGTAAAAAAAATCGCAAAAAGCGTATTTTGATTGGTTTGCGCAAAAGTTATCGCGTTTACTAACAAAGGGAAAGATTTTTGTCATTTTTGGTGTTTTTTTTTTTAACGCGTAATGGCGGCGATCTGCGATTTTTTTTTCGGTACTGCGACATTGCGGCGGACAGATCGGACCCTTGACTGACATTTTTGACACTTTTGGGGTTACCAGTGACATTACTGCAGTAATCAGTGCTATACATATGCACTGTTACTGCAAAAATGACACTGGCAGGGAAGGGGTTAACTTTATTGGACAGGGAGGGGTTAAGTGTGTCCTAGGGGCGTGATTCTAACTGTGTAGGGACATTCCTATTGGTGTAAAAGCAAAGATCCACCGTTCTACATAGTAGAACGGACAGATCTTCACTTTTACACAGGGAGAACTGACAGGCAGCTTGTTTACACAAGCTGCTCTGTCTTTCTCCCTTCACAGGAGCGATCGCAGTGTGACTGGCGGACATCGAGTCCGCCGGTCACACGCACTGACTTGCCTGTGAACGAGCCGCGGCGGGCGCGCGCCCGCCCGCGATAGGCTCGCAAGTCAGTGACAGGCGAGTGACGTACCGATACGTCACTCTGCCTGGCCGGGGCTGACCGCCGCAGTATATAGTCGTGCGGCGGTCGGCAACCGGTTAAGTGGTTAAATACTGGCGTTACTGCACTTAGAAGCACCTCTCTTTCTATTTATATTTCTCCTAGCAGCCCGGCACATGGAGCAAATGTGATGTCCCCATTGTGATATATTCTCCAGGTGCCCGGCCGCAGCTGATTTTTATCAAGCAGCGATGACGTGATCAAATGGCATGAAAATCGGCCAAAATGGCCCGGTTCAGCAGGTTCGGACCAACTTTTGGCCTGTGTGTACAGGTGTCTGTTCTACACAAAGAGATCTCAAGACCAGCTTCTGTTGAACAGGAATATTGGAAAACCAGCATCCAACCTGCATCCAATCAGTATGTTCTGGTGGGGGGGTTGGGCAGTCCCCCTGTCAGAATACAATTGCGCAACAGGAGAGAGATCACCATATCAGTTTCGCTTGTAGGGTACGGCGAACTGTCTTTTTTTTTTTTTTGTTCAGTCTGCTAGGTTGCAAAAAATAAAAAAAATAAATTAGTGTGTATACCCAGCGTAAGGTGGATTTTTGATAAATGGGGACGTTTTCATGTACAATATTAGAAGCTTTTACATCTATATGATTGTGGCACTTTTGGTGTATCCTGAAGTCCAGCTTTAATTGTTACTAAACCCAAAACCCTGCATTCACTATATCTGGTCTCCCACAGTACACAGAACATGGAAATGCAATCATTTTTGTAAATATAAACTGCTAAATACTTTTTCTCATCAGCAGTTAGAGCAGACTTGTGATTTCTATAAGCTCCTGCTGAAGCTTGTAGGAGAAGTTTTCATACTGCACTGAGCAGTCCTATGAGGCTGCAGGGCTCCTGACCCTCTGTCTGGACAGTGCCGATTGGCCCTGTGCTGATCACATGCACCCTTCCAAGAAAAAAAAACCTCCGTAGCAATACACACCAAACTGAGCATGTGCAGCCTGACTCCATAGGCTCTGTCTTATCCGGACATATTGTGGAGTGAGTGGAAGAAGGAGAGGATCAGAAAATACAGGATCAGACAGCCTTTTTACACAATGCAGAGGAATTAACCCTTAAGTTCCACAGTGAGTATAACCACTTGCCGACCGCTCACTCGAGCTCTACTGCGGCAAAGTGGTTCGTTATCGTCCAGCGACGTAGTACTCATTCACAGCGGGAGTCGGGCCAGGGGAGGAGCGGCAGCGATCGCCGCTGCTCTTCCCCGATCTTCGGGGAATCTAGTTTGGAGATCCGCCCGCTTGTGTAAACAGAGCGGGCGGATCTCCTAAGTGACAGGGAGTGACAGATCGGAGTGTTCAGCATAGCTGAACATGCGATCTGTCCCTGACTCACTCAGTCACCTCCCCCCACACACGTCAGTAAGCACCAGGCAAACATTAACCCCTCCCTCTCCAATAAAATTAACCCCTTCCCTGCCAGTGTCATTTTTACAGTAACAGTGCATATATATAGCACTGATTACTGCAGTAATGTCACTGGTACCCCCAAAAGTGTCAAAAATGTCAGTCCCGCAAAAAAAATTGCAGATCGCCGCCATTACTCGTTAAAAAAAAAAAACACCAAAAATGACAGAAATCTTTCCCTTAGTTAGTAAACGCAATAACTTTTGCGCAAACCAATCAAAATACGCTTATTGTGATTTTTTTTTACCAAACATAGGTAGCAGAAAACAAATTGGCCAAAAATTTAAAAAAAATTTAGATTTTTAAATTTTTTGGGGGAATTTCATATAAAAAAATGTTACAAATATTGTTATTTTTTCAAAATAAATGCTCTTTTTTTGTTTATAGCGCAAAAAGTAAAAATCGCACAGGTGATCAAATACCACCAAAAGAAAGCTCTGTTTGTGGGAAAAAAAGGACATACGTTTTTTTTGGGTACGGCTTCGCACGACCGCGCAAATGTCAGTTAAAGACGCACAGCGCCGAATCGCAAAAAGTGGCCTGGACGTAAGACAGCAAAATCCTCCGGTGGTAAAGTGGTTAATAAGGATACTTTACTGCAGCCTTTTTCAACTGGGGTGCCTTGAGGTTTCTTCAGGGGTGCCTTGACAAAATGCCTAAAAATTGCCCCAAAATTGTATACAAGCCAGCAGATGGATGATGGATGAAGCCTGCCTTTAAGTTACACAAAGCCACGGGTTTTCATTGTGTACTATTACAACCTTCTAGCCACCAATGTCCTAACAACAAAAGACCCTCCCCTGCCCCTCTCTGTTAGCACTGGGGTGACATTAGCTGACTGATGGAGAGAAATTGAGGGAGAAGAGAAACATTGGAATACTAGTCAGTACCAAAGTGCAAAAGTGTATTGGATTTGGAAGAATAAATCACCTCTAACATTAGGTGTCCTATGCATGGATATGTTGATATATTATGTAAAACTATTAGAATCGTTTTTTTAAATTTTAAAATGGGGTGCCTCGAGTCTGTCCATGATTTTAAAGGGTACATTGGGACTGAATAAAGCTTGAGAAACACTGCTTTACTGCATATATACAGACTGGTGGGGTTAGCAACACTTTAGGTGGCAATAAAAAATTGATAGCATTTTGTTTGTTTTATATCTTTAAATCTTTAAATTTAATCTTTAACCACTTGCCTTCTGTGCACTTAAACCCCCTTCCCATCCAGACCAATTTTTAGCTTTCAGTGCTCTCACACTTTGAATGACAATTGCTTGGTCATGCAACATTGAACCCATATAAATTTTTTGTCCTTTTTTTCCACACAAATAGAGCTTTCTTTTGGTGGTATTTAATCATCTCTGGGTTTAAGTAAATTTTGAAAATAAATACATTTTTCTCCTTAACTGATGTGCGCTGATGAGGCGGCACTGATGGGCACTGATAGGCTGCACTGATGAGGTGGCACTTATGGTCACTGATGAGGTGGCACTTAGGGGCACTGATGAGGTGGCACTGTTGAGGAGTTACTAATATGCCGCACTGATGAGCACTGATAGGCGGCCCTGATAGGCGGCACTGATGAGCACTGATAGGCGGCACTGATGAGCACTGATAGGTGGCACTGCTGGGCACTGAGAGGTGGCACTGCTGGGCACTGGGAGGTGGCACTGACGGGCGGCACTGATGGGTACTGATGGGCGGCACTGATGGGCACTGGCGGGTGGCACTGATGGACACTGACGGGTGGCACTGATGAGCACTGATGGGCGGCACTGATGAGCAGCACCATCAGTGCCCACACTCAGTACCCATAGTGCTGCCAGTCAGTGCTCATCAGTGCCTAGATGAGCAGGCACTGATGGGCACTGACTGGCAGCACTATGGACACTGATTGTGGGCACTGATGGGGGGCACTGATGGTGGGCACTGTGGGCACTGATGGTGTACCCTTAGTGTGTTTTATGTACCTTGTGTAATCAGGGCACTGGTGATCAGTGCCCTGATTACATTCCTCTGTGTCCCCGGCGGCTGATCGGCTCTCCTCTTCCTCACACTGCAGTCTCTGTGTGAGGAAGGAGCGCTGGCGATGAGAGATGATCTCATATGTTTACATATGAGATCATCTCTCATTGCATGGGCCGATCACGTGGTAAATAGCCGCTGTGATTGGCCATTTACCACGATCTGTGATTGGCTGTGTCCAAGGGACACGGCCGACACAGATTTTCCCCGATGCGCGCTCGCAGGAGCGCGCGGGGAGCCTGTACTTCGGCTAAAGCGCGGATGTGAAGAAGTTAAAAATATTTACCTGTCCACAGGGGACATGCTCTATAGCTGTCTATTATTTATTTTATGATTTTTATCCAAATATCCTCTTTTATTCAGGAATCTTAAAGGTACAGACAGGCTATTACACATAATCTTCTACATGTTACATATTTTTTCTGTCACAATATACAATATAGCTTCTTCCTTTATTATACCTTCAAGATCCCTTATTTTTACCCCTTTTTTTTTTTCCCTTTCCCCCTCCCTCCCTCCCCTCCCTTCCCTCCTAAACAAACAATAAAAACTAGAGAAAAAAAAAAAAAAAAAAAAAATCTATTCCCGTGTATAGAGATGGTGTTCCTTTAGTTATTATCTTTTCTACCTCCTCTTTTCTTCCTCTTTCTTTCTCCTTTCTTTTTCCTTCCCCCCCTAATTATTTTACATATATTGTTTCGCTTCTTCCGAGTCTAGGAAGTCAGTCCATGCTTTCCAAATTTTCTCATATTTTCCCTGCTTATTTTGTGTTGTGGCGATTAGTTCTTCTAATCTCCTATTATCCTCGACCCTATTTATCCACTCTCTTATCGATGGGGGTTGTATTTTTTTCCAACTACTCGGGATGCCTACCTTAGCCGCATTTACTAGGTGTGGTATCAATGAGTTCTCATATTTACTTGCTGGTATATCCGAGATATTCAACAAAAAAAAGGCTGGATTCTCTTCTATTTCATATTCTACTACCTTCTGCACTATAGATCTCACCCCTTCCCAATAAGTTTTTATCTTAGAACAGGTCCAAAAGATATGATATAGTGTGCCCACTTCTTTTTCACATCTCCAACATAAGTTGGATTGGTTTGAAGACCATTTTTGTAATTTCTTGGGCGTAATGTACCATCTTGTTATAAGTTTGTAGTTCATCTCTTGTATTTTAGTGCATTTAATTGGACTGAAGGTAAACCTCAATATCCTCTGAATCTGTTCCTTTGTCAAATTACAACCTAGGTCTCCCTCCCACTTTCTCACCCAGGGTAAATCTGGTTGATCTTCTGGGTTTATCAATAATCCATATGCAGCCGATAGAGTGCGTGTTAGTTTCCCTGGTTTTACGCAGGCCTGCTCAAATCTGGTTAGCTTCCTATCAAACTCTTCTGGTTTAGGTATGGATCCCAGGTAATGGTATAATTGCATAGCTTGCCAAAATGGCAGGTTAAATGGGCCTTCCTCATCCATCAGTTCAGTCACTAAGGGCCACTTTTTTTGTATTAAGAATGATGAAGCCTGTATCTGCCCCTTTTCCCTTAATGATGTAAACCTTTTGCTATCTAGTCCCACCGGGAATAGGGGGTTACCTAATATTGGATATAGGGGAGATCTCTCTGTTGTTAATTTAGAGTATATATTTGGTCTCGTACAGATACGCAACGTGTTCCCTATTATTAAGTGTTGTTTTAAATTTTTGGGTAGATCCTGGTAGCACCATATAGCTCTTTTCAAATTTACATCCGTTTGCATTTGTTCCAGTTCTACCCATATTTTCGTCTCTGCATTATGCCACCAGTCCCAAATCCTGTCCACATGTGTGGCCTGATAATAAGCTTTTATGTCTGGTAGTGCAAGGCCCCCTTTTTTTTTTGGGAGGGTCAATATTCTCCGTGCTATTCGCGTTTTCTTACGAGACCAAATATATTTTGAAAATAATGAGTTTATCACTGCGAAAAATCTACTTGGTATCCTAACTGGTAAGGCCCGGAGGAGATATAAAAATTTTGGGAGTACAATCATCTTCAATAGGTTGCACTTGCCGAACCATGACTGCATCCCCACATGCCATTGTTCTAACAGTTTCTTAGTCATTGCTATCAGGGGTAAGAAGTTGAGATCGTATACTCGTGACAATTTTGTTGGTATATGTGTCCCCAAATATCTCACTGCCGTTTCACTCCACTTAAACTCATAATTATTTTTCAGTGCTTGTATTTGAGTTGATGTCATCCCCACTCCCATAGCTTCTGATTTCCCGAAATTAATTTTCAAATTTGACACTGCCCCATATCTTTTGAATTCTCGTATCAAATTTGGCAGTGAGATATTTGGATTAGACAGTGAAAATAACATGTCATCCGCGTAAGCGGCTATTTTGAATTGTTTTCCCTTTACCCTCACTCCCTCAATGTCCGGGTTCGATCGGATCTTACAAAGAAAGGGCTCTAGTGACAGGGCAAATAGGAGGGGTGATAATGGGCATCCTTGCCTGGTGCCGTTCTTTACTGGGAACGCATTTGATATTAGGCCATTGGCTTTCACCCTAGCAACTGGATTTGTATATACTCTGATTATCCTATCTAGCATCGAATTTCCCATCCCGATATATTTAAGTACTGCAAATAGATAAGGCCATCCAACCCGATCGAAGGCCTTCTCAGCGTCGGCGCTTAATACCACACAAGGGATCTTTTTCTCATTTACTATATGTATCAGGTTGAGTATTCTGATGGTATTGTCTTTTGCTTCTCTTGATGTCATAAAGCCTACCTGGTCTGGGTGGATCAGTTTTGGTAATATTCTTGCTAACCTATCCGCTAACACCTTAGTGAATATCTTCAAATCTACGTTCAGCAAAGATATCGGCCTGTAGCTTCCACAGGCCGCTGGATCTTTGCCTTCTTTTAATATCAGTGAGATATGTGCTGTAAGTGTGTCTCTACTCAATGTTCCGTCTAGACCTGTTGCATTATACAGTCTTACTAGGTAGGGTCCTAGAATATGGGATAATAGCTGATAATATTGTGTTGTCAGACCATCTGGTCCTGGTGCCTTCCCTGGTCTCATTTTCCTTATTGCCTGTTGTACTTCCTCTAGACTAATTTCTTCCTCTAGGTATTCCCTGTCCTCCTCTGAGATTTTGGGTAAATTGGACTGATTTAGATATCTTTCTATTTCCCTTTGTGATGGTATCTCATTATTTAAATTATATAATGAGGCATAAAATTTTTCGAATGTCTCAGTTATTTGTGTTGGTAGAGTTTTTTTAATCCCCTCCGATGTTACAATATTGGGTATATACGATCTCAACTTCTGTTCCTGAACTGTCTTGGCAAGCAGTTTCCCGCACTTATTTCCAGCTTCATAATTTAATTTACGGCCCCTTTGTATGTTTGCTTTAGCTTTGTACTGTAGCAAATCCGTGATCTGCTTTCTGGTCATAGTCAGGTCTGTATATATGCTATTCGTTGGGGATTGTTTATGTTTTGTTTCTAACACTCTAAGCCTTTCCAGTAACTGAGACATCTGTTTATTTCTTTCCCTCTTTATACGTGCCCCATGCTTAATAAGGGTACCTCTAATTACTGCCTTATGGGCTTCCCAAAGGGTGCCCATATTGCAGTCATTTTGGTCATTGATCTCAAAGTACGTATTTAATTCCTGTATTACTTCTTTTAATATCTCTTCCCTTTGTAACAGGCTTTCGTTCAGCCTCCAAAACTGTCTTTTCTGTGAAGAGTTCTCTGTTAGTTTATATATTATTACTATAGATGCATGATCTGACCAGGCGATATTGTTAATAGATGATTTTTGGACTGCTTGTAACTGCGCATGTGGTATCAAAAAATAATCTATTCTCGAGTAGTTTTTGTGTACTGTCGAGTAAAACGTGTAGTCTTTTTCATCGGGATGTTGTAGTCTCCAAATATCGATCAACTGGGATTCGTGCATTATCTTCAAGACTCGTCTACATAGTCTAGTGGAAAGTACCGAAGTCCCTAGGGAAGTATCTACAGTCGGTATCAATGGTATATTAAGGTCCCCTCCAACAATCAGTTGTCCTTCAGAGAAGATCCTTAAGTTGGTCAGGGTCTTTGATATAAACCTGTCTTGTCGTTTATTAGGCGCGTATAATGTTGCTAGCGTCACCTGAGTTTCGCCTATCCGTCCTTTCAAAAATAGGAATCTTCCCTCCGGGTCTTGCCTACTATCCTGATAAGTCCATGGGACATCCTTTGCTAATAATATTGATACCCCTCTTGATTTATTTTATGATTTTTAGTTATGTGGTCAATTCCTAAGTTTCATTGATTATAAAGGAGCTTCTACATCCACAGAAAAAAAAAATGCTTGCTGGAATCACCCTAGCCTGATACGTAATGCTGTGTACGACTAGCACTTACCTTTTTATGTATATGTTGTGCAATTAAAGCTAATCACACAAAAAAAGCACGGCACTGCTGGTAGACTTAGTACAATGGATTTAAAAACACTCCTAATAAGGCAGGATTTGACACAAGTCTTAAATCCCCCTACTACTGGCCCAATGCCACCATGGATCCTCATCACAAGGCACTCATTAAGCATACAAGGTTTGTTCTAGTTTGTTTACAATACATGTAACAGAAGTGGAGATATTATTTTGTTGGAGCATCAAGACAAGCACATAAAGATATACATTTTTGGTGCATGTTTGGTGCAATAAAAAAAAACACACCAAAAACACACCTAACCATTAAAAATGAATGGAAAGTGCATAAAAAGCGTGTTTTTGGTGCAGTTTTTGGGTCACATGTCCCTTTTTCACAGGTGCAAAATGCAACAGAAATAGGCAAAAACGCAGATATGTTTTTACCACATTTTTTGCAAGGGAGTAGAAAGTAGCCTAAGTAGTCCATACAGCGAGCTGCATGCTGTATACAATATAAAAACATATAAAATATTGCATCAACCGGTTTTGGTGGGTCTCAGCCCCCACCTTACATGCAATCCGAACCGAATAGGAACGGGAAGCGAGATGCAAATAGTACAGTAGATGAGTTTCTTTTTACTCACAAAATTTCCTTACATGACATGATAAATAGTAAAAGTGAGACTGACAGATTCAGATATCCCAGCCCTTTTTAAATTGAACTTGAGGAGGGGTAGGGACGCCTGGAACTGTCATTCTCAATGTTTCTAATTATCATGTTATGTAAGGAAATCTTGTAAATAGAAATAAACTTTCTATTTGCATCTCGCTCCTGGTCCTTATTCGGATTGGATTGTGTATATATATCTATTAGAGCTGCACGATTAATTGTTACAAAATTGCGATCTCTATTCACCCCCCTCACGATTATAAAACAGCATGTCCTCGATTCTTACAGAGCTGTTCTCTGCTCACTCACAGCTGTCAAAAAAAAAAAAAAAAAAGAGCCTCCAAATGTTTATCAACATTGTTAAGGCTGGAGATAAATATAAACACAATGTTTTACAATGTATCATTTTGTTCTTTTAGATCAAAGGAATGAACTTCCGTCTGTAAGTGAGGGCAGTTTAACCTCTTAAAGACTAAGCTTTTTTTCTGACATTTGTTGCTTACAAGTTAAAATCAGTATTTTTTGCTAGAAAATGACTTAGAACCCCCAAACATTATATATATTTTTTGCCAGAGGTCCTAGAGAATAAAATTACGATCCTTGCAATCTTTTATGCCACACTGTATTTGCGCAGAAGTCTTTCAAATGCAGTTTTTTGGGGAAAAAATACACTTTATTGAATCCTAAAAAAAACTAAAAAGTAAAGTTAGCCCAATTTTTGTAAAAGATGTTACCCCAAAAATCATGATCTTTATTCTAAGCAAAAAAAATCATGATTCTCATTTTATCCAGAATCGTGCAGCTCTACTATCTATTACAGTAGTCAGTCATAACTTGATGACCACCCACCTAATATTGAGTAGATCCCCCTTTGCTGCCAAAACAGCCCTGATTCGTTGAGGCATGAACACCACTAGACCTCTGAAGGTATGCTGTGGTATCTGGAACCAAGCTGTCAGTTGCAGATCCTTTAAGTCCTGTAAGTTGCAACGCTGGGCCTCCATGGATCAGACTTGTTTTTCCAAAACACACCACAGATGCTTAATTGGATTGGGAGTTGGAAAATTTGGGGGCCAAGTCAACACATCGAACTTGTTGTTGTGTTTCTAAAACCATTCTTCAACCATTTTTACAGTGTGGAAGGGCGCATTATCCAACAGGCCATTGCCATCGGGGGAAAACTGTTTCCATGAAGGGTGTAGTTGGTCAGCAACAATGTTTAGGTATGTTTTAGGGCTTTGCTGCAGACAGTCAGATGTCAGTTTTCGATCTGAGCAGCCCTACCATACCTTTGGTATATTTAAAATGGTTGTAAAGGCGGAAGTTTTTTTTTTTATCTTAATGCATTCTATACATTATGATAAAAAGCCTTCTGTGTGCAACAGCCCCCCTAATACTTACCTGAGCCTACCTCTATCCAGTGATGTTGCAGGAGTGTCTTGGCTGCTCAAGACTCCTCCTCCTCATTGGCTGAGACAGCAGCGTGGCGCCATTGGCTCCTGCTGCTGCAATTTAAATTCAGTGAACCAATGAGGATGAAGAGGGGGTGGAGCCGGTTTGTGGCTCTGTTTCTGAATGGACACAGAGCTGTGGCTCGGCTCAGGTGCCCCCATAGCAAGCTGCTTGCTGTGGGGGCATTCAACAGGAGGGAGGGGCCAGGAGAGCCAAAGAGGGACCTGAGCAGAGGAAGCTCCAGGCCACTCTGTGCAAAACCATTACACAGAGCAGGTAAGTAGAACATGTTTGTTATTTTTAACCAAAAAAAATGAGACTTTACAATCACTTTAAGCCTCTTACACACTACTCGCTTTATTTTGTTCAACCCAGCTCAGGTCTGATCTCCCCTGCTGTTCTACTATGTTCTGACAGGGGAATGGGGAATCCCCCCCCCCACCCCCACCCCACCAAGAACACTCCAGTCAGCGCCACCGGCAGACTGCTTTTGGTCATAAGCCTTCGACAGAAGCCGGCTGCCCTATGCAGGGGCCGAACGCCAGTGTTCTGCCGAAAAACTCTAACTTGCTGAGAACTCCAACAATGTTATTTCTGGAGAGTGTACACCACGAATAATTGGATTTTGACCACTTGGTGTTTTCACAAAACACCGGCAGCCTTTATACTCCGGTAGTTGCTATAATTAGTGGAGATTGTTAGTCTGCCCTCTAGTTGTCGCTGCCTCGAAGGCGGACATGTTTTTGGTTATTAGTGGGCCGAATAACAATGTCCACTAATTATAGCATCTACCGGAGTGTAAAGGCTGCCGCCTGTTCTGTGAAAACACCAAGTGGTCGAAATCTCCAATTCCTGGTGTACGCTCACCAGAAATAATGTCGTTAGAGTTCTCGGCAAGTTGGATTTTTTGGCAAAACACCAGTCCGTTTCTGTTATACCGGCTGATGCCGGCCGACATTTGGCCCATGTGTAGTAGGCTTTAGATATATTACACATTTAATTTTGAATATTACCAGTCTCCCAATATTTTCTAAGCCCCCACCTGGATAGTGAAGAAGGGGTACTTAGAAAATCTGCTTTACATTATTGTACACATTATGGATTTTCTCTAACCGCTGCTAAACTGAATGCATTTAGAAATGCTCTGTAAAACACATATACATGAAGATTTACCAGTGCCAGTGTGAATAGGGTCATTTTCCAGCACTTAGAAAGTAAAGCAAAGAATCAAATTGGTTATTATGGCCAATAGATACACAATATTCCTGAAAGTATTAGTCCATAGGGTTCGATATTGAGTTGGCCCACCCTTTGCAGCTATACTACCTTCAGCTTTTCTGAGAAGGCTGTCCACAAGGTTTAGGAGTGTGTCTATGGGAATGTTTGACCTTTCTTCCAGAAGCCCATTTGTGAGGTCAGGATGGGAAGGCCTGGCTCGCAGTCTGAACTCTAATTCATTCCTAAGGTGTTTTATCGGGTTGAGGTCAGGACTCTGTACAGGACAGTCAAGTTCCTCCACCCCAAACTCATTAATTTCTTTATGGACTTTGCTTTGTGCACTGGTCCAAATCATTTCGGACACCTGTCTTTACACGCACGTGAACTTTAATGGCATTCCAGTCTTAGCCCGTAGGGTTCAATATTGATGTTGGCCCACCCTTGGCAGCTATAACAGCCTCAACTCTTCTGGGAAGGCTGTCCACAAGGTTTAGGAGTGTGTATATGAGAATGTTTGACCATTCTTCTAGAAGCGCATTTGTGAGATCAGGCACTGATATTGAATAAGAAGGCCTAGCTCGCAGTCTCGGCTCTAATTCATCCCATTTCCATCTAATCCCAATCAACTATGGGGTTAAGGTCAGGACTGTGCAGGCCAGGCAAGTTCCTCTACTCCAAACTTGTTCATCCTTGTCTTTATGGACCTTGCTTTGTGCACTGTTCCAAATCATTTGGTGGAGGGGGGATTATGGTGTGGGATTGTTTTTCAAGGGTTGGGGTTGGCCCCTTAGTTCCAGTGAAGGGAACTCTTAAGGCATCACCATACCAAGACATTTTAGACAATTTCATGCTCCCAACTTTTTTTGGAAACAGTTTGAGGATGGCCCCTTCCTGTTCCAACATGACTGCACACCAGGGCACAAAGCAAGGTCCATAAAGACATGGATAAGTGAGTTTGGGGTGGAGGAACTTGAGTGGCCTGACCTCAACCTGATAGAACACCTTTAGGATGAATTAGAACAGAGACTGCGAGCCAGCCCTTTTCATCCACATCAGTGTCTGACCTCACAAATGAGCTTCTGGAAAAATGGTCAAACATTCCCATAGACTCTCCTAAACCTTGTGGACAGCCTTCCTAGAACAGTTGAAGCTGGTATAGCTTCAAAGGGTGGGCCAACTCAATATTGAACCCTACGGACTAAGACTGGGATGTCATTAAAGTTCATGTGCGTGTAAAGGTAGGCGTCCCACTACTTTTGGTAATATAGTGTAGTACTTAGTAAAATAGGATGCAAAAGTTTTTTCCACAGACAGGCTTTAGAGTTTAAAAGACATTGTAGGCCAAAAACAGGGCCTTTTCTCTTAGTGTGCATCCACAAACAACTACAGACATGGAAATAGCCATAATTGTGGATTATTTATTACTGAAATGATAAGACTTAGCAGCCCTGAAAATCTGAAAACTGAATATGTCAGTCAGTACATATGATAATTAGGAAATGTCTGGAGATTGTCTTTGTGCTTTTACATGAGAGAGACTGCTCTGGTTTATGTCACAAAGATCAGTAGCTTTCCGGGGAGGCTGCATCCTGCTCTTCTCAAGCTATTACAAGTGTCCAAGAACCTGTTACACCAACCTGACAGAGTTGTTGTATATCTCCATTCTAGGTTAAAGTAGAACTAAAGGCAAAATGTATTTTCTTCATTTCGGGGGAATAATTGAGAATTATAACTCCTGTCAGATTTTTTTGCGGTCTGTGGGGAGATTTCCCGCCACTTCCTGTCTCATAGCCATAACAGGAAGTTAGAGGAAATCCCTTTAAAGCAGGCATGTCCAACCTGCGGCCCGAGGGCCGCATGCGGCCCGGAAACTGCAGCCAATGCGGCCCACTGCCCCCTGAAAATGTTTTTATTTTTTTCTGGGGAGGAAGGAAGTCGAGTTGGGGGCAAGGCCACGGCGGCTTCCAACCAACTGTAGACAGAGGCTGCAACTGCATTGGATGGGCACACACTGGTGAGGCTGCATTGGATGGGCACTGATCAGGCTGCATTAATGGGCACGCACTGGTGAATCTGCATTGGACGGGCACTGTTTAGGCGGCATTGGATGGGCACGCACTAGACTACAAGTGCCGTGCGATCTCCCGGCTGTTGCGGGAGACTTAGGATGTCTGCAGTCAGTGACAAAGCCGCTGCTTCCTGTATAGTTCCGGCTCTGTCACAGGTTGAGTGATATGAAATACACTCCGCCTGTGACCGAAGCCATACAGGAAGCAGCGGCTTTGCTCTCTACTGCAGCAGTACCCGCATGACCAGCATTACCCACTAGCAGTAACTGCCAGCAGTACCCACCAGCAGTCTGCAAAATAAGTAGGAAAGGTATGTGCATTAGCGCATGTAAATTGTTGCAATGGTGTCTTTTAATAACTAGTTATGTTTTGTCATAATATGTCATGTCCTTGTTCATACATGTATGAAGAAGGACATGACATTTTCTGGCTGCCTAAGTCATATGTGCTAGGGGTGCAGCTCGCCCCCAGCACATAACTGTAAATATCCCAGCATGTGCAGTGTTTCTGACTCCTATCACCATGACTACTTCAAATCACTGAAGTGGTCATGGTGGTTAGAGTGTTCCTTTAATATCTTTCAGAAAACAGCGCGGGAAGGGCGCGGCAGCGTTTTATTACTTGTATACCTTAACTGTAGTATATATTTTATATGCGGCCCGAGAAAATTTCTCTACACTTAATGTGGCCCAGGGCCGCCAGAACTAGTGTCTCTATGTTTTCCCTCTTTCCCTGTTCTGAGTGCAACTCAAAATTTGGGATTTGCTTTCACTTTCACTCTCAGTGATAATGGTAAACATGAAAAATAGAAAGGATGAATGAGGGGCATGCACAGACACCAATAAAAACTGAAAGCTGTTCTAATCCCTCTTAAATTATGCCTTAAATTACACTGTAAAGGAGATAATTTTACAGTTTTTAAGCTATAAATCATAATAATATAATAAAAGTGACTTTGAGTTAAAAATCACACAAACGACTAGCAAAAAAAGGAGGATTAAGGCTGGGTTCACATACATGTGGTGTGGGACACTGCATGTGATTTGGATAGGAATCCTATTAAAATCACATGCGATGTCTGTGCAGTGTGATTTGAGCTATTCATTTGTATGGCTCAAATTTCACCGCATCCACACAAAAAAAAGTGCAGGACTCTTTTCTTTCTCCCACACTGGAATCTGTTTACATGGGTGTTCACACCTACGCGATCCTGCTCTGTCAAAAGCGCTGTGTTCTTTATTTATTGCGCTACAAACAAAAAAAGAGCAATAATTGTAAAAAAAAAAAAAAAACAATATTTTTCACTTTCTGCTATATAACATTCCCAATAAAAATCTAATTTTTTCATCATTTTAGGCCAATTTGTATTCTGCTACATATTTTTGATTAAAAAATCCCAATAAGCGTATTTTTATTGGTTTGCGCAAAAGTTATCGCGTCTACAGTAAAAACTAGGGGAAAGACTAATGTCGTTTTTTTTCTTTTTTTTTTTTTACTGTAATGGCAGCAATCAGTGGGACTGCGACATTACGGCGGACAGATCGGACCTCTAACTGACATTTTTGACACTTTTAGGGGGACCAGTGACATTACTACAGTAATCAGTGCTAAAAATATGCACTGTTACTGTAATAATAACAGAGAATGGGTAAACCTAGGGGTGATAAAAGGGTTAAGTGTGAGCCTATTGGGTGTTTTCTAACTGTAAGGGGGATGGGCTTGAGAAATCAATACAGAGACCTGCGTTTCTAAATAGGAGGATCACAGGAGTTCTGTGTTGATACCTGAGAGAACAACGATCTGCTGTGTTTACAACAGCAGATCGCCATTCTCTCCCCACGGGGAGCGATCGCGGGTGCCTGGCGGCAATCGTGGCCACTGGTCCCCATGGATCAGCTTCTTTGCTGGCTAGTGGGTGTGCCCGCACCCCCAGGAACGCTCCTGCGAACCGCCGTGCAGGTACGGCGATTCGCGGGAACCTGTACAACTGGTTGGCCTGTGGTTAACATTGACACCCACTGCGAATTACTGCCAACCAGGTGATGCCTCCCAGTGCGTTTCACTTCACCCTGTACCTTAGTCATGGGAAACGGAGCTCTGGGGGCGGAGTGAAATCTGTTGAGGGGGTGTGGCCCGGGCTGCGGCTGTCATAAACCTCCTCACAGGGTTTTGCTGTAACGTGCGAGTTTTAGGACTTCCTTTTCCCAGAAATACATCCTATTTGAATAAACTGAATACGTTAAAAGCGTATACAAGCAGAAAAGAGTAACAGCTGCCATACATGGCTTAAAATTTAAGCCATGGGTTCACCTGTCAGGACCCCCTGACTCAACAAAAGTTAATTACATAATTTACTTCTGTTAAAGGAGCCAGATGGGAAATTGTTGGTGCCTTCATCCAATAAGATGCAAGCACTGGGGCTATTTACTAAAAGTGGAGATTGCAAAATCTAGTGCAGCTCTGCATTAAAACCCAATCAGCTTCCAGATTTTATTGTAAAAGCTTAATTGAAAAAGCTGAAGTTAGAAGCTGATTGGCTCCAATGCACAGCTTCATCAGATTTTGCACTCTCCAGTTTTAGGAAATCCACCCCACAGTTTGGGTGTTCTGACAGCTACTGGAGCTGGCTGTCGGAACACAATACGGCAGGAGATTCATCCATTTGCACTGTTTAGGGTAAATGAAGAAATCTGTTTGATTTTTTGGCCGTGCAGGCTGAATGACAAATTATTTTTCTCAGTTAACATTTATGAGGATCATGTCACTGTTCTGCCCTTAATTGTGAAGACATGCTGTTAACAATGGGCTTTATACATGCTGGCTCAGGCCCTTGTGAAATGTACAATGTCTACTATACTGCCTAATAAATAAATGGTGGGGGCGAGTGGAGAGAATTCATCCTAATAAGGGCCACACCTTTTCCTGCAGCCAATTTAGCTTTTTCACCAAAATACTGTACACTGAAAGGAAATATCCCTTTAAAAATCTAAAAGAACAAAGAAAATTTGTACCATGTTCATTTTAACTGTGTATATTTTATGCAGTATTTTCTTTGTTTGAGTGACTTTTGGAAATTCAGAAACTTGTACGCAGCTATTGTTACTGGGTATCTGCTCACAAACATATGCGTTAATTATTAGGACCAGAAGAAATCTATCTACACTATATTGTTAAAAGTATTGGGACACCTGCCTTAAGCCTCGTACACACGCATCGATTATTGGCCGTGATTTTTCGGCCAACGTCCGATCGGCCGATTTTCGGCTTGTTAGTATGATGCTTCCGACAACCGACTCCGACTTTTCGGCCGAAAAAAATCTGGTGTGCAGGCTATAAAATTTTTATTGGCCGTCAACAGAACGGCCGATTTTCCGTCAGTCAGTACAGATTTCGGCAGACAAAAATCTGATGAGCAAGACTGGGCATGCTCAGAGAAGAAAAAACACACGGAAAGTAAACCAGCACATGACATCACTTCTGAAGTAGATTTTTGTTGGCCGAGAAAATTCGTGTGCAGTCTAGGCACATTCCAACCAAAAAAACACAACTTGGACAAAAGTCGGCCGATCGGTCGGCCGATAATCGTTGCGTGTGTACGAGGCATTACACGCACATGTTAATGGCATACCAGTCTTAGTCCGTAGGGTTCAATATTGAGTTAGCCCACCCTTTGCAGCTATAACAGCTTCAGCTCTTCTGGGAAGGCTGCCCACAAGGATTAGGAGTGTGTCTATGGGAAGGTTGGACCATTCTTCAAGAAGCGCATTTCTGAGGTCAGGCACTGATGTTGATGAGAAGGCCTGGTTCGCAGTCTCTGCTATAAATTACCGTATCCCAAATGTGTTCTATCGGGTTGAGGTCAGGACTCTGTGCAGGCCAGTCAAGTTCCTCCACCCCAAACTTGTTCATCCATGTCTTTATGGACTTTGCTTTGTGCACTGGTCCAAATCATTTGGTGGAGGAGGGATTATGGTGTGGGGTTGCTTTTGAGGGGTTGGGCTTGGCCCCTTGGTTCCAGTGAAGGGAACTTTTAAGGCGTCAGCATACCAAGACATTTTGGGCAATTTAATGCTCCCAACTTTTTGGGAACCGTTTGGGGTTGGCCCCTTCCTGTTCCAACATGACTGCGCACCAGAGCACAAAGCAAGGTCCAGAAAAGCTGCAGAGAAGATGGTAGCAGTGGCCACGGGGCCGCACAGTCAGCACTGGTGGATTGCGAACCAACAAAGGCATCCAATAGCGCTCACCGCAGGTAACCGCTGGCTGTGCAAACAGCCGCAAAAAGCTGCAGCTCCCGGCAACCTGTCATTATAGTGAATGGGGCCGACGGCTGCACCTAACCCCGCACAGCCGCAGCACAAATAAGAAGATTCCTGCCATTGCAATTCCCACTGGCCTAAATCACTGGAGTGAATGTAGACTAAAGCCTAGTACTCATGATGAGATTATCAGACAAATGATCATCTTTTATTTGCATGCTAGTCTCATAGTGAAAAGAAATAGGTTACTATAGTATGAAAATTCTTTTTCGACAGAATAAAAATTCTGAAGTGATGTAATGTATTTGTATTGTATTTTCGGACGAGAACCGTATTGATTAAACGAAAATGGTATGATCTGGTATCGTACGAGAAAAATGTTTGTGTTTGTCCCTTTGGATAATTTCGGATCAAAGCTGTGTACTAACGACCAGATTATCGTACGATCGTTTCAAAGTGTTTTTTTTTGTAGGATATTCTGATTGTGTGTACTAGGCTTAAAGTGGTTGTAAAGCCTAAACATTTTTTACCTTAATACATTCCTTGTATTAACCAGTTCTGGACCGGAAGATTTTCCCCCCTAATGACCAGGCCATTTTTTGTGATTCGGCACTGCGTTACTTAAACGGACAATTGCACTGACGTGCGACGCTGTACCCAAATAAAATTGATGCTCTTTTTTTCCCCACAAATAGAGCTTCTTTTGGTGGTATTTGATCACCTGTGCGATTTTTATTTTTTGCGCTATAAGCAAAAAAAAGAACGACAATTCTGAAAAAAAAAAAAAAAAACAATATTTTTCACATTCTGCTATATAACATTCTCAGAAGAAAAAATGTAAAAATCAAATGTTTTCATCATTTTAGGCCAATTTGTATTCTGCTACATATTTTGGTAAAAAAAAATCCCAATAAGCGTATTTTGATTGGTTTGCACAAAAGTTATCACGTCTAAAAACTAGGGGAAAGATTTATGTAATTTTTATTTATTTATTTTTTTACTAGAAATGGCGGTAATCAGCAGTTTTTAGCAGGACATCGACATTGCGGCGGACAGATCAGACACCTAACTGACATTTTTGACACTTTTGGGGGGGACCAGTGAGATTACTACCCTAATCAGTGCTACAAATATGCACTGTTACTGTAATAATGACACTGGCAGGGAAGGGGTCAACCCAGGGGCGATCCAAAGGTTATATGTGAGCCTAGGGGGTGTTTTCTAACTTTGGGGGATGGGCTTGTGAAATCAACACAGAGACCTGTGTTCCTAAATAGGAGGATAACAGGAGCCCTGTATTTCCTGGGAGAACAACGGTCTGCTGTGTTTACAAAAGCAGATCGCTGTTCTTTCTCCACGGGGGGTGCAATTGCGGGTGCCCAGCGGCAATCAAGGCCGCTGGCCCCATGGATCGGCTTCCCCGCTGGTGAGTGGGCACGCGCGCATTCCCCCAACGTTGCTCCCGCAAACCGCTGTACAGGTATGGCGATTCGCAGGAACCTGCCAACCTATATACGGCGGCTGGTCAGCAAGTGGTTAAGGTAAAAAATGTTTAGGTGTCTGCATCCCCCCTCATCCCCCCTTTTACTTACCTGAGCCCTAAATCGCTTCAACGATGTGCGCCTCGGCAATTCTTCTATCCCCTCATTTCCAGGTCTCTCTGGCTTTGCTGGGGCACCGGGAGGCATTGGCTCCCAGTGCTGTCAATCAAAGTCAGTGACGAGGGAGTGGGGCCGATTCCTGCTGTCTGTGTCAATGGACGCAATAGTGGGGCTTGGGTGCGAGCTGCTTCCTAACGCTGGAGGGGGACACAAAAAGAAGAGGTTCATGGACACTCTGTGCAATGAACCTCTGTGCACAGAGCAGGTAAATATAGACATGTTTGTTTTTTAAATTACCTTTAGTCTAGATTTGCACCTATGCACCCGTGCGGACCGCAGTGTGTGCAGGCATGAGAGCCCATTCATTTGAATGGGCTGCCATGCCCCGCGAAACGCAGGAAGGAATTCCCTGCACTAATTTTGAAATCGCAGCCCGCACGGGAACTGAGGTGTGATTTCCAATGCGGGCGGCGTCAATGTCACCCATCTGTGGGTCACGCGTCTCGCTGTGCGGGTGGTTGCAGGTGCAGGAATTGGCGCAGGTCCCACAGCGGCACCACCCGCACAGGTGTGAACCTAGCCTTATAATCACTTTAAAACTGGGTTCACACCTATGCAGGTTTGCGGTTGATGCCTTTTCAGCTTTTTTCATGTGCGTTTTGGATGCATTTATTTATGTGTTTTAATGCATTTTTGGGATGTGTCTGTTGTCATGCGGGACAAACCAGCAAGCACTGCATTTTTATGCATTTCTGCTGCGTTTCCATTGAAGTCTTTGGAACCAAAAACGCAACCTGCTGCAGGCAAAAAAAATTCCCTGACCCCTTCCAAAAAAGGCACAGATGTGAACATGACCTATAGGAAATCATGTTAAATGGACTGTAAATCGCATAGGTGTTTATGTAACCTAAGAGGTTTCCTGCTGCATCTCCTGCGCTTAACTGAAGCAGAATAGAGTGTGTGCTCTTCTCCCTAGGAGTGTCAGTACTGCTCTGACAAGAACTGAAATCCATCCACACAGCCTGGAGTGGGAGGAATCCTGTCTGATCTCAGGGAACTTTCCAGCTTCCAGACATAATAACTCCAACAAGGCAGAAGTGTCCCAGGACCACCAGGATCTGACCCATCAACATCAGGATCTGACCCATCACCACCAGGATCTGACCCATCAACATCAGGATCTGACCCATCACCATCAGGATCTGACCCATCACCATCAGGATCTGACCCATCACCATCAGGATCTGACCCATCACCACCAGGATCTGACCCATCACCACCAGGATCTGACCCATCACCACCAGGATCTGACCCATCACCACCAGGATCTGACCCATCACCATCAGGATCTGACCCATCACCATCAGGATCTGACCCATCACCATCAGGATCTGGCCCATCTCCACCAGGATCTGACCCATCACCATCAGGATCTGACCCATCACCACCAGGATCTGACCCATCAACATCAGGATCTGACCCATCACCATCAGGATCTGACCCATCACCACCAGGATCTGACCCATTACCATCCATCACCTTGAATGTCACAACACCTTAGTGGCACCTAGATCCCATCCTATCCATAGGGGATCAGGGAAGGAAGAGACACCTACCTTCTGATCAGTCAGGTTCTGTAGGATCTCCTTCCCAGAAGAAGTCTTGATCTCCACTCCTAGGCTCTCGCCCTCTTTGTTGCTCTGATCACACTTCTTCTCCTGGCTCTGGTTGCTTGTCCCTGGACGTCCAGCATTGCTCTTTCTGCCTCCTCTCTGCCCCACACTTAGCGAGTCAAAGTCTAGAGTCTTGCTTTCATATGCCCCCTCCACATTGCAGAACATCCCTCCATACTTCACCCGGGCCACTTGGTCTGCGGTGCCCGGGCGGGCTAGGTACACCGGTAGGTCGTCTTCCTTTTCCCATCCCCTGTTTCCTGATGCCATGGCTGAGAACACAGAGCCGAGCTGGAGCCGAGTACAGTCCGGAGAACAGGCAGCACACGGGAGGAGCGCACAGGCGGACAGCGGCCACAGGTGGCAGCAGAGAGCTCCCTGCAAACTTCATGACACGAACACAGCAGCAGATCCCCTGTAATTATACATCAATGGATCATCATTGTGATCTGTTCACTCATCTAGGATCCTCTGTATTGTACATCATTGGATCATCACTATGATCTGTTCACTTATCTAGAGGATTCCTCTGTATTATTATACATCATTAGATCATCAGTATGATCTGTTAACTCATTTAGAGGACTCCTCTGTATTGTACATCACTGGATCATCAGTATGATCTGTTCACTCATCTAGAGGATTCCTCTGTAATGTACATCACTGGATCACCAGTATGATCTGTTCACTCATCCAGAGGATTCCTCTGTATTATACATCATTAGATCATCAGTATGATCTGTTCACTCATCTAAAGGATTCCTCTGTAATGTACATCACTGGATCACCAGTATGATCTCCTCACTCATCTCGAGGATTCCAATGTAATATACTGTACATCATTAGATCATCAGCATGATCTGTTCACTCATCTAGAGGAGTCCTCTGTATTGTACATCACTGGATCAACACTCATCAGTATGATCTGCTCACTCATCCAGAGGATTCTTCTGTATTATACATCACTGGATCATCAGTATGATCTCTTCACTAATCTAGAGGATTCCTCTGTGTTATACATCCTTAGATCATCAGTATGATTCCTTCATGTACCTAGAGGACTTCTCTGTAATGTACATCACTGGATCACCAGTATGATCTGTTCACTCATCTAGAGGACTCCTCTGTAATGTACATCACTGGATCACCAGTATGATCTATTCATTCATCCAGAGGACTCCTCTGTATTGCACATCACTGAATCATTAGTATGAGCTGTTCACCCATTCAGAGAACTCCTCCATATTGCTCTGTATTGCACATCACTAGAACATTAGTACAGTAATCCCCCGCTCCATCGCAGTTCAGTTTTTGCGGTCCCGGTAATTCGCGTTTTTTTTGTAATGTTATTTTACTATATAAATCTTTAAAAATGAAATATTTTTATTTTTTCCATAGCTCTTGCTCTGTCTCTCAGTATCTTTTATGTGTTTAAATGAGTTTCTATTGTTTTAAAAGTGTGTTTAAAGACCTTAAAATGCTTTTACATGTACAGTGACAGTAAAAAAAACATGCCTACAATGCATTTTAATAGGGTTTTTCTATTTCGCGGATTTTCACTTTTCGCGGCTGGGTCCGGAACGTAACCCCCGCAATGGAGGGGGGTTTACTGTATAGAGGGGAGTTAACCATCTAGAGGACTCCCCTATATTGCACATCACCAGAACATTAGTAAAGAGGGGAGTTAATTCATCTAGAGCAGTGGTCCTCAACCCTGGCCTACAGGGCCCACTAACAGGCCAGATTTGCAAGATAATTGAAATACATCCCAGGTGATATCATTTGCTGCTCAGTGATTGCAGTACTCTAGTCTGCATCTCCCCAAGGTAATACTTAAAATCTGGCCTGTTAGTGGGCCCTGAGGACCGGAGTTGAGGACCACTGATCTAGAGGATTCCCCTGTATTGCACATCACCAGAACATTAGTAAAGAGGGGAGTTAATTCATCTAGAGGACTCCTCTGTATTGTACATAACCAGAACATTAGTATCGAGGGGAGTTAACTAATCTAGAATACTCCCCTGTATTGTACATCACCAGATCTTCACTACAGAGGACAGTTCACTCATCTAGAGGTCTCCTGAGTAGTATACATCACCATATTATCATTATAGAAGACCATTCACTCATCTAGAGGACTCATTTGTATTGTACATCACCACATCTTCAACCCAGAGTACATTTCACTCATCTAGAGGTCTCCTGAGTCTTGTACATCACTATATTAATATTATATAAAACAAAAAAAAAACAATAAGTGCAGGGCTAGTAAAAATTATACAATATGACAGAAAATTTATATAATTGAATGTGAATATAAATAAACATCAAAGTCCATAAAGTGTCCATGAAATAAAATTGAAAAATATATACAGTGCCTTGCGAAAGTATTCAGCCCCCTTGAACTTTTCGACCTTTTGCCACATTTCAGGCTTCAAACATAAAGATATAAAACTGTAATTTTTTGTGAAGAATCAACAACAAGTGGGACACAATCATGACGTGGAATGAAATTTATTGGATATTTCAAACTTTGTTAACAAATAAAAAACTGAAAAATTGGGCATGCAAAATTATTCAGCCCCTTTACTTTCAGTGCAGCAAACTCTCTCCAGAAGTTCAGTGAGGATCTCTGAATCCACCTGTGTGTAATCAAGTCTCCGTATAAATGCACCTGCACTGTGATAGTCTCAGAGGTCCGTTTAAAGCGCAGAGAGCATCATTAAGAACAAGGAACACACCAGGCAGGTCCGAGATACTGTTGTGGAGAAGTTTAAAGCTGGATTTGGATACAAAAAGATTTCCCAAGCTTTAAACATCCCAAGGAGCACTGTGCAAGCGATAATATTGAAATGGAAGGAGTATCAGACCACTGCAAATCTACGAAGACCTGGCCGTCCCTCTAAACTTTCAGCTCATACAAGGAGAAGACTGATCAGAGATGCAGCCAAGAGGCCCATGATCACTCTGGATGAACTGCAGAGAGCTACAGCTGAGGTGGGAGACTCTGTCCATAGGACAACAATCAGTCGTATACTGCACAAATCTGGCCTTTATGGAAGAGTGGCAAGAAGAAAGCCATTTCTTAAAGATATCCGTAAAAAGTGTTGTTTAAAGTTTGCCACAAGCCACCTGGGAGACACACCAAACATGTGAAAGAAGCTGCTCTGGTCAGATAAAACCAAAATCAAACTTTTTGGCAACAATGCAAAACGTTATGTTTGGCGTAAAAGCAACACAGCTCATCACCCTGAACACACCATCCCCACTGTCAAACATGGTGGTGGCAGCATCATGGTTTGGGCCTGCTTTTCTTCAGCAGGGACAGGGAAGATGGTTAAAATTGATGGGAAGATGGATGGAGCCAAATACAGGACCATTCTGGAAGAAAACCTGATGGAGTCTGCAAAAGACCTGAGACTGGGACGGAGATTTGTCTTCCAACAAGACAATGATCCAAAACATAAAGCAAAATCTACAATGGAATGGTTCACAAATAAACATATCCAGGTGTTAGAATGGCCAAGTCAAAGTCCAGACCTGAATCCAATCGAGAATCTGTGGAAAGAACTGAAAACTGCTGTTCACAAACGCTCTCCATCCAACTTCACTGAACTCGAGCTGTTTTGCAAGGAGGAATGGGCAAAAATTTCAGTCTCTCGATGTGCAAAACTGATAGAGACATACCCCAAGCGACTTACAGCTGTAATCGCAGCAAAAGGTGGCGCTACAAAGTATTAACTTATGGGGGCTGAATAATTTTGCACGCCCAATTTTTCAGTTTTTTATTTGTAAAAAAAGTCTGAAATATCCAATAAATTTCGTTCCACATCATGATTGTGTCCCACTTGTTGATTCTTCGCAAAAAATTACAGTTTTATATCTTTATGTTTGAAGCCTGAAATGTGGCAAAAGGTCAAAAAGTTCAAGGGGGCCGAATACTTTCGCAAGGCACTGTATATTCCAGTGATTAAATGAACATGCTCCATAGAAAAGGTACCACAAGTCCCAGCATGCATAAAAGAGCCAATCTTCCCAGGTCCTTTGTGAATAAACACCAACACTGAAAGTAAGGGAATGGCCCCTTACCAGAAACAAACGACTTCCAAATTAATGGAAAAGCCTGCAGTGCTTTTAGGGAATGAAATCCCAAAATGCATGAAAACATCGGTTTTGTTAATTCCATTAGGCTTCCAGTCGATATGTTGGTTCCGGTGTACATATAATAAATACAAGGAATCATAGCGTAATCCAATAAAAAACTCTAAATTTATTTATAAAAAAGTGTACTCACATATAAAATATGCATCAGAGCATATAAAAGATCCAAAGGCATAAGCTGCAGCGTTCCAATACAGAGCGGGCAAAGAGCGTGGTGAGGACACGTCTAGTTCTGCCCTGGTCCCACGTGGAATGTACAGTACATACACTTGAACTTGTTTTTTCATTTCTATACCCATTGTATATTGAGATTTAAATAATTGCTTTTGCTTTACAGTCTAAATACTTACAGCCTTCTTCAGCACAGTACGGCACATTTTATAGTATGCATCCATATTCACTTAGAAGACAGTTTCCCTATATTCTTGCATGCTAAAGAGGCAATATTGGGATCCAATGATGAATGAAAGGAGGTTTGGTGACACAAATTGATGATGTCCCATTATAGATGTGTTGTGAATATAAAGAGTCTAAAGCTTTCTCAACCGTTTTACACTGGAGGCACTTTTCAATTTATTTTTTATGTCTCAGGGAACCCCTACTAAAAATTACTATACCTACAGCTAGCAGTATATTGGTGTAGCACCCTACAGGTAGGTGACAGCTATACATCCAGCTGATGACAGTGCTGCATCTCTAGACTGGTGACTAGGGATGAGCTTCGAGTTTGACTCGAACATCGGGTGTTCGTGCGTTCGCTGAACACACGAACAAACGTGGCCGTTCGCGGTAAATTCGCCCGCCATAATGCACTGTGCAATTGCAGTGCATTAAGTGCTTGTGATTGGTCAAAGCATGCACCTTGACCTGTATGCTTTGGCCATTCACAACACAATGTCCTGTCAGAGCCATGATTGGCCAAAGGCAGGGTGCCTTTAGCCAATCATGGCTCAGAGGCTAAGTCTACGCCCCACACTATATTAGGCTGCTTATACATCAGCCGTGTGTAGTGTGTTCGATGACGAGATAGGAGTGGAGATAAGGCAGGGTAGTTAGTGGATTGTGCATTTTATATATTAACAGATCAGCCAGTGTAGTATATATATATATATATATATATATATATATATATATATATTATCAGCTATTGCAGGATATATCAGCTTTTGGAGTATATATATATATATTATATATATTATATATATATATATCATATATATATATATATATATATATATATATATATATATATATATTCAGCTATTGCAGGATGTATCAGATTGTGCAGTATATATACATATATCAGCTATTGCAGGTTATATCAGCTTGTGCAGTATATATATTTTTCAGCTATAGCAGGATATATCAGATAGTACAGTATATATATCAGCCAATCCAGTTTATATATCCAGTGCAATATATATATATCAGCCATTGCAGTGTAGTGTAGGGCTGATTCTTATGTTACACAGTGTACTTCAGTCAGTTTAGTGCTGTGCTGTGATTGTAGTGGGGCCACTGAAGTGTATTGTATACAACACGTTTGTGTCAGCCCACTAAACCTCTTTTTTTATTTCATTGATATATATAGATATATTTTTATTTTCAATTTTTTTTTTTTTTAGCAGCGTCAGGTTCTGTTGCTGCAATATTAGTTCTCCCCCTTCTTTATCGCAGGTGCTAGTATGTCCTTCTGTGTCAGCAGCATTTTTTTTTTTTTTTTTTGTGCAGCAGCACTAATAATATTATGGGCATAATTGCTGCCCCTCTTGTGCATCTCAGGTGCTATTCTTTCAGCTCCAGAAGTGGGTGCTTTTTTTGGTGGCGCACCAGCACTAATAATATTAGGGGCATAATTGCTGTACCCCCTTGTGCATCTCAGACGCTATTCCTTCAGCTCCAGAAGTGGGTGTTTTTTTTGGGTGGTGAACCAGCACCAATAATATTAGGGGCAATATTGCTGTATCCCCTTGTGGATCTCAGGTGCTCTTCCTTCTGCTCCAGAAGTGGGGTTTTTTTTTATTGGCGAACCAGCACTAATAATATTAGGGGCATAATTGCTGTACCCCCTTGTGCATCTCAGGTGCTATTCTTTCAGCTCCAGAAGTTGGTGTTTTTTTTGGTGGCGCACCAGCACTAATAATAGTAGGGGCATAATTGCTGTACCCCCTTGTGCATCTCAGACGCTATTCCTTCAGCTCCAGAAGTGGGTGTTTTTTGGGGGGGGGGGGGTGAACCAGCACCAATAATATTAGGGGCATAATTGCTGTACCCCCCTGTGCATCTCAGATGCTATACCTTCTGCTCCAGAAGTGGGTGTTTTTGTTGGTGGCGCACCAGCACCAATAATATTAAGGGCATCATTGATGTACCCCCTTGTGCATCTCA